>NC_086444.1:707545904-708745904 GCF_028390025.1 Pseudophryne corroboree | reverse complement strand
CAGTTGTAAGGGGATATTTAAAACCATGAACATGGGGGGGGGGGATTTAATTAGATGCAAAGGGGGAAAATCAGCCACTGCCACAGCATTTCAACGCCAATATCGGCAGCCCGTTTTGCCCCTTCACCCGGCCAGCTGAATGCCAGATTTGAGCGAGATCCCCTCCCCAAGTCCCTGTTTAATAATCTTTGGCACCCATTGCTAGCATCTAAAGTGAATATCTTGCATCCATTGTTCAGCATATCCTGATGCATTCAGGTTATGCCTTCATGAAGTTTACAGTATTATCCTTTATATGGTGCCACAAGGTTTCCGCAGCACCCAATTACAGAGTACATAAATAAGCAAAACAGGAAAACAGCAACTTACATTTGAAAACAATATAGGACAAGTACAGGGTAAATAAACATAGCTACAAAAGCAGATGACACTGAAATAAGTATCAGGTGTCAAAAGACTGCTGGATTTGGCGGAGTTGAAGAATATTAAAGTAAGAGAAAGGATAAGCACATGAGAGAAGAGGGCCCTACTCGTGAGAGCTTACATTCTAAAGGGGAGGGGTAAACAGACAGGGGTGACACAGATGGGGTACATAGAGAGCGTGGAACAGAGGGTTAGGATGAGATTTTGCTGGGTTTGGTGAAGAAGTGGGTCTTGAGAGCCCGTTTGACGTTTTGTAGATAGGTGGAGTGTCTGAGGGGGAGTGTAGAGAATTCCAGGGAAAGGGAGCATCACGTGAAAAATCTTGGAGGTAGGAGTGGGAGGAAGTAATCCGTAGGCAGGAGAGTCGGCGTGCATTAGCAGAGCGAAGTGGACAGGTGGGAGTGTAAAGAGAGATAAGGTCAGATATGTAAATGGGTGAGGGCTTTGTAAATGAGTGTGAGAAGCTTGAAATGGATTCTGAAAGGGAAGGGGAGCCAGAGGAGGTCTTGTAAGAGAGGAGAGGTGGACGTAGTGCGTTTGGTGAGGAAGATGAGCCGGGCAGCAGTATAGATTGGAGTGGAGAGAGGTATTTGTCAGGAATGCCAGTCGGAAGGAGATTACAGTAGTCCAGTCTGGAGATGACCAGTGAGTGGATGGGGGTATTGGTAGCATCCTGGGTCAGAAAGGGTCTGATCCTGAAAATATTTTTTTAGATGAAAATGGCAGGTTTGTGAGATGTGCTGAATGAGTAGTTTGAAGGAGAGGGAGCAGTAGAGGATTACTCCAAGACAGCGCACTTGGGGGCTAGAGGAGATAGTAGTGTCATCAATAGATAATGAGATTGTGGGAGGTGAGGTTATGCGGGAGGGAGGGAAGGTGATCAGATCGGTCTTAGACATGTTAAGTTTAAGAAAGCACTGAGACATCCAAACAGATAGCAGAGAGACAGTTGGTGATACGAGTGTCATCATCATAGAGATGATATTGGTAATCAAAAGAACTAATGAGCTTACCTAGTGTATAGAGCGACAGAAGGAGAGGACCAAGGACAGAACCTTGGGGTACTCCTACAGTTAGTGGAAGTGAGGGGGTGGTGGAGTCATGAGAGGAGACAGAATGAATGGTCAGAGAGGTAGGAAGACAGCCAAGAGAGGGCAGTATCACGCAGACCAATGGAGTGAAGAATTTGCAGTAGGCGAGGGTGGTCCACAGTGTCAAAAGCAGCAGAGAGGTCAAGAAGAATAGTAAAGAGTAGTGGCCCTTAGATTTTGGAGCATGGAGGTCATTGCAGACTTTTGTAAGGGCAGATAAGTTTATTCTAATTAAATTAATATGCGGCATGTCTGTTCTGTGGGCATTCGCAGCTGTATCTGCATATGAAATGGTACGTTAGTGTTTTCTTATAAAACACTGTAACGTACAATTTTGTATGCATTTAATTTACCATATACAACAGAGCACATCAATGACCATTGTATTCTAAGGAGAGCATCAGTGACCACCATATATTATAGAGAGCATCCGTTACCCCCGTTTACTACAGAGAGCATCAATGACCACCATATATTAAAGAACATCAGTAACCACTGTATACTACAGAGAGCATCAGTGACCACTAGAGCCATAACTAGACATTTTGGTGCCTGTGCCAGAAAGTCTATTGGTGCCACCCTCTATATTTTAGTACAATCTGTTTTTTATTAGTTTAAAAAGATAAATAAACAATTAAGGCCATCAAGGCTGGAAACAGATAAACACAAGAAACAATCAGTATTCCATTGAACATAACCGTACAATCATAGATAGTTGTCAATATAAAAACAAAATATAAACAGGCATCATCAATACAACCATAAAGAGAATACTGATGATAAAGGAAATACAAAAAAACAATAAGTATAGAGATAGAGAGACAAGAGATAGAGGGAGGGAAGTAGGGAGCACGCAATAACGTTCACAGAGTAACAGATAAAGAGGGAGCTAGATGGGCTTGATAATCAGGAGTATTTTTAAAGGCCAACCAGTTTCTCCCAAGTAGCGCTAGAATTCAACGAGGGTGATTTCATAAAGGACGACAAGTCGTCCATTAACATAATGATCAAGCCTCTGAAACCAGCGGGATATAGGAGGACATGAAGTGGTTCTCCAGTAACAGGGTATTAATTGCTTTTGCGGCATTCATTAAATGCCGAAGGAGCAAGGTTTTATAAACTGAGATAGGTATCTCCATCAGGTTAAACAACCAGAATTCAGGCGTGTTGGGTAGCGTAAGGCCAGTGATTTTTGAACAAATATCATGTATCGTTAGCCAAAAACTCCTCAAAACTGGGCAACCCCACCATATATGGAGAGGGGTGCCTGATTCCTGATTGCACCACCAACATGTATAGGGTACGTTGGGATGCATCTGGTGAATCTGTACTGGACATCTATACCAACAGGCTAAAAGTTTATATTGAGTAGCTACAGTAACACTTGAAGAGAAGAGAAGCTAGCAAAAGTGCAAGTAAAAATACAGGTCCAATGATCCTCCGTCAAGTCTATGTAACTCGCCTTGCCATGCCGATACATAAGAGGGAAGACCAGCATCCATATCAGTGACACAGACGATACAGCTGTGATATTAAATGTCTAGAAGGGCTATCAGTCAGGCAAAGAGCTTCAAATTTAGTGTGGGTGTATGTTAGAGCGTGTTTCCCAAAAGAGATGAAATGCCTAACCTGCAAGTAAAACCAAAAGGAATTAGCTGGAAGGTCATATTTCCACTGAAGATCCTCAAAGGAATAAATGCCGGAACTTGTGACTAAATGGCAAATACGAGATATACCCGCATTCGACCAGGAGGGCAGTATAAATGGTGGCATACCTGGGGGGAAATCAGGGTTATTAAATAGGGGTGTAGATAAGGAAAGCCCTGATTTAAAATCTGAGAGGTTCCTATATTTTTGCCAGCATTGAAGCGTAGGGCTCAAAGTGGGGTGAGTGAAGCGAGGACATCTTGACACCCATGGAAGGACGTCTGGTGGAACAGGAGCTGCGCGACCCACAATACACTGCCATTGTTTCGTACCCTGAGGTCTGAACATCTCAACAATCCTAGCATGGTGAATGGCATGATACAGATGGGTCCACGGTTATCTTGACTAGTTTTCTGCACCTGGGCACAACGTGATTTATTAGCATAAACCCTTCATCTATTCTCAGCGGCAATACAGAGCACAATACAGCAGGGGATTAAGCCTGACTGGCCAGTCTCAGTTAATCCTATTAAAGGTCAAGCTAAATGTGGACCATCTGTAGTACGCTAGGAAACAGGGCAGCTCAAGGCCACCTCGGACTCTGCTTTTAATTAGAGTGGCTCGAGATATGCGGGGGCCAAGTGATCCCCAAATAAATTGGCATACCACACTCTGCAAATCCCTAAAGAAGGAAGACGGTATTTTAATCGGTAGAGATTGAATTATGTAAAAAACCTTAGGAAGAACACTCATTTTGATTACATTCAATCTACCCAACCAGGATCGCTTCAATAGGGACCAATTTTGAAAGCCCGTCTTAATTTGCTTCAGAAATGGAAGAAACTTAAGTTGAAACAGGCAATCACTATAAGGAGGCAGTAGGATTCCTAAATATTTTAGCTGGGTCGGATTCCAGAGGAAAGGGAATGAGCCTTTAAGGCTATTCACCATAGAGGGGGGCACTGAGATATTCATTGCTACAGATTTTGCGTACTTTATTTTGAAGTGAGAGACACCACTAAATCTATTGAATTCATGCATAAGGGCAGGGAGAGAGGTCACCGGGGTAGTTATGGTGGCAAGAAGATCGTCGGCAAATAAGGCCAACTTATATTCAGAGCCATAAAGCTGTAGACCCCTAATATTATCATTTCAACGAATCGCCCTCGCCACGGCCTCCATACATAAAACAAAAATAAGGGGCATCCCTGACGTTTACCATTCTGAATCACAAATGGGTCTGATAGAGCCCCATTAACACGTACTCGCGTGGAGGGATTGTTATAAAGAGCAAGTATCCTGTGCAAGCAATGTGGCCCCAAACCCAGACAGCGTAGAAGACCCTCCATGAACTGCCAGTCAATCCTATCGAAGGCCTTCTCCGCGCCCGTGGACAAAGGGATCATAGTCTCGCTGTTCCGCACGTCGTGATGAATAAGGTCAATGATTTTTGTGGTGGTATCCTTGGCCTCCCTTTCCCTCACAAAGCCTACCTGGTCCCCATGGATCAAAGTCGGCAAGAAGTGATTCAACCTATTGGCTAACATTTTAGCATAAAGTTTGATGATGTTATTTAGTAAGGCGATAGGTCGATAGCTGGAGCAGTGAGCGGGGCCTTTCCCCTCCTTGGGAATTATAGAGATATGCGCCTCCAACGATTGGGGAGGAAATGCAGTCTCAGAAGATATTGCATTACATGCTTTCAAAAACAGTGGCATGAGGGATGACTGGAAAGATTTATAATAGCTCACTGGGAAGCCATCCGGGCCTGGACTTTTCCCAAGAGTAGTGGCAGATAGGGCCAGTTCCAATTCTTCGATAGCAAACGACCGTTTAAGAAACTCTACATCATCTCTTGATAATATACAGAAGAGAGATAATCATTGACTGCCTCCACGGATGAAAGAACATCAGATGGAGATTGGGCTTTTCTTAAATTATAGCGGTCCATAAAGTAAGTTTGAAAGGCCCCTGCCATCTGTGGAAAGGTGAGGACCATACGCCCCTCTGAGTCATGGACTGAGTGCACATAAGATTTCTGGCGTTGAGATTTCAGGGCTTTCGCCAACATAGAGCAAGGTTTATCACCCCATAGATAGAATTTGTGGTGATATCTCTGTAATTCAAATTTGGTTTTCTCTTGCATAAATTTTTTAAAAGCTAACCTTGCCTCGGTGAGATCGCGCAGCACCTGTCCTTCAAGTGACTGTGCGACAGTTCCAAAGATTGGATACGGTTCAAAAGCAGCCATCGCTGAGCCTCTTTCCATTTTTAACTGGAATCCCAATTGGATACATTTACCCCTAACTACACATTTATGTGCCTCCCAGATCATAACAGCAGGCATATCGGGCAAGTCGTTAAGGGAGATGTAGTCAGTGATAGTCTGAAGTAGGCCATCTTTCAGTCGTGTATAATGAAGCAAAGTCTCATTGAATTTCCATGTCCACGGTTTTACAAAAACAGTAAGGAGACAGACGGAAGCAAATATAGGAGCGTGATCCGACCAGGTAATCTGGCCTATATGACTATTCGTTAAAAACTGCAATTGTTTATGGTCCACTAAAAAAAGAACCAAGACGAGAGTAAGAGGCATGAGGGGTAGAGAAAAAAGTGTAGTCCTTGATTGTGGGATGATGTAATCTCCAAAGGTCAACTAACTGACTATTGTGTAAAAGTTGACGTACCCTACGATGGTCCCTGGAGTGGTGCAGAGGCCTAGTAGAACAGTCAAGTGCAGGGTCTAGTGTCCAATTAAAGTATCCCCCTAATATTAAACAACCCTCTCTCAAAGGTTCTAAGAGTCGCATAATCTTAGTTAAAAATTTCCTTTGATGTTGATTGGGCGAATAGACCTTAACCAGGGTATATACTTGGTCAAAAATCTTACATTTTAAAACCTGGCATCTTCTAGCCACTGAAACATGATGGGAAGAATCTGAAATAACTAGGTGGCGAGAGAGGAGTATAGCCACACCCAATAATTTACCCAGAGGTTTATCACTACAAAACCGGTGAGGAAAATTATGGTTTCTAAGGGGAGGGGGCAGCGTCTTGTTTAAAATGTGTCTCCTGCACAAAAGCCACGTCAACCCTTTCCGAGTAAAGTTCTGTCAGAAGAGTAGAACGCTTTTCAGGGATATTTAAGCCTTTGACATTATAAGAACATAATTTCAATGTCCTTGCTTTCAAAGAGGCCATGGTAAATTTGGGGTTGAGCGCAAAAGATGTACAGGAGAACCCACTTGGAGATACCGCAAAAGATGGAGAATCATCCCCACAGAGGAGCCACAACAAACAATCATGCATGAATGGGAAGAAACAAGAGGGAGAAAAACACAGACGAGTAAAAAGAGTAGAAAGAAATAAAATCCAAGAAAGCATACAAAAATCATGAATCAGAATAAATGGAAAAAAACAAATGTCCGCTATTGGATAGCACAGGTAAAACTTGTTCACCCATAAACCAATAGAAAAACGCAGACCGATTTGACTGAGGTGGAGCATCTACGACCGCCACCTGGGGCCTCTAAATCTGTAATAGTAGCAAATCAATAACCTAACGATAGCAAAATCCTGCAAATGAAAGATTAGTACAAAATGTCCTGCTGGGGGTAGGTACATAAACAAAGATCGATATGTGAATCATAGACTTATCAATTTAAAGGCAATATCGCGATAAGGAGAGAAACATTATGTAGTAGAGACAACAGAAGAAAACCTAATCGCTTAGCACATAAAGAACACTTGCAGAGGTAAATCCAGAAAACACAGAGACTAACAGACGGCTAGGCCTCAGACCTAGCAAGTAAGTTCTGAAGCAAACAGAAAGGAATCCAGAAACTCCATATTGGAGAGTGATGGCTATCAGGTACCAGGGGTCTCTGGACTAGAGTGTGGTGAAGCCAGGCCTCTCTTGTGGTTGCAAACAGGTATCCAAGGTGACTGCGCTGGAGGAGGCGCGGGAGGATCCAATCTAGTATGTAGTTGTATCCAATCTGGGAGTGATGGCGTGTTGACGGAAAGGGCAGAACAGAATCATTCCAGGTCACCCGTAGACTGTAAACTAAGATTACGATGTTCATGAGAGGCTTGGTTGCTCAGAGGGAAGCCCCAACGAAAACGAATATTTTTATGTTTACGTAAGCGGTTTGAGGAGCCGTCTGTGTTGAAGAGTATTCCAGGATAAGTCCGGGAAGATTTGGATTTTGGAACCACTAAATTCAATCCCATCTAATTTCCTAGCGTTTGCCAGAACATCATCTTTGATGGGGTAGTAATGGAGGCGGCAAATAATGTCTCTGGGAGCCTCAGGGGGAAGGCAGTTTGCGCGATCAAAGAGAATGACATTGTCCGGTTCTGCATCGGTGATTTCATTAAAAATCTTGGTAAGTACGTCCATGATACCCGGCCCTTGTACATCCTCGGGGATGCCACGTATCCGAAGATTGTTTCTCCTCCCTCGGTTGTCCAAATCATCCATACGGCGCTGAAGCGTCTTGAGTTCTTGAGCGTGTGTAGAGACGGTGTCTCCAAGTCGTCGCTGGTAAGAATCCAAATCGCCGAGGTGGCCTTCCATATCAGACACACGATGAGTAATTTGGGATAGATTGGCCTGCAGTGCAGATATCTCCCCCTTAACTGTAGCACCAATTCTCTTTTCCAAATCCAAAAAATCAGACTTCGTAGGGAGATCTTTTTTGGTAGGAAGGGATCTAAGAGGTTTAAAGACATCAGCCATAGTAGGTTCCGGAGAGGTATCAGACCCACTCTCAGGTGACGATGCCATGATGTCGGTGGTATCGGCAGGAGAGAAGTCAGGAATGGAACAATTATCGTCGCTCTGGGTGTCGTTTCCAGAGACGAGATAACGGCGCAAATTAGACTGTGATGCTGTTGATCCGGACGACTTGGTGTGCGGCGTCCGTCCACTTTTTCTGGTTCTTCCCATCAAAAAGAAAATGTCCACATACGTAGTGAAAAACAGCAGGACTAGTAGCAGGGAGGGTTATGTATAACACATCAGCATATAGAGGAGATCACGGCCACAGGACACCCCACCCCATATTGCACGGGTGGATTAGGGGGTCATGGCATTAAGATGGTTGACACTGCATCAGCCCAGGAGGTACAGTAGAAGAAACATGAGTATCACATCTGGAGCAGAAGACGTTGCACAGAGATTGAGTAACAGTGGAGATGAGGCTAATGAGAGAGCAGTGCTGTTGTAGGGGTCTTAGATTATTCACTGCAGAGCATCCCTGCAAGCTCCTAGCAGGAAACTGGCAAAAGTTAAGCACACAGAGCCTGGAGGAAGAGGTTAAATGCAGGGAGATGAGCCTTCCATGGAGCAGCACAGCATAGGTCCCAGCAGTGATATGTTGTGGCAGGGGGAAAGAAATGGTTCCAGGGGTAAGCAGCAGGGAGCCTGTTGGCTCTAAAGTAAGGCTCACCTTACATGCTGGAAGTGTGCAGAGGATCGAGTTGTGAGCTGGGTCTCCTCTAAGATGGCGGCTCCGTCAGGCTGCTTGAAATCCCGTCAGGTCCTGGCAGAGGAGGCAGGCAGGGGCAGCCGGAGAGGCCTCTCTTAGTGTGTCCAGCGGCAGCCAGGCACCAGGAGGCAAAGGAGAGAGCCGCGTCTGGAATACGCGGCTCCGGAAGTATGCGCCGGCCCGGAGGAGAAATCGAGGCCCCGGTCTGGGGGCTGCAGGTAGGCCACAATCCGCAGGAGCTCCAGAGCTCGCTCCCCGATTATGCAACGCTTACCAGACCACTCCAGGGGGATCAGGGGAGGCAGGGATGGTAATGGAGGTAAAAAGGTGTCCAGGGGGAGGAGGTTTTAAAGGGTTAAAGCCCCAAACAGCAGGAGCTCGTATCAAACGTGTCCGTTCCCTTCAGCAGTCAGACCACGTCCCCCCACCCTCTATATTTTATAAAGGGCATGGCAGGAACTGTTAGTCACATTACACCGCACGGCAGCGTCTGTTTGTCACATAAAACTGCACAACATCGTCCGTTGGTCACATTACGCTGCATGGCAGCATCTGTTAGCCACATTACACCACACGGTAGTGTGTAGCATCCATTAGGTATATTACACTGCACGGTAGTGTCCGAGTCACATTACATTGCACTGCAGTGTCAGTCACATTACGCAACACAGTAGCATCTGTTAGTCACATTACACCGCACAGCAGCGTCCGTTAGTCACATTATATCACACAGCAGCATCTGAGTCACATTACACCGCTAGCATTGTCCATTAGTAACATTACGCAGCACGTAGTGTCCGTTAGTCAAAGTACACCGCACAGTAGCGTCTGTTAGTTACTATTCACATTACACCGCCCAGCAGCATCCGCGTCACAGTACACTGCATGGCACCATCCGTTATTTACAGTACACTGCACAGTAGTGTGTTAGTCACTATTCGCATTGCACCACACAGCAGCATCTGTTAGTTACTTTACATTGCACGGTAGTGTCAGAGTTGCATTATACTTCATGGCAGAGTATGTTTGTTACATTACACCGCACAGTAGCTTCTATAATACACACTGGAATTCAACTGATTATCGTACACGATAGATGGATATTATATAATTACACACCTCCCAACATGACCCTCTCAGGAGCTCTGCTCCTGATCTTCCCTTTTACTGTATGATTGCCATCACCTGTGGTGAAACACCTTTCTTATCCACTAAACTGTTCAAAACAGGTGATTGCAATCATACATTAAGGGAAAAGTTCAGAAGCAGAGCATTATGTCCCCCTTGAAGGGGGTCATGTTGGGAGATATATATATATATATATATATAAAAAAGCAATATTTAACACAGTATGCCATTAACCTGCCTGCAAGTGCTTTATCTGACCTGGTCGCACAGGATGCGACCAGTCAGATAAACTGCGTTAGCAGCGGCAGGGAAGGTCCCTCTGCCTCCCTGCACTCTCTCCTACTGATTGACGTGCTGCCGATCACTGCTGATCGGTCAGCACAGCAGGACCCCCCCCCTCCAGCGGCTGCAGACAATAGCAACCACTGGGGAGTGTAAATTAACCCACCAAGCCCCCCCTGTGTACCTGTTGGCTGTCCTTGCTTTCAAAATGAAAGCCGCAATGTTGTATGCATTCTATACATGGTCTGATAGTTATAAGGCCAAAGGAAGAAGCTATATATTTTAAATGTTTTTATGCACAACCTTATACATAGTAACAATAGTGGTACAACACTACTGTAACTAATTATTACAGCAGAAAATGCATGTATTATGTTAATACCACAGAGAACAGCATTTATCAGCATTTCAATAGCAATAACATTATAATGAAACATTATATGGACTGAAGATGGACAATTAAATGTTTTACTATCTAGACTGTGTATTATATTCACCCACTAATGCAGCAGAATTTTCCATTATTTTAGATAAAGCAGGAGAAGTTCATATTTTCATTTAAACCCAATGGTGCCACAGTGTTTAGTTTAATAATCCAGCAGGACTCCAACTGGATCAGTTTTTATCTCCTCCTCTGCTCATAGGGGGTACCTAATCTACAAATGTGTACCGGAGTGTCCCCAATGAATGCCTGGCTTCCACGAAATGCCTGGCTACAGGCTGATCTATTGCTTTGCCCTCCAGGGCTAATCTGATAGTTGACCTATGTTTCTCCCTAAAGGCCAGTCCATATGGACATTTGATAATGTATATTACGAATTTGCTGGTACAGGCGGGATGTGTAAAGTATGGGCCAATTTCCAGATGGCAACAAGTCGAAACCCCTGTGCACCGATAACACCCTGGTGCTTTAGTTAAAAAATTACTTGTGTTTATATTGGTATTATTAGTTATGTAATTTTTTATTAACCAATCTTTTAATTTCCTTCCCTGTTTAAAACATTTTAACAACTGTGCATTTTTTAATGATATATGTTTGTCAGTGGCAACTAACAGCCAGTATTTCTTTGAATTATTTTTTTTTATCACCATTGGACTTGTATTAAACTTGCTTACAAAGGGTAAAATACATTAAGGGACTTCAGGGGATCTAGATAAGCTCTATGAAAAGAGAAAACATCATAGAACCAAAGGCAAATTGTCATTAAAAGCAAGAAAGGCCATCAAAGACATTAAAGCATGGCACAACACACTTGTGAAGCCATCTGATAAGGTGTGCAATGTGGTTCTATGGCCCAAAAACATGTACAGGAGGCAAATAGGCTACTGAATGACTCAACATGTTATACAAAAAGCTTATTTGATCCCACAGAAAATCTTACAAAAATGTACATACGTAAGAATCATTGATGAAGCACTACATCTGGGCACCAAAACAAAGGCCGAACATAAATACCTCAAAATCAACAATCCTAGGGAACCAGCCTTCTACTTGCTACCAAAGGTACACAAGAACCTACAAAATCTGCCAGGACACAAATTGTCTCAGGAAATGGAGGACTATTAGAGAATGCATGTACATTCCTGGATAGTCATCTTAAAGAATATGTCCTTAGCTTTCCATCATATACACGTGAAACAATGGATGTACTAATAAAAATCTATGACATCCACTGAGAAGACACACATCTACTCATCACCTTGAATGTGGAAGCTTTATATACTACTAACATCAAGCATGATCTAGGTATCTGGGCCATGAGATATTTCTTACAGATGAAAGGAATGGATGTACTCCTAGAGTTTGTCCTTTGTGAAAACTACCTCACAACTACTTTTACAGGAATGAGGGACCGCTCCATAGCAGCTTGTGCCCCCACATACGCCAACCTCTTCCTGGGTTGGTGGGAGAAAGAATCTGTGTTCCACGAAGACCACGAGCAATATAGCAAACACATCATCCTATGGACACGCTGTATCAGCAACATTTTCATGATATGCGAATAATCTGAATCTTGCATTCACTTGCGAATACAGCAGAGAAAGCATATACTTCATAGATCTCAGGATTCAAACAATATGCTGGTAACAGAAATTTACAGGAGGAACACTTCAACTAACACTCTGTTGCACCAACAAAGTTCACACTTTCCGTACACTGTTCATAATATTCCATAAGTGTAGTTGCTCCACCTAAGAAGAAACTGCTCCAGTGATGAAGTCTTCAAAGAAAAAAGCAAAGATCTGATGACGAGACTTAAAGAACGCGAATACAGCTCCAGATCCATTAAAAGAGCTAAACAGTCTCTCAATGAGATAACGAGAGAATCTTTGGTTTTCCATCAAAAACCCTCCATCGAGGATAAGAATACCTTAAGATTTGTGGGAGCATTTTGTGAAGAATGGAAATAAATTAAAGGGATCTTACTTATACCAATGCATATTACCACCATCAATTCAGCCTTTGCACTCTACACTAACAATGGCGAGTGTGGAGATGATTGATAACTCCAGGCTACATATCTCTCTGTCACACCTATTAATTTAGCCCACCAGTATAGTTCTTTAGTTACAATCAAACGGTGAAAGGTAGTAAATATAGGGCTATACATATACAATAAACTTTCATAAACAATATTTTGAATAGGTCCTGAGTGAACCTATTGTCCGATCCACAATTCCTCTGCGTTGAATATAACACTTCATCTCACCTGTCAATCACTTGTAATTTATGAACACCCATTGACCTCCCTATTGGTCAGTGCTGTGGATTTAATGTTCCACACGGGGGCTGCCTTATCAAATGCTCAGGTGAACAAGCTCCCCGAACGAAACATCGCTCCGATGGCTGACTCCTCTCTCACATGCATGGCAATGCACCAACACAGCTACCCAGCCTTTCAGGTGGTTCTGTTTTAGGAGACCTCAAGGCACTATAACTATCCTCTGGGACTGTGCATTTGTGGGATATACCCTGCCTCAGGAAATTCCACTTCATGCGTCTCCGCACACATGTAATACAAATATTACTACAAATTGTGCTAATCACTGCCTGTTTGAGACAGAGGTGAAATGGTGTGGATATCACAATACCACACCCCACCCAGTAAGGGCTGGCTTGAGGCACGTTCGACACATGTGGCCGCGCAGGGCGCTACCCTCAATGGGGCGCACAGATTTCTTACCGCCATATTGGCAATCCAGGTCCCTCCCTGCCACTGTCGCTGAGTCTGCCTGAGCTATATTACTATTAATACAGTGCCGCCAGCGCCGATCCCGCCATTTACTTCGGGGCTGGAGTGAAGGAGCAGCGCCGACAACACCCGGCTGCACCTGGTCGGGGGAAGCAGCAGCTCGGCGCGTACATCCTATTGGGGCTCCGTCTGTATCCTCCCCCTTGGCCAGGTACCCATAAAGATCCACAGTGCAGTGGGCACCCGGCGGCGGCGGCTGAAGGCAGAGCGGAGCACACACATTTCCAGCCTGGAGCTCCGGCTCCACACCGCACCCAGGCCCAGCTCAGCCAGGCCAGGCTCAGCGCACCAGAGGATGTTCCCCTCTGCCTCTCCCTGCATCTCTTTCAATGTAAGTGCTACTGTTAGGTCATCATGTGGGGGCCTAGGGGGTAAAGAGAGAGAGATAAACCTGTTTGCTTCCTCCATGCAGTGGGTGCCAACAGCACTACCTCCTCCATAATTCTTGCTTGTCCCCACTTTTGTGTCCCTGCTATTACCTCTGTCCTGTCTGTCCGGGTTTGGTATGGAATCCCGGCGGCCGGGATCCCAGCGGTCCGAATACAGACACTGGGATCTTGGCTGCCAGAATGCTGGAGGCAGGGTGAGCGCTGGAAAGCCCCTTGCAGCGCTTGCCACAGGTTTTATTTCCACTCTATGGGTGTCGGGGACACCCACAAGTGGAAATAACCCTGGTGCAGCTGTCGGCATTCTAGATGGTCGGTATGCCGGCGTCAGTATTCTGACTGTCGGGATTCCGACCTCCGGGATATTAACTACATCCCATCCTGTCCCTGCCATTGTCTCCGTCCTGTCCCTGCCATTGCCTCCGCCCTGTCCCTGCCATTACCTCCGTCCTGTCCTCTCTGTTCTGCCGCTGCCTCCTTTGTTGTGTCCCTGAAATTACCCCTGTCCTGTCTTCCCTGTTCTGTCCCTGCCATTACCACTGTCCTGTCCCCTCTGTTCTTCCCCTGCCTCTTCTGTCCTGGTCCTGTCCCCACTGTCATATTGTATCACTGTATCATATGAATAGTTCTCCACAAATAGTTACTTCACTTCTTGCAACTTTACCAATAATGTAGTGATATCCCTGTTAAGGTCCTTACACACTATGCGATATGCTCCATGGGCCTAATTCAGAAATTATTGCTAGGGTGCGTTTTTAGCATCCCTGTGATCAGGTAGTCGCCGCCTACAGGGGGAGGGGGAAATCGCTGTGCAGGGGTGCGATCGCATGTGCTGGAGAGCTGCACAAACAGAAGTCTGTGCAGTCTCTACACAGCCCAGGACTTACTCTTCCAGTGCGATGATCGGGGCTGGAGCTGACGTCAGAAACCCTCCCTTCTAACGAATGGTCCCTCCTGCGTTTTTTGGGACACTCCCTGAAAACGGTCAGTTGCCACCCACAAATGGCTTCTTCCTGTCAGTCGCCCTGCGATTGCCCATGCAATCTATTTTCTCACACCATCCTGTCGCCCGGCGCTGCGGACCGACGCGCCTGTGCATTGCGGTGCATACACATGCGCAGTTCAGACCTGATCGCAGGCTGTACGAAAACGCAGCCTAGCAATCAGGTCTGAATTAGGCCCCATGGCCGGCTACTCCAGGGTGGCCGACCCAGGGCATACACACTGTACTGTATCGCCAGTGATATCATACAGTGACGTCATGCTGCGTTCTGCCCATACATGCAGTTTTGGATTATAAATCTAAATTGAGCTGCATGTATGGGCGATGGAGGGGGGCAAAAAGGAGGTGTGGGATTTTGCATTGTTCATTGTTCGTAGCGTACACACTGGGTGATATTACAAACAATATCACTCAGAAGGCTGAAAATGAATTATATCATTTGTGAAATTTCATAGAGTGTACGCACCATTAGTATTCCAACACATGCACTCAATTGGTTGGTAGCCCAAGGATATTTTACAAGCTTCAACAGATTAATTAGCTGCTTGCTTATTGCTCACATGGTCATCCATTCACATAGAAACAATGGGGGCCATTCAGATCTGATCACACGCTAGATTTTTTAGCTGCGCTGCGATCAGGTCAGAACTGCGCATGCGTATGCACCACAATGCACAGGTGCGTCGTGCGGGTGCAAAGCATATCATTGCTGAGCGATGGATTTTACGAAGAATCCATTTGCACAGCCGATCGCAAGAAGACTGACAGGAAGAGAGCGTTTGTGGGTGGCAACTGACCATTTTCTGGAAGTGTTTGGAAAAACACAATCGTGTCCAAGCGTTTGCAGGGCGGGTGTCTGACGTCAATTCCGGGACCTGAAGTGATCGCAGCGGCTGAGTAAGTTCTGGGCAACTCAGAAACTGCACAAAACTTTTTTGTACCGCTCGGCTGCACATTCCATCACTTGCAAAGCAAACATACACTCCCCTATAGGCGGGCGACTAGCTTATCGCAGCGCTGCAAAAAATAGCTAGCAAGCAATCAGGTCTGAATTTGGCCCAATGTATAAATATAAATGTTCAAGCAAGCCAAGAGTAGCAGTGTTAGAAATAGTGCAGCATGCCGTAGGCTTAGTTGTAACTCATCACACACATGTGGATACAAGTCTGGTGGGTCAGAGTCCACCAGACCAATAGTGCCTAGATCTGGTGGGACTCTGACTTATTATTTACTGCACTGCAAATAGGATAAATGGGAAGTTTTCTATATATTTCGGCTTGTATCCATGGGATACGGTTATTAGGTCGACAGTCATTATGTCGACCACTATTGGTCGACACACAGTAGGTCGACATGGTCATTAGGTCGACTTGAACAAGGTCGACATGGAAAAAGTCGACATACGATTTTCATATTTTTTCAATTTTTTTGGAACTTTTTAATACTTTACGATCCACGTGGTCTACAATTGGGAATGGTAACCTTGCCCGAAGCATGGCGAGCCATGCGAGGGGACACGGTGCACTAATTGGGGTTCCTCGTCACTTTACGAAGAAAACAACACCAAAAAAAGTTTAAAAAACCCTCATGTCGACCTTTTTCCATGTCGACCTTGTTCATGATGACCTAAAGACCATGTCGACCTAGTGACCATGTTGATCTACTGTATGTCGACCAATAGTGGTTAACCCAATGACTGTCGACCTAAGTGTGGTGGACCTAATGACCCATACCCGTATCCACACGTGTGATGAATTACAACTAAGCCTACGGCATGCTGCGCTATTTCTAACACTCCTACTCTTGAATGAACTAACATATTTATGCATTGTGTCTATGTGAATGGACGGCTAATTCATTTGTTGAAGCTTGAAAAATATACTTTTGCTACTAACCAATTGAGTGCATGTGATGGAATACTAACAGGGATATCGCTACATTGTTGCTAAGGTTGCAAGAAGCGAAGACACTTCATATGATACAGTGATACAAGTTTAAAGCTGCATGTGTTAAAAAAGGCATCTGTTATATTACGGCTACATTGCGGTTACAAGAAAATACGGATAGTAACCTAGTGCTATATATTGTGAGACGTTATAGCTGGATTATAGTAACAAAGATATATATATTTCATGTGATGGTTTTAACGGTATGCGGTCAAGATCCAGCCGGACGGAATCCCGGCTGTCAGAATACCGACACCGGGATCCCGACCGGCACAATCCGACATATTCTCCCTCTGTGGGTGTCCACGACACCCACAGAGGGAGAATAAATTAGTGTGCCGAGCGTAGCATGGCACTGTTACTGCAAGGGGCTGCATTGCGCTCGCCCCCCTGTCGGGATTGTGCCGGTCGGGATCCCGGTGTCATTATTCCGACCGCCGGGATTCTGTCTGGCGGTAATACGTACTGATCCCATTTTAACTGTATGTGAAACACTGGCTGTGTTGGATGGTCATTAAATGTTTTTATTAAGAACATATCAAAAATTCTAAAAAGACATTTTGATTGACAGCATTTTTTCCCCCTGTGTATGTAGTTAATACGTTATATAAAGAAGTAGTGAGCTCCTCCAAATCTATTTGGAGATATATATTTTCATTATTGACAACATATTAGTTCTGCGCCTGAATACAATACTTTTCTGGGTTGTTTTGTCCTTGTCCCCTCTGTCCTTTTATTGTCGCCTCTGTCATGTCCCGGTACCCTCTCTCCTGTCCCTGCTGTTACCCCTGTCCATCCTGTCCCCGCTGTCATGTCCCTGTCCCCTCTGTTCTGTCCCTGCCATTAACTCTGTCCTGTCCCGTCTGTTCCGTACCTGCTGTTACTGCTGGCCTGTCCCTATATAATGGCTTCCATGTGACTGGCACTGTACATTATGTGTATCTGGCACTATAGTGGGGGTATTATGTGTAAGGGACATTACTGGCGGCAGTATGCGTAAGCAGCTATTACTGTGGCCATTATGTGTGAGTAGCACTAATGTGGGCCTTATGTGTAAGGCAACTGTGTGTGTGTGTGTGTGTGTGTGTGTGTGTGTGTGTGTGTGTGTGTGTGTGTGTGTATAGGGGGGGGGGGTGGTAATATTTATAGTTTTCTAACGTAATATATAGTTGTAAGGTGACAGCCACTTTCCCAGAAGCGTGTACGATTGGGAAGGGAGTGCATCAAAAAATCTCGCTCAGGGTGCCAGTAGGCCTGGAGCTGGCCCTGCACCCAGTAGATACTGTAGTTATATCCATTGTTGTTTATTTTTTGTTACACACTTGGAAATGTCATTATACCGTAACACCTTTGCAATACAGAGACAGTTCATTCAGTGATCAATCTATGAGGATATCTATTTGACTGTTATATCGGGAGCTGCTCTATATATTTTTTTGTTACATACTTGCAATTAACATTTTGAACATAGAGAAAGTTCAGTTAGTGATTAATTTATGCTGATACTTAGCTACCTATAAATGTTAACATACATTTGTCTTCTGGCTAGTGATCAGTTGGTTCTTTACTAGCACACTATTAAAGCATTGTTGTATGTTACAGTCAAGTGTTTGAACAATTGCATCACTACCTCACAGTATACACTGACACACACAAAACACCAATCTGTGGATACAAAAGCTCTTATCCACTGTGATTATTTAACAGCTGGATCAATTTACTATGTATTATCATGACAAAAGCAGAAGTGGCTGGTCTCTAATACTTTTTTCTAACATCATTTTTCTATTAACTTATTCCTTTCTGGTAAAATTAGTATTATACTGCACACACATTCTCAGATCAGAGATATATCTGTCTTATACACAACAATCCATTAGTGAGCCTTTTAACTATATAGGCTCTCTTGCATGGGTGGTTGGAGAACACAGCCCAACATCTGTTCTAAATTAATTGGGATACATTTTTCCCCACCCTTCATGATAAGAGAGGTTAACAGTGGATAATTTCGCTATGATCACATCACAATTGTCACTCATAGTTTCCTCCTAGGACACACAATAGATCCTCACCAAAGGAAATATTCATCACAAGAGGAATTCTCTGAGTGAATTATTTCGTAACTTTTTAACCTATAAGTCAATGTCGTCTTGATCTCTTAAGTGCATATTAATAAAAGTTAGGTTTTAATAAGAGTTTATAATTATGTAACAACATAACAATGTAAAGGGATAACTGCAGGCTACAGATAGACTGTCTGCTTGCTCTTGTAAAACCCCTTACGAAAGGGTAAAATACATTTACGTTTTTCTCTTTACTTTTTAGCAGTCTTCTTTTTTAATTGCCAAGGCTTTGTTTTTTGCTGGCTCTAGCAATTGTCTGGAGTAGCCCCTCACTTAGAATTTTTTAAACATGCAACTGATTTGACTTTCTACTTCAGAATTATCACTGATTGTGCACCAAATGTGCAGGAACTGAGAGAAGGGCAAGCCTCTCTTCATAGGCAACGGATGATGGCTGCCAGCGTGCAGTATTTGTAGGTTTTGAATAAATACTAGTTCTGAGGCCTTGGGGGTTCTGCTTATGGTGACATCTACATAGTTTGCAGAAAATTCACTGTAAACATAGGTAAATTTAATAGTGTAATCCATATTGCTAATAGTGCACATCTGGGATTCAAATTCTGATACGGAACCTACCCAAAAAATGAATATGTCGTCTATGAAATGAACATAAAACAACATTTTGTCAGAAAAGGAGGCATTCTGAAGAAACATATTGTTTTCCATTAAGAACATATATGCATTAACTAGTGCAGGGACCACATTAAAGCCCATTGCGCAGCCTTGGTGCTTCAAATAATAATTACCATCAAAATTAAAGAAGTTTCTGGTTAAGGTTTTTCCAAAAGTAATAGAAAAAAATGAAATCTCCGGTCCTTTATATTGCATATTATCCTCAATTAAAAACCTAATTTCTTGTAATCCTTTATGATGAGAAATGTTTGTATATAGACTTATAACGTCAATACAACATAAAAGGAACTTTTCAGGTAATGAAGACAAATTTTGCAATCTGAGAATAAGATCCATGGTGTGAGGGCTTGAGTCTCGCCACAATTGCCTAAATTTCTGTGGGATCAGCTCCCTTCAAGAGAGAGGAAAACAAGAGCTGCACATTCTACGCAAGCAGTAGTAATTTGGAATTCTGGGCTGCACATCTTCAACTGGAAAAATAAAATTCCGGGTTTTCCAGCTCACCCAGAGCCATCAGGAAGTCAGAAGCATAAGAGGGGTATGAAGTGTCTGGGACTGTGGACGTTGACTGTGCCAGGAGAGCATGGCAGATGGTGGCTGCAGGTTTAGAATGACTGTTGAGCATGGGGGGTGCTAAGACTTTTACTTTTCATTTGTTCATTTTAAATTAAGAACATGTGTGACCAGGCCCAAGCCTGTGTATGCTATGTTCAGTGTCTGATGCCAGTAAAGACACTGTGTTTCACCAGAAAACCTGCCTATGAATCCTTATTTCCAGTACACATTTTACTCTCTCTCTCCCTCTCCCTCTCTCTCTCTCTCTCTATATATATATATATATATATATATTTCTTTTTAGGGAAGTCCAGCACTATGTGTGTCAGACCCCCAGAGCTGGTAAGAGGATCTTCTGCCAATAACAGACACTCCAGTTCCCATAGAGCTGTATGCGCTCACTGGTATTTGAGATGCCGCCTGGTCTCAAAACCTCTAGCAGTAAGGGCCCACACAATAGGCTGGAGACCACAAGATAATAACTAGGAGTGTAGCAGCTGGCACGGCAAGAGTTAATCGCAGGCAGACAGGATACTAGAATGGTAACTGCAGACAGGCTTGACAAGATATGGTGTCTAAAGACTGTAGGACTGGATATGCGCTGATAACTGAACAATGATAACTGAAGTAACAAAGTGTTTGTTGCAGGTGAATACAGCCGGGCAATGGTTAACCACTGGGAAGCAAGCATAGTGCTGTCAGCATGAACCTAGTTGCAGAAAGTCTTGCTGGATGAATAGTGACTAGGACACAGTCTGTAATGACACACAGTGGCTAAGCTGTGACTTGGGTACAAGTTCAGGTGTAGTGGAAATACTGCAGGCTTGCAACTACTGGCACGACTGGATTGAACTTTACTGCAATGGGTAACCATGGACACACAGGGTGTATGTACACAGAACCAGAGCTGGCAGGATATTTTCACAGAGACTTGAGAGAAGCCTGGATATGGTTCAGGACCAGACACAAGAGTAATTGGTGAGCCACAACTAGACAAGGACATGGAGCAGGAATGGACACTGGATTGCAGGTAGAGGGGAGAATCCAACAGGGCATGGGTGCAGGACTGGCAGGATACAAGAATGCAGTAACACAATGGCAGGGTACCAGGAAGCAGGAACAGGAAAGCAGGCTGTGAACTGTACAGGGTACAGCGACTGTGTGATGAGCTTACTATGTGCAGGAACTAGGGAATATCACCAGCAGCCGGAACTGGCCAGAATTCCTAATGAAAGGGAGAAAGACCAATCACAGGAGTAATCAGGCTGGAGTTAGGTTATGAGGCATCCTAAACAGGTGTGCTGCTGCACGTAACAGCCAGCATCCTAGATGCTAGGAGACAGCCAAAATACATACAGAAATGAGCTGCAGCACCAACTCATAATATGTGGATCCTAGACATTGCTTCAAAATTATTTTATAACTTTAAATATTCTAACTACAACCCCACTTTCTCAAAGCTATTCACTAGGTGAACATTGATATCCATATTATCTACCTCTAGTATCAAACTATGGGAGTGGAAGCTGGCCGTGCAATAACTGTGTTCCCTTAAAAAGTGATAGCCTCCTGCTGGTGCAATACTACCACCTTCGACCGTTATACCAGTGATAGGGAACCTGATATACTTTGAGGGCTGCATTAGATGTTCCACTAACAATCAGCAGGGCTGCACATTGCTTTTAATCTCAGTAGTAAGTACAATTTAATACACTTTATTGATGGAAAGACACTTATCTGTAATATATCAGAACTTTTAAATCCAATTACAAGCTGCAACAGACACATACTGTATGACAGAAAACTAAATAACTGCTTACAAGCGCCCAAGTAATAGACTGTGCAATACAAAAAATTACAAAAAAATTCCCCTGATGGAACGCACGGCCGACAACACTAAGTGGGTGTCATATGGAAGATGCAAGAAACAGAAAAACAGCTGCGCAACCTATCAGGGAAAAGAATGATGAGAGCCGACGTTTAAAATAATTAACACAATTTATTAACCAAAAGCACTAGATAAAAACATACTAATCATGATACCAATAATTATGAAATGGTAAATGTATAGCTATGTTATAAAGCACACCTTGATGAATATAGATATCGTGAGAAGTTAGGAACAGCTTGTATGAATGAACTTGCTGAAGATCCGTAATCACTCACAGGGTTATCACTTGTGGATTCACTTGTATATATAGTAAATGAAAAACGGTCCCAAGTGGTGCACAAAGTTCCCGTCACAGAGCTGGGCTGTTCTGATATGTACCTCTCCTGTGGGCCGGTCCGAATCTGGGCGGCCCCGGTTCTTGATCCTGCGTTGCCCACTCGTGCTGTGCAGCAAGGAGACGGTGAAGGGCTGGTATAGCGGGTAAGGCGGATGTAGCAGATGGAAGCCGCGTGCTGATGTGTGCGGCTTGTGGGAACCAGAGTGCCGGTATAGGAGTCCGTTGGATCTCAGCAAAGAGCTGCTAGTGTAGATACCTGAATCAAGGTGTATAACGAGGCGGGGTCCTAACGCGTTTCGTCACGTATCACGTGACTTTTTCAAAGGTGTATTCCTACCTCTATGCTCAGCAGTATTTAAAGCCAAAGTGGCCAAAGGTGTACAGGTGTACATGATAAAAGATTAATCATTAAAAAGCTATTGTGGTTAAAAACGTCGGCTCATATACTAAAGTGCCTAATAAACTTAGTGAAGGCAGTATAGAAATATCTCAATAAAGTTGTTGTAAACATATACTACAGTCAGCAATTGAAGTACTTTTTGGCAATAAAAATACATATATACAGTCTGGCACTGTATATATGTAAAAACCCCCGCCATTTTTTTACACAGAAAGCGGGACAGAAGCCCGCCACTGAGGGGGCAGGGCCTTCTTCCTCAGCACACCAGCGCCATTTTCTCTTCACAGCTCCGCTGGAAGCAGCTCCCCAGGCTCTCCCCTGCAGTATCCAGGTACAAGAAGGGTAAAAAAGAGAGGGGGGGCACATAAATTTAGGCGCAAATAAAACATATAAGGCAGCTATTGGGTAATCACTTATTATAAGTGAAAATCCCTGTGTTATATAGCGCTGTGGTGTGTGCTGGCATACTCTCTCTCTGTCTCCCCAAAGGATTTTGTGGGGTCCTGTCCTCAGTCTGAGCATTCCCTGTGTGTGTGCGGTGTGTCGGTACGGCTGTGTCGACATTTTTGATGAGGAGGGTTACGTGGAGGCGGAGCAAGGGCAGATAAGTGTGGTGTCGCCCCCGTCGGGGCCGACACCTGATTGGATGGATATGTGGAAGGTCTTAAACGACAATGTAAGCTCCTTACATAAAAGGTTTGATGACGCTGCAGCCTTGGGACAGCCGGGGTCTCAGCCCGCGCCTGCCCAGGCGACTCAGAAACCGTCGGGGGCTCATAAACGCCCTCTATCTTAGATAGTTGACACAGATGTCGACACGGAGTCCGACTCAAGTGTCGACGATGATGAGGCACATTTACAGTCTAAAATGACCAAGGCCATCCGATACATGATTATTGCAATGAAAGATGTATTACACATTTCTGAGATTAACCCTGTTAATACCAAGAGGGTTTATATGTTTGGGGAGAAAAAGCAGCCAGTGACTTTTCCCCCATCTGATGAATTAAATGAATTATGTGAAGAAGCGTGGAGTTCCCCTGATAAGAAACTAGTGATTTCTAAGAGGTTACTGATGGCGTACCCTTTCCTGCCAACGGACAGGTTACGTTGGGAAACATCCCCTAGGGTGGACAAGGCGCTGACACGCTTATCTAAAAAGGTGGCCCTGCGGTCTCAGGATACAGCCGCCCTAAAGGAGCCTGCGGATAGAAAGCAGGAAGCTAGCCTGAAGTCAGTGTATACACACTCTGGTACTCTACTGAGACCTGCTATTGCTTCAGCCTGGATGTGTAGTGCTGTAGCAGCATGGACAGATACTCTGTCAGACGACATAGATTCCCTCGACAGGGATACTGTTTTGTTAACCCTGGGCCATATAAAAGACGTCGTCTTATATATGAGGGATGCTCAGTTGGGACATTTGCCTGCTGGGCTCTAGAATTAATGCTATGTCCATTTCTGCCAGGAGGGTCTTATGGACTCGGCAATGGACAGGAGATGCTGATTCTAAAAAACACATGGAGGTTTTGCCTTATAAGGGTGAGGAATTGTTTGGGGACGGTCTATCGGACCTCGTGTCCACAGCGACAGCTGGAAAGTCGACTTTCTTGCCTCAGGTTTCCTCACAGCCTAAGAAAGCACCGTATTATCAAATGCAGTCCTTTCGTTCTCAGAAAGGCAAGAGGGTCAGGGGCGCATCCTTTCTTGCCAGAGGCAGGGGTAGAGGTAAGAAGCTGCACCATGCAGCCAGTTCCCAGGAACAAAAGTCCTCCCCTGCTTCCACTAAGTCCACCGCATGACGTTGGGGCTCCACAGGCGGAGCCAGGTGCGGTGGGGGCGCGTCCCCGAAACTTCAGCAACCAGTGGGTTCGCTCACAGGTGGATCTCTGGGCTGTACAAATTGTATCTCAGGGATACAAGCTGGAATTCGAAGCGACTCCCCCCCGCCGTTACCTCAAATCAGCCTTGCCAGCTTCCCCCATGGAGAGGGAGGTAGTACTGGCGGCAATTCACAAGCTGTACCTCCAGCAAGTGATTATCAGGGTCCCCCTCCTTCAACAGGGAAGGGGTTACTATTCCACAATGTTTGTGGTACCGAAACCGGACGGTTCGGTGAGACCCATTCTGAATTTAAAATCCTTGAACACTTATATAAAGAAATTCAAGTTCAAAATGGAATCGCTCAGAGCGGTTATTGCAAGCCTGGAAGAGGGGGATTTTATGGTGTCGCTGGACATCAAGGATGCTTACTTGCATGTCCCCATTTACCCACTTCACCAGGAGTACCTCAGGTTTGTGGTACAGGACTGTCATTACCAGTTCCAGACGTTGCCGTTTGGCCTGTCCACGGCACCGAGGATATTTACCAAGGTAATGGCCGAAATGATGATACTCCTTCGGAAGAAGGGAGTTATAGTTATCCCGTACTTGGACGATCTCCTCATAAAGGCGAGGTCCAGAGAGCAGTTGTTGATCAGCGTAGCACTCTCTCAGGAAGTGTTGCAACAGCACGGCTGGATTCTGAATGTTCCAAAGTCGCAGCTGATTCCTACTACGCATCTGCTTTTCCTGGGCATGATTCTGGACACAGAACAGAAGAAGGTGTTTCTCCCAGTGGAGAAGGCCCAGGAATTAGCATCTCTGGTCAGGGACCTCCTGAAACCAAAACAGGTATCGGTGCATCACTGCACGCGAGTCCTGGGAAAGATGGTGGCTTCATACGAAGCCATTCCCTTCGGCAGGTTCCATGCAAGGATCTTTCAGTGGGATCTGTTGGACAAGTGGTCCGGATCGCATCTTCAGATGCATCAGCTGATCACCCTGTCCCCAAGGGCCAGGGTGTCTCTTTCTGTGGTGGCTGCAGAGTGCTCACCTTCTCGAGGGCCGCAGGTTCGGCATACAGGACTGGGTCCTGGTGACCACGGATGCAAGCCTCCGAGGATGGGGGGCAGTCATTCAGGGAAGAAACTTCCAAGGGCTGTGGTCAAGTCTGGAGACTTCTCTACACATAAATATACTGGAACTAAGGGCCATTTACAACGCCCTGAGTCAAGCAGAGCCCCTGCTTTGAAACCGGCCAGTGCTGATTCAGTCAGACAACATCACGGCGTTCGCCCATGTAAACCGCCAGGGCGGCACAAGAAGCAGGATGGCAATGGCGGAAGCCACAAAGATTCTTCGGTGGGCGGAGAATCACGTGCAAGCACTGTCAGCAGTGTTCATTCCGGGAGTGGACAACTGGGAAGCAGACTTCCTCAGCAGACACGACCTCCACCCGGGAGAGTGGGGACTCCATCAAGAAGTCTTCACACAGATTGCAAAGCGATGGGAACTGCCACAGGTGGACATGATGGCGTGCCGCCTCAACAAAAAGCTAAAAAGATATTGCGCCAGGTCAAGGGACCCTCAGGCGATAGCTGTGGACGCCCTAGTGACACCGTGGGTGTACCAGTCGGTATATGTGTTTCCTCCTCTTCCTCTCATACCCAAGGTACTGAGAATAGTAAGAAAGAGAGGAATAAGAACAATACTCATTGTTCCGGATTGGCCAAGAAGGACTTGGTACCCGGAACTGCAAGAAATGCGCACAGAGGACCCATGGCCTCTGCCTCTCAGACAGGACCTGCTGCAACAAGGGCCCTGTCTGTTCCAAGACTTACCGCGGCTGCGTTTGACGGCATGGCGGTTGAACGCCGGATCCTAGCGGAAAAAGGCATTCCGGATGAAGTTATACCTACGCTGATAAAGGCTAGGAAGGACGTGACAGCAAAGCATTATCACCGTATATGGAGAAAATATGTTGCTTGGTGTGAGGCCAGGACGGCCCCTACAGAGGAATTCCAGCTGGGTCGATTCCTGCACTTCCTACAGTCAGGGGTGACTATGGGCCTAAAATTGGGGTCCATAAAGGTCCAGATTTCGTCCCTATCCATTTTCTTTCAAAAAGAACTGGCTTCACTGCCTGAGGTTCAGACGTTTGTTAAGGGAGTGCAGCATATTCAGCCCCCTTTTGTGCCACCAGTGGCACCCTGGGATCTTAACGTTGTGTTGGATTTCCTGAAATCACACTGGTTCGAGCCACTTAAGACCGTGGAACTAAAGTATCTCACGTGGAAAGTGGTCATGCTGTTGGTCTTAGCATCGGCTAGGCGTGTGTCGGATTTGGCGGCTTTGTCATGTAAAAGCCCATATCTGATCTTCCATATGGACAGGGCAGAATTGAGGACTCGTCCCCAATTTCTCCCAAAGGTGGTATCATCGTTTCATTTGAACCAACCTATTGTGGTGCCTGCGGCTACTCGGGACTTGGAGGACTCCAAGTTGCTGGACGTAGTCAGGGCTTTGAAAATATATGTTTTCAGAATGGCTGGAGTCAGGAAGACTGACTCGCTGTTTATCCTGCATGCACCCAACAAGCTGGGTGCTCCTGCTTCAAAGCAAACTATTGCTCGCTGGATCTGTAGCACGATTCAGCTGGCTCATTCTGCGGCTGTATTGCCGCATTCAAAATCAGTAAAAGCCCATTCCACATGGAAGGTGGGCTCTTCTTGGGCGATTGCCCGAGGGGTCTCGGCTTTACAGCTTTGCCGAGCGGCTACTTGGTCGGGTTCAAACACCTTTGCAAAGTTCTACAAGTTTGATACCCTGGCTGAGGAGGACCTTGTGTTTGCTCATTCGGTGCTGCAGAGTCATCCGCACTCTCCCGCCCGTTTGGGAGCTTTGGTATAATCCCCATGGTCCTTACGGAGTTCCCAGCATCCACTAGGACGTCAGAGAAAATAAGAATTTACTCACCGGTAATTCTATTTCTCGTAGTCCGTAGTGGATGCTGGGCGCCCATCCCAAGTGCGGACTTTCTGCAATACGTGTATATAGTTATTGCTTAAATAAGGGTTATTGTTATGAGCCATCCGTTGAGTGAGGCTCAGTTGTTGAGTGAGGCTCAGTAAGGTTATCACAAGTTGTACGGTGTGATTGGTGTGGCTGGTATGAGTCTTACCCTGGATTCCAAAAATCCTTTCCTTGTAATGTCAGCTCTTCCGGGCACAGTTTCCCTAACTGAGGTCTGGAGGAGGGGCATAGAGGGAGGAGCCAGTGCACACCAGATAGTACCTAATCTTTTCTTTAGAGTGCCCGGTCTCCTGCGGAGCCCGTCTATTCCCCATGGTCCTTACGGAGTTCCCAGCATCCACTACGGACTACGAGAAATAGATTTACCGGTGAGTAAATTCTTATTTTTTCACCTATACTTCAATGTACGGTTCAGTGGCTCATGTGGTTTAGCCACTGACCTCATGTAGATAGAGACCCGGGTTCGGATCACTGTCCGATATTTTACTCTTATTTCTATTATTTTTTATTAAAAATCTTTTTATATATGTATTATCATCGTTATTTTTATTTTTCAATAGCTATTTGTGCATACAAAAATATTCTATATGCAAATAGAGCTATAAATAATGGTTTAAATGAGCGTCAAAGCTCTTTATATTATCACTATAGCTATGACATAAATTTAACTTAATATATCTATGATCCTTACTCACCTTTGTGAATAAATCCATGTCAGATATAGCCATGTGGAGATTTAAATTGTCTAAATTGTCTATCTTTAGTTATATTGTTTGTATACAGATTTATAATTATGTGTCATTATTATTTGTTTATTTATATTGTACTTGTATTTTTTATTCCGACATTATGAGCTGTTTATTTGTAATAGACTGTAGTATATGTTTACAACAACTTTATTGAGATATTTCTATACTACCTTCACTAAGTTTATTAGGCACTTTAGTATATGAGCCGACGTTTTTAACCACAATAGCTTTTTAATGATTAATCTTTTATCATGTACGCCTGTACACCTTTGGCCACTTTGGCTTTAAATACTGCTGAGCATAGAGGTAGGAATACACCTTTGAAAAAGTCACGTGATACGTGACGAAACGCGTTAGGACCCCGCCTTGTTATACACCTTGATTCAGGTATCTACACTAGCAGCTCTTTGCTGAGATCCAGCGGACTCATATACCGGCACTCTGGTTCCCACAAGCCGCACACATCAGTACGCGGCTTCCATCTGCTACATCCGCCTTACCCGCTATACCAGCCCGGCGGCCTTCACCGTCTCCTTGCTGCACAGCACGAGTGGGCAACGCAGGATCAAGAACCGGGGACGCCCGGTTGCGGACCAGCCCACAGGAGAGGTACATATCACAACAGCCCAGCTCTGTGACGGGAACTTTGTGCACCACTTGGGACCGTTTTTCATTTACTATATATACAAGTGAATCCACAAGTGATAACCCTGTGAGTGATTACGGATCTTCAGCAAGTTCATTCATACAAGCTGTTCCTAACTTCTCACGATATCTATATTCATCAAGGTGTGCTTTATAACATAGCTATACATTTACCATTTCATAATTATTGGTATCATGATTAGTATGTTTTTATCTAGTGTTTTTGGTTAATAAATTGTGTTAATTCTTTTAAACGTCGGCTCTCATCATTCTTTTCCCTGATAGATTGCGCAGCCGTTTTTCTGTTTCTTACATACTGTATGACAGTAAAGCAAGAAGAACTCATAATAATCATCATCATCATCATAAGGATATAGGGGCTCAAAGAGGCCTGTGGTCCATCACTAGTCTACACTATGGGGATGATTCAGAGCAGCATATTGATATGACTGCTTTAGCATCTTTTGCTGTACTAATTACATGGCTCCGGGCTTATTGTGTTTGGTGGTGCACTAGAAAACTGTGGCATGCATTTGTCTTGAGCCAATTAACATTGATCTCCATAATATCTATCTCTAGTAACAAACTATGGAAGTGGAAGCTGGCCGAACAATAACTGTGTTCACTTAAACAGTCATAGCCTCCTGCTTTTACAATACCACCACCTGCGACCGCTACTTCTTACCTATCTCTGCTGCTAGTCATGAGTTAGCTACAGAAGGGGAGTCAATCCAGCGGGGTCCCTGGTTGCTGGGGGAGGCCACACTGCCCCAATGCCATGCATTGCTGAGGGGAACAAATATCCCTCTTTGCAGCTAGGAGACTCCCCCTGTGCAGTGTGCCCATGCACAGTATCTTTTTCATATTTAAGGGAGAATGGAGTGGCCTTTTCTCCCAAGATTTGACCACGTCCCCTCCAGTACTTGGGCCTATCTCTGTTCTCGATGGTCCTGTATAAGGGAAGATGTGTTATGGTAAGCTGATTGATTTATATACTAGTGTTACTGTAATCGCCCTCTGTAAAAAAAAAAAAAAAAGCAACCCACTGTGTGACCTGTGTCTCTGATACCCTAGGATCATGAAGGAGACCTGTAGGAATTAGTAGCCACTACTAGAAGGCCGCAGGTGTGAGGCCTTGCAGCCTAACATGCCATTTTACCTGCACTACCTGGCCTTCTCGTGGCTTGTCCACAGGATAGGAGAAGCAGATGGCCCATTTGGGTCATCAGCTGATGTATAGGTTTTTTTTTGCCCATTAATTAAAATTCTCATTGTTAACATAGCCAGACAAATAAAAGTGAGCTTTGGCAAAAAATTGCAGCAATAATGACGGAAATGACCTGTGAGTGATGTGAAACTTCAGAAATCAACTACAAATATGTATCACAAATGAAGGCCACCATCTGGTTGATATCATATTCAAAACCAATGGAAAATAAACTATTCCATGCACTTTCTAATATACAATGCATTTTTTTTTACCTTTACAGTCTGGGAGGAATTTTTGCCTCACCCTGTATTACTACATGCGAACAACCTGGAAATTAAGGCATGAGGCTAAATGCAATTTTGGAAAACGTGCGATTTTTACTGCAAATTTGCACGTTTTCTGAAAATCGCAAATGTAATAGCATCGCAAGTTTTGAACATATACAAAAAAATCGCAAGTGAAAAATCGTATCCAGATATTTTCCCATTGAAAACCATGAAAATCGCAAATGTAATAGGATGCGATTTTTTTCACTTGTACACAAAACCTTACCAAGAATCACCAGAATAATAGACCAGGTTTAGACTGACGATTTTTGGATAAGCATGTACAGATCAGTGAGATCTGTGCATGCTTCTATCTGTAAAAGTAAAGAAAGTGTTAAAATATATATATATATATATATATATATATATATACTTGCAGTTCAGTCGGCACTCTAAGATTAAATAAACACAACTGGCCTCCGTGCAGCGTTTTCAAAATGTCAGATGCAGTACTCCAAAATAAAACGGCACTGGACGCAAAGAATATGAAAATGAAATGTTGCAATACATTTCATTTTCATATTTCATTTTCATATTCTTTGCGTCCAGTGCCGTTTTATTTTGGAGTACTATATATATATATATATATAAATAAAAAAAAGACGTGCAGGTCCCCCCCTCCCCAAAAGCATAACCAGCCCTGGGCTCTTTAAGCCAGTCCTGGATGCAAAGGTACAGGGAAAATTTGACTGGGGGTTCCCTGTATTTAAACAACCAGCACCAGACTATTGGACCGGTCTTGGTTCCAAATATATGGGGGACAAAAGAAGTAGGGGTCCCCTGTATATTTGAAACCAACACCGGGCTTCACTAGCCAGGGAGGTGATGCCGCAGCCAGGGGACACTTTTCTATAGGTCCCTGCGGCCGCAGCATCACTTCCCCCAACTAGTCACCCCTGGCCAGGGTTCCATGGAGAAGTGGGGACGCTTTAAATCAAGGGGTCCCCCTCCAGGCACCCAAGGGCCAGGGGTGAAGCCCAAGGCTGCCCCCCCCCCCCCCCAATCCCTGGGTGGTGGATGGGGGGCTGATAGCCAAAATTGTGTAAAAATAAAGAATATTGTCCTTTGTTGTGGAACTACAAGTCCTAGCTAGCCTCCCCCACCTCCCAGGCTAGTGGAGCCCGGTGCTGGTTTTAAAAATACAGGGGACCCCTAATTCTTTTGTCCCCTGTATTTTTGGAACCAGGACCAGTCCAAGAGTCCAGTGCTGGTTGTTTAAATACGGGGAAGCCGCAATCAAATTTTTACCTGTATTTTTGCAACCAGGACTGGCTCAAAGAGCCCGAGGCTGGTTATGCTTTTGGGGGGGACCTGCATGTCGTTTTTCTTTTACATTTTTAACACTTTCTTTATTTTTACAGACAGAAGCATGCAAATTACAAACGTATAATTTGGTGTGATTTTTGTAGACACCTAAAATAATCGCACACTATTACATCTAGCCTATGATATCATGCAATTCAGAACTTTCAGCCACTCAAGACACAAACATCTCTAGATATATTCGACAGCAGGTCAGTAGAGGCTTTCATAAAACAACAAGGTGGAACAAGAAGCGGAAATGAAATGGTAGAAATTTCATAGGTAGAAGAAAGTTTGATATCTTTCGCTGCAATTCACATGGCAAGCAAAAATAGATAGATTATTTCAGTCAATATCATGTCCATACAGGAGAACACACAAAAAGAATTTGCAATTGTAAGAACTTAAATTTGCAACATCTTTAAAAACAAAGTTAATTGTTTTATCCTCATCACAAGGACAACAGAAAAAAAACAATTTTCAAATAAATATATGTTCCCTACATTGCTCTCATTGCCAGTAATCTACGAGTGATTGAGAAAAAAAATCAGTATATAGGGGGTGATTCCGTGTTGTTCTCTCGCTAGCTGCTTTTAGCAGCATTGCACACGCTAAGCCGCCGCCCTCTGGGAGTGTATCTTAGCTTAGCAGAAGTGCGAACGAAAGATTAGCAGAATTGCGAATAGAAATTTCTTAGCAGTTTCTGAGTAGCTCCAGACCTACTCAGCCATTGCGACCAGCTCAGTCCTTTTCGTTCCTGGTTTGACGTCACAAACACACCCATCGTTTGCCCAACCACTCCCCCGTTTCTCCAGCCACTCCTGCGTTTTGCAACTCGAACGCCTGCGTTTTTCCGCACACTCCCATAAAACGGCCAGTTTCCGCCCAGAAACACCCACTTCCTGTCAATCACACTACGATCAGCACAGTGATGAAAAAGCTTTGTTATGCCGTGAGTAAAATACCTAACTTTTGTGTAAAATAACTAAGCGCATGCGCTCTGCGAACCTTGCGCATGCGCAGTAAGCGAGTAATCGCAGTAGAGCGAAAATCGGCAATGAGCGAACAACTCAGAATGACCCCCACAGATGCTTACACTTTAACCATGCCATCTTTGGTTTGCAGTGACTTCTGGAACAGCCTTGGCCTCTGGCATTTAAGTCAGATCATGTGCACCAGGGGGGTCATTCCGAGTTGATCACACACTCGCTAGCAGTTTTTAGCAGCCGATCAAACGCTATGCCGCCGCCCACTGGTAGTGTTTTATAGCTTAGCAGAAGTGCGAACGGTTGTATCGCAGAGCGGCTCCGAAATTTTTTTTGTGTAGTTTCAGAGTAGCTCAAAACCTACTCAGCGCTTGCAATCACTTCAGACTATTCAGTTTCTGGATTTGACGTCACAAACCCACCCAGCGTTCGCCCAGCCACGCCTGAGTTTTTCCTGGCACACCTGCGTTTTTCCGCACACTCCCTGAAAAGTTGCCACCCAGAAACGCACACTTCATGTCAATCACTCTGCGGCAAGCAGTGCGACTGATATGCATCGCTAGACCCTGTGCAAAACTACATTGTTCGTTGAGCCCGTACGTCCCGCGTGCACCGCATACGCATGCACAGAACTGCCGTTTTTTTGCCTGATCGCTGTGCTGCGAACAAATGCAGCTAGTGATCAAATCGAAATGACCCCCCAGGGACGGATACTAAATCCAAAACCAACTAGTGTACCCTCTATTTGAAGTGATGGAAAGCAAGCATTGCTAAGATGCATATGGGTCATTCAATGTCAGTTCAACCAGGCGTGTCACCACCCATCTCAGATGTTTATGAATTTTTTTTAGTTAAGAGTGGATGTCAAAACAACTATTTCTGCCAAATATCTCGACTGTCTGACAATTTGTTTATTAAATATTGATTTTTCTATTTATTAAATTATTTACTAATTGTGGCTTCTTTATCCAGATCATTTGAAGTATCGCGGGTGTTTATTAAGGGATCACCACAAAATTTTCACCCCTAAGGTAACTCTTCCTCCTGAATCCAAAGAGCCAAAGCAAATCACTTTATCTGCCTTACGTTTTGAGTTATGGCAAAAATACAAGTTTTTTTCTAAAATACTTAAAAACGCTAGGTTCAATCAACATTAGATATAGGTGCTTAACAAAGGTATACATTACTACCAAACAAAAATCATCATGGTACTTTGTTTCCTAGTGGAGAAAAAAAATAATGAAGTTGAAGTTCAAGTACTGTTTTACCGCATACATAATTAACTGAAGAACCCATGAAATGTAAAAACTTATACATACAGTAACTTGAGTCCATAACATAAGTTGAGTCAACAATCACATTATCATTCTCTTGTTTGGAACCTGTTGTAACGGTCTGTCATTTTCCTTAAAGTATCAGCAGACAGTGCCTTTCAGTACTTCCTTGAATAGTAGGCACTTCCGTTACACGGGGACATGAATAAAAGGAACAAAACCCTGAAGGCCAGGCTCAGGCAGGCGAAACCGAATCCACGGAATCGAGCTGTTTCTACCAAAAACAAACAGGTTTCATTGAACCTGTGTATTTTTGGGAGATGATGTCTTTTTTTTTTTTTACAAGCAACCAAATTGGATAACCTGTAAAAAAAATATGAGTGAAACATTGGGAAAATTGCCCAAAAGTATTTTCATCTGTAATTTGATACCCCCCAAACTGTGGTTCCTGCTGTCTTCATGTCGTCTGATGACAATCGGAATATGTGAAGTTCATCATAACTAATAGTCCGAAATTGGTGATGAGCAAGGGTTGCTACCACAGTCATTGCTGTTTCTAGACTGCTATGCAGCTTGGTTTTGCAGTCTTGAATTTTATTTTGTGACATGTAGAAAAACTTTATGCCATGTATCTTTTCAGCCCAACTACAGGTCCAAATGTGTCAAGATGTGAGGAGTTTCCACTGCTTGCAGACTGGTCTGGGTGGCTAGACGTTTACTAGCACCATCATTAAAGTAGTGAACATACTCTAATTTTAGTAATAGTTCCGCTAAGTGTTTCATAACTACCGTAATGAAGGCATGCAATTATGGATACATGGTCATGGGTATCGCTAATAACACACAGACTCACTCAGTTTAAAGTGTCACACAATCATCTTGCCTAAAAAACAGATGTAGCCATGCTAATCGTTGGCTTGCGGCAAGTTTGCCTGTAAATACACCGTATACACGCCAATGGAAGCATATGGAGCGAATGCCAGCTGTGATCAGTCGCAGCAGAGCGCATTCACACTATGCACGCATCGCAGCATAGATGAGCGTGGCTCTATCTTTATAAAGCAAATGGGTGAAGTGTTGCTTGTAAAGTGTCCCAGTGGAATCCATGAATTGCATCCTGACGCACAAATTAATAATTTTCTGCAAAATCTAGTAACACATAGCTTCTGGGTGAATGGTTTTCTTCAGCTGACGTAGGTATTCAGCCTGCGACTTTGCTGTATACAGATGGGCTGTTGCATCATCAACAGCACTACAAATAACTTTGCGGAAATGTTCCACAGTACTAGTGATTGTAACCAATTTACTGTGGTCAGTGTGGACCCACTGCTTATAAACAATTGTGTCCTCATCATCCATGTCACTATCATGGAAAGGTGTTTCAACTATTTTCTGAAGTGCTTCCAGACCTGGAAATTTATCACATCGATGAAGCATATACAAGTTCTCAACACTGAAGAACAAACAAGGATTTCAGTTAGGTCTTTGTAGTCCATCTTTAGTGGTAGAGCAGCAACCAATAATCTTTTACATTTTGGTGAGTTTCCCAAACACACACAGAATGCATACCTCATACCGCAACACTAATGCGCCCTACACACTTGCCGATGTGTGCGGGCAATACGAAAGATCTCGTTTAGTAATGAACCAGAAATCGTTCATATTGCTCAGGGTGTATGCACCGATGAATGATGCATCGTTGGTTCTCCGTCACTTTGCAATGCAAGTCAAATTGGACGATGATCGATCATTCAGATCGATCATCGTCAAATTGAATGCATCTCCCAGTGTGTAAGGTCTTTAACACACGTAGGTTGTAAGGAATAAACCATGGGTCTTCAACCTGTGGCCCTCCAGCTGCTGTGAAACTACACATCCCAGCATGCCCTGCCACAGTTTTGCTATTAAGGTATGCTAAAACTGAGGCAGTGCATGCTGGTATGTGTAGTTCCACAGCAGCTGGAGGGCCACAGGATGAAGACCAAAGCGGCTTAAACAATCCAACTTGAATGTCTGGAAACAGTATTTGAAAGCAAGATAAAGCTCTTGCAAGTTTACTAGGAGTAGCCTTTTCTGTTTGTGAATTCTTTTTCCTCCAGGAACTTTACAGAAACAGACTTTCTTTCCAGGGCACATCCGAGATTGTTCATCATCTTCGTAAAACTGTTGTACCTGATTTTTACCTTGACTGTTTTACCATGTATTCTGTGACATTAAATATACTAGGGACTCAAGTTATGTTTAAGTCTTTACATTTCATGGTTTCTTGTGTTAATTATGTATGCGGTACAACAGTAATTGAACGTCAATGTTATGATTTTTTTTCTCCACTATGAAACAGAGTACCATGCTGATTTTTGTGTGGTATGTATACCTTTGTTAAGCACATAAAAAATGGGATATCTAATGTTAATTGAACCTGGCGTTTTTATGTCTTTTCGAAAAATTAGCATTTTTACTGTAACTCAAAACATAAAGCAGATAAAGTACAGTAATTTGGTTTGGATTTTTGGATTTGGGAGGAAGAGTTACCTTAGGGATCCAAATTTCATGATGATCCCTTAATAAACACCCGTGATACTTCAAATAAACTGGATAAAGAAGCCACAATTAGTAAATAATTGAATAAATTGAAAAATCAATATTTAATAAACAAATCGTTAGACATTTGAGATATTTGGCAGAAAATAAGAATTTACTCACCGGTAATTCTGTTTCTCGTAGTCCGTAGTGGATGCTGGGAACTCCGTAAGGACCATGGGGAATAGCGGGCTCCGAAGGAGGCTGGGCACTCTAGAAAGATCTTAGACTACCTGGTGTGCACTGGCTCCTCCCACTATGACCCTCCTCCAAGCCTCAGTTAGGTACTGTGCCCGGACGAGCGTACACAATAAGGAAGGATTTTGAATCCCGGGTAAGACTCATACCAGCCACACCAATCACACCGTACAACTCGTGATATGAAACACAGTTAACAGTATGAAACAATAGAGCCTCTCAACAGATGGCTCAACAATAACCCGATTTAGTTAACAATAACTATGTACAAGTATTGCAGATAAACCGCACTTGGGATGGGCGCCCAGCATCCACTACGGACTACGAGAAACAGAATTACCGGTGAGTAAATTCTTATTTTCTCTAACGTCCTAGTGGATGCTGGGAACTCCGTAAGGACCATGGGGATTATACCAAAGCTCCCAAACGGGCGGGAGAGTGCGGATGACTCTGCAGCACCGAATGAGAGAACTCCAGGTCCTCCTCAGCCAGGGTATCAAATTTGTAGAATTTTGCAAACGTGTTTGCCCCTGACCAAGTAGCTGCTCGGCAAAGTTGTAAAGCCGAGACCCCTCGGGCAGCCGCCCAAGATGAGCCCACCTTCCTTGTGGAATGGGCATTGACAGATTTTGGCTGTGGCAGGCCTGCCACAGTATGTGCAAGCTGAATTGTACTACAAATCCAACGAGCAATAGTCTGCTTAGAAGCAGGAGCACCCAGCTTGTTGGGTGCATACAGGATAAACAGCGAGTCAGATTTTCTGACTCCAGCCGTCCTGGAAACATATATTTTCAGGGCCCTGACAACGTCTAGCAACTTGGAGTCCTCCAAATCCTTAGTAGCCGCAGGCACCACAATAGGCTGGTTCAGGTGAAACGCTGACACCACCTTAGGGAGAAACTGGGGACGAGTCCTCAATTCTGCCCTATCCATATGGAAAATCAGATAAGGGCTTTTACATGATAAAGCCGCCAACTCTGACACTCGCCTGGCTGAAGCCAAGGCCAATAACATGACCACTTTCCACGTGAGATATTTCAGATCCACGGTTTTTAGTGGCTCAAACCAATGTGATTTTAAGAAACTCAACATCACGTTGAGATCCCAAGGTGCCACAGGAGGCACAAATGGGGGCTGAATATGCAGCACTCCTTTCACAAATGTCTGAACTTCAGGTACTGAAGCTAGTTCTTTTTGAAAGAAAATCGACAGAGCCGAGATCTGTACCTTAATGGAGCCCAGTTTTAGGCCCATATTCACTCCTGCTTGCAGGAAATGCAGAAATCGACCTAGTTGAAATTCCTCTGTTGGGGCCTTTTTGGCCTCGCACCATGCAACATATTTCCACCATATGCGGTGATAATGCTTTGCCGTAACATCTTTCCTGGCTTTAATAAGCGTAGGAATGACTTCCTCCGGAATGCCCTTTTCCTTCAGGATCCGGCGTTCAACCGCCATGCCGTCAAACGCAGCCGCGGTAAGTCTTGGAACAGACAGGGGCCCTGCTGCAGCAGGTCCTGTCTGAGCGGCAGAGACCACGGGTCCTCTGAGATCATCTCTTGAAGTTCCGGGTACCACGCTCTTCTCGGCCAATCCGGAACCACGAGAATTGTGTTTACTCCTCGCTTTCTTATTATTCTCAATACCTTTGGTATGAGAGGTAGAGGAGGGAACACATAAACTGACCAGTACACCCACGGTGTCACTAGAGCGTCCACAGCTATCGCCTGAGGGTCTCTTGACCTGGCGCAATACTTCTCTAGTTTTTTGTTTAGGCGGGACGCCATCATGTCCACCTGTGGACGACCCCATTGATTTACAATCATTTGGAAGACTTCTGGATGAAGTCCCCACTCTCCCGGGTGGAGGTCGTGCCTGCTGAGAAAGTCTGCTTCCCAGTTGTCCACTCCCGGGATGAACACTGCTGACAGTGCTAGTACATGATTCTCCGCCCATCGGAGAATTTTTGTGGCTTCTGCCATCGCCGTCCTGCTTCTTGTGCCGCCCTGTCGATTCACATGGGCGACTGCCGTGATGTTGTCTGACTGGATCAGCACCGGCTGGTGTAGGAGCAGGGATTTTGCTTGACTTAGGGCATTGTAAATGGCCCTTAGTTCCAGAATATTTATGTGAAGGGCAGTCTCCTGACTTGACCATAGTCCTTGGAAATTTCTTCCCTTTGTGACTGCCCCCCAGCCTCGTAGGCTGGCATCCGTGGTCACCAGGACCCAGTCCTGTATGCCGAATCTGCGGCCCTCCAGAAGATGAGCACTGTGCAGCCACCACAGAAGAGACACCCTGGTTCGTGGAGACAGGGTTATTAAACGATGCATCTGAAGATGCGATCCGGACCACTTGTCCAACAGGTCCCACTGAAAAATCCTGGCATGGAACCTGCCGAATGGAATTGCTTCGTAAGAAGCTACCATCTTTCCCAGGACCCGCGTGCAGTGATGCACCGATACCTGTTTTGGTTTTAGGAGGTCTCTGACTAGAGAAGACAACTCCCTGGCTTTCTCCTCCGGGAGAAACACTTTTTTCTGGGCCGTGTCCAGAATCATTCCCAGGAACATTAGACGTGTCGTGGGGACCAGCTGTGACTTTGGGATATTCAGAATCCAGCCGTGCTGGCTCAGCACTTCCTGAGATAGTGCTACTCCCACTAACAACTGTTCCTTGGATCGTGCCTTTATTAGGAGATCGTCCAAGTATGGGATAATTAAAACTCCCTTTTTTCGAAGGAGTATCATCATTTCCGCCATAACCTTGGTAAATACCCTCGGTGCCGTGGAGAGTCCAAACGGCAGCGTCTGGAATTGGTAATGGCAGTCCTGTACCACAAATCTGAGGTACTCCTGGTGAGAATTGTAAATGGGGACATGCAGGTAAGCATCCTTGATGTCCAGGGATACCATGTAATCCCCCTCGTCCAGGCTTGCAATAACCGCCCTGAGCGATTCCATCTTGAACTTGAATTTTTTTATGTATGTGTTCAAGGATTTCAAATTTAAAATGGGTCTCACCGAACCGTCCGGTTTCGGCACCACAAATAGTGTGGAATAGTAACCCCGGCCTTGTTGAAGTAGGGGTACCTTGATTATCACCTGCTGGGAATACAGCTTGTGAATCGCTGCTAGCACCGCCTCCCTGTCTGAGGGAGCAATCGGCAAGGCGGATTTTAGGAAACGGCAGGGTGGAGTCGCCTCGAATTCCAGCCTGTATCCCTGAGATACTATTTGAAGGATCCAGGGATCCACCTGTGAGCGGGCCCACTGATCGCTGAAATTCCTGAGGCGGGCCCCCACCGTACCTGGCTCCGCCTGTGAAGCCCCACCGTCATGCGGCGGACTTGGAAGAGGAAGCGGGGGAGGACTTTTGTTCCTGGGAACCTGCTGTTTGCTGCAGCCTTTTTCCCCTGCCTCTGCCTCTTGACAGAAAAGACCCTCCTTTTCCCCGCTTGTTTTTCTGGGACCGAAAGGACTGAACCTGATAAAATGGCACCTTCTTAGGCTGTGAGGGGACATGGGGTAAAAATGCTGACTTCCCAGACGTTGCTGTGGAAACTAGGTCGGAGAGACCATCCCCAAATAATTCCTCCCCCTTATAAGGCAAGACTTCCATGTGCCTTTTGGAATCTGCATCTCCAGTCCACTGGCGAGTCCATAAGCATCTCCTAGCAGAGATAGATAATGCACTTATTTTAGATGCCAGCCGGCAGATTTCCCTCTGTGCATCTCTCATGTATAAGACTGAGTCTTTTATATGGTCAATTGTTAGCAGGATCGTGTCTCTGTCTAACGTGTCAATATTTTCTGACAGTTTATCTGACCACGCAGCGGCAGCACTGCACATCCATGCTGACGCAATAGCTGGTCTGAGTATAATGCCTGAGTGTGTATATACAGACTTCAGGATCGCCTCCTGCTTTCTATCAGCAGGTTCCTTAAGGGCGGCCGTATCCTGGGACGGTAGTGTCACCTTTTTAGACAAACGTGTGAGCGCTTTATCCACCCTCGGGGGTGTTTCCCAACGTAACCTATCATCTGGCGGGAAAGGGAACGCCATTAGTAGCTTCTTAGGAATTACCAATTTCTTATCAGGGGAAGCCCACGCTTCTTCACACACTTCATTTAATTCATCTGACGGGGGAAAAACTACAGGTAGTTTTTTCTCCCCAAACATAATACCCTTTTTTGTGGTACCTGGATGTAAATCAGAAATATTTAACACCTCTTTCATTGCCTCAATCATGCAGTGAATGGCCTTAACGGGCATTAAATTTGACTCATCGTCGTCGACACTGGTGTCAGTATCCGTGTCGACATCTACTTGTGCCACCTGAGATAACGGGCGTTTCAGAGCCCCTGATGACTTTTGAGACACCTGGACAGGCACGAGCTGAAGACTCGGCTGTCCCACAGTCGGCATGTGCAGGGAAGAGCCAGGGAGCTTCCTTCCAGCCGAGCTGTGAGGGAAAAATGGCGCCAGTGTGCTGAGGATAGGCTCCGCCCCTTTTTCGCGGCCTATTCTCCCGCTTTTTATGGGATTCTGGCAGGGGTATTTACCTCATATATAGCCCCAGGGGCTATATATTGAGGTATTTTAGCCAGCCAAGGTGTTTTTATTGCTGCCTCAGGGCGCCCCCCCCCAGCGCCCTGCACCCTCAGTGACCGGAGTGTGAAGTGTGTATGAGGAGCAATGGCGCACAGCTGCAGTGCTGTGCGCTACCTTGGTGAAGACAGGATGTCTTCATGCTGCCGATTTTCCGGACCATCTTCTTGCTTCTGGCTCTGTAAGGGGGACGGCGGCGCGGCTCCGGGACCGAACATCAAGGCTGGGCCTGCGGTCGATCCCTCTGGAGCTAATGGTGTCCAGTAGCCTAAGAAGCCCAATCCGGCTGCAAGCAGGCGAGTTCGCTTCTTCTCCCCTTAGTCCCTCGCTGCAGTGAGCCTGTTGCCAGCAGGTCTCACTGAACATAACAAATTCTAAGACTATAACTTTCTAAGAGCTCAGGAGAGCCCCTAGTGTGCATCCAACCTCGGCCGGGCACGAAATCTAACTGAGGCTTGGAGGAGGGTCATAGTGGGAGGAGCCAGTGCACACCAGGTAGTCTAAGATCTTTCTAGAGTGCCCAGCCTCCTTCAGAGCCCGCTATTCCCCATGGTCCTTAAGGAGTTCCCAGCATCCACTAGGACGTTAGAGAAATAGTTATTTTGACATCCCCTCTTACCTAAAAAAAATGTGTAAACCTCTGAGATGGGTGGTGGACATTTCATTTTTTGGGGGGTGATTTGATGTGGAATGACCCATATGAATCTCTGGCAGAGTAACATAGTAACATAGTTAATGAGGCTGAAAAAAGACAAGTTGTCCATCGTGTTCAACCGGTATTATATTTCCTACACTATTCTCTATGTAATTATAGTTTAACTATAATGACCAAGGTATTTTGTTTATAGTCTAAATGACATCTATAATCCATGCTGTTACTACAATATAATTTTAAATGCTAAATCCTTGGATATCTTTTTCAGTTAGAAATTTATCTAACCCATTTTAAACATGATTGAGTCCACCATTACTACCTTCTCTGGCAGAGAATTCCAGATCCTTACTGCCCTTACTGTGAAGAACCCCTTCCTTCACTTGGTATGAAATTTCCTCTCCTCTAACCTCAGAGGGTGTCCGCGTGTCCTGTGTAGAGATCTCTCAATAAACAAATCTACTGATAGCTCTATGTATTGTCCTTGTCCTTTTATATATTTGTACATATTAATCATATCTCCTCTTAGACGCCTCTTTTCTAGTGTAAACATATCTAACAGTTCCTCATAATCCAGTGCCTCTAACCCCTTTATCAATTTGGTAGCTCAGTACTTCTTAAAGATAGAAAACGAATTTCTTCAACTTCTAAGAATCAGATTAGATTGGATTAGGTAGACATTAATTGTATGGTGCAAAAATATTTTCTTTTCACAGATTATGGCTTTTCTATGGGATTGATTAGATGTAGGTATTGCTCTCAATACCCAGAAGTGAAGCTGCCTACACTTAATATTTTAATAGACAAATACCAGATAGAGAACCAGACAATTTATTCTAAAATAGTTTCGAGCAGTCAAGGGAATTAGGTATTGTATTAAACCTTTTGTGGCACTTTGCAGTAGTCCCTTTTTGACGCTTTGCAACATGTTTCTTTCAAGTAATTCACACTTAAGGTGTTGTTTTTTGTAGCAAACACATTTGCTCTTGACATGGGAGAACTATATGGTCTCTGAACATATAATTGAACCAAGTGGTGTTGGAAAAGAAATCTACTTTACCCACAGTATCTAAGGGTAGATTTTAGTTTTCATATAAATTAAGAAAATCATGTTCTTTGTCCGCAACCAGTTAACTATTCAATTACATATGCTGGATCTTGTCATGGAAAATTTTGTGAACGTGTCCAAAACTTAAGAATTCAGGAAGATCCTAGGATGTCATTGCATAGACTTACAAGGTGAGCAGACATGAAGACCCAGAAGTAACAAAAGTACATTCTACAAGGGCGGTGGCAAGCTCCTGCATATGCAGAGCTCAGGCTTTAGTAGACAACTTATACAAAGCAGCAGAGTGGTCAACTTTTTATACCTTTACCATATGTTATCTTGTGGATGTGATATCATCTGCTGATGTTCAGGAAAATCCTACAATTACTCAAATAAAGAGTTTGTTGTTGCAATTCATTTGCATATTGCTTATGTTTTGTAATATAGCTTGTGAAGATTACCAAACACCTAATTGAAGGAGTTACACTATACATCTTTACAGGAGAAAAAAAAATTGGCTGCACAAAATCGTCCTAAAAAAATAAATGTCTCAAATGTTTAGTTAATTACAGTATACATATTTGATAAACACAACAAAATAAAAAATACAAAAAAACCCACATCAAATACCATAAAAACTAAAATATAGAGTAAACAATGCAAACGATGAGATGTCCAGTTTGGTGGTACAATTAAAGTTGTTATCTGACCGCAAATTATAGCAAACTGTGCTATTTCAGTCCAGGTTTTAATAATACCCATGCTTCATTTGTACCTCAGTCAAATCTGGACTTAAGTAGAATATCCTTAAATCTGGACTGTAATGGAGGAGTTTTGGAAACGCTACACTAAAAACTTATCCTTCGAGATCTGCAATTTAGTTAGCTGTGGTGCTTAACTGGTAAGTGCCCATTTTTCTGGCTAGTTATAAGGGTGCTTATTAGGTAGAAGATCCATCTTCTATATAGCCTGGCAGATAGTTGTAAGCTCAACAAGCTGACAGCAGAGTTTTGTTGCGGCTGCTGGTATAGCAGGTATAGGGGCGCCATCTGCCATTTTTCACATACTGTACATATTAAAATATATCCTTCACACATTAGCAGCATGCATTTATAATGAATCTATTAACTATCATAATGGCAGTTTTTAGTACTCCCGGGGGTATATTCACTAAAGTGTGGGTTTATAAAAGTGCAGATGTTGCCCATAGCAGCCAATCAGATTCTTCTATTTATCTTGCACCTTCTATGGGAAATATTTATTCTTCTATATACCTGCACTTTAGTAAATATACCCCTAGGAGTGAGTACTAAAAACATATATGAACAGCATCTAAAAAGCCTATGACCAAAGGTTTAGATAAAAGATAATTGTTTAAATGTGCACTCAAATAACATATTTAATTACCAACCTTTTATAAATATATACACATATCTCTATAATGTATAATATAATACCAGCAGTTATAAAGGCATGTTAAATGGTATTTTAACAGTAGATGTATTACATAATAATTGTTTACTGATTATACAGTATATCAAAATCTACTTCAGGCCTGGCCAACCCGTGGCTCTCCAGCTGTTGTGAAACTATACATCCCAGCATGCCCTGCACCTGCCACAGTTTTACAATTCCTTAATAGCAAACTGTGGCATGGCATCCTGGGACTTGTAGTTTCACAACAGCTGGCAAGCCACAGGTTGGCCAGGCCTGATCTACTTCATCTGTTTCGTTCATACCTTCAGGTGTTAAGGTACTCATTTTCTGAATCTAGTATGATTCTCTCAAAACACAATCCACTGAGGACGTTCCTCCGATCTCTCATCCTAACCCTCTGTTCCATACTCACTTCTACCCCATTTGTGTCATCCATGTCTGTCTGCCTGCCCCACCCCTTTAGAATGTAAGCTCTCATGAGCAGAACCATCTCCCCTCATGTGCTTTTCCATCTGTTATTTAGGGGTCAATCCAAGTAGCCGTGAATCATAGTGGCGGTGACCGCACTTTATGGCAGCCCGTACTCGCTCAAAAGTCTTTGCTGTCCCACGGGATAGCAAGCAATTTTGTGCTAATTCAGGCAGAATCCAGGCTGCGAAGGGTGCGAGATCGGGTGCCGTAGCCGGCATTTAAATACCGCGACAACAGCACTTTGCACCCTTCGCAGCTAATTAGATTGACCCCTTTGACTACCTACTGCTCCATACTCCTACTCTTCGGTTTCTGCCACCCTGATGCTTATTTCATTGTCATGTCCCCTGAAGCAGCAAAGTTTATATACCTTGGGGTGTGATACAGAAGATAGGCAGTCATTCGGTCTACACCATACAGTCAACAGTCAAAAGGACAACAGGGTCAAAAGGGAGACAGGGTCAAAAGGTTGAGTCACAAGACCATGTGCACTGCAGGGGAGGCAGATATAACATGTGCAGAGAGAGTTAGATTTGGGTGTGGTGTGTTCAATCTGCAATCTAATTTGCAGTGTAACAATAAAGCAGCCAGTATTTACCCTACACAGAAACACTATAACCCATCCAAATCTAACTCTTTCTGCAAATGTTATATCTGCCCCCCCTGCAGTGCACATGGTTTTGCCCAACTGCTAAAAAATTTCCTGCTGCGATCAACTTGAAATTACTCCCTTTGTTAGGCACTGTGGAACACTTGTGGTGCCATATAAATAAACAATAGTAATAAAATATTCTAGGAACCAGTCTCTCAATTTACGTGTAGTACGGCCGATACATTGCAAGCCACATTTGCACTGTAACAGATAAATAATATAGCTATTTTTGCCTTGTAAACGTCTGCTACTTTAAAAAATATGTATGAGTTTGGCCGGAGTCTCGGAGCTCCAGCCATCTCACATTCCAATACATCCGCCCCATGTCTATGACTTGGAAGCACTAGTCAGGGCAGTTCGAATGGTATGGCCAGGGCCGGATTAACAATGGGGCGGATGGAGCTGCAGCTCCAGGCCCCCCATTGAAAATAGGCCCAGAGCTCGGCACAGTGAAGAGGGCGAGGCCCATAACCACCAGCATTTCAATGAGTCACACTGACTCATTGTATGCTGCGGCGAGACAGTGTGCCGATCCCCAGTCTGCAAATCGGAAATCCCGGCCAGAGTAGGAGGAGGGTCCGCTGACGCTCTCTTCTCCAGCCAGCGTTTCCTCCCCACAGGTTATTGAACTGCCCGGCCGGGGAGGAGGAGGAGCCGCTCTCCCCTCTACTCTCAGCTCCTCCCCCAAAAAAACTTTAGTACCGCTAATGAGGAGGATTGGCCGGCCGGAGGGGGAGAAGCCAGGAGGGGCACCGCAACGTAACGTGCACCACTACCACAGAGGTCAGCACCTTCCCCCCGCCGCCCACACTGCACTGGCCAGAACCTTCCCCTGCCACCTCCCGCGCCGCACACAGTGCTAGCCGGCACCTTACCTCCAGTCCCCCCGCCGCATCTTCTCTCGCACCGCACAGGTGCACAACGCGCTGGCCGGTACCTTCCCCCCTCCCGCGCCGCACACCGCGCTGCTACCCCCCTCGGCCAGCACCACCCCTAGCCGCCTCCCACTGCCCCCACTACACTGCCCCCACCTCAACTCACTTTCGTCCTGCCTCAGGCTGGGCATGGGGCCAGGGGGATATACTGGAGCCGATGCTGTTAGCGGTGAGTGATACACACACACTCGCACACACATACACTCACTCTCTCACAAACTCACACTCACAGGGGCTACCTGGTGCAAGGTATATGTGGGGCTACCTGGTGCAAGGTATATGTGGGGCTACCTGGTGCAAGGTATATGTGGGGCTACCTGGTGCAAGGTATATGTGGGGCTACCTGGTGCAAGGTATATGTGGGGCTACCTGGTACAACGTATATGTGGGGCTACCTGGTGCAACGTATATGAGGGGCTACCTGGTGCAACGTATATGAGGGGCTACCTGGTGCAACATATATGAGGGGCTACCTGGTGCAACGTATATGAGGGGCTACCTGGTGCAACATACTGTATATGAGGGACTACCTGGCGCAACGTGTGTAAGGGGCTACCTGGCGCAACGTGTGTAAGGGGCTACCTGGCGCAACGTGTGTGAGGGGCTACCTGGCGCAACGTGTGTGTAAAGGGCTACCTGGCGCAACGTGTGTGTAAGGGGCTACCTGGCGCAACGTGTGTGTAAAGGGCTACCTGGCGCAACGTGTGTGTAAAGGGCTACCTGGCGCAATGTGTATACAGGGCTCTGCCTGGCACAACATGCATAAGGGGCTACCTGTCCCTGTTTTCAATGGGGAGAGGGGGGGTGCCAAAGGAAACATTCGCCCTGGGTGCCACAAGGTCTAGAACCAGCCCTGACTACATATACAGACTAGGAGGGGAGAGGGGGCACACTGACGCCTATACAGACTAGGAGGGGAGGGGGGGCACACTGATGCATATACAGACTAGGAGGGGAGGGGGGCACACTGACGCCTATACAGACTAGGATAGGGCACACTGATGCATATACAGACTAGGAGGGGAGGGGGGCACACTGACGCCTATACAGACTAGGATAGGGCACACTGATGCATATACAGACTAGGAGGGGAGGGGGGCACACTGACGCCTATACAGACTAGGATAGGGCACACTGATGCATATACAGACTAGGAGTGGAGGGGGGCACACTGACGCCTATACAGACTAGGATAGGGCACACTGATGCATATACAGACTAGGAGGGGAGGGGGGCACACTGACGCCTATACAGACTAGGATAGGGCACACTGATGCATATACAGACTAGGAGTGGAGGGGGGCACACTGACGCCTATACAGACTAGGATAGGGCACACTGATGCATATACAGACTAGGAGTGGAGGGGGGGCACACTGACGCCTATACAGACTAGGATAGGGCACACTGACGCATATACAGACTAGGAGGGGAGGGGGGCACACTGACGCCTATACAGACTAGGATAGGGCACACTGATGCATATACAGACTAGGAGTGGAGGGGGGCACACTGACGCCTATACAGACTAGGATAGGGCACACTGATGCATATACAGACTAGGAGGGGAGGGGGGCACACTGACGCCTATACAGACTAGGATAGGGCACACTGACGCATATACAGACTAGGAGTGGAGGGGGGGCACACTGACGCCTATACAGACTAGGATAGGGCACACTGATGCATATACAGACTAGGAGGGGAGGGGGGCACACTGACGCCTATACAGACTAGGATAGGGCACACTGATGCATATACAGACTAGGAGGGGAGGGGGGCACACTGATGCATATACAGACTAGGAGGGGAGGGGGGCACACTGACGCATATACAGCGTAGGAGGGGGCACACTGATGCATATACAGCGTAGGAGGGGGCACACTAACACATATACAGACTAGGAGGGGGGCATACTGATGCATATACAGACTAGGATGGGGCACACTGACGCATATAGAGACTAGGTAGAAAGGGGGGCACAGTAATGGGTAGCTATACAGACTAGGAGGTGAGGGTCACACTAATGCATGTAGTTTGAAGGACACGCTCCTTTTCTGTGGCCATGCCCCCTTTTTAGGTGCGCGCAACAGTAATCCCATTTCATTTCCCATAGCCCCACTTCAAAATTCCCACTTTGACGACCACTGTATGTATGTGTGTATGGGTCTGTTGTTCTGCTCCTCTATTAAATGGTTGAAGGTAGGCACTATGACCTCCACGGAGATAGCCACACCCATGGCACAGGCCACACACCCTATTTAGACAACCCTCACTACAGCGCTTGTCATACCTCCTGCCAATGCACACTATATGCCCTTCATACATTTCAGCTCCAGGCCCATGTGGACCTTAATCTGGCACTGGGTATGGCAGATCAACGATACTGACCCATCTCCTCGAGACAAGGCTCCACTTTTTAAGTGAAAGGAAAAGAAGTACGCTCTGGGGGTAATTCTGAGTTGATCGCAGCAGCAAGTTGGTTAGCAATTGGGCAAAACCATGTGCACTGCAGGGGAGGCAGATATAACATTTGCAGAGAGAGTTAGATTTGGGTGGGTTATTTTGTTTCTGTGCAGGGTAAATACTGGCTGCTTTATTTTTACACTGCAATTTAGATTTCAGTTTGAATACACCCCACCCAAATCTAACTCTCTCTGCACATGTTATATCTGCCCCTCCTGCAGTGCACATAATTAATAATAGGGGAATAGCGGCTCCGCAGGAGACAGGGCACAAAATAAAAGCTATAAAATAAAAGTATGAGGAATAGTAGTCCTGCATCTGCTCAACTGGAAGACCTTCTGGACACGGCATGGTCTCAGCCAACCAGTTGTTTGCAGATACCTAAGATGGCTTTCTCCTAAGGAAAGGACCAAGTGAGAATATCCCCCTCCAGTGGATGCGCACATGGGACCTGATTGAGGTTGGATTGCAAATTCTGCTAAGCAGCAGAATTTGCAATCCCTGTAATCGCATGATTGCCCATTGCAGGGCAAGGCCACCCAGCATGCTGACCGCCACCTCCCCCCCTCCCATCCCCTCCCCCAAGCAGAAATTGCGATCACACCGCAATTTCTGCTTGATCACTAAAAGTAAGGAAGCCTCCTGTCGCGCAGCCTGGCTGCAGGCGGCCCGCCGCCATCTCTTTGATCAAGGCGGCTGCGTGTGACATCACACAGCCACCCTGATCATACCCACTGTTTCTTGGTCGCCGTCCTCGCAATGCTCTGTCTTGGAAACAGAGCGGTGCCACCCCGCAAACGCCTCTGCCTGATTCACAGGCAGAGGCGTTCGCATTTTCTGCAGGTGCCCACAGAAAGTGCGTGAGCATGCGCCCACATCCTTTTTGTCATTTTTGCAGTTGGATCACTTATTGCAATCCAACCTGAATCAGCACCATGGTGCGACTGGTTAGGTCCCCGGTCTTACCTATCCTGGATACCTCTTCTCTCAAGGTTCCCACGGATAGGAAACTGGAAAACTTCCTCAAATCAGCTTATTCTCATGTGGGAGCCATTGATCATCTGGCCCTGGTGAGTGCCTGGGTAGCTAAAACTATTGGTGATTGGGTAGAGAAACTGGAACATGGACTGACAGAAGACAAGAGTAGTAGAGACACAAAAAAAAATGGAAAATACAATCAGCAGTGCTAGAATACAGTATAAGTGCAAGCCAAACCTACCTTTTGTATCATTGAAAGAATGATCTTTCAAAAGTCGCCTTGAGTTCTTCAATGAGTTCCTCTCACGTGATGTAGCATGTAAAGAGTAACAAAAATGCTCCAATGTCTGGATTCAATCAATGGATATCCACCCTCGTGCTCTCAGAATGTTCTAGGATGAAGTGACGGTGGTTCATGCAACCCTTCACCTTCTTTTATGAAGGAGATAGCTGGCGTACCATACTCACAGGAAAGAAAGTAATAATATGTGCATAAAGATTTCATTTGATTCCTATATTGTACCCCAACTCACAGTGATACAGAGGGATTCATAAACATAAAGGTATCTTTGTTCCCCAAGAGAATGAATGGGCGTGCCCAAACTCACGTTTATAAAATCTGGAATAAGCACATCAATATATCTTTCAACATCCCAGGAGTCATGGAGGTATATTTAAAAAAAGGATATTTATTGTACATAGATCCACAAAAATTGTGTCACATATGGATACATCCAAGATAAAAAAAATCAAAATATATAAATATAAATATAAAATGCAAAAATCACAGGGTTCAAGACACATTACCACCAAGAGAGTGTCAACTTTATAAAAGAAGGTGAAGGGTTGCATGAATCACCATCACGTCATACTAGACCATTCTGAGAGCATGAGGGTGGATATCCTTTAATTGAATCCAGACATACTATACCATTGGAGATTTTTTTTTCTCTTTACATGCTATATCATGTGAGAGGAACTCATTAAAGAAATCAAGGGGACTTTTGAAAGAACATTCCTTTTGGAGATCCCAACCATACAAAAGGGAGGTTTGGTCTGCACTTATGCTATACTCTAGCACTGCTGGTTATATGTTTCCGTTTTTTTGTGTCTATATATTCAAAAATGTGGTGAAACATTTTTTTGGGTTAACATAATCATAGATGCTGGTTGCGCCTAAGGTTGACTCACTCAAAATTCTGTGTAAGAGTAGCAGATACCTACCTTGGCGAGGCCCTCATAGATATGGGAGTCCTAATATCTAAGGCTTCAGTTTCCACAATTGTGTCCAGGTGGATCCATACACTGCATTCCTGGCATGCAGAAGCCATCCCCAAAAAGGCTCTTGAGGCACTGCTTTATGCAGGAAATACGCTTTTTGGTCAGGAACAAGACAAAATAGTTTCTACACTAGCAGCGTCCAAGACAGCCTTCTTACCTTCAGCTGCTCCACTTCAAGCCAAGACTACCTTTTGCCCCTTTCGTCTATAGGGTGGAGTCAGGTGTCAGGCGTCCTCCAGGGGATCTAAGCCCCGAACTAAGCAACCCTGGGCTACCATACAGCTACGAGCACCCCAAGAAGCCCACAGTCTGACGGGACAAGCCTCCTCCTGGGGGACCCCAGGGTAGGAGGCCGACTACTGTCTTTTGAACCGAGGTGGAGCGACACCATCATGGGTCACAGGTGTCATCTCTCGGGGTTACGAACTGATGTTCCGGAGCTGCCCTCCTAGACGGTTCTTTTGTACCAGACTTCCACAGGATGCAACAAGAGCAGCTGCTCTTCAGCAATCAGTGCAGTCTCTCCTGACCTCCAACCTCATCATCCCTGTCCCCCAGGCTCAAAGTGGTCAAAGTTTTTATACAAACTTCTTCCTAGTTCAAAAGCCATATGGCTCCTACCGACCTATTCTCAACCTCAAGAAACTGAAAAATTATTTTAGAATTCACAGGTTTTGGATGGAGTCCCTCCGATCCATTATCCTAACTCTGGAACCAGAGGACTTCATGGAGTCTCTGGACATTCAGGATGCATACCTTCACATTCCCATCCAGCACGAGCAGCAACGGCTACGTCCCCAGCAATGGCTACACTGTCTCATCCTGGAGGATTAATTCCAATTTCAGGCACTGCCATTCTGATTGTCTACAGCCCACGTGTGTTTACCAAGATCATAGTGGCGCACCTGCAAAGCAGAGGAGTCTGGATATTGCCCTATTTGGACAATCTCCTCATATTGGCCCTGACTCCATACATATTGCAGGACCACATTCGTGATCTTCTGCAATCTCATGGCTGGAAGATACATTTGCGGAAATAGGGCATAATTCAGACCTGATCCCAGCAGCAAATTTGTTAGCTAATGGGAAAACCATGGCCCTCATTCCGAGTTGTTCGCTCGCTAGCTGCTTTTAGCAGCATTGCACACGCTAAGCCGCCGCCCTCTGGGAGTGTATCATAGCTTAGCAGAATTGCGAACGAAAGATTAGCAGAATTGCGATTAGAAATTTCTTAGCAGTTTCTGAGTAGCTCCAGACTTACTCCCCCACTGCGATCAGTTCAGTCAGTTTCGTTCCTGGTTTGACGTCACAAACACACCCAGCGTTCGCCCAGACACTCCCCCGTTTCTTCAGACACTCCCGCGTTTTTCCCAGAAACGCCAGTGTTTTTCCGCACACTCCCATAAAACGGCAAGTATCCGCCCAGAAACACCCACTTCCTGTCAATCACACTCCGATCACCAGAACGATGAAAAATCCTCGTTAGGCCGTGAGTAAAATACCAAACTTTTGTGCTAATTTACTTGGCGCAGGCGCACTGCGAACATTGCGCATGCGCAGTTTGCGACTAATCGCTCCATAGCGGAAAAAAATAACGAACGAACAACTCGGAATGACCCCCCATGTGCACTGCGGGTGTGGCAGATATAACATTTGCAGAGAGAATTAGATTTGACTGGGTTATATTGTTTCTGTGCAGGGTAAATACTGACTGCTTTATTTTTACACTGCAATTTAGATTGAACATACCCCACCCAAATCTAATTCTCTCTGCACGTTATAACTACCGTTTTGTCCATTAGCTAACAAATTTGCTGCTGCGTTCAGGTCTGAATTAGGTCCACAGTCTTTAATGCCTTCACAGGAAATGCTGCGCTTGGAAGCGTTCTTCAATTCTTGCCTTCAACGCGTCTTCATGCCGCAGGACAACGTTTTCACACTGCAATCCAGTATCTGGTCCTTTATACAGCATGACCGAATCTCCATCCATGCATGGATGAAGATCATGGGGTCGATGGTGGCCACATTCAATATGGTGGAGTACGCTCAGTTTGGCTTACATAAACCATCAGGGAGGCACCCACAGCCGCAGTGCGACGATGGAGGTGACGTGGATCTTCCACTAGGAGTGTCATCTACCAGCCCTGTCGGCAGTCTTCATTCCCGGGGTTCTCAACTGGGAGGTAGACTTTCTAAGCCACCAGAACATTCACTCCAGTGAGTGGGCTCTACAACCGGTGGTGTTTCACATGCTAGTCTGAAGGTGGGTTCTCCCAAACATAGACTTGATGGTGTCTCAGCACAACCACCAAGTGCCAAGGTATGGTGTGTGGACAAGAGTTCCTGACACCTTCCTAGTGAACGCATTAACAGCTCCATGGTCGTTTCGTCTGGTGTACGTCTTCCCTCCAATACAGATGCTTCTGCAAGTCATCTGCAAGTTCAAAAGGGAAGGCGGGACCATGATTCTGGTGGCTCCAGATTGGCCCCATTGAGGATGGTACGCAGATCTTCTGAGTCTCTCCATCAACACACCACTGCATATACCCCTGAGACAAGACCTCTTTCAAGGCCCATGCCTTCATACGGATCTGAACCATCTAGCTTTGACAGCATGGCTATTGAAACATCAGTCTTGAAGGCGAAGAGTTTCTCCAACAGGGTCATTCAGAAGATGCTCAGGGCCTGGAAGTCTTCCTTGGCCAGAATTTACTAATTTGGAAAGCTTACTTTGCCTTGTGTTCAACCCGCATACCTTCTGTCTGTCCCGTTTGCTAGCCTTTCTTCAGGTGGGTCTGGACCTCCAACTTTCCTCATTGAAGGTCCAGGTCTCTTCCCTGTCTCTTCTCTTCCAGCATCAGCTGGCTAGCTTTCTGGACATTTGAACCTTCTTACAGGGGGTACTGCATGTTCAGCTGCCCCTTTGTGCCCCTTTTGCTCATTGGGATCTCTCCCTGGTTCTCCAATCAGTCCCCTTTTTAGCCCCTGGACACAGTAGCTCTCGGATGGCTTACGTTGTTGCCCATCTCCTCAGCCCGACGTAAGTCGGACCTTAATGCCTTATCCGGCGCTCACATTTTTGAATTTCCATTGGACAGGGCACTTCTTTGGACCTGCTTGGACAAACTACCTAAGGTCTTTCCAGGTTTCATTTGAATCAGGAGATAGTAGTCACCGCCTTTGCGAAGGTTCCTCTGAGGCGACCTCCCTGAATGTTGTCCGGGCTCTCCGCATTTATGTGCATAGGACTTGGGAGGTTCATAGGTCAGATTCCATTTGTCCTCTATGACTCTCAAAAAAGGGTCTGGCCAGCTTCAAAGCAGACCTTGGCTAAGTGGTTCCATTTAACTAGTTTCAGGCCTATGTGGAGGAGAGACTCCCAGTTCCTACAGGGGTCAGAGCACACTACACTCGTTCAGTGGGTGCCTCTTGGGTAGCTGGCCATGGGGTGTCTGCTGAACTCTGCAAGGCGGCCACATGGACTTCTGCACAGACAGTTATTACAGGTAATTAAATTATGGTTATTTCTGTCAGTTAATACAGTTCATTAAAGTTTTCATCCAAATACATCCAGTGGAAGGCCCAGAACAGGCTCACCAGGTCACAGTTCTGCCTGGTGCACACTAACAGGGGCTCCAATTAAGACCTCAACCCCCTAGTATGTCTTCTTGGATCCAATGTAACCACTCTCTAAAGTTTTTGTCAAAATCCATAGAGTGGAAGGCCCAGAACAGACACCTTGGCTCAAAGTTCTGCCCGGCATACATTAACGGGCAGTCCGACTGGGACTGAATCCCTTAGTATGTCTTCTGGGATCCAGTCTTACCACCCTGTGAACTTTTTATTCAAATACATCTAGTGGAAGGCTCAAAATAGGCTCCCCAGGTAAAAGTTCTAGCGTAGGCCAACGTGAGTTCACACCGGGACCTTAACCCCCATAAAAACCTCTCCAGGAACCAACTGGACCACCTTGCACTGGCTTCATCCTAATCAGTGCAGGGGAGTCCGATTGCATTACAGGACAAACAAACAGACCAATGAATTTTATATATAAAAGATTATGTATAATTAACTGACATTTGAGATACTTATTTTTCTAGGAAGACTGTAGCCAAGTTTTTTTGGGTGTAGTTTGACATGAGAATGTCTACAAAATCAAGCTATTGGCATGCTCAGCATGTAGACAGTGACCACTTTACCTGGATGCTATATCAACAAGATGAACTGTCAACAAACCATTGCTGTTGGTCTAGCGGTGTCTTACTTTCTTCTTACTGGCTCCAGCATCTTCTTCCGGGATCTGGTGGTTATGTAATGATCAGTTTCGATGCAGGCGTCTGACACAACAACATTTCAGATGTTGATATTGTGAACCTGTTGACAGCTTGAGGATGTCATCGTGGTGTATGTCGATAGGTTGAACCATGTTGGTGTTCTGTTTGTGTCAACATGGTTACTGTCAACCATTCAGATGAATACCTTTTTTTTCCTATATTGTTGTGGGTCATTGCTTAATTCCCTTTTTTGACAGCTGCTTTGTCTATCTATAGAACTCTGAGTTAGCTCCCACACTGACAAGCCTCTCATTTTTTGTTAACTCTCTATACCTTTTGGGGGTATTTTTTTTTCATCTCTACTAAGCTTTCTAAGGAAATTAAATGAGCAATATACTAACATTTTTCCTTTAAAAAAGCAGTGTCTTGGGGTCTTTACCATGTCACGCAGGATGTCATTGGTTAGAAAGCTGTCCTGTACGTATGTAATTTCCACCCCCATAGGAATCCCATAATCATTTGACCGATGCTGGAAAAGAAAGTTGAAAAGTGTAAAGTAACATATTAGTAACAAGTAAAGACACTACTTTGAGGTAAGTTACTAACCTCAGCAGGAGGCATGACCCAGAAAGGACAGATTGCAGACTGATTTCCCTGGTTTCCTTGGAAATATGGTCCTATCACAAATGAAATAAAGCCTAATTAGTGAGAAGCAATTCTTGAAGCAGGGCCTGATTCAGAGATGGACACAGAGGTGGCTGTGAAAGGTCTGAGACACCCACTTCAGCATCCATACATGCTGTAATAATGCCTGGTGCATCTTTAGATGCAACTATTGGTCGCACAATCAAAGTTTACCATCTGAGCAAAGCCTCCAAACTGAACGACTGAACATATGGGTATACAATCAACTCAACAACATGCCAATGACACTCTAAAACATGCCCATAAGATAGACCATCTCCATTATTTGTTTATCCACCTCCCAGTCATGCCCAGAAATGCCCCACACTTTTACAAGACATCGGATATTGGGCATCTCAATTGCAACAGCAGCTGGCTAATGCTGAACTCATGGCCATAAAAGATTCATGTAGGAAGTTAGGGACTGCCCTAAAGCAGGTGGCAACCACTGTAACTTTTTAGAAGTATTGCCAGTGCACAGAGGTGAAGATAGCAATCATCAGAAACTGCAATGTGTGGCTAAAGAAGTAGTGTAAGGAGAAGATATTTGGATGAATAGGCCATAGTCATGCCATCTGGCAAGACAGGGGTTTATACAAAAAGGATAGCTTGCATCCATCTTCAAGGGAAACCAGAATACTAAGAGGCAGATGATTGAAGTTCTTGTTATCACTCATTATGAATTATAAATGATGTTCCAGCAAATCAACTCCTATCTGTCATGTGAAAAAATAAGATTTTAAACCTACCGGTAAATCTTTTTCTCCTAGTCCGTAGAGGATGCTGGGGACTCCGTAAGGACCATGGGGTATAGACGGGCTCTGCAGGAGACATGGGCACTATAAAGAACTTTAGAATGGGTGTGCACTGGCTCCTCCCTCTATGCCCCTCCTCCAGACCTCAGTTAGAGAAACTGTGCCCAGAGGATATGGACAGTACGAGGAAAGGATTTTGTTAATCTAAGGGCAAGATTCATACCAGCCCACACCATCCACACCGTATAACCTGGAATATACGAACCAGTCAACAGTATGAAATAAACAGCATCAGTCAAAGACCGATCAAAACTGTAACATAACCCTTATGCAAGCAATAACTATATACAAGTCTTGCAGAATGTTGTCCGCACTGGGACGGGCGCCCAGCATCCTCTACGGACTAGGAGAAAAAGATTTACCGGTAGGTTTAAAATCTTATTTTCTCTTACGTCCTAGAGGATGCTGGGGACTCCGTAAAGACCATGGGGATTATACCAAAGCTCCAAAACGGGCGGGAGAGTGCGGATGACTCTGCAGCACCAATTGAGCAAACATGAGGTCCTCATCAGCCAGGGTATCAAACTTGTAGAATTTAGCAAAGGTGTTTGAACCCGACCAAGTCGCCGCTCGGCAAAGTTGTAATGCCGAGACGCCTCGGGCAGCCGCCCAAGAAGAGCCCACCTTCCTAGTGGAATGGGCCTTTACCGAATTTGGTAACGGCAATCCAGCCATAGAATGAGCCTGCTGAATCGTGTTACAGATCCAGCGAGCAATAGTCTGCTTAGAAGCAGGAGCGCCAACCTTGTTGGCTGCATACAGGACAAACAGTGCCTCTGTTTTCCTAACCCGAGACGTTCTGGCTACATAAATTTTTAACGCCCTGACCACATCAAGGGACTCAGAATCCTCCAAGTTCCGCGTAGCCACAGGCACCACAATAGGTTGGTTCATATGAAAAGAGGAAACCACCTTAGGCAAAAATTGAGGACGAGTCCGCAACTCAACTCTAGTCACATGGAAAATCAGATAGGGGCTTTTGTGAGACAAAGCTGCAAACTCAGACACTCGCCTTGCCGATGCCAAGGCCAACAACATGACCACCTTCCAAGTGAGATACTTTAATTCCATGGATTGAAGAGGCTCAAACCAGGGAGACTTAAGGAATTGTAACACCACGTTAAGGTCCCATGGTGCCACTGGAGGCACAAAAGGAGGCTGGATATGCAGCACTCCCTTCACAAAAGTCTGGACTTCTGGGAGAGAAGCCAAGTCCTTCTGAAAGAAAATGGATAGGGCCGAAATCTGAACCTTAATGGAGCCTAATTTTAGGCCCATATTCACCCCAGTATGTAGGAAGTGGAGAAAACGGCCCAGATGGAAATCTTCCGGAGGAGCATTCTTGGTTTCACACCAAGAGACATACTTCCTCCAGATACGGTGATAATGTTTCGCTGTCACCTCCTTCCTAGCCTTTATCAGAGTAGGGATGACCTCGTCTGGAATGCCCTTCCCAGCTAGGATCTGGCGTTCAACCGCCATGCCGTCAAACGCAGCCGCGGTAAGTCTTGGAACAGACAGGGCCCCTGTTGCAACAGGTCCTCTCTGAGAGGAAGCAGCCACGGATCTTCTGTGAGCATTTCCTGCAGATCCGGATACCAGGCCCTTCCGAGGCAATCTGGAACAATGAGAATTGTCTGTACTCCTTTTCGTCTTATGATTCTCAATATTTTTGAGATGAGAGGAAGAGGAGGGAACACATAGACCGATTGAAACACTGCTACTGCCTGAGGGTCCCTTGACCTGGCACAATACCTCGGAAGCTTTTTGTTGAGGCGTGACGCCATCATGTCTATTTGAGGAAGTCCCCAAAGACTTGCTATTTCTGCAAAGACTTCTTGATGAAGACCCCACTCTCCTGGATGGAGATCGTGTCTGCTGAGGAAGTCTGCTTCCCAGCTGTCCACTCCCAGAATGAATACCGCTGACAGAGCGCTTACGTGATTTTCCGCCCAGCGCAGAATCCTGGTGGCCACTCTGCTCCTTGTCCCGCCTTGGCGGTTTACATGAGCCACGGCTGTGACGTCTGATTGAATCAGAACCGGTAGGTCGCGAAGAAGATTCTCCGCTTGACGGAGGCCATTGTATATGGCCCTCAATTCCAGTACGTTGATGTGTAGACAAGCCTCCTGGCTTGACCACAGTCCCTGGAAGTTTCTTCCCAGTGTGACTGCTCCCCATCCTCGGAGGCTCGCGTCCGTGGTCACCAGAACCCAGTCTTGAATGCCGAACCTGCGACCCTCTAGAAGGTGAGTACTCTGCAGCCACCACAAGAGATACCCTGGCCCTGGGGGACAGGCTGATCTTCTGATGAATATGTAGATGGGACCCGGACCACTTGTCCAGAAGGTCCCACTGAAAAGTCCTCGCATGGAACCTGCCGAAGGGAATGGCCTCGTAAGACGCCACCATCTTTCCCAGAGCTCGAGTGCACTGATGGACCGACACCCTTTTCGGCTTCAACAGGTCCCTGACCAAGCTCTGGAGTTCCTGGGCCTTTTCCACCGAGAGAAAAACCCTTTTTTGTTCCGTATCCAGAATCATGCCTAAGAAAGGCAATCGGGTCGTTGGAACCAACTGTGACTTTGGTAGATTGAGAATCCAGCCGTGCTGCTGCAACACCCTCAGGGAGAGTGACACGTTGTTCAGCAACTGTTCTCTCGATCTCGCTTTTATCAGGAGATCGTCCAAGTACGGGATAATTGTGACTCCCTGCTTGCGCAGGAGCACCATCATTTCCGCCATTACCTTGGTGAAAATCCTCGGGGCCGTGGAAAGTCCAAACGGCAACGTCTGAAATTGGTAATGACAATCCTGTACAGCAAACCTCAGGAACGCCTGATGAGGAGGATATATGGGGACATGAAGGTATGCATCCTTTATGTCCAGAGACACCATATAATCCCCCCCTTCCAGGCTGGCGATGACCGCTCTGAGCGATTCCAACTTGAATTTGAACTTGTTCAATTATAGGTTTAAGGATTTAAAATTCAGAATGGGTCTGACCGAACCGTCGGGTTTCGGGACCACAAACAGGGTTGAGTAATACCCCGTCCCCTGTTGAAGCAGGGGAACTTTGACCACCACTCGTTGAAGACACAGTTTTTGAATTGCACTTAAAACTACCTCCCTCTTTGGGGAAGAAGCTGGTAGGGCCGATTTGAAAAACCATCTTCGAATTCCAGCTTGTAACCCTGGGAAACAATTTCTATTGCCCAGGGATCCACCTGTGATTGAACCCAGACGTGGCTGAAAAGTCGAAGAAGTGCCCCCACTGGGGCGGACTCCCTCAGTGGAGCCCCAGCGTCATGCGTTGGATTTAGTAGAAGCCGGGGAGGACTTCTGCTCCTGGGAACTAGCTGTAGCTGGCAGCTTTTTCCCTCTGCCCTTACCTCTGGTGAGAAAGGAAGATCCCCGTCCTCTTTTGGATTTATGCGACCGAAAGGACTGCATCTGATAATGTGGCGTTTTCTTTGGCTGTGAGGAAACATAAGGTAAAAAAGCGGATTTACCTGCGGTAGCTGTGGGAACCAGGTCCGTGAGACCTTCCCCAAATAAGTCCTCACCCTTGTAAGGCAAAACCTCCATATGCCTCTTTGAGTCGGCATCACCTGTCCATTGGCGGGTCCACAGGGCTCGCCTAGCAGAAATCGCCATGGCGTTGGCTCTGGAACCCAGTAGGCCAACGTCTCTCTGAGCATCTCTCATATATAGGACAGCATCCTTTATATGACCCAAGGTCAGTAAAATGGTATCTTTATCCAGGGTATCAATGTCAGCAGACAAGGTATCCGTCCACGCTGCTACAGCGCTACAAACCCAAGCCGACGCTATCGCCGGTCTGAGCAAGGTACCAGTATGTGTATAAATTGACCTCAAGGTAGTCTCCTGCCTGCGATCAGCAGGATCCTTGAGGGCTGCGGTATCTTGCGACGGCAGCGCCACCTTTTTGGATAAGCGCGTTAACGCCTTTTCTACCCTGGGGGAGGATTCCCACCGTATCCTGTCCTTAGCCGGGAAAGGATACGCTATAAGAATCCTTTTGGGAATCTGCAGTTTCTTGTCTGGAGTTTCCCAAGCCCTTTCAAACAACTCATTTAACTCATGGGAAGGGGGGAAAGTAACCTCCGGTTTATTTTCTTTAAACATGTGGACCCTCGTGTCAGGTACAGAGGGGTCATCCGTGATATGCAACACATCTTTTATTGCCATAATCATATAATGAATACTTTTTGCCAACTTTGGCTGCAACCTCGCATCATCGTAGTCGACACTGGAGTCAGAATCCGTGTCGGTATCAGTGTCTGCTATTTGGGATAGTGGGCGCTTCTGAGACCCAGAAGGGCCCTGTGACATAGTAAAAGGCAAGGATAGCCTCCCTGCGTTTTCCCTGGACTCCGCTTTGTCCAACCTTTTATGTCATAAATTCACATTTGCATTTAAAACATTACACATATCCAACCAATCAGGTGTCGGCGATGCCGACGGAGACACCACACTCATTTGATCCACCTCCTCCCTAGAAGAGCCTTCCGCTTCAGACATGCCGACACACGCGTACCGACACCCCCACACACTCAGGGAAATATCCAATCTGGAGACAGTCCCCCAATAAGGCCCTTTGGAGAGACAGAGAGAGAGTATGCCAGCACACACCCAGCGCCAATGACCCTGGAAAACAATTTCCCAGACACACAGCGCTTTAATATTATTCAATATACCTTCACTGCCAAATTAAGTGCCCCCCCCCCCTTTTTAAGCCCTCTGTCACCGTGTTCAGCAGGGGAGAGTCCGGGGAGCCAGCTTCTCTGCAGTGTGCTGTGGAGAAAATGGCGCTGGTCAGTGCTGTGGAATCAAGCTCTGCCCCCTCAGCGGCGGGCTTCGGTCCCGCTCAAAAATACAATACTGGCGGGGGATTTGAACATATATTGCCTCCGCAGCCCATATATACTAAAATGCCAGCCTAGAGGTTTTTTTATTGCTGCCCAGGGCGCCCCCCCTGCACCCTGCACCCTGCACCCATCCGTGCCTCAGTGTGTGTTGTGTGTGGGAGCAGTGAAGATCAGAAGTCTTCTGCCGCCTGTGATGTCTTCTTTTCTAATACTCACCCGGCTTCTATCTTCCGGCTCTGCAAGGAGGACGGCGGCGCGGCTCTGGGACGAACAGCGAGGGTGAGACCTGCGTTCCGATCCCTCTGGAGCTAATGGTGTCCAGTATCCGTAGAAGCAGAGCCTAACACTTAAGTAGGTCTGCTTCTCTCTCCTCAGTCCCACGATGCAGGGAGCCTGTTGCCAGCAGGGCTCCCTGAAAATAAAAAACCTAACAAAATTCTTTTAATCAGAGAAACTCAGGAGAGCTCCCCTGTAGTGCACCCAATCTCCTCTGGGCACAGGATCTAACTGAGGTCTGGAGGAGGGGCATAGAGGGAGGAGCCAGTGCACACCCATTCTAAAGTTCTTTATAGTGCCCATGTCTCCTGCGGAGCCCGTCTGTACCCCATGGTCCTTACAGAGTCCCCAGCATCCTCTAGGACGTAAGAGAAATTACAGATAGGATTTGATTGGATGGAGCACCATATAACATTTGTAATGAGTGATAACAAGACTATCACTCATTGTTAAATCTACTCCTCAGTGAGCAATTTGGAAGCTTCATCAGGAAATATTTAAACTAGCAAAGGGAAACAGTGAACTAAATAGGAATAAAGCAATCTACTCCCCCAATCATGAGGTATTATATCTGCAGGCAAATGGAACATGAAGCATATCCACAGCAACAGGTAACACTGCAGACCAAAACCAAATAAACATAAGCAGAGCTACTGTAGTAATAGGAGTAGCACAAACAAAACTCTTAGCGGTATGTGTACAAATGCTAGGAATTTAGGAAATAATATCCCAGTAATAATTACAATAATGACAAGAGATAATCTGGATATTGTGGCTATTATGGAGTCATGGTGCAATCAAATTCATGACTGGGACATAGTGTAGGTATATATTTTATTTAGGAAGGACATAATGGGAAGAATAACAGGAGGGGTAGCATTGTGCTTAATACAAATGGGGTAAATTTACTAAAATGGGAGTTCTATTTAAGATGGGATGTTGCCCACAGCAACCAATCAGATTATATGTATTATATTCTAGAAGGTGCTGAATAAATGAGAAGTAGGTTCTGATTGGTTGCTATGGGCATCCCATTTTAAACAGAACTCCCATCTTAGTAAATTTACCCCAAAGTATTCAAGAAAAAAACTGAAGCCATTTGGTGTGCAACAGAAACAGGGGAGAAGGCAATTCTTAATATTTGTGTGATCTACAGACCACCACGTCAGGAATAGAAACTGGACAGGAACTTATTCCAGGACATCACTAAAATAGCATTAAAAGGAGAGGTAATAATCACTGGAGACTATAATCTACCTGATGTAAACTGGGAGGTATCTGTTGCCAGTTCCACTAGAAGCAGAGACATTCTGAATGCCTTGTAGGGAGTATCTCTCCAGCTATTGGTGAGGGAGCCCACTCGTAAAGATGCATAATTAGACTTAATACTTAGAATTGGTGACATATCTGCTGTAAATGTGGATGAAAGTGACCATCGTGCAGTATGGTATAGAATAGAGGGGTTCACTACGGCTGGCCGGCGGTCGGGCTCCCGGCGACCAGCATCCCGGCGCCGGGAGCCCGACCGCCGGCTTACCGACAGCTTGGCGAGCGCAAATGAGCCCCTTGCGGGCTCGCTGCGCTCGCCACGCTACGGGCACGGTGGCGCGCTACGCGCGCCACACTATTTTATTCTCCCTCTATGGGGGTCGTGGACCCCCACGAAGGAAAATAAGTGTCGGTATGCCGGCTGTCGGGCTCCCGGCGCCGGTATACTGAGCGCCGGGAGCCCGACCTCCGGCAAACAGAAGACCACCCGAATAGAGACAGAGACTGACTCATCCCACACAAAAACAAAGGTGTTATATTTCAGGAAGGCTGACTTTGTAGAGATGGGAAAATGTGTGTTTCTTTGGCAAAGCAGATGAATTTGGTAGGAGCGCAGGAGAGATGGGAAATATAAAAAGTGCAATACTAAAGGCAACAGACTTTTGTATGAAAAGGGTTAGGAAAAGCACAAGAAAAAGGAAGCCAGTGTGATTTGCAAAAGAAGTAGCAAGTATTGTGAAAGCAAAAAAGATCGACTTTAGGAAATATGAGCAGACACAGAATAACGAAGGTGTATCTTGGTAGACAGAAAGAGGCTAAAAATTTAATCAGATGTGCAAAGTCACAGTCTGAGGAGAAAATTGCCCAGTCAGTAGGTAAAGAGGTCAACACTCTTTTAGGTATATAAGTGAATAGATATAAATACATTTACAAAGGAGAAAGTCCTAACAGAACTCTCAAAACTGAAATTAGATAAATGATAGGGCCAGATGGGATACTTCAAAGTATACTAAAAGAGCTAAATGGGTGTTGGTAGCACCATTAACAGAATTATTCATACAGTCGCTAGCTACAGGAGTAATTTCAGAGGACTGGGAAAAAAGCAAATGTAATCCTGCTGCACAAAAGTGGAAGCAAGGAAGAGGCAAGTTTCTAGGGCAGGCCTAGCCAACCTGTGGCTCTCCAGCTGTTGTAAAACTAGAAGTCCCATCATGCTTTGCCACAGTTTTGCTATTAAGGAATGCTAAAACCGTGGCAGGGCATGCTGGGATGTGTAGTTTCACAACATCTGGAGAGCCATAGGTTGGCCAGGCCTGTTCTAGGGGAATGGTCAAGAGCATGTCAACTACAGTTTAATGCCAAAAAACACTAAATCATGCACTTGGGTCTCAAAAATCCAAAGGTGAAATATAGTATTAATGGCACTATAATGGAAACTACTGAGAAGAAAAGGGACCTGCTATTTCAGGTGACTTAAAAGCAGATAAGCAATGTAGCAAAGCACTGAGGAAGGCAAATCAGATGCTTGGTTACATAGGGAGAGAAATTAGTAGAATAAAGATAGAAGTAATAATGCCACTGTATAGGTCATGGAAAAGCCTCATCTTGAATACAGTGTTCTGTTCTGGAGGCCATACAGTATCTCCAGAAGGATATAACTACAAGTGGGGTATCATAAATTATCACCATGAAAAAAATGAGATAGAAAGTTTAATGTGGTATGCTGAACTTAAGTCTCCACATAGTCGCCCTGCAGAGCCACACATTTCTGCCAGCGTTTCTTGACCTTCCACAACCCATCATTATAGAAGTTCTATGAGTGCCTCGATAACCACTTTTCTGCTACCAGAATGACATAATTTGTGTTGTCAAACCGCCTACCTCAAAGTGGCTTCTAAAGGCAGAGAAAGAAGTCATTGGGTGCAAGATCAGGTGAGTAGGCGGGAAAGGGCAAAATTTTATAGCCACACCTGTCAGCTTCCACAGCAGATGCTTGGGCAGAATATAGGGGTGCATTGTTGGTTAGAGAACACATGCCTTTGCTGATCATACCACAGCATTTTTCTATTACAGCATCTCACAATTTCTGCAGTAGGATGCAGTAGTAAAAGCTTGTGATTGTCTTACCCTTTGGAAGGTAATCGGTTAGGATTACAACATGACAGTCGCAAAATACAGACAGCATGACTTTTCCTGCAGATTTCTACACCTTTTCGGGAGAGGGAAGGGGGGGGGGGGGGGGTAGTGTTTCCACACCTTGCTTATCTATTTGGTCTCAGGATCATACAGATAGATCAGACATTCATTCATAGTTTACAACGCCATGGGCATAAGGATCAATGATTATGTTGATCAAATTGCATCTGGATATCTCAATAATTTTATGGTGATAATTAAAACTTTATGGACACCCACTTGTACATTAGAGACTCTACAAAGAAAGGCAACTAAAATGGCGCATGATCTACACCACAAAACTTACCCGGAAAGGGGGGACATAATAAGAACTTTCAAACATATCAAGGTTATTAACAAAGTAGAGGAGGGAAACATTCTTCAAAGGAAGAGAAGTATCAGAACACAAGGACATGCACTGAAACTGGAGGGAGGTACATTCAGGGGAAATCTGATGAAAAATTACTTCACAGAAAGGGTAGTTGACAAGTAGAATAGCCTCCCATCAGAGGTGATAGAGCCTAATACAGTAGAGCAATTTAAACATGCTTGGGATAGACATAAGGATATAAAGAACTAAGGATCTAATAGGGTTTGAGGTAACAATAAGGTTTAAAAAGGGGCAGACTAGATGGGTTTCTATGTTTGTGCATACATTCTGTGTAACACATGTACCGTATGAGTTTTAGGGATCTTCATGCGTGTGCAGTGGGATAAAAATTGCTCAACTCTGTGAACACTGGCATTGCATGCAACTCTGAATCAGGCCCACAATTTGGCTATATGTTTGTATTCATTAGTAGAAACAAGAAAAGCAATGTCTTACCACATATCAGACCTAAACATGGCTGGAAGCTGTTGTCTGAGCCCTGCAGTTTTAGCTGGTAATCCATTTGGGTCTCAATATCCTGAAGAGATGGCAGAGCGGGACTGAAGGGATGACTGTGGTACCAGCCAACCAAACACAGGCCACGTACAAACAGATTATGACAGATCTGGTTGGAAACAGGATGAACTAAAACATATTTTGCACCCAATATACAGGATTTACCTGGCTTTGTAGAGAAGGAAATTTAAGATTTTGTGTTATTACCAGCATCTAAAGAGCATAGATATGTGGGACTACTACAAAATACCATTTCAAGAAAATAAATATGTATTTGACTTTAATTTTTATGCAGTTATATTCTTCCACAGGGATGAAGCAAATTTTACAAACATAATAAAATAGTTCTAGCTATACATATTATTGTTATTATTATTATTATTATTATTATTACAATCCTGATTTCTGTGGTGGGTGTGGGTGTGATCCTATTTCAGATATCTACTTTCCAATCTCTTTTCCCTAAAAGTCACCTCCTCTTCTACTGCTCCAGCCATCTCTGTGTCTTTTAAACGGGAACGGCAGGGAAAGGCACGGAGCACTGTCAGTACTGTAGAGAATTAACAGAGGTTGACATAAATATAAGACATGGAGACTAATCGCCAATAAACTAAATCACATGCACAAAAGTGGAGTCTTCTTACACTGGCTGTTGGTATCCCAGCGTCCCCCAAGATATCCCACTACTTCACTGTGTGTCAGGTGGCTGTGGAAATCCTAAGTGAGAAGGAATGTATTATGGAGGGCACATTGGGGGTAATTCTGAGTTGATCGCAGCAGGATTTTTGTTAGCAGTTGGGCAAAACCATGTGCACTGCAGGGGAGGCAGATATAACATGTGCAGAGAAAGTTATAGGCCCTACACACATGCCGATTTTTTTTAAAGATATGAACGATCTCGTTCATAAATGAACGAGAACTCGTTCATATCTTTCAGTGTGGAGGCTCCAGCAATGAACGATGCGCGGCCCCGCGCTCGTTCACCGCTGGTCCCCCGTCGGCTGTGCATGCAGGCCAATATGGACGATCTCGTCCATATTTGCCTGCACTTCAATGGAGCCGCGTGACGGGGGGAGTGAAGAAACTTCACTCCCCCCGTCACTGCCCCCCCTCCGCCTGGTCGCTCGTCGGCCGTATCCGCCGTCGGGCAGCTCGGCGGCGGATCGGCATGTCTGTAGGGCCCATTAGATTTGGGTGTGGTGTGTTCAATCTGCAATCTAAATTGCAGTGTAAAAATAAAGCAGCCAGTATTTACCCTGCACAGAAACAAAATAACCCACCCAAATCTAACTCTCTCTGCACATGTTATATCTGCCTCCCCTGCAGTGCACATGGTTTTGCCCAACTGCTAACAAAAATCCTGCTGCGATCAACTCAGAATTACCCCCATTATTAGAAAGTGACCTAAGCAATTTAAAGAGATCTAAAGACTCACCAACAGCAGGAGGGCGTTACTGGAAACAGACACATGGAAAGGCTGGAACTTGTTCAAAGCCATAAAAGAGGTAAGTTGAACCAAGGTATGTGGGTCCCTAGAACAGTAACACAGTGTTTCCATGTTGCACATTATCGATTCCACTAAGTGAGACAAGTCAAGTAATAATTGGAGGTTTAATGTAGGCCTGAAAACTCTACCAGTGCGTCTGAATCGAGAAGGCTACATAATTTAATATGTTAAAATAAGGTCACCTGTAATACAGCGGTTACAAAATCTATTTTACCTTGCTGAATCCCGACTCCCCAGTGTGGAAAATCTCACAGGTGTACGACTGTCAGCATGGTTGCATCTCTGAACTGTGATGAAGATTTGCAAAGCAATGTAAACACAGAATATGGGAAACACAATAAAATGTACAGGAAGGATGGGCCCAATGGGGATAGGAAAGGCTTAAAGACAAAAGTAAAAGATATAATATATGGCATTGGCAGGGCATTATGTTAAAAGTCCAGCTATAATTTTAACTTGGTGAAATGGTTTTGGCATGCATATACATGTGCACAAAGATTCTAAGGGGTAAATTTACTAAGATGGGAGTCTATTTAAGATGGGATGCCCATAGCAACCAATCAGATTCCAAGTATTATCTTCTAGAAGGTGCTATATAAATAAGTAGAATCTGATTGGTTGCTATGGGCAACATCCCATCTTAAATAGAACTCTAATCATAGTAAATTTACCCCTAAGAACATATTTAAAAAATCTAAGATGTCAGATAAAATTTTCCAGAATAACATAACACAAACAGAGCCCAGCTATATTTTGTTGTTGCTGGTCACTTACAGATGTGTGACTCTATACTGTGTAATACATATATCTTTTAAACTACTTCTGTTAAAAAGACACGTATTACATAGTATAGAGTCACAAAGTCATTGTTGCTGATGCTGCCCTATACAGGCATCCTAGTCGCGGTAAGGTGTTATAAGGCACAAGAGGGTCCACAGCATGCAATACACAGCTTCACCACTGGGTTGCGATTATTCCACTAACAGAACTTTTGGGAAAATTACTGTACTTCTTCCCGGGCCTCCTATTTGCTTTAATAAGCAGTTTCCCCCACCCCCAATCCCACCCTATGTGAGACTTGTGATTTCACGGACAGGGTGTACTGCTTAGTAAATGACACTATACAAATCATTGGTATGGCCGCACCTTGAATATTGCATTCAGTTTTGGGCACTGCTCCACAAAAAAGGCGAGCCACCAAATTGATTAAGGGGTTAGAGGTACTGGATTATGAGGAAAGGCTTACTAGGTTCGATATGTTCACACTTGAAAAAAGGCGGCTAAAGGGAGACATTAATATTTACAAATATAAAAAGGGACAATTCAAGTATCTATCAGGAGTTTTGTTTATTGAAAAATCTCTACATAGTACATGTGGACATCATCTGAGGTTAGAGGAGAGAAAATTTCATACCCAACAAAGAAAAGGGTTCTTCACAGTAAGGGCAGTAAGGATTTGGAATTCACTGCCTGAGAAGGTAGTAATGGTGGACTCAATCAATTTTGTTTAAAAATGGATTAGATAAATTCCTAGCTGAAAGAAATATCCAAGGATATAGCATTTAAAGTTAGTGTATTTTAGGAAAAACATGATTTATATTGTTAGTTAGACTTATTAACTTAACTTCATCTGGGTCATTATAGTTAAAATAGTGTTAAATACAGATTAGTGTAATAATTATAAAAAAAAAGTTGAACTAGATGGACAATTTATCTTTTTTCAACCTCAATAACTATGTTACTGTGTGAATAGGATGCACAAGTAGCTCTGATAAAAATGATATACAGCATGCCTATATTCTGTGTGTGAGTGTGGCTGTATCTGCATATGAAATGTTAAATTACAGTGATTTTCAGGAAAACACTGTAACGTAGAATTTCATAAGCAGATTCATCCGCAGTCTTACACTGAATAGTGACATGCATTTATGTGGAAAAAAAAGCCACCCCAACATTAGCAGAGCTGCCCAGGAACTGCTGGCTCACTCATGCCATGCATTTCACGATCTCTCAGTTCATGCACAATGCTAACATGCCTTACAAATGAATGTGCCTTTTGGGTTCCCTTCCAACCAAAGCCAGAATAAGCCATTCATGTACCGGCCGTGTTGTGTTTGTCATTTACTAATCAGTACACCCAGTTCATGAAATCACAAGTTTTACAGGTGGTGGGATTAGTGGTGGGGGAGGCTGCCTATTAAAGCAATGAAGAGTACAGTAAACTCAGTCTCATAAACATAAGTCTTTTGTAATTTGAAAAGCCACACTTGTATATCTGTGTAAAAAAGTAGCATCCACAACTTTTTAAAACTTTCACTGTAAAATTGTGTGCCTGTCTGAGTCTGTATACGAAGCATGACAGAGCTACTTTTGGGAAAATTAGAAAAAAGATGTGGATGCTACTTTTTTTACACAAATATACAATACAAGTGTGTCCTTTGGGGGGAATCAAACCCTAGCTAATGGGTATGGTAACCATTTGGGATACCACTATGCCAAGAGAGCCACAGAGACAGGTGACCGAAACCTGCAGTGACATGGTGATGTCGCTTGCTCATTATAATTTGTTTATAGTGCTGTATGTCCCAACTCTATCGCTGATTGTAATTTTTTTTTTCTTTTAGCTGTGTAGAAGTCTGAACTGTGCTTTTCTTTTTGTGACACTGAGCAAATCTTTTTCTGTGTTCAAAAGGGAATAAAAAAGTTAGTATTGGGTGTATGCTACAGGCCACCTGGTATTAATGTATCTGATGAGGAATTGTTACTGAAGCATATTGAAAGAGCAGCAGGAGTAGGAGACATAGTAGTGATGGGAGATTTTAACTATCCAGAGATAAACTGAAAAAACGATTCATGTGACACTGCTAGGCTTAATATGTTTTTAAACACACTTAATGATAACTACTTAGTTCAACTAATTGAGGAACCTACCAGGTACAATGCAATCTTAGACCTGGTATTAACAAACAATGGGGAATTGGTATCAGATATTATAGTAGGGGAACCCATAGGAAACAGCGACCACAATATGGTGACATTCAATATAAGTTTTCATAAACATTCCTATACTGGCTCAACTAGGACTCTAAACTTTAGCAAAGCCAACTTTGAAAGGATGAGGAAAACTAAGGGATATTGAATGGGACGGATTGTTTCTAGGAAAAAATACTACAGAGAAATAGGATATATTAAAATCACTGCTAGCTAAAAATCCTGTCAAATTTATACCTACGAGCAGCAAAAAAAAAGGTTTAAAAATCATAAACCGATGTGGCTTAATAAAAAGATAAAGGAACTTATGGGCAAGAAAAGGCGAGCATTTAAAAAATACAAATCTGATAAGAATGCAGAATAATTTCAGCACTATAAGGACTGTAGCAAAATATGCAAAAAATAAATAAGAGCGGCTAAAGTAGAAACTGAAAAACTAGTAGCAAAGGAAAGCAAAGCGAATCCCCAAAAAATATTTAAATACATTAATAGCAAGAGATTAAAGAAGGAGAATATAGGCCCTTTAAAAGACAAGTTGGGAGTCTTAATCAAAAATGATAATGACATAGCGGACACACTAAATGAGTTTTTTTCAACAGTATTTTCTAGAGAGGACCCAATTCAGGGACTAACACACAATCTCAATAATGAGAATATCCCACTGATAGGTACTTATTTAAGTGAGGAGGTAGTCTGTGACTGATTAAAACATTTAAAGATTAATAAGTCACCGGGGCCCGATGGAATTCACCCAAGGGTTCTAATGGAGCTTCACTCTGAACTTGCAAAACCGCTATTTTTGATCTTTAAGGATTCAGTTATATCACGTATGGTTCCCAAAGACTGGCGTATAGCGGAAGTAGTGCCTATATTCAAAAAGGGAAGTAAAGCTGAACAGGGTAATTATAGACCAGTTAGTCTTACATCTATAGTGGGGAAAGTACTGGAAGGTATTCTAAGGGATAGTATTCAGAAGTTCCTTGAAGCCAATAAGGTCATTAAAAGGAATCAATATAGATTTGTGAAGGACAGACCCTGTCAAACCAACTTACTTGGTTTTTATGAAACAATCAGTGCAAACCTCGATCAGGGTAAAGAGGTGGATGTAATCTTTTTAGACTTTGCCAAATCTTTCGACACAGTACCACACATGCAACTTATCTACAAGCTACAAGAAACAGGGCTAGGAAGCACAATATGCACTTGGGTCAAAAATTGGTTAGATAATAGGGAGCAGCGCGTTGTGGTTAATGGATCTCTTTCAAATTGGACTGAAGTGTTAAGAGGTGTGCCACAAGGCTCGGTATTAGGACCGCTATTGTTCAACATTTTCATTAACGACCTAACAGAAGGTCTAGAGAGCATGGTGTCAATTTTTGCAGATGATACCAAATTGTGTAAGGCTATAAATACGGAGGAGGGTGCCGAGTCTCTTCAGAACGACTTAGTTAAATTAGAAGCATGGGCAGCCAAATGGAGAATGCGCTTCAACACAAACAAGTGGTAGCAAGAACAAAAATAACACCTACATACTGAATGGGGTAACATTCGGGGATACTGTACTGGAAAAGGACTTAGGTGTTCTCATAGATAGCAAACTAAGCATCAGTACCCAAAGTAGGATTGCAGCAAAGAAGGCTAATAAGATATTAGCATGCATAAAATGGGGAATTGATGCAAGGGACGAGGGTGTTATACTCCCGTCATATAAATCACTAGTGAGGCCACACCTTGAATACTGTGCACAATTCTGGTTACCCTACTACAAAAAGGATATCGTGGAGCTAGAAAAGGTTCAGAGGTGGGCGACCAAACTAACTAAGGGCATGGAGACGCTGGAATACGAGGAAAGGCTTCAAAGACTAGGCATGTTTACATTGGAAAAGAGGAGACTAAGAGGGGACATGATCAACATCTACAAATATATAAGGAGACAATGCACAGAGCTTGTGCGGGACCTGTTTTTGGTTAGATCAACACAGAGGACTCATGGACACTCGCTCAGGTTAGAGGAGAGGAGATTCCGCACAATACGGCGTAAAGGCTTTTTCACGGTAAGGACAATACGTGTTTGGAATTCCCTGACTGAGGGAGTTGTAATGGCAGACTCTGTCAACACCTTTAAGAATGGGTTAGATAAATTCCTAGTGGATAAGGATATCCAGGGTTATGGTGCACAGACACGCACTTTAGTTACTATAGAAAGGGATAAAATGCAACGGCTGACATCAGCATCAGTCAAAATTTAGACAAAATAATCCTGCATAGGAGACCATAAATAGGTTGAACACTATGGACAATTGTCTTTTCTCTGACGTCCTAGTGGATGCTGGGAACTCCGTAAGGACCATGGGGAATAGACGGGCTCCGCAGGAGACTGGGCACTCTAAGAAAGAATTAGATCTACTGGTGTGCACTGGCTCCTCCCTCTATGCCCCTCCTCCAGACCTTAGTTAGAATCTGTGCCCGGCTCGAGCTGGTTGCACACTAGGGGCTCTCCTGAGCTCTTAGTAAAGAAAGTATTTATTAGGTTTTTTATTTTCAGTGAGATCTGCTGGCAACAGACTCACTGCTACGAGGGACTTAGGGGAGAGAAGCAAACCTACCTGCTTGCAGCTAGCTTGTGCTTCTAGGCTACTGGACACCATTAGCTCCAGAGGGATCGAACACAGACCCAACCTCGGTCGTCCGGTCCCGGAGCCGCACCGCCGTCCCCCTTGCAGAGCCAGAAGACGGAAGAATCCGAGGAGAAAATCGGCGGCTGAAGACTCCGGTCTTCATTAAGGTAGCGCACAGCACTGCAGCTGTGCGCCATTGCTCCCCATGCACACCACATACTCCGGTCACTGATGGGTGCAGGGCGCTGGGGGGGGCGCCCTGGGCTGCAATTAGATTAACTTAAAAATGGCAAAAAACACATAATATAGTCTAACAAACTATATATGTGTAAAAATCCCCTGCCATAATATTAATAAAAGAGCGAGAGAAGTCCGCCGTGGAAGGGGCGGGGCTATCTCCCTCAGCACACTGGCGCCATTTTCTCTTCACAGTTCCGCTGGAAGACAGCTCCCCAGGCTCTCCCCTGCAGTTTCCAGGCTCAATAGGGTAAAAAAGAGAGGGGGGGCACTAAATTTAGGCGCAATACTGTGTATTATAGCTGCTATAGGGAAAATCACTTTGTGTAGTGTAAATCCCTGTGTTATATAGCGCTGTGGTGTGTGCTGGCATACTCTCTCTCTGTCTCCCCAAAGGACTTGGTGGGGTCCTGTCCTCAGTCAGAGCATTCCCTGTGTGTGTGCGGTGTGTCGGTACGGCTGTGTCGACATGTGTGATGAGGAGGCTTATGTGGAGGCGGAGCAGGTGCCGATAAATGTGATGTCACCCCCTGCGGGGTCGACACCAGAGTGGATGGATATGTGGAAGGTATTAACCGACAGTGTCAACTCCTTACATAAAAGGTTTGATGACATAACAGCTGTGGGACAGCCGGCTCAGCCAGTGCCTGCCCAGGCATCTCAAAGGCCATCAGGGGCTCAAAAACGCCCGCTACCTCAGATGGCAGACACAGATGTCGACACGGAGTCTGACTCCAGTGTCGACGACGACGAGACTAATGTACATTCCACTAAGGCTATCCGTTGCATGATTACGGCAATGAAAAATGTGTTGCACATTTCTGACATTAACCCAGGTACCACTAAAAAGGGTATTATGTTTGGGGAGAAAAAGCAACCAGTGGTTTTTCCCCCATCAGATGAGTTGAATGAAGTGTGTGAAGAAGCGTGGGCATCCCCTGATAAAAAATTAGTGATTTCTAAAAAGTTACTAATGGCGTACCCTTTCCCGCCAGAGGACAGGGTACGTTGGGAGACATCCCCGAGGGTGGATAAAGCGCTCACACGCTTGTCAAAAAAGGTGGCACTACCGTCTCAGGATACGGCCGCCTTAAAGGAGCCTGCGGATAGAAAGCAGGAGGCTATCCTGAAGTCTGTATATACACACTCAGGTACTATACTGAGACCTGCTATTGCTTCAGCATGGATGTGCAGTGCTGCAGCAGCGTGGTCTGATTCCCTGTCTGATAATATTGATTCCCTTGACAGGGACACTATATTGCTAACCATAGAGCATATTAAAGGCGTAGTCTTATACATGAGAGATGCACAGAGGGATATTTGCCGGCTGGCATCTAGAATAAATGCAATGTCCATTTCTGCCAGGAGAGTATTATGGACTCGGCAGTGGACAGGTGATGCGGATTCTAAAAGGCACATGGAGGTTTTGCTTACAAGGGTGAGGAATTGTTTGGGGATGGTCTCTCGGACCTCGTTTCCACAGCGACAGCTGGGAAGTCGACATTTTTACCCCAGGTTCCCTCACAGCCAAAGAAAGCACCGTATTATCAGGTACAGTCCTTTCGGCCCCAGAAAGGCAAGCGGGTTAAAGGCGCGTTCTTTCTGCCCAGAGGCAGGGGTAGAGGGAAAAAGCTGCACCATACAGCCAGTTCCCAAGAACAGAAATCCTCCCCTGCTTCCACTAAATCCACCGCATGACGCTGGGGCTCCACTGGTGGAGCCAGGTGCGGTGGGGGCCCGTCTCCGGAACTTCAGCGACCGGTGGGTTCGCTCACAAGTGGATCCCTGGGTTCTACAAGTGGTATCTCAGGGATACAAGCTGGAATTAGAGACGTCTCCCCCTCGCCGTTACCTCAAATCAGCCTTGCCAGCTACTCCCCCGGACAGGGAGGTAGTGCTGGCGGCAATTCACAAGCTGTTCCTCCAGCAGGTGATAATAAAAGTTCCCCTCCTTCAACAGGGACGGGGTTACTATTCCACAATGTTTGTGGTACCGAAACCAGACGGTTCGATGAGACCCATTCTAAATTTAAAATCCTTGAACACTTATATAAGAAGGTTCAAGTTCAAAATGGAATCGCTCAGGGCGGTTATTGCAAGCCTGGAAGAAGGGGATTACATGGTATCACTGGACATCAAGGATGCGTACCTGCATGTCCCCATTTACCCACCTCACCAGGTGTACCTCCGGTTTGTGGTACAAGACTGCCATTACCAATTCCAGACGTTGCCGTTTGGTCTGTCCACGGCACCGAGGGTTTTTCCAAGGTAATGGCCTAAATGATGATACTCCTTCTCATTATCCCATACTTGGATGATCTCCTTATAAAGGCGAGGTCCAGGGAACAGTTGTTGGTCGGAGTAGCACTATCTCAGGAAGTGCTTCAACAGCACGGCTGGATTCTGAATTTTCCAAAGTCACAGCTGGTTCCTACGACGCGTTTGCTGTTCCTGGGTATGATTCTGGACACAGAACAGAAGAAGGTGTTTCTCCCGGAGGAGAAGGCCAAGGAGTTGTCATCTCTGGTCAGAGACCTCCTGAAACCAAAACAGGTGTCGGTGCATCACTTCACGCGAGTCCTGGGAAAGATGGTAGCTTCTTACGAAGCAATTCCATTCGGCAGGTTCCATGCACGGATCTTTCAGTGGGATCTGTTGGACAAGTGGTCCGGATCGCATCTTCAGATGCATCGGCTGATCACCCTGTCCCCGAGGGCCAGGGTGTCTCTGCTGTGGTGGCTGCAGAGTGCTCATCTTCTAGAGGGCCGCAGATTCGGCATACAGGACTGGGTCCTGGTGACCACGGATGCAAGCCTCCGAGGTTGGGGGGCAGTCACTCAGGGAAGAAACTTCCAAGGACAATGGTCGAGTCAGGAGACTTCCCTACACATAAATATTCTGGAACTAAGGGCCATTTACAATGCCCTAAGTCAGGCAAGACCCCTGCTTCAAAACCAGCCGGTGCTGATTCAGTCAGACAACATCACGGCGGTCGCCCATGTAAACCGTCAGGGCGGCACAAGAAGCAGGATGGCGATGGCAGAAGCCACAAGGATTCTCCGATGGGCGGAAAATCACGTGATAGCACTGTCAGCAGTGTTCATTCCGGGAGTGGACAACTGGGAAGCAGACTTCCTCAGCAGGCACGACCTCCACCCGGGAGAGTGGGGACTTCATCCAGAAGTCTTCCAACCGATTGTAAACCGTTGGGAACGGCCACAGGTGGACATGATGGCGTCCCGCCTCAACAAAAAGCTAAAAAGTTATTGCGCCAGGTCAAGGGACCCTCAGGCGATAGCTGTGGACGCTCTAGTGACACCGTGGGTGTACCAGTCGGTTTATGTGTTCCCTCCTCTTCCTCTCATACCAAAGGTGCTGAGGATAATAAGAAAAAGAGGAGTAAGAACTATACTCATCGTTCCGGATTGGCCAAGAAGAACTTGGTACCCGGAACTACAAGAAATGATCTCAGAGGACCCTTGGCCTCGGCCTCTCAGACAGGACCTGCTACAGCAGGGGCCCTGTCTGTTCCAAGACTTACAGCGGCTGCATTTGACGGCATGGCGGTTGAACGCCGGATCCTGATGGAAAAGGGCATTCCGGTTGAAGTCATTCCTACGCTGATAAAGGCTAGGAAAGAGGTAACAGCAAAGCATTATCACCGCATATGGCGAAAATATGTTGCTTGGTGTGAGGCTATGAAGGCCCCCACAGAAGAATTTCAGCTGGGTCGATTTCTGCACTTCCTACAGTCAGGAGTGACTATGGGCATAAAATTGGGATCCATTAAAGTCCAGATTTCGGCCCTATCTATTTTCTTTCAAAAAGAACTGGCTTCACTGCCTGAAGTTCAGACGTTTGTTAAGGGAGTGCAGCATATTCAGCCCCCTTTTGTGCCCCCAGTGGCACCTTGGGATCTCAACGTGGTGTTGGATTTCCTAAAATCACATTGGTTTGAGCCACTTCAGACCGTGGAATTAAAATATCTCACGTGGAAAGTGGTCATGCTTTTGGCCTTGGCTTCGGCTAGGCGGTTGTCAGAATTGGCGGCTTTGTCCTGTAAAAGCCCCTATCTGATTTTCCATATGGACAGAGCAGAATTGAGGACGCGTCCCCAATTCCTCCCTAAGGTGGTATCAGCGTTTCACTTGAACCAACCTATTGTGGTGCCGGCGGCTACTCAGGACTTGGAGGCTTCCAAGTTGCTGGACGTAGTCCGGGCCCTGAAAATCTATGTTTCCAGGACGGCTAGAGTCAGAAAGACTGACTCGCTGTTTATCCTGCATGCACCCAACAAGTTGGGTGCTCCTGCTTCTAAGCAGACTATTGCTCGCTGGATCTGCTCCACGATTCAACTTGCACATTCTGCGGCTGGACTGCCGCATCCTAAATCAGTCAAAGCCCATTCCACGAGGAAGGTGGGCTCTTCTTGGGCGGCTGCCCGAGGGGTCTCGGCTTTACAACTTTGCCGAGCTGCTACCTGGTCGGGATCAAACACGTTTGCAAAATTCTACAAGTTTGATATCCTGGCTGAGGAGGACCTTGAGTTTGCTCATTCGGTGCTGCAGAGTCATCCACACTCTCCCGCCCGTTTGGGAGCTTTGGTATAATCCCCATGGTCCTTACGGAGTTCCCAGCATCCACTAGGACGTCAGAGAAAATAAGATTTTACTCACCGGTAAATCTATTTCTCGTAGTCCGTAGTGGATGCTGGGCGCCCATCCCAAGTGCGGATTGTCTGCAATACTTGTATATAGTTATTGCCTAACTAAAGGGTTATTGTTATGAGCCATCTGTTCGTGAGGCTCAGTTGTTATTCATACTGTTAACTGGGTATAGTATCACGAGTTGTACGGTGTGATTGGTGTGGCTGGTATGAGTCTTACCCGGGATTCCAAATCCTTTCCTTATTGTGTCAGCTCTTCCGGGCACAGTTTCCCTAACTGAGGTCTGGAGGAGGGGCATAGAGGGAGGAGCCAGTGCACACCAGTAGATCTAATTCTTTCTTAGAGTACCCAGTCTCCTGCGGAGCCCGTCTATTCCCCATGGTCCTTACGGAGTTCCCAGCATCCACTACGGACTACGAGAAATAGATTTACCGGTGAGTAAAATCTTATTTTTTCAACCTTAGATACTATGTTACATTTCTACTAAATTTAGGGATCATCTGAAAAATTAGTAGTTCTTAAACTACAAGCATCGTTTAACTTTACAATGGAGACTTTACAGATGCACAATGGTGGTTTTTAAAAGCGACACCTGGTGGGTGAACTCCAGTATTACACCTGCTGGAGACTCAGGCCCTCATTCCGAGTCGTTCGCTCGGTAATTTTCTTCGCATCGCAGTGAAATTCCGCTTAGTACGCATGCGCAATATTCGCACTGCGACTGCGCCAAGTAATTTTACAATGAAGATAGTATTTTTACTCACGGCTTTTTCTTCGCTCTGGCGAACGTAGTGTGATTGACAGGAAATGGGTGTTACTGGGCGGAAACACGGCGTTTTCGGGGCGTGTGGATAAAAACGCTACCGTTTCCGGAAAAAACGCAGGAGTGGCCGGAGAAACGGGGGAGTGTCTGGGCGAACGCTGGGTGTGTTTATGACGTCAAACCAGGAACGACAAGCACTGAACTGAACGCAGATGCCGAGTAAGTCTGAAGCTACTCTGAAACTGCTAAGTAGTTTGTAATCGCAATATTGCGAATACATCGGTCGCAATTTTAAGAAGCTAAGATACACTCCCAGTAGGCGTAGGCTTAGCGTGAGCAACTCTGCTAAATTCGCCTTGCGAGCGATCAACTCGGAATGAGGGCCTCAATTCATTACACTGTGACTGAATACGCCATGCTGCGACAAAGCGCAGGCAAACGTAATGCTACTATTTGCACTACATGCCCCATGGAGGATAGATGAGCATGGCTACATCTGTATCTATGTGTATATATATATATATATATATATATATATACACAGTTCCATAGGGCAGCACATCCATACAACACGGTAAAAATAGGTGCCTTCCGTTAGGCGCTCAATAGCCAAGAGCCCAAAGCAACTAAAGGAAACAATGTAGTCCCAAATTTTCATTAAGTCCTCTCGGAGAGAGCGTACCCAGGTCAAAGATCCATTTGCTTTCACATCTAAGCAATTTCAATGATCGATCCCCTCCCCCCCTGGGATCCAGGGGAATTTGGGACTACATTGTTTCCTTTAGTTGCTTTATTAAAGCTTGACTGTATTCTATCTTTTGTTCTCTATTGTTGCAATACTCCAAATAGAGTGTTTTCTTTGCATGCATATTATTGTTGCTATTTAATAATCAACAATGGCCTTATTAAATGCGGTACCACTATAACAAGCTAGCATGTTAAGTATATGATTATTGCTGTCATTGAGTGCATGATGTTCTTTCTATACATTTTGTATCAACAGTCACTTAAATCCGTTCCGTGTTTTTAACTTTCACCCGGCTATGCTGTGACAGGTCGGGGATTATGACGTCAGTGTGCGCCGTGCTTCCCGTCCCGGGACTCCGCCGGTTCATGTGGTGTGGTGTAGGGGATAAGAGTGGTAAGTTTGTATTGTATTGTTTATTCCTGATGACGATGGATTAAATACCATTGAAACGTTGAAGCTATACCTGCATTTCTTCGTTTATTTCAGAGTGCCGCCGTATCTACATGCTATATATATATATATGCATATATATAGATCTGTATCTATATATATGCACATCTAACACAATCCTCTTTAGATCTCACAAGACAACATGACTAGTGTATTTGATCAAAACATGTTTACATTTTATTTTGGAATCTAACACCTTTCATTATTGCATATCACAAATAAAGAACCTTTAACACAATAATAGTACTACCTTTAAATTACAGAATAATTTTACCAAAAATTTATTTTTTTAGCAACTGTTGTATCAACCAACAAGCAGGATTGTTGAGGCCCCCAACAGAAACCCCTGTAGTTCTGGAGATCTCACCCTACCATCGTTCCAATAAGTTCTTGTTCCTGTATTGTCATAAAGTGGCTATCCAGTGCTAAGTGCTGTGCATGTTGTAGTTAATTAACGATCGCCACTCGCGCCCAGCCCCAAAGTCCGACCTCAGGAGGGTGTAAGCAGAAAACCGCAATAAGTGTAACCTCTGCAGCTAGGCACCCAAGACTACTGAATAGTTCCCAGTCACTTTAGACAGGATCTATAGGCATCCAAACCAATTGACTTGCCCCCTATATGTCTGTCCTACTTCACCCACAAGACGGCAAAGTGATTTGCCCGGTATTGCTGAAATAACCATGCCAGGTTGAACAGCTTGCTTTGGAATTCTGCAATACTGGATGAATGTTGGGTGGGTCTCATATTTTCTAAAGATTTAGCTTTGCCTTGATTTATTAATATGTATTATTTATTTATTAACAGCTTCTTATATAGCGCAGCATATTACGTTGCACTTTACAACTGGAACAACAATAGTAGAACAAAACTGGGTAAAAACAGACAGACAGAGGTAGGAAGGCCCTGCTTGCAAGCTTACAATCTATAGGGAAATAGGCATTGATACACAAAGATAGATGCTACCTATTGCATAATGGTCCACCAGATTGCAAAGGTTCTTAATGGGTTGTATGATATGGTCACCCAGCAATGTTGGCCAAGGGTCAGGAGGGTATAAAAGTGAAGAAAGACAAACTATGTGAGGTTAAGTGTGCACTGTACAAGAGGATATAATTAGATAGGGAGGCATTGAAGGTTATGTGGGTGGGTCCAGAATGTGATAAGCTTGCCTGAAGAGGTGAGTTTTCAGGGAACGTTTGAAGGTTTGGTGACTATAGGCGAGTCTTATTGTGTGTGGTAAGGCATTCCACAGAGTGGGTGCAGCACGGATAAAGTCATGTCATTTTGAGTGGGAGGAAGTATTGCATGTGGAGAGATGAGGATCTGGTGCAGAGCGGAGAGGTTGGGTAGGGAAATATTTTGAGAGGAGTGAAGTTGGTGTAGTTTGGTTAATAGCCTTGCATGTAATTAAAAGTATGTTATATTGAATAAGGTAGAATACGGTAGAATACCGGTAACCAGTGGAGGGACTGACAGAGTGGATACGTAGACATGCAGATGCATTCAAAATTCGATTGTATTGGCGAGAGCCTATTTTTAGGAAGACCAGTCAGAATATTATTGCAATGCGGGAAATAAGGAGTTCATAGAGTAGAGTTTTTGCTTTGTATTGTTTGTGTTGTAAATATATGGTTGTATTTTGGATATGTTTCTTAGATGCATGTAACATAATTTTGAGAGAGATTGTGGGTAACAAAGGACATTTCAGAGTCAAGAATGACACATAGGCAGCAATCTTGTGTAGGGTTGATTGTTAAATTATCAACAGTGATAGAGATATCACGTCGGTAACTATTATTGAGCAGTGAAAATATAATTAATTCTGTTTTGGAAATTTTAAGTTTGAGGTGGCGAGGTGTCATCCAAGATGAAATGTCAGAAAGGCATTCCGTGACACGGCCCAATACACATGGTGACAAATATGGGGAGGATAGGCAGATTTGAGTATCACACGCATACAGATGATATTGAAATCTGAAAGAGAGGATTAGTTTGCCAAGAGACATGGTATAGATTGAGAAAAGCAGAGGACCTAAGACTGAGCCTTGCAATACTCCAACTGATAGAGATGGATTCAGAAGAGAAGGTGGATTCAAAGAAACAAACACTGAAATACTTATTATGTAGGTTGAGAACCAAAAAGGGATGTGACCTGGAGACCTAGGGATTGTATTGTTTTTGTATGAGAAGAGAGTGGTCAACAGTGTCATGAGAGATCAAGGAGAATAAGAAGTGAGTAATGGCCTTTAGATTTAGCAGTGACTAGATCATTCACTACTGCAGGTCACTGGCTGTGGAAGAGCATACCATTTCATCTCATATCTTATCAATCTTGTCTTTGAAATAAACAAGAGCTTGTGCACTGATAGTAGCTGGTGAGATTGGTGAGGGAGGGATAAGAAGTGATTTAAATGTATTAAAAAGTTAGATGGGGTTAGATGATTGAGGAGAGATGAGAGATTGGAATATGTTTGTTTGGCAGTGTCCAGAGCTTCACAATAAGAGTGGTAAATGGTCCTATACTGTATGTGAGGAAGTCACTTGAACTATGAGATTTACGCCACTGACGTTCTACTTTCTGTGAACATTTTTCTAAGTGGCTAGTGAATTTAGAGTCCCACTGTTGACATCTAAGTCTACGTGGAATGTAACATAGTAACATAGTTTTTGAGGTTGGAAAAATATTGTTAGTCTTAAAAATATTACAGCAGGAGATCACTAATTTTAACTTCGGTGACATAAAGGAGTCAGTCCATTGGGAGAGGCCAAGAGAAGAGGTTAGAAAGAGCAGTCTGGAGGCATGGGGAGATTGTGGACTGTCAATAGCGATATTGAAATCAGCCATAATGATGGAGGTGATGTCAGAGGATAAAAAGTGAGGGAACTGGTCAGAATAATTGTCCAGAAACTTTTTGGGTTGCCAGGTGGGTGATAGATAGCAGCAATATGAAAAGAGAAAGGGGTGAAAATCCTAATAGAATATATTACAAATTAAGTAAATGTGAGTGATGGAACCAGTGGTAGAACTGTGTATGTGAAAAACTGGGACAGTAGTATTCAAACCCCACCTCCTTTACTATCACCAGGCCTGGAGGTGTGTGTGAAGTGGAGCCCACTATGTGACAGTGCTGCAGGGGTGGTTGTGTCTGATTGTGTGAGCCATGTTTCTGTTATGCGGGGTACACACAGGGCGACTTGTGCCTGTGTGTTAAGAGATGTAGGATAGCAAAGATCGCTCAGCACACATCACTATACACCACTATACACACAGCGATTTGTGCTGAGCGATCTGTGCTGACCAGTGTTCTTCATGCACATGCTAAGCAATCTGACTAGATCTTGCCTGCATGCTTGAATGATCTGTGCCGGCCATAGCGAGGTGTGGGGCCGCGCATTGCTATCGCTATGGGGCATACACGGGGCGATTTGTGCTTAATTTCTAAGAGATCTAGTCAGCATTATAACTATCCTATTAAGTTTTTTTTTAAATGAAAAGGTCATGGATATATGTTAATTTGTTGCAAACAGAGCGTGCATTCCATAAGGCACATTTTACTGACTTGTAGGGAGATGGGATACATGTGATGTTTATAAGGTTTATTGGATTTACATTCGTTTGTGAATCAGCTGAATGTGAGTGTGGTATGTGGATAGGGCCTGGATTTGGGGATATGTCACTAGCTAGTAGAAGCAGAAGGAGAGAGATATAAATATAGTTGTAGGAGATGTGTGATAGTTTCTTTTGTTGACAGGATGAGAATCTTATAGTCAGTGTATATACAGTAGATAAGTTAAAAGCTCATGAGTTTTAATAAGAGGGGAGTGAATTAATGAGGCTGCAATGTGCACGGAGAGATGAGTTGCAGTCATATTTAAGGATGTTGGCGCTTTAGAGAGTATTCGGTAAAGTGATATTAGAAAACACAGTTTGTGGTACATGGCGTTTTTGGAATTAAAGTATAGATAATTAGGTTAGTGCATAAGTATTATGCAAGTTATATTGTGAAATTACATGGTCTCCAATGTTGTTCAACTGTTATATTAAAGATTTTCACACTTTGCCATTTCCACACTTCAGATATTTCAACCTCAGACAACTGCCCCCTCAGATAACTGGCCCCATAACTGAATGCAAAGATATAGTAGGTCTGATTAATAAAGGCTATAGCTGAAGCCAAATGAACATCTAATAAAGGACTAAATTACCCTGTGTTAAGTACACACTAGTCCATGTATGCATCCTTAAACTACAGTCCACTGAACAACATCTTAAAAAAAGACAGTATCAACTACAAGCAGATACTAATATTCTACACATACATTTAGCTACACAGCTAAATTATACATGAATGTGAATACAGATTGGGAGTTCTAGTTGTTTGCAGGATGTCAATGAGAATGCACACACATTGGTTACACAGCTGAGGACACTTGGGGTTAATGCAGACAGAGACTTGTAGGGGTCAGCAATGAGAATGCACACACATTGGTTACACAGCTGAGGATGCTTGGGGTTAATGCAGAGACTTGTAGTGATCAGCAATGAGAATGCACATACATTGGTTACACAGCTGAGGATGCTTGGGGTAAATGCAGAGACTTGTAGTGATCAGCAATGAGAATGCACATACATTGGTTACACAGCTGAGGACACTTGGGGTAAATGCAGAGACTTGTAGTGATCAGCAATGAGAATGCACATACATAAACAGTGGAGGATGCTTGGGGTTAATGCAGAGACTTGTAGTGATCAGCAATGAGAATGCACATACATTGGTTACACAGCTGAGGACACTTGGGGTAAATGCAGAGACTTGTAGTGATCAGCAATGAGAATGCACACATGTTGGTTACACAGCTGAGAATGCTTGGGGTTAATGCAGACAGAGACTTGTAGGGGTCAGCAATGAGAATGCACATACCTGCAAAATGACAAGATACAGAAGGATGATCAGTCCATATTCAGTGAGATTCATGCACAATAACTGTTAGTTTAAATGTTATTTTATAGATTTTCACACTTTGTAATTTCCACACTTTGAATATTTCCACCACAAACAACTGCCCCCTCAATGATAATGCCCCCTTGATGGAAATGTTAATGAGGGGGCAGAATTCCACATTCTGCTGATGTTCTGCATCTCTTACCCTGTTCTTTCTTGCTGCCATTTGGCTCCATTTTACCTGTCTTTTTATATTGAGAGAACACTTCTGTCTCCTCTTCCAGCAGATCATCTTCCTCCCCCTCAGTTAGTGGACTTTGCTGAAAGCACAAGTATTAGATGTTGCATTACATAATACATGACTGAATGCAATAACAAAAATGTTACTCACGCCTTCAGCAGCTGACCCATGAAGCTGGTTCTGTCTCAGCCAAGCAGTTTTGTACTGGTCTAACTTCTGTCCCTTGTAACGTACAGATGCCCATCCACAACCAGATTTCTTGGCAGGGTTAACTAGTCGTTTGCAGTGTGTGGCCCATGCACTGGGAGAGTTAAATGCCTGACCACTCTCCTGCCATATAATTTTTCCATCATTTAAGAGGTCACCCTGAAACTTTCTTCCCTGGGAAACAAAAAATAAGATTTCATCAGCAAATTAGAAACCCCTATAAAATAAATAATAAAGCACCATCCAAAGAAGTATTATTTATCAATAACCTATATTACAATCATTTGTTAAATATACACTCCTTGGTACTGTACTGTGTATCTATATTTTAACTCTCCTGCTAGAATTCTCTATTTGGTTGATCAGACATATTCAGGCTGGTCAGGTAACACCTTATTGGATCTCACTCACATCTCCTGCTTTGCTTCCAGTTCTGGTCACTCGCGATTCACAGTGGTATGAAAAAAGAGTAAACTGGCATAGTATAATACCTTTTAATACATCTTAAAATAACAAATACACAAAAAGGCCTTTGACCTTGTCCTTTGGCCCCACTTATATGACTCTATGTCTTGCTTTGGAATCCCATCTTCCTTTATATAATTCATTAAAATGCTTTACACTGACCCACTATCTCAGATTATTTGTAATGGCCAAATTTCAGATGATTTCCCTAGTTGTAAAGGCAGTAGGCAAGGCTGTCCCCTTTCCCCTCTCCTTTTCGCTATTGCCATAGAACCTCTTGCCATGGCCCTTCGCAGCTCCCCTGAATTTAAAGGTATCAAGATATCCTCCCACGAAGTAAAAGTCTCCCTGTTCACAGATGACATGCTACTTTATGTAACAGACCCCTACAATCTCTTCCACATATTATGGGAATGACTGATGTTTTTAGCAAACTTTCTGGGTACAAAATTAATGTGGAAAAATCGGAAATGTTACTAACTGGTTCTTATTCGTTAGGCCTCCAGTATTCCTCCATCTTCTCAAAATTTAAGATTAATACCACACATATTAAATACTTAGGTGTTTATATCCCCAATTCGACTGACAAGTTGAATTTACCAAATTTCTCCCCTCTTATTCAAAAGATTGCCTCTCTTCTATCCACTTAGAACTCTTTGCCCCTTTCTTTATTAGGTAGGGCTGCTGCGGTCAAGATGGTTATTTTTCCTAAAATATTATATGCAATTCAAATGTTGGCTATTGCCTTGTCCAACAGAGCTATCTTAAACATTAAATCCTCAATCTCTTCCTTCCTATGGAAGGGGAAACGTCCTCGTATTGGTCCTTCCTAAATCCCAAGGAGGCCTTGGTATTCCTGATTTTAAAGCATATAGCTGTGTTCTTTAGATATGCTACGATTGGCTACTGGGCAAATCCACCTACACTGACAACCCCCTGGACTTAGCTGTGTTTTAGCCTTTCTTTCCTCGCGGCTTTGTTACATCTTAAGTCATCAGATATTCCACGCACTATTTTTTCAAATGTAATGTTTCAGGATACTTACTTCAGCTGGATTGGTTTGAATAAAAAACTCAAAAGAGATTTCAGATTCTCCCCGTATCTTACTATATGGGGCAATCCTGACTTCTCCCCTTCCATTTACAATCCATCTTACCAAATCTGGAAAGACAAAGGCATACTTCTTCTGAACAAGGTTTTCGATCCTGGTGGAATATTCCCTACTTTTCAGGATCTCCAACAAATGTACTCACTGCCTAATAGCCACTTTTACTTTTAAACACTATATCCAATCACTCCCGATCCCCCCTGCAATGTCTTCAACTCCTGATTTGATTCTCAATATTTTACAATCCAACTTGAGTAGGGCCTACAAAGTGAAACATATACGAGTATCTACCCTTAATAGACCCCAAAATTAGATTTCCACACCACACTAGACAGATTTTTGCTAAATGGGTAATTAACATCCCCTCTTTGCCTGATAGCTTTGAGGGACTGATCTTAGCCTACACTAGATGACCAAATATTTAAGGTCTGGTTACCTTCAAGAGGTCCACTTTTGATTCCTATACAGGGCCTATATTGCACCTGCGCAACGGAAATACAGTATATGTCAACTGAAGACTGTTGTGTTAAATGTGGTGTGTTAAATGCTAAGTTTTTTCACTGTGTTTGGGACTGCTCAAACGTACGCAGATTTCGGAACAAAACTCTTTTCTTTATACAGTCTATTACACCATTGCTGATTGATCGGGGAACCTGTTTACTCTTCAATTTTGACAACTGGTTACTGGGCAGAAATCCCGCAAGCATTGTTCCATTCATTGTAACTGTTTTTACTCTGGGTAAAAAATTGCTACTAATTCATTGGAAAATTAAATCTGCTCCTTCAATTTAAGAACTCAAAAATCGACTCTTACAGATGCTTTATTTTTATATACGCTCTCTTCTACTAAATGAAGCTCTCTCTATACGGTCTTTTCACAATAAGAGGGACTTCTTTATTGCAGCACTGGATAATGACTCTCGCTCTCTGATCCACCAATACCTAGGTTCTCAGGACTGGTATAGAGCGATCTCACACCATATCATTCCAATGACCTCACGATTATAACAACTTCATCTCTGATACGGGCTAATCATCACAGTATGGTCTAATTTAATTTTTTTCCATACTAAAGCTTATTCCTCCCCTTGGAATATAAGTATGGTCTGCGCCTTTGTGTTAATATCTCATGGCCCCATGTCTCATGCTTAAACCGGACTTAAGTGTAACATTTACATCTGACCGCCCCCCCCCCCCCCCCCTCCAGTTTCTTTCTCTTCCCTCTTTGTGTCTTGTGTTTGTTGTCTCTAATCCATTGATAATTACCTTTGATCTTTGTATAAGATTTATGTGTTTTCTCTTTATGTTTGTACTATGGCTGCCATCTTTGATGCTATCTTCATAGCACTTATATCCCAGAATCTCCATTCATTAAGTTAAAACACAAAATACAATACAATTGAATTACCAACATGAAAAAATAAGATTTTAAACCTACCGGTAAATCTTTTTCTCCTAGTCCGTAGAGGATGCTGGGGACTCCGTAAGGACCATGGGGTATAGATGGGCTCCGCAGGAGACATGGGCACTCTAAGACCTTTTAGTGGGCGTGAGCTGGCTCCTCCCTCTATGGCCCTCCTCCAGACCTCAGTTATAGAACTGTGCCCAGAGGAGACGGACATTTAGAGGAAAAAGATTTTGTTAATTAAGGGTGAGATACATACCAGCTCACACCACAAACACACCGTATAACATGGTATATAACTAAACCAGTTAACAGCATGAACAACAGAAATCAGCAACAGTCTGATCTCAACCGTACACAACTCTCGTGTAACTACATCAGTAACTATGTACAAGTACTGCAGATTTATTCCGCACTGGGATGGGCGCCCAGCATCCTCTACGGACTAGGAGAAAAAGATTTACCGGTAGGTTTAAAATCTTATTTTCTCTTACGTCCTAGAGGATGCTGGGGACTCCGTAAGGACCATGGGGTTTATACCAAAGCTCCAGACCGGGCGGGAGAGTGCAGATGACTCTGCAGCACCGATTGAGCAAACAGGAGGTCCTCATCAGCCAGGGTATTGATAATGTCGATATTATCTTAAACCGTAAAGCTATACCTCTACATACACTTTTACTGTGGAGCCGCTATGGCCGCTAAACTAAATACACGCGCTACACACTTTGTACGCTATTTGCGTACAGAGTCCCGTACTTGGCGTACACACGCCACGCTGAGTGTACAGAGTATGCACAGCGCGCGCACACACAATTGATAACCTTTAAACCTTATTAGTGATACAATGCAATGATATGATTACACTTTAAACCTTTAGCAGCAAAGTACTGCAACGACGTTATACCTTAAACCTTAAGTAGCGCTGGCGGTATAAAGTACCCGCAGTGCGTACACCTTATCAATACTTATAAACCTTATACAGTTAAATACGCTTTAAACCCTTGCAGGAAAGTGAGGACACAACACCGATTTGTAGTTGAACCACAGGGTTCTAAGGCCACAGTGGATTATTTCAAAAGGTAACACAGTACAAATCATACACTACAGGCTAACAAGATAAATCTAAAACAGAATAATGGCTACAGAAAATGTACATACGTGAGAAGGTTCGCAAGCGCAACCTGGACCAGTCCTCCGCTTATCAGGTAGAAAGCGTTTAGAGTCTTCTGACCGGCCAGGCAACAACGGGCTTTTTATACACAACTTACATACACAATACAATGGTCACTGTAATCTCATTGTCCATTGGACACAGAGATGTGTCTTTACATTACAGGAGAGGTCATAGGTTGATTTGAAAAGGTGGGCGATGTCTTTCTCAACTGCTCTTGTGGGTGGTATCCTCTGGATTCCCGCCGCATACATAATATACAGTAAATACAGTTCATATCCATATTCTACTTCTGCACATAACTATACGCTGGAACATGCGATCTTTCTCTAACCAATACCGGAATGTTACCCTTAAAATACCCTACAGTTGGATACTAGACATCACCTTCTAACCTTTATCTGACCCTTCCTATCATGCAAAGGCGAATCCCTTTGTCCTGGAACTGTTTAAACTGTTGATACTCGCTGATGTGGTGCAAGGGAGCTATATCTAAAATGTACACTATTTGGGTTAAATATGTAATGTTCTAATAACCCTCTATGCGCTCACAAACTCCGCTGTAAATACCCATACCACGCGCAGGAACGCGGGAGCGATCATACGCAAATTGCGGATATGTGCACGCACGGCGGATTAAGTGCACGCGCAGCGGGCATGTGCATGGGGTTAGTACATGGTGTATGCATTACAATATTTTCGACTTTGACAGTATCAAACTTATAGAATTTTGTAAAAGTGTTTGAACCCGACCAAGTAGCTGCTCGGCAAAGCTGTAATGCCGAGACACCTCGGGCAGCCGTCCAAGAAGAGCCCACCTTCCTAGTGGAATGGGCCTTCACCGATTTTGGTAATGGCAATCCTGCCGTAGAATGAGCCTGCTGAATTGTATTACAGATTCAGCGTGTAATAGTCTGCTTGGAAGCAGGAGCGCCAACCTTGTTGGCCGCATATAGGACAAACAGAGCCTCTGTTTTCCTAATACGAGCCATTCTGGCTACATAGATTTTTAAAACCCTGACTACATCAAGGGACTTAGACTTCTCCAAGACATCCGTAGCCACCGGCACTACAATAGGTTGGTTCATGTGAAACGACGAAACCACCTTAGGTAGAAATTGTGGACGAGTTCTCAATTCCGCTCTATCCACATGGAAAATCAGATAGGGGCTCTTGTGGGACAAGGCTGCCAATTCTGACACCCGCCTTGCAGATGCCAAGGCCAATAACATGACCACTTTCTACGTGAGACATTTTAACTCAACAGTTCAAAGTGGTTCAAACCAATGTGATTTAAGAAACTGCAACACCACGTTCAGGTCCCACGGTGCCACAGGGGGCACAAAAGGAGGTTGGATGTGCAGTACTCCTTTCACAAAAGTCTGTACTTCTGGAAGAGAGGCCAATTCCTTCTGAAAGAATATTGATAAGGCCGAAATCTGCACCTTAATGGAACCTAACTTTAGGCCCATATCCACTCCTGTCTGTAGAAAATTGAGAAAACGACCCAGCTGGAATTCTTCCGTAGGAGAATTCTTGGATTCACACCAAGACACATACTTCCTCCAGATACGGTGATAGTGCTTCACCGTTACTTCCTTCCTAGCTTTAAGTAGAGTAGGGATGACTTCCCCTGGAATACCTTTCCTAACTAGGATCTGGTGTTCAACCGTTCATGCCGTCAAACGTAATCGCGGTAAGTCTTGGAATACACACGGCCCCTGTTGTAACAGGTCCTCTCTGAAAGGAAGCGGCCAAGGATCTTCTGTGATCATTTCTTGAAGATCTGGATACCAGGCCCTTCGAGGCCAATCTGGGACAATGAGTATAGTCTGAACTTTTGTTCTTCTTATGATTCTCAATATTTTTGAGATGAGTGGAAGCGGAGGGAACACATAGACCTCTTGATACACCCACGGTGTTACTAGCGCGTCCACTGGTATTGCCTGACGGTCCCTTGCCTTGGAACAATATATCCGAAGCTTCTTGTTGAGGCGTGACGCCATCATGTCTATTCGAGGGAGTCCCCAACAACTTGTCACTTCTGCAAAGACCTCTTGATGAAGTCCCCACTCTCCTGGATGAAGATCGTGTCTGCTGAGGAAGTCTGCTTCCCAGTTGTCCACTCCCGGAATGAATACCACGGACAGAGCGCTTACATGATTTTCCGCCCAGCGAAGAATCCTGGTGGCCTCCGCCATTGCTGCTCTGCTCCTTGTTCTGCCCTGGCGGTTTACATGCGCCACGGCTGTGATATTGTCTGACTTGATCAGAATGGGTAGGTTGCGAAGGAGATGCTCCGCCTGTCTCAGGCCGTTGTATATGGCCCTTAGTTCCAGCACGTTTATGTGCAGACAAGCCTCCTGGCTTGACCATATTCCCTGAAAGTTTTTTCCCTGTGTGACTGCTCCCCAACCCCGGAGGCTCGCGTCCGTGGTCACGAGAACCCAATCTTGAATTCCAAACCTGCGACCCTCTAGAAGGTGAGCACTCTGGATCCACCAAAGGAGAGAAATCCTGGCCCTGGGGGACAGGCTTATCATCTGATGCATTTGGAGATGGGACCCTGACCACTTGCTCAGTAGGTCCCACTGAAAAGTTCTTGCATGGAACCTGCCATACGGAATGGCCTCGTAGGCCGCCACCATTTTTCTCAACACTCGAGTGCATTGATGAATCGACACTCTTTTTTTGTTTCAGCAGAACCCTGACCATGTTCTGGAGTTCCAGAGCTTTTTCCACTGGGAGAAAAACCCTCTGCTGTTCCGTGTCCAGAATCATGCCCAAAAACGACAGCCGAGTTGTCGGGACCAACTGCGACTTCGGCAACATTTTTTTACACCCTGCTTGCGCAGGAGCACCATCTTTTCTGCCATTACCTTGGTGAAAATCCTCGGGGCCGTGGAAAGCCCAAACGGCAACGTCTGAAACTGGTAATGACAATCCTGTACAGCGAATCTCAGGAACGCCTGATGCGGAGGATATATGGGGACATGAAGGTATGCATCCTTTATGTCTGGAGACACCATAAAATCCCCCTTTCCAGGCTGGAGATCACTGCCCGGAGAGATTCCATTTTGAATTTGAATCTCTTCAAATATAGATTTAGGGATTTTAGGTTTAGAATCGGTCTGACCGAACCGTCCGGCTTCGGGACCACAAACAGGGTTGAATAGAACCCCTTTCCCTGTTGCAACTGGGGAACCTGGATAATCACTTGCTGTTGACACAGCTTTTGTATAGCCACCGAGACTATTGCTCTCTCTGGGAGAGAAGCCGGCGTGGAGGCACATCTTCGAACTCCAGTTTGTAGCCTTGGGACACAATTCCTATCACCCAAGGATCCAAGTCCAAATGAACCCAGACCTGGCTGAAGAGCTGAAGACGTGCCCCCACCGGTGCGGACTCCCGCAGCGGGGCCCCAGCGTCATGCTGTGGATTTGGTAGAGGTCGGGCAGGACTTTTGCTCCTGGGAACTAGCCGAAGCTGGTGTTCTTTTCCCCCTACCTCTACCTCTGGTGAAGAAGGATGAACCGCGCCCCTTTCTGAATTTATGAGACAGAAAGGACTGCATCTGGTAGTGAGGTGTTTTCTTTTGCTGTGGGGGAATGTAAGGCAGAAAAGAAGACTTACCCACGTTAGCTGTGGAAACCAGGTCCGCAAGTCCTTCCCCAAACAGAACTTCACCCTTGTAAGGCAAAGCCTCCATAAGTCTCTTGGAGTCAGCATCCCCAGTCCATTGGCGGGTCCACAGTGACCTCCTAGCTGAAATTGCCTGGCATTTGCTCTTGAACCCAAGAGCCCAATATCTCTTGCAGCCTCCCTCATATATAACGCTGCGTCCTTTATGTGACCTAATGTCAACAAAACACTGTCTTTATCGAGGGTGTCCATGTCAGATGACAAGTTATCTGCCCATGCTGCAATTGCACTCCTCACCCATGCCGATGCTACCGCCGGTCTGAGCAGGGCTCCTGTAGTCGCATAAATTGATTTTAAGGTAGTTTCCTGCCTGTGATCCGCAGGATCTTTTAAGGTCGCCGTGTCCAGGGACGGTAGGGCCACCTTTTTGGACAAGCGCGTAAGGGCCTTGTCCACCGTGGGTGAGGATTCCCACCGTAACCTGTCCTGTGAGGGGAAAGGATACGCCATTATAATTCTCTTGGGAATCTGCAGCCTCTTGTCTGGAGTTTCCCAAGCCTTTTCAAATAAAGCGTTCAGCTCATGTGATGGGGGAAATGTTACCTCAGGTTTCTTCCCCTTAAACATACAGACCCGTGTGTCCGGGACAGATGGGTCCTCTGTGATATGTAATACATCTTTTATTGCAATAATCATGTATTGAATACTCTTTGCCACCCTTGGGTGCAACTTTGCCTCATCATAGTCGACACTGGAGTCGGATTCCGTGTCGGTATCAGTGTCTGCTATCTGGGTAAAGGGACGTTTTTGGGACCCTGAAGGGTCTTGTGACACAGTAAGAGCCATGGAGTGACTCCCTAGTTGGCATTTGGACTCTGCTTTGTCCAATCTCTTATGTAATAAAGCCACATTTGCATTCAAAACATTCCACATGTCAACCCAATTAACCGTCGGCGGTGCCTCCGGAGACAATACTACCATCTGCTCTGCATCCTCCCTAGAAGAGCATTCCGCTTCAGACATGTCGACACACAAGTACTGACACCCCACACACACTGGGATATATGGATATGGGGACAGACCCACAATAAGGCTCTTTGGAGAGACAGAGAGAAAGTATGCCAGCTCACACCCAGCACCCTGTGGTTCTGAAACAAAGTCCTAGACTAGTAAGCGCTTTTATAATAATACATTTTGCACCAATTTAATGTGGCCACCCCCTCGTTTTGCACCCTGTTACTTGTGTACAGCAGGGGAAGAGTCCGGGAGCAGCTTCTCTGCAGCAAGCTGTGGAGAAAATGGCGCTGGTTAGAGCTGAGGGAACAAGCTCCGCCCCCTCGATGGCAGGCTTCGGTCCTGCTGTTTCTTTATACTGGCGGGGCTTTATATACTGCCTCAGCAGTATCTATACTTGTGCCAGCCTATATATGAGGTAAAAATTGCTGCCCAGGGCGCCCCCCCTGCGCCCTGCACCCTTGCTGTGCCATTGTGTGTGTGTGTGGTAGCAATCGCACGCAGCGCGACCGCTGCGCGGCCGCTGCGCGACCGCTGCGCAGTACCTCACGAAGATCTGAAGTCTTCTGCCGCCTTTGAAGTCTTCTTGCTTCCTATACTCACCCGGCTTCTATCTTCCGGCTCTGCGAGGAGGACGGCGGCGCGGCTCTGGGACGAACAGCGAGGACGACACCTGTGTTCCGACCCTCTGGAGCTAATGGTGTCCAGTAGCCTAAGAAGCAGAACCTATCAGTAAAGTAGGTCTACTTCTCTCCCCTCAGTCCCACGAAGCAGAGAGCCTGTTGCCAGCAGTGATCCCTGAAAATAAAAAACCTAACAAAAGTATTTTCTAGAGAAACTCAGTAGAGCTCCCCTAGTTTGTGACCAGTCTCCTCTGGGCACAGAATCTAACTGGGGTCTGGAGGAGGGACATAGAGGGAGGAGTCAGCTTACGCCCATTAAAAGGTCTTAGAGTGCCCATGTCTCCTGCGGAGCCCGTCTATACCCCATGGTCCTTATGGAGTCCCCAGCATCCTCTAGGACGTAAGAGAAATAAACAAAATATTATAATTACTAAAACCAATATGTTACTGTAAAAACCATTTGAGTTCAAAATATTTGTTTAACCCTAAAGGGGCCAGTGTTTTAAAACTATAAATCATGGACATTTCACATTTTGCTAATTTAGTGGCTAAGTCCCCTCCTCTTATATCTGCAGGCACCTTTTTGAGAGCAAAAAAGTTCTTTATGTGTTTAACTTCACTATTATGTACTTCTTTAAAGTGCTTAGACAGTGTGTATGTATCCAATCCTTTATGGATATTTCCCAGATTTTTGCCTATTCTGACTTTTAGTGTTCTGCTGGTCCTCCCTTTATAAAATTTACCACATGTGCATTCTATACCATAAATGAAATTGGAAGAATGACATGTTAAGAAATTGTTAATTTTATGTTTCTTTTTGTAAATTTCTAACTGTTAATTTTGAACCAAAAGTGTTCTGTACACTTCTACAGCCTATGCATGTCCCACACCTAAAAGAACCGGTAGATAGGCTATTCACCAACTTAGATTTTAAATTTGGGGCCCTTCTAAAGATACGATTCGGATTCTCCGGCAACTTGTCCTCTATCACTGGATCTTGTTTTAGTACTCTCCAGTGTTTCCTTGGTACTTTTTTTACTTGATATTGTTGTGATGTATAGTCGGTGATAAAGGACCATTTAAATTTGTACCGGTCTTTCCCTTACCCATTTCCCTTTTTTTTTCTTAAAAAGTACTATCCTGATCCTCATATCCACTAGCTTTAAAACTTGATGACATCTCATTAGCTTGGATTAGGAAGATATCTCTGTCCATACAGTTCCTTTTTAGTCTTTTACATTGTCCTAAAGGGAGTGAATCTAACCACATTTTATAACGGCAACTGTCTCTATATAGGATTGGGAATCAGTGGATTTGACAAAAATTGAGAACTATATTTCCATAATTTTCATTAAAAATAAAATCACAAAATTGTGAGAAAAGTTTTCTCTCTCCTTGCCATATAAAAATATTGTCATCAATGTACCTCTGCAGGACACTAGGTTCGGCCGAAACGGATTGTTATTCCAAACATTTTCCGCTTCCCATATTCCCATAAAAATATTTGTGAACCTAGTGCCCATGGCAGTACCTCACTTTTGAAAATAAAAATCTTCTTTAAAAGTAAAATAATTATTCAAAAGGATAAAACTGATGCCCTCAAGTAGAAACTCCTGCAGATTGTAGTCTATATTCTTAATAGCCTCTAATCCTTGGTGGTGATCGATGATAGTGTAAAGCAAACTAACGTCCGCTGTGATCATATAAAAATCTTCTTTCCACTCAATAGTTTCTAAAATTTTTAAAACATCTGTAATGTCTCACAAATGTGATTCATTATTTAAAACCAAGATTTGGAGGTATGAGTCAATAAAATGTAAAAGATTGGCAGATAAGGATTCAACACCATTTTTTTTAGGTGTGGGACATGCATAGGCTGTAGAAGTGTCCAGAACACTTTTGGTTCAAAACTGACAGAGTTAGAAATTAACAAAAATAAACATAAAATTAACGATTTCCAATTTCATTTATGGTATAGAATGCACATGTGGTAAATTTTATATAGGGAGTACAAGCAGATCACTAAAAGTCAGAATAGGCGAACATCTGAGAAATATCCGTAAAGGACTGGATACATACACACTGTCTAAGCACTTTAAAGAAGTACATAACAGTGAAGTAAAACACATAAAGAACTTTTTTGCTCTCAAAAAGGTGTCTGCAGATGTAAGAGGGGACTTAGCCACTAAATTATCAAAATGTGAACTGTCCATGATTTATAATTTTAAAACACTGGCCCCTTTAGGGTTAAACAAATATTTTGAACTCAAATGTTTTTTATAGTAACATATGGGTTTTAGTAATTATAGTATTTCGTTTATTTTTCATGTTGGTAATTGAACTGTATTTTGTGTTTTAACTTAATGAATGGAGATTCTGGGATAAAAGTGCAATGAAGATACTGTAGCATCAAAGATGGCCACCATGACAACCAAGGACCTTATATGAGACTCTGAACATTCCGCTGCTAAAAGAACAAAGAACCGTGAGTACCGGAAGTACGTCAATGGAAGTGATGACATGTCCGGCACATCGGTGGAAGGCAGATGACAGACTTCTGACTTTCGGTTATGGTGAGGTACGGGATTGGATTAAGGTCTGGCGACAAAGTAGAAATTGGAAACCCAGAGGGAAGCGGGTTATGGAGTAATGGAATGGACGTTCTTGTTATGCCTAAATGGACTGAATAGATGTTAGGAAGTCCGCATCTGGAATTAGGCTTTTCTTTCAATTGATATGTGATGCACTCAGGGGTATAAATAAGCTCCCATGGACAGTTTGTTGCCATGCCTTGATACTGCATAGTATCAAAACGTGTCGACCGGGGAACTTTTGGCACGAATCTGTGGAGGGACTGCAATGGTTCCGGGGACGCCTGGTTTACATTTCGTGCCTTGTTAGTCTTCTAACATGGTGAGAGTCCAATGTTCTCCATGTATTTGTTGTTTTAAGATGCATTAAAAGGTATTATACTATGCCAGTTTACTCTTTTTTTTTTATACCACTGTGAATCACGAGTGACCAGTACTGGAAGCAAAGCAGGAGATGTGAGTGAGATCCAATAAGGTGTAACCTTCTCCAATCCATGTGACCTTTGTCTACAATCTAGTAGACTATTCCTTCTGGTACAAGTTTTAAATTTAGTGACCACAACAGTAAAGTGTTCGGTTACAGTTTTACACTATTGTGCTTTCCTTTTTTTCCGTTAAATGCATTGGGAGATTTATGTGATCCATTTGTGATGGGACTATATTCTTCATTGAGGAATATTGTGCATGATGCACTGCTTCAGCACCTGTGGACTGTTTGGTGATATTGTTTATTTATTTTATGTTATTGTGGTGTGTGGTGACACGCTTTTTACCAATTTGTTCAAAATAGGCAGCTATTTATTGTGCACTAATTTTTCCAATCTTCAATATCAATATTCAGGCTGATATCTAACCCCATCAGCCACTGCTGCCTTATATCTTTCTTAGGTTTGAACTGACAAGCTATTTGGTTTTGTATAATGGAAACCTTAAATATGACATTATGAGTGGACACAAAAATGCTAATTTACTTTGAAAAAGCAATCAAACAACCCGCATCTAATAGAATGTTTTCCTTTTTTTCCTCCATGGTAAAGGCAGCATGTGTCCTGTTTGTTCAAAAAGTAAGAGCTATGGTTGACTTACCATTGTTAACTCCCTTTCTGCAAAGTACATAAGTTCCACAGGGAAACATCGGAGTATAGAGATGGATGTGGTTCCTGGCAACAACAGGTAAAACTTTAGCTGTCCAGGATACATCAGGTCCCTCCTCTATAACCCCACCTCCAGGCACTGTGAGCTCAAATTTCTTATCCAGTCTAATACAGGAAGCAGGCAAGAGAGAAGGAAGATGTTAGGCACACAAGAACACATTCTCACGACAGGAGAAGGAAACAGAGGCCAATGCCATACAAACCCAACGAAGATAGGGGAGTCTGGGTGGGCGCCCTGTAGAACCTATGTTCTTCGCAAAAAGGGAGTTTACAATGGTAAGTCTATCACAACTCTTACTTTCTGCAGCAGGGTACATAGATATCCACAGGGAAACATTGGGGATGTCCTAAAGCAGTACCTCAAGGTAGGGGACACACCTGAGCGGATATGAGAATCCGGCATCCAAAGGGAGCACCTGGGAGGTGAAGGTATCAAAGGCATAGAACCTAAGAAATGTGTTCACTGAGGACCACATAGCTGCCTTGCACAATTGTTCGACGGACACCCCACGGCGTGCTGCCGAAGAAGGTCCTACAGACTAAGTAGAATGGGCATTAATCATAGCTGGAACTGGAAGACCGGCATGAGTATAAGCTTGTGCAATGACCGTTCTAATCCATCTGGCCAGCGTCTGTTTATTAGCAAGTTAGCCACTTTTCTGAAATCCGAAAAGGACAAAGAAGGCATCTGACTGTCTAATGGAAGCAGTACAGTCCACATAGACACATAGGGGGTCATTCCGAGTTGATCGCTAGATAAAAATGTTCGCAGTGCAGCGATTAAGTGAAAAAGCAGCACTTCTGCGCATGCGTATGTGGCGCAATGCGCACGCGCGACGTACTTTCACAACAGCCAATGTAGTTTTACACAAGATCTAGCGAGGCTTTTCATTCGCAATGTCCGCCGCAGAGTGATTGACATGAAGTGGGCGTTTCTGGGTGTCAACTGACCGTTTTCAGGGAGTGTTCGGAAAAACGCAGGCGTGCCAGGAAAAACGCAGGCGTGGCTGTCCGAACGCAGTGCGTGTTTGTGACGTCAAATTCGGAACTGAATGGTCTGAAGTGATCGCAAGCGCTGAGTAGGTCTGGAGCTACTCTAAAACTGCACAATTTTTTTTTTGTAGCCGCTCTGCGATCCTTTCGTTCGCACTTCTGCTAAGCTAAATACACTCCCAGAGGGCGGCAGCTTAGCGTTTCCACGACTGCTAAAAACTGCTAGCGAGCGATCAACTCGGAATGACCCCCATAGAGCCCTAACCACATCCAAAGAACAATCTTTAGCTGTCAAGTCTGGAGAGACAAAAGCTGGTACTACAATCTCTTGATAAGGTGGAAAGATGAAACCACCTTAGGTAGGTAACCAGGCCTAGTTTGGAGAAAAGCCCTGTCACGGTGGAATATCAAAAAGGGTGTACGACAGGATAATGCACCTAAGTCCACAACGCTACTCTCACTGGCAATAGCCAGCAAGAAAAGGACCTTGGCTGCAAGACACTTGAGGCCCACAGATTCCAGAGGCTCGAATGTGGCTTCTTTAAGAGCCTCCAATACAATAGACAGAGTCCATGGAGTCACTGAAGGGACATAAGGTGATGGAGGTAATTTTGCATTGGATCCATACAGACAAGGCAGCAATATGTACCTTGAGAGAAGCAAGAAGAAGGCCCAAGTCCAAACCTCTTTGGAGAAAAGACAAAATTCTGGAAGTTTTGAATTTAGAGGCACCATAATTCAGCAGCACACCAAGTGAAGTAAGCATGCCACACTCTGTAATATATTTGTTGAATGTTGAAGCCGGATTCCGTGCCTTCAACATAGTCTGAATGATAGCCTCGGAGGACCCTTTGGCCCTCAGGATTGATGCTTCAAGAGCCACGCTCCCAAAGCCAGTTTGGCCAGGTCCAGATGAAGACAAGGGTCCTGCTGCAGAAGGTACCATTGCTGAGGTAGTAGAAGGGGATGTTCTGCCGAGAGTCCCTGGAGATCTGAGAACCAGTGATGTCTTGGCCATGCTGGAACGATGAGAACGAGATTTCCTCCATCTTGTTTGAACTTCTGAAGAACCCTGGGCAGAAGTGACACCGGAGGGAATATGTAAGGGATGCAAAAGTTCCATGGGACTGCCAATGCATCCACAAACGCTGCCTGAGGGTCCCTGGTTCGTGATCCAAAGACCTGAACCTTGTGATTGTGTCGAGATGCCATGAGATCCACGTCCGGTAGACCCCATCTGTCTATCAGGAGCTGAAAGACCTCGGGATGAAGGACCCACTCTCCGTAGTGAACATCCTGGCGACTGAGGAAGTCTGCTTCCCAGTTGAGATTGCCCGGAATGAACACTGCCGATATGGCTGGTAGATGGCGTTTTGCCTATTGGAGAATTTTGGACACTTCCATCATTGCCATGCAGCTGCGAGTGCTGTACTGATGATTGATATAGGCCACCATGGTGACATTGTCCAATTGTACTTGAACAGGGCTGCTCTGTAAGAGAGGATGAGCCAGAGACAACGCATTGAACATTGCTCCCAATTCCAGTATGATTGGCAGCAGAGATTCTTCCCTGGTCCAACGTCACTCAAATGAGTGTTGCTCTGCCACCATTCCCCAGACACGAAGACTGGCATCCGTCATCAGGAGGACCCAGTTGGGGATCCAGAATGGATGACCCATGCTCAATCGCTGACCCTGCAGCCACAAGATTAGTGACAAGCAAATGTCCGGAGTCAAGGAGATCATTTGAAATCTGATCCGATGAGGTAGGCAATTCCATTTGGAGGAACAATCGTTGTAGAGCGCAGGAATGGAACTGAGCGTACTCTATCATGTCAAAGGACGATACCATCATACCAAGTATTTGCATAGCTAAGTGTACTGACACTCGGGAGTGTTGAACGAGGTGACATAATTTGTACTACATTTTCAGGACTTTGTCTGGGGAAAGAAACAGTCTTTTGACTGTGAGTGTCCAGTAGCACCCCTAGGTGAACCATGCTCTCAGATGGAACCAGGGAGGACTTTTTCCAATTTATCAGCCAACCTTGAGTCTGAAGGTAGGTTACCGTCAGTTGGAGATGACTGAGGAGGACTTCCTGTGAATATGCCATAATCAGAAGAACGTCCCGGTACGGCAGAATTCTTATCCCCTGGATACGAAGGTAAGCCGTCATAACAGCCATGACTTTGGTAATGATACGAAGAGCTGTAGCCAGTCCAAATGACAGAGCCTGGAATTGGTAATGAAGGTTGCCAATAGCAAACCGCAGAAACTGCTGATGCGACTTGGCAATAGGAATATGCAGATATGCATCCTGTATATCCAGGGATACCATATAATTTCCAGGTTTCATAGCCAGAACTATTGAGCGCAAAGTTGCCATACGAAACTTGGATATTCTCACAAACTTTTTTAATGACTTGAGGTTGAGAATAGGCCGGTGTGACCCATTGGGCTTCAGAACTAGAAACAGGGTCGAGCAGTAACCTCTGGTCCTTTGGGACTGAGGACCGGCACAATCACTCCTGTATGTAGGAGGGAATTGTACACAGTTTGCAGAGTTTGTGCCTTTACAGGTCTGATGGAAGGCCTGTGGTGAAGTACTTGTGAGGTGGACGGCATACCCGTGAGACAACCTCTAGCACCCAAGCGTCCGAAGTGGTTGTGTGCCAAGCCTTGGCGAAGTGCAGAAGTGAGCCTCCCATCCTGGGTTCCCCCAGGGGGAGGCCCATCTCATCTGGCTGCAGGCTTGTCAGATTTAGTGGTAGGCTGATGAGCCGCCTAGAACTGTTTGGCTTTGGGCTTGGAGTATTTGGAATTGCAAGACTATCTAGGGTATGACTGACCTTTCACTTTTCCTTGAGGCCAAAAGGATCAAAAAGCGGTACTTTTAGCCTTCTGAGAAGGATTAGTGGGGGGTAGAAAGGCTCTCTAGGCAGCCGCCAATGCAGACACTATCTTATTCAGTTCTTCCCCAAACAGAATGTCCCCAGTGAAGGGGAGGACTTCTAAGGTTTTCTTAGAATCCAGGTCCACTTTCCACGGTCTCAACTACAGAATACGGTGCACCAGAATGGACGTAGCAAACACCTTGGCGGGCAATACTCCAGCCTCAGATGATGCTTCCTGAATGTAATAAGAAGCCGTTTTAATATGAGACAGATATTGTCTGCTTTCCTCAGAGATATCCTCGGGTAGCTCATTCTCTAGTACCTGAATGCAAGCTTCAATTGCCTTTGCTGCCCAAGAACCAGCTATAGTAGGTCTATGGACAGCCCCTGTAAGGAAGTAAATAGATTTCAGACAGCCCTCAATACATTTATCTGTTGGTTCCCTCAGAGAGGTGACAGTGGTAGTGGAGGACACCATGAGGCGGGTGAAATGAGAATCCACCGGTGGCAGATTTTCCCATTTGTTACAAATCTCCACAGGTAGAGGATAATGACCCAAAGCCCTTTTAGAGACAGGGAACTTCTTACCAGGAGTAGTCCAGGGTTCCCATCGGATACCCAATAAATGACCAGAATGGGGTAATTCAGTTTTAACCACCTTCTGCTTTTTAAACTTAGCAGTATTCTTTGCCACTGTAGTGGATTCCTCCTCCTCAGAGAGTTGGAGAATATGCTTAATAGCACCTATCAGAGCAGGGACATCTACTAACATAACAACTTCTTCATCTGCAGCAGAGGAGTCTGTATAAGAGGGAGCTGTATGATCCCCCTCCTCTTCAGACGAGACATCTGAGAGGATTGTGGATTGAGAGGAAGAAGTAGCCCGATTAGTTAAACTAGGGACACATTTGTGTCCTGCGGGAGCCTTATGTCTAGCCAAAGACTGATTTAGTTGTTGCAGTTGATTAGACAAATTATCCACCCACAGCGGATTCACCATAGGGACCATTTGAGGAGGTGGTGCCACAGGCGGACCCATAGGGGGCGCAACGGTTCTACCAAAGTTCCCAATAATGATGAGAATGCTGACTGGGAGGTGAATAACAAACAGCACAGAGACTGTCATGTAATATGTCCCCCTCAGACCAACTGGATGAGCACTCTGCATCACATTAGTACAGGGACATCAGCCTGTTTGCGGCCCTTTTTGTTAAACGATATAATAATAAAAACAAAGTGGACTTACACAGTATGATAAATGCAAACAATAAGTACAGAGTATGATGTGACTGCAACACAGATGTAATATACTTATATATGCATATCGATAAAACCTGTGTCAGCTGTAATTCTGACCCAAACTCACTGCAGCCCAGGGTATAGAATATCAGGTAGAAATATCTGAAATACACTAAAAGTAAAACCAGACAGCAGATAAAAGCACTCAGTCACATACAATGCAGATAACATATTAACATTAATGCTGCAAAGGACCCTTATATCACAACACAGCCCTGAGGCTGGAGGATAATGCAGAAAACTCATACAAATTAATTGCAGGGAACACTTATCTCAACTAACACTGCCTTATGAAGCAGGTAGGACACTCAAATGAATTGTAAAAAGCAGTCCTGTTCAGGCGTTTTTACAGGGAGACCTTGCCCAGCAATCCCGAAGACCTGCTGCTGCTATGCTGTAAGATGGCTGCCCAGTCTCTTGTGAGGGAAGAGGGAGAGTGAGGTACCATAGCTCAAGGATGGGAAATCTGCTGTAGATGGCACCCAGAGCCAGGGGAGGGGCTACAGGTCAAGCGCCACCTCCCCTGTGCTGGTCTTCCACCCCAGGTAATACAGAGCCTTATTTAAATAAGTGTTAATACACCTAGACCTGTGCCCCTGTTGCCCTGGTGATTTAGTGGGGTCCCTGCTCGATGACAGTGTCCATCCCCCCAGACTGCGGCGGATCACAATTTGAATGGCGGGTCCCGCTAGGAAACCTTCTTACCTGTCCTCCGGTGACGGCCACGCAATCCCAGGAAGCGTCTCACAGTAGTGCCTTTTTGCCATGGGCATTCCCACCGCAAGTACCCGGGCAAGCCAGCGAGAGTATGCAGCGTCGCGTGGGGGGTGATGGAGCTGCAGCGCTGAAGTCACCCTGACTTACAACGCTGCAAGCTCAGAGAAAAAAAGTCAATTTCAGTCAAAATTAAAAAGCTTACAGGGCTGCCTGCGCAGCCCCCCTGTTTAGTGACCTACTCTGCAGGCACCAACTTCAAAATTGAGCTCACAGTGCCTGATGGTGGGGTTATAGAGGAGGGACCTGATGCATCCTGGGACAGCTAAAGCTTTACCTATTGGTGCCTGGATCCAGATCCATCTCTACACCCTGATGTTTCCCTGTGGAAGCCTATGTACCCTGCTGCAGAAATAACAAGTTCCTGTTATATTGTACTTTCTGCTACTCCTATATACAGATGTGACAGCTCTCATCTTACGCGTGAATGGGTTACAGGTGCCAATATGCCGCAATTGCGACTATTTGTGGCTGGCTGTGATGATCCTATGGATCATGAGTGCATGCGCAGAGTATGTGCACATCTGTGGGCACGCTAAGGGGGTAATTCAGAATTGATCACAGCAGCAAATTTGTTAGCTAATGGGTATAACATGTGCAGAGAGAGTTAGATTTGGGTGGGTTATTTTGTTTCTGTGCAGGGTAAATCATGGCTGCTTTAGTTTTACACTGCAATGTAGATTTCAGTTTGGACACACCACACCCAAATCTAACTCTCTCTACACATCTCATATCTGCCCCACCTGCAGTGCACATGGTTTTGCCTATTAGCTAACAAATTTGCTGCTGCGATCAGATCTGAATTAGGCCCTAATTGCGGCAAACAACCTACATTGGCTGCAATTAGCCTGCAAGATAAGAGTTGTCACATCTGTAGCATATCTGCTAACAGGTTATGGTCCGCATTTCTAACCTTGTAAAATTGCATTGAGCACTAATATGGGTATTATCTAACAGTTAGTAAAAGTGAATATTGTTGTATGGAAACTACAGACACCGTCAAATTCACGGGGTTTACACGAAATTGGTACTTGATGAGTCTGCCCTGTGTTATTTTGTTGCATAGTAACAATACAGCTCAAATGCAATTAAACACAATTATGCTGTCCTAATATGCATGAAATAATCAAATTTCTCCCTAATGGTATGTCACAGTCTATTTCGAAAACTGTATGATATTGTCTACTGTTTAGCGGTTAGAAACAGTGGATATTACTGTATAGCGACTACAGATATTGTCAAACTCACAAGGGTGTATATGATATTGGTACCTAATGAGTCTGCCCAAGGTTGGTTTGCTGTGCAGCAATAACATAGTTTAAAAGCAATAATGTTGGTCAAAAGTACATGAAATAATTATATATTTCTTCTTAACAGCATGTCATGATTTATGTGAAAACCACATGATACTGTCATTCGTTTTTCTTGTATAAAGATCTAAGATAACGGGATCTAAAAAACATATAAAAATACTGCTGTTAATATATGCACGGTTTTATCAGCCGTGCGACAACTTAAACAGCGGACTAATACTCTTTTATTGTTTTTCTCGCAGGGTTTTCATGTGTCTGTGGTTGGTTGTGGGCTCTGTTCCTGCTGCAGCGCAGTGAAAAGCAATTTAGGTGCCAGTTAATTATTCAGGATATTCAAATATTTTCCTCTGTCATAGATTCAAAGTTTGGATACATTGTCTATAATTAGACGGCGCAGCGCCAATTGCTTAGACACTGGTGACCAATTGTGTATACACACTGTATAAATTTAACAGGTAAATCACGACAGGCATGTTAATGTGTATCTATAAATAATAGCCATTATTGGGTTTGAATTTAGAAAACACGGGTTCTGAATATATGGCGCCGTGTTAATTAATTATTTAATGCCTGTATGCTGACAAAGTATTGGTTGTTATATGTTATAACAACAAACAGGATGTCTGTGAATTACTGAACAACAACAAAGCTGGGTAAGAAAGAATCATAGCTATATACATTGTTACAACTCAGTCAGACTGTTTGGCACTGCAAGCAATCCACAATGAACATCATATGAATAGCAACATTTGTATCAGAGGTGCCGAATGTTACGTTCACAGACAGCTGTAAGAGAGAATGGTTACATTGTTTTGCGGTTAGAAGGATTCATGCCGAGCAGCCAACTAGCCACAGTTTCTATTATAGGCCCTACACACTTGGCGATATTCTGAAAGATATGAACGATCTCGTTTATAAATGAACGAGAACTCGTTCATATCTTTCAGTGTGGAGACTCCAGCGATGAACGATGCGCGGCCCCGCGCTCGTTCATCGCTGATCTCCCGTCGGCTGTGCATGCAGGCCAATATGGACGATCTCGTCCATATTTGCCTGCACTTCAATGGAGCCGCGTGACGGGGGGAGTGAAGAAACTTCACTCCCCCCGTCACTGCCCCCCCGCCGCCGGGTTGCTCGTCGGCCGTATCGGCCGTCGGGCACCTCGGCGGCACATCGCCGAGTGAGTAGGGCCCTTTACAGGTATCAACCCAGAGAGCCTAGGGGAACGTTTGACACTGTAGTGACTAACCATCTGCCTGTGCAAAATTGTAATTTATTGTCTCCTATTAGGATACTTACCAATGTGATTGTGATATGACATTTTTAGGAGACAATTTTGTACAAAATCAATGCAAGTAGGCGGATTGGTGATCAAGTTAAGCATGTGACATGACACTGTTATGAAATAACTACTGTATGAATTGATAGTTTCATGATAGATTGTTGATTCAGAAAAACAGGACAGGATTATTGCATGATTAGTTTTATTAAGGTGCAGAGTTGATAATTGAAAAATAAGTGCTTGATTGTTGTTTCAGACAATTAAGACAGGGTAATTGTTAGATTAGCTTCATAAAATTGCGGAATAGATATTTCTTTTCACACTCTTATTTATTTTCATTTTTTCACCATATTATAATAATATATGTACTGCAAAGATAGTTACAAGCTAAAATTAGCCAAGACAAATATGTACTGATTCAATTGAAGTTAGTTACATAATGGTAGTTGTAGTTAGGAAATGATATACTGATTTAATGAACTAATTCTTATCATAATTATCTTAAAGAATCAATATTAAAGGTTACGTTTTAATAAAATAATCATATCAATTTGAATATATTTTCTAATTTAAAAGAGTGCTCCAAAAAGGCAATCCCTGTCTTTTTCCGGCCACTGTCGGTTTCTGCGTGTTTAACAGGTTATGGGCCCAGGACTGACATTCATACATAGAAATTCAAAGTAAGACCACCCCAGTCACAATGGAATGGACTGAGAAAAACAAGAGTACAATATCTCTCAGTGTAGATCAGAGATTTTCAACCTTTTACAACTCGCGTTACACTGAACTAGATTTAAATATTGCCACGGCACACTTAAATATAATGGTGATGCATGGTGCAGTTGCGAGTCCTAGGATGTCATGTCGCAGCTTCTCCATAGGTAACGCCTGAGCCACATCTGAGAAAGCCAGAAGAGCCCAACACTGCCCGGGCCCAAAATGAGAACTGGCTCTGCAACCACTACACCCACCAGTATTGATCATTCCAGGGCCTCAGTAGCTGCAAAACACTGACTGGCCTGGCTCTGCTTCTATGGCGGCACACCTGGAGACTGCTCAGGGAACACTAGTGTGCCCCGGCACAGTGGTTGAAAAACACTGGTGTAGATGATGATCAGATTGTGCATATATGTAACTGACACAGCAAGAGAAATGTGAGATGTATTGCAGAAAGTGCATGATAGAGAGATTGTATCCAATAAGCTGTGTTTAATAAGAAATCTGTACCAGACAAAGGGGGACATTTACTAAGCAGTGATAAAAGTGGAAAAGTGAGCCAGTGGAGAAGTTGCCCATGGCAACCAATCAGCATTGACGTAACATTTATAATTTACATACTATAACAGTATACGGAGCAGCTTATTGGTTGACATGGGCAATTTCTCCACTGGCTCACTTCTCCACTTTTATCACTGCTTAGTACATGTCCCCCTAAACTACTTAAAGGCCAGCACCTGCAAGATTATATAAAATGTATGCTCAAAATGTTATAATCTCTGCTTTGCATAGGAGAAAAAAAAGAAAAGACTCATATAGCAGTCCTGCTACTTAGTGCTTTTCTAGACAGCTGAGACACTTGTAACAGCACCTGATGCCAGACCAGATGATGAACTGACATTAGAGTACAGTACTGTATATTAAAGGGAAACTTATGAACGAATTCAATCATAAGATCGAAAATGCAAATAAGCATGAGATTTCGGTGGGGGCGTGGCTTGGATCGGTATGGAGTAGCTGTGTGCAGCCTTAGCTCTCCACAAAAAATCCTGTAAACTCATCCGTTTTCCCCAACCCGTGGATCCTGCTCCCTGCCAGCTGGCCCCTGAGTGTGTGCTGCCTCTGCTGCTGCCCTTGCTGACCCGTTGTGCGGCGCGGTTGAGCTGCTGTGGACCTTCCAGCGTGGTCCCCGGCTCCCTGCCTCCCCGCCGGCCGCCGCCGGAGCTCCGGGAGCGGCGCGTGTCCGCGCGCCCGGCGGTGCCTGTGAGCTGGTCCTACAGCTGGGGGCTGCAGAGGAGAGGGCCCTACTATCTGCTGTCCGGTGGGGGTGCATGCCTGATGTCCCGCTGCGGTGACGCTGGAGACCGAGCACGGGCGGAAAAAGCCAGCGAAAAGTCGCCATTTTTAGCCCTGCTGCTCCTTCTCCCCTTGCGGTGCTGTGCGGAGCGATGACTGCGGTTACCATCCTGTCTCCCTCCTGGGCTTAATACTTCCACGAGGCCTCGCAAAGCCAGTGTCCTTTATATTTTCTCTTGGATGGACTGTATATACTTCACTGAAACCGGCTGCCATACATTAACTGCCTGTTATCCTGTGGTGATAGCCTGGGTGTCCCTGACTCAGCTTTTATTCTGTTGCAATTTACACATCGTACACCTGCTTCCTGACTATCTGCAGTGTGCCCACATACTTGTTCCGTTTATTTGGGGTGCCATATCTGCCCGGCCCAGGCGGCCCTGACCCGTGTGCTGACCCTGCTGTAATACTCCTGTGGATCTGCATTCCCGTCCAGGGGCACCATGGTGAAGGGAGGACAGAGTGCGGCTAACGCTGCTGCGAAACTGGAGAAATTTGCCAGATCACAGCAGGCATCTACGTCGGCAAAGCGGGGTGAAGCCGGCCCGCCCTCGCCTGCGGCCGAGGTGGACACCTCCGACCATGATGAGCAGGTGCATTCTACCCAGCAAATATTGCAGGCTATCTCTGCGTCCGAACAGAGGGTCACGGACCGGATTGGGCAAGTACAAATGGATGTTTCTCTGCTAAGGCAGGATATGCAGAAGATCCGAGAGCGTGTGGGTGAAACTGAACATCGGATATCGGCTTTGGAGGATGCTGCTCCACCCTTGCAGTTGAGAGTGGCGGACCTGTCTACCCAAGTGACATCTATGCAGGCTAAAATGTCAGATATAGAAGGGAGATTGCGGCGCAACAACGTCCGATTTGTTGGGTTGCCCGAGAGAGCGGAGGGCAACTCCCCGGAGTCATTTCTTGAAGGGTGGCTTATTGATCTATTTGGCAAGGAGGCATTTACCTCTCAATTTGCGGTGGAGAGGGCGCACAGGCTCCCGCCTAGACTGCCGCCACCGGGGGCCCCGGCTAGAACATTTATTGCACGCTTTCTGCATTTCAAGGACCGTGACACTGTGCTCCGTCTGGCCTGAACAAAGGGCCCTATCCAACAAGATGGACATAATATTTCCGTATTTCCTGATTTTGCCCTGGAGGTGCAAAAGAGCCGATCTCAATATATTCAAGTCAAGCGTCAGCTCAGAGACTGCAATATACAATATGCTATGATGTTTCCAGCCAAGTTGCGGGTGGTGCTTAACAACACCACACATTTTTTCACATCTCCTCAAGATGCCGGTGCATGGCTGGAGCGTCAACCACGTCCTCCTTAATGATGTGTTGTTGCTCTGAGGCTGCTTTCAGTTTTTTTTTTGCACCTATTTATCTAATGCATATTCCTGTGAATATAAATGCAATATGAGGATATATGTAATGTGGGGCGTATGGGAGTGGGGCAAATTTATGTTATTGCTCGCTCTGCATCGTTGTGATATGGCGGTAACGGTCAGTCCCACATTATTTTACTGCTATTTGCTGCTTTGTATTGGGGCATGTGCCTGGCTATGTTGTTTTTTTTTCTTTTCTTCTTTTTTCAGGGTTGGGGTACTACTTTTTTCTACGAGTTGTGGAGAGCTCTTACTGAAAATAGTGTAGGGGCTTTTCCTTAGGTTCTTTGGTTAGGCCCTTATCCTTAGTTTGGTTACTTAATAGGAGTTATGGGATCCAGGTATGCCTTAAGTTTGCGAGGTGATACAGGGTGGGTGCGGGGGGGGGTTAGTTTGTTTTTTTCTAAGCCATCATTTTTTAGTTCTGTGCGTACTTTGCAATGACGCGTTATTTCTGTATGATATTGCTCTGTGCTCTTTTGCCTCCTGGGACGTAGGGGGACTGGTTGCTCCTGTCCCTATGTATTGTTTGCTCAGCCTTGCTATGTTGCGATGCCAGGTTTTGCTGTATGTCTCTTTAATCTATCCTGTTACCCCTTTCCGTTACGATTTCTATGTCTGCTGTTTCTGAGGGGCTACGTCTGCTCAGCTGGAACGTTCGGGGATTGAATGAAAAAATCAAAAGATCGTTGGTCCTGACTCAGGTTAAAAAATACCAGGCGGACATAATTTGTCTTTCTGAAACACATTTGCATGGAGGTAGGGTGTTGGCACTTAAAAAACCATGGGTTAGTCACGTGTATCATTCCACTTTCTCTAGCAGTGCCAGAGGCGTTTCTGTAATGATTAGAAAGTCCGTACAATTTCATCTGGATGAATGTGAAACTGACCAATATGGCAGATACGTCTTCCTACGAGCCCATATTAACTGCCGATTGTTTCATATATTAGCAGTATATGTCCCCCCACCATATAATAATGAGGTTCTCCGTCACGCTGCCCGTTTCCTGGCCCGGTCCCCTGCTACCCCTGTGATATGCCTAGGGGATTTTAACAATGTTATGGATAGTGGCATGGACAGGTGGAGGGAGTCTGTTGCGTCTTCCCCTCCCCTGGCGTCCCCTACCTCATTCGCGAGACTGGTGGGGGAGCTGGGGCTGGAGGATGTATGGAGATGTCGTAATCCCGCGGCCACTCATTTCTCCTGTCAGTCCGCTACCCATCATGCTTTTTCTCGTATTGATTTGGTTTTAGTTTCTCCTGATTTATCCCCGGACGTGCTGATCACTCTCCTGTTTTAGTCACAGTTAATATTGGTTGGGAGCGGGGTGCAAAAATGTGGAAGCTTAACCCCTTTTGGTTGACTCTACTGGGGGGGGGGGTGCGGATCTGATTGCCGCCTGGGAAGGGTTCCAGGAAGATAATTTACTATACAGTGTTCTGTCGCTGAAGCATGACGCCTTTAAAGCGTTTTTGCGGGGCTCCTTTATAAAGCGGATCTCTGAAGTGAAAGCGTTCAGTAAGAGGGAGGAGGTGCGGTTGGGATCTTTGTGCCAGCGGCTGGAATCTCAATATCTTATTACCCATTTGCGGTCTGATGAGTTGTTGTGGAAGAACGCGCAGAGTGAGTGGTCGGATTGTTTATTTGAGAAATCCAGGCGTAGACTCCTTTTTGCGGGGCATGAGCAGTATTTTCGGGCGGAGATGAATGGTAGCTACTTGGCCTTTTTGGCCCGGTCTGATTCCCCTAGAACAGTAATTCAGTGTGTGAAGAACTCTGCTGGCCAACTGTGTTACTCTGGATCAATGTTGGCGGAGACCTTCCGTAGTTATTATTCCTCGCTTTTTGCCTCCCGAGCCGGTTACTCTGATGATCAGCTTGGGGAGTTTTTGGCTCAGTTGACCTTGCCATGCTTGTCCCGGGAGGACTCGGGGGCTCTGGATGCGCCTATCACGTCGGAGGAGGTGGAGGCTGCGATCCTGTCTCTCCCGGCGTCTAAGGCACCGGGATCCGATGGACTTCCGGGTGAAGTCTATAAAAAATACATTACTTTTTTTGCCCCCTATCTCTTACAATTGTTTGAACTACTCTTAGAGGGTGGGGCTCTCCCGCGTTCTATGGCCGAGGCCAATATAATTGTCCTGTTGAAACCAGGGAAAGACCCCCTGCTCCCCGAGTCTTATCGCCCCATTTCCCTCCTCAATACTGATGTCAAGATACTGGCAAAAATCTTGGCATCTAGATTGAATTTGGTAATTGCAGCAATAATTCATCCAGACCAGACTGGCTTTATGCCGGGTAAGTCCATGGCCCAAAATCTGCGTAGATTGTTCTGTCATCTCCTGAGAAGTGATATGGTGGGGTCGGACGCGGTGGTGGTGTCCCTTGATGCGGCCAAAGCGTTTGACTCCGTAGAATGGAGGTACCTGTGGGGGGTGCTGGAGAAATTTGCTTTTGGCCCTCGATTTATTAGCTTTATCCAGTTGTTGTATTCCTTGCCTGTGGCTCGTGTGACGGCCAATGGTTTCACGTCTGAGCTTTTTGCGTTGGAGAGGGGCACTCGACAGGGTTGCCCCCTATCTCCTGCACTGTTTGCGATCGCCGTGGAGCCGTTGGCCGCCCTGCTGCGCAGTAATGGCGGGGTCAAGGGAATTGAGATTGGGGGTCATGTGGATGTGGTGGCGCTATACGCGGATGACATGCTTCTTTTCCTGCGGGACTCTGATGACTCCCTACAAGCAGTGTTACAGGTAGTGGAGAATTTTGGTATCTTTTCCGGTCTGCTAATTAACCGGGACAAATCCCACATTTTTCCTATTTCTGGCCTTCTCCCTGAAAACACACGGGGGGCGTATCCTTTGCAATGGACACTGCGGTTCAAATATTTAGGCATCTGGATTACTCCTATGGCGCGTAGCTATGTGGCCCAAAATATCAACCCCATATTAGCGACATTTAAAGAGAAGGCTCATAGCTGGAAAAAATTACCATTGTCTGTCCTGGGTAGGGTTAATTTATTTAAAATGGTGATGCAGCCAAAGTTCCTTTATGTTCTGCACAATTCCCCGGTCTACCTTCCCAAGAAGATCTTTACTGTTATTGAGGGAGTTTTATCCTCATTTATATGGAGTGGCAGGCCAGCGCGGGTCTCTATCAGAACACTATGCAGATCTCAGATGTCCGGCGGGGCAAGTCTCCCGGATCTGACTATACTATGTGGCGACTCAGCTGGCCCATCTGAGTGAATGGACCGGGGATTCTCTGGGTGCTACGGTGAGGGGGTTTCTGGCTGAGCGGACGGAGTGTTCTCCTGCTTTCTCTTTCTCTCCTCTTCAGCTTCTCCTTTCTGGTCTCTCAACGTCTGGCTTGCCTCCCCTGTTGCGTCAAGCCTTGCTTATCTGGCGCTATGCGCACACTTTATATGACTGGGAGGGACATGATACCTGTACCCCACTGTGGTTCAATAGTGCATACCCTGAGCTATATGAGATGTCGCTAGATAATATATGGATTGCTAGGGGTGTCATGGCGCTGGGTCAGCTATACCACGGTGGAGTGCTGAAGTCATTTCAGCAACTGAAGATCGAATTTGATGTACCTAACACTGCTATGTTCCGGTATTTTCGGCTTAGACATGCTGTACAGACCCAATTCCCTCACGGCCCACCATTGATTGCTGACTCACCTGTTAGGACGCTGCTTACTTCTTTGAGTCAGAGGGGGAAGGTGTCTACCATATATGCTGCTTTAAATAATAATAGCTATCCCGATCTATTAAATAATCTCCGTATTAAATGGGAGACTGATTTGGGGCAATTGTCCCATGAGCAGTGGCTCCAGATTATGAGTTCCCTTAAATACACTACGCCATGTATAAGGTATAAACAGGTTTTTTTCTACATTCTACACAGGGCCTATCGCACTCCGGTTACTATGCAGAGGGCTGGTCTTAGGGAAGATTCTAACTGCCCCAGGTGTCGGGCAGCCGATGCCGGATTTTGGCACTTACTGTGGGATTGCCCTGAGATTTCCCTTTTCTGGCATAAAGTGTGGTGTGATGTGACCATGACAGCACCGTCTCTCCCTACATTAGATCCTGGTATATGTTTATTTGGGTTAGATTTGGAGGAAACACACTCTGTTTTACTGTACAAATATGTCCTGTGTCTCACTACGCTAGCTAAGGTGGTTATCGCTAGGGTCTGGTTCTCTGCTGGTGTACCTAGGGTGGAGCACTGGAGGGCGTTGGTGAACGAGGTAATTCGTTATGAGAGACATATGTATAAAATACGGGGTTCCACCTCTCGATTTACGGAGATGTGGGATCACTGGAGTAGCACAAGGCTGGGCGGGCAGGTATTAAGCACATGAGCGACATTTGTAATAATATGGATACTCTTTGTCGTGGATATATATATGATAAGAATTAACACGCACACCAAATTGTGATCTGAAAATATCTGTTTATTGATGGCAATTGTTATTGTTATAGTTAATTTTCAATGTTGATGTTTTGTTATGTTTTTGTGACACAAAACTCAATAAAAATCACTTGATTTATAAATAAGCATGAGATTTCAGGACTGTATTATTAAAAACAAGAAAACTGGTCACTTAAAAGCATACTTGCCTACCTGACCCTCTCCATGAGGGAGAAAATGCTCTGTTCCTGGACTTTTTTGGTAATGTATGATTGCCATCACCTGTGGTGAGCTAGTTAATTGATAAGAAAGGTGATTCACCACAGGTGATGGCAATCATACATTACCAGGAAAGTCCAGGAACAGAGCATTTTCTCCCTCATGGAGAGGGTCAGGTAGGCAAGTATGCAAAAGCAGACTGCAGAGTCTGGAAAGCAAGTGGAGACTGAGGGTGATGCAGTGAGGGGGTCATGTGGAGGGGGCTGGCAGGGGAGAATAAATGTGCTGCTGCAGTTTGGGGGGTGGTGATTGCAGATTCGTAACTAGACATTTTGGTGCCCTGTGCCAGAAAAAGCATTGGTTCCCCTGCATATTTTAAATAAAGGAAGGTGTAATGGACACAGAAAAGTACCAATTCACATTACACCACACAGTAGTGTCCGTTATTCACATTACACCACACAGCAGTTTCCGTTATTCACATTACACCACACAGTAGTATCCGTTATTCACAGTAGTGCCCCATATAAAAGGTATGCCACACAGTAGTATTCCATATACACATTATGCCACAGTAGAGCAGGGGCATAATAGACATTATGCCACACAGTAATGCCCCTTATATAAATTACACCACAGTAGAGACCCTTAAACACATTATGCACAGTATAACCTGTCTTCATTTAAAAAAGATGATGGCAAACAAAAAAATAATCATTTATTGTTTAGAGGCCACCTGCTGTACCTTTAGTAGAGTAATGATAATTTTATTCTTATTAAGGGGTATATGCAATTCCGGACGAATTGCGCCTTTTTTTCGTCAGTTTTAAAATTCGACTGTACTCGACAGCCGCAGCCCTCCCGCCGGGACCATGAATTCACCATATGCAATACAAAACGCATTCGACACTCCCCTTGTCGAATAACGGACCAATCGTCGAGTAGTGGGCGTCCTGAATTCGACTTCCCGCCGTTTTCAGCCCTTTATTAGGGCTTGTTTGCTGCGTGCTCAGCAGCCATTTTGTGAACCTGCAGAGAGGTGTGTGGAGGTGCAGAGCTAGCAAATTGTTGTTTGCTATGGTATCGTTTGGACAGCCAGCAGGCTTTAATCCAGGACAGACAGGAGGATACCTGTTACCCCGGAGTAGAGTCGTTTTTGGAGCTATTTCTACATTTTTAGGTAAGTACCACATCTGGGTCTGGTGTTGCATGTATGTGTTTGTGTAGTGGGGGTTGCCATGAGCTGTACATGGGGTGTTTGGGGTATGTCTTTGGGGTGTTTGGGGTATGTATATATATATATATATGTGTACAGGTATGTGTATAGCTCCTGCTTGTATTGCTGCATTTTCTTGGGGAGTTTTGTGTTTTGGGGTAGTTTTTCACGTTTTTTTTTCTTCTTAAAATGACTTTTTGGGTCATGCTTTTGCATTGGTGTACCTCCAGCATGTGCAGGGATGTTTTTTGTCTTGTTTGGGGTGATTTTAGTGCGTGTCGGTATCAATGTGGTCGACATGTGATGTCGTTTGTTTGCTAAAACAGGTTTGTTTGCTCCTATTTTAGCACTGGTGTACCTCCAGCATGTGCAGGGATGCTTTTTGGCTTGTTTGGGGTGACTTGGAGCAAGTTTGTGTCGGCCATGCGGTCGACATGTCATGTCGTTTGTTTGCCAAACATGTTTTTTTGATCCTATTTTAGCACTGGTGTACCTCCAGCATGTGCAGGGATGCTTTTTGGCTTGTTTGGGGTGACTTGGAGCAAGTTTGTGTCGGCCATGCGGTCGACATGTCATGTAGTTTCTTTGCCAAACATGTTTTTTTTAATGCTATTTTAGCATTGGTGTACCTCCAGCATGTGCAGGGATGCTTTTTGGCTTGTTTGGGGTGACTTGGAGCAAGTTTGTCAGCCATGCGGTCGACATGTCATGTCGTTTGTTTGCCAAACATGTTTTTTTGCTCCTATTTTAGCACTGGTGTACCTCCAGCATGTGCAGGGATGCTTTTTGGCTTGTTTGGGGTGACTTGGAGCAAGTTTGTGTCGGCCATGCGGTCGACATGTCATGTCGTTTGTTTGCCAAACATGTTTTTTTGATGCTATTTTAGCACTGGTGTACCTCCAGCATTTGCAGGGATGCTTTTTGGCTTGTTTGGGGTGACTTGGAGCAAGTTTGTGTCGGCCATGCGGTCGACATGTCATGTCGTTTGTTTGCCAAACATGTTTTTTTGATGCTATTTTAGCACTGGTGTACCTCCAGCATGTGCAGGGATGCTTTTTGGCTTGTTTGGGGTGACTTGGAGCAAGTTTGTGTCGGCCATGCGGTCGACATGTCATGTCGTTTGTTTGCCAAACATGTTTTTTTGATGCTATTTTAGCACTGGTGTACCTCCAGCATGTGCAGGGATGCTTTTTGGCTTGTTTGGGGTGACTTGGAGCAAGTTTGTGTCGGCCATGCGGTCGACATGTCATGTCGTTTGTTTGCCAAACATGTTTTTTTGATGCTATTTTAGCACTGGTGTACCTCCAGCATGTGCAGGGATGCTTTTTGGCTTGTTTGAGTTGACTGTGTGAGTCAGCCATTTTGTGTGTGTCAGCCATTTTGTGTGTCAGCCATTGTTGAACTCCAGTATGTGCAGGGATGCTTGTACAGGGGTTTTGGCTTATTTGGCTGTTTTTTTTTTTCTTTCTTTTCTATTCTTTTTTTTTTTTATGTGTGTTTGGTCCTGCTTGAGAACTAGGGTCCCAGCAGCATGACGTGTGGTTGCATGTAATTTTGTAATGTGTGTTAAATTTGTAAAAATATATATTTTTTCATTTTACAACAGAGATGTCCAGGGACAAGCGGGCCCGATCCCCCCCTTCCCCCCACCCCTCAGAAGAACTTTCCCTGCATAGCAACGAGGAGTGGGAGCCGACCCAGGAGGAGGATACGACCGACCAGGCATGCAGTGACCAGCCGCGGTCGTCAAGGGACCAAATGGAGAAGTCAAAGAAAAAGAAAAAGCCTAGAAAGGTAAATACTGACAACACCGGCAGACACAATAGCATCCAACTTGACACACCCTAGTTTGCGCACTGCCATGAACACCTACAGGTATCTTTGCACACTGCCAGGAATACTGACACTCACAGGTACATACCGATCTTAGTAAATGCATGTTGTTGTTTTTTTAATCCCTAAAGGCAAGAAGCCAGCCAGAGGAGCAGTCGGAGGAGGAAGCCTCTGGTGAAGATGCAGGACCGAAGAAGCCGCGTGGACCCTGATACACTGAGGCGGAAAACTGTGCCCTAGTGGATGGCGTCGACAGGTCCTACGACATTCTGTATGGACCAAGGGCACAGACCACAGCAGCTAAGACCAAGCGAAACATCTGGGATGCCATCGCGAGACAAGTCACTGCAGTATCTGGAAACCGCCGGAGCACCAGAAACTGCATGAAGCGGTACAGTGATTGCCGCAGACAGACCAAGAAGAAGATGGGGATTCAGCGCCGACATGAGACAGCTACGGGAGGTGGTCCGGCTCTCAATCTGAAGTGGCTACCCTGGGAGAACGTTATTAGAAGGCGCATGAACCCTGCCATGGTCGAAGGAGTTCGCGGAGGTGTGCCGTCCTGCTGGCTTTCCTGAGTAGGAAGAACCGCCCAGAAGACGGAAGACGGCGGGAGACAAGCAGTCCAAAAGGAGGCCTGATGGTAAGAATACATTCAGATGAGCTGTACTAAATCTTTTTTTTTTTTTTGTATTTGCTAATGTGTTTTTTTTTCCCCACAGACACGCCTGCCCAGAGGACATCACCTGCGCGCAGGACATCGCCAGCGCGCGAACCATCACCTGCGCAGCAAGCATCGGGAGCGCGCAGATCATCACCTGCGCGCCACACATCGTCATCGCGCAGAAAGTCACCTGCGTGCCAGACGTCGTCAGCGCGCAGACCATCACCTGCGCGCCAGACATCAGCGCACAGAACGTCACCTGTGCACCAGACACCGTCGGCGACCACACCACCAGATGGGCGCCAAACTACATCTCCTGCGCGCAGGCCATCACCAGATCGTCATCTCTCCAGGAGCTCTGCTTTTTTCTATTGCAAACAGAGGTGCCACAGACCAGCAGAAGACTTGCGTCGGGGATTGGTCCCTTCTACAGGCCGGATCTCCTACAGGATTCGTCAGAGGATGACGAGGTGGAAGTGCAGCAGCCTGCTGTTTCTACATCCCTGTGTAAGTAAATATCGAATTATGAGCCTTCAAACAAATGTATGAATGTGTTTAATAATTTCTAATTTTCTTTTCAGCTGCACAAATGCAATTGGTGGCAGATGTACAGGAAGGGCAGGATCCCTCAAATGTTCAGAGGGTACACACCCTGGCTTCCCAGATTACTTCCCGCCAGGATACTTACACGAATGTCGATGGAACCAGACTGGACGCCATTGAGAGGACAATGGAGAAGATGGCAAACGGTCTGGTTGAAATGCAAAAGGCTCATGCCGGCAGCACGGCCGAAATTCAAAAGACCAGACGAGAAGATCACAGGGAGACTATGGACATCCTTCATATTCTGGCCACATCCATGAACGGGCTGGTGGAGAACACATCATGCCTGGCACACAGCGTTGACAACATGTCGGAGAGCCAACGACATTCGGCAGCCAGCCAACAGATCATCGCAACCACACTGCAGATGATGTACGATAAGCTCCCAGAGCCACCTCATCAACACGCTGGTGATCCACCACTTCCGCCATCACAAGCCACATGGAAGTCTCCTTCCCTTCCTCCACCACCATCCTGGTATAGACGGTCACAGCTGTACCAAGGATATACAGGGATGTACCCCACCCACCAGATGCCTCCACCACCAACACCGGCCGCAACATCTACACCCGCACGGGCACCGAGGCCAAGTCAACCCACTCCCCAGCCGCCCAGGGCATCGACGCCCCATCAGGAGGAAGACAAGGATCCGGACGGACAACCACCATAAGCCCGGTCGTATTGTTTTATTTACTGTTATGTTTTTCATGTATCCCTTTCTCCCCCTCCCATTAGTTTTTTTTTTTTCTTACTATTGTTTTATATGTGTTGGGCTCCCCCACCCGTGACCGGGTACCACCAAGGAGCTTTATGTCTAGGCATACATGCGCGGGCATGTATGCGGGCGCGTGTGGTAACGGATGAAAGCTCCTTGTGGCTACATGTATGATGGGCCAAAGAGCTATTCTGATACCACTTTTTTTTTTAACCAAAAAAATCCTTTTTGCATTGGTGTACAATAGGCTTTCACTGTTGTGTGAATTTACTATTAACTAGTGTTTGTTTTTGGCTTATTCATAGGATTGGGTGGAAAATTGAAGTGGACGGCATAGTTCGTGTTGTGCGTACCAAGGTGAGTAAAGCCATGTTTCAATGTATATATTCAAGAAACTTTGGACCACCTGCCCTTGTGGAACCACACAGCCCAGCAATGGGTCATGCTGGGCTGTGTGGTTCCACAAGTGCAGGCGTGTCAAAGTGCTGACCACTGACACCACTATTCCACTTTGGACCGCCTGCCTTTGTGGAACCACACAGCCCAGCAATGGGTCATGCTGGGCTGTGTGGTTCCACAAGTGCAGGCGTGTCAAAGTGCTGACCACTGACACCACTATTCCACTTTGGACCGCCTGCCTTTGTGGAACCACACAACCCAGCAATGGGTCATGCTGGGCTGTGTGGTTCCACAAGTGCAGGCGTGTCAAAGTGCTGACCACTGACACCACTATTCCACTTTGGACCGCCTGCCTTTCTGGAACCACACAGCCCAGCAATGGGTCATGCTGGGCTGTGTGGTTCCACAAGTGCAGGCGTGTCAAAGTGCTGACCACTGACACCACTATTCCACTTTGGACCGCCTGCCTTTGTGGAACCACACAGCCCAGCAATGGGTCATGCTGGGCTGTGTGGTTCCACAAGTGCAGGCGTGTCAAAGTGCTGACCACTGACACCACTATTCCACTTTGGACCGCCTGCCTTTGTGGAACCACACAGCCCAGCAATGGGTCATGCTGGGCTGTGTGGTTCCACAAGTGCAGGCATGTCAAAGTGCTGACCACTGACACCACTATTCCACTTTGGACCGCCTGCCTTTGTGGAACCACACAATCCAGCAATGGGTCATGCTGGGCTGTGTGGTTCCACAAGTGCAGGCGTGTCAAAGTGCTGACCACTGACACCACTATTCCACTTTGGACCGCCTGCCTTTATGGAACCACACAACCCAGCTATGGGTCATGCTGGGCTGTGTGGTTCCACAAGTGCAGGCGTGTCAAAGTGCTGACCACTGACACCACTATTCCACTTTGGACCTCCTGCCTTTGTGGAACCACACAACCCAGCTATGGGTCATGCTGGGCTGTATGGTTCCACAAATGTTCTTGGGAAAGGAATGAACATGACATCATTAGTGTCTTTACTTAATATGGTTTATTTCCCCCCGCAGATATCTACACAAGAAAAGAATGTAAAGAAGAACAAACTACTTTTTTGTTTTATTACATTTCATTTTTTATTTCAAAAATAAAATACAATTTTATATATTTCTTCAATACATTTTTAAAATGAGAAGTTTTCTGTGGTTTTTATTTAAATTATTAGTAAATACAATGTAAAATATGAGATGCAGTGGTATTGTGTTAGGTCGCCCATGGTACAGCAGGGTAACTGTCGTGTCCCTTTTCATCCATGAGGATTCAAGACACTTGGGAAGGATACTCCGCAAGACCTGTGGAAGAGAATAGTATGAGGTTCCAGCTATTGGTAATAGTGTCACCCTTCTATGGAAAAGGAAAAGGTACAAGCAACACGACACAAGCAGGTTACAGCGGCCCCAAATGCAACCCTCCGGCACTTGCGTAACTACACATCCAAACATTCCCTGACGCAGCGTAAGCATTGCTGTCAGGGCATGATTGGATGTGCAGTTTTGCAAATGCCGGAGGGCTACACTTGGGACACGCCGGGGTGACTTTGTACAAGAGGGAGTTTTGGGCAATACATCTCACCTGAGCGGGGTTGTCTGCTACATGGCGGAGGTTCAGGTCCACATCACAAGTAGGTCGCCCATGGAACATCAGGGGAAATGTCGTGTCTCTTCACATCCACGCCACTTGGGAAGGATACTCCGCAAGACCTGTGGAAGATAATAGTATGAGGTTCCAGCTATTGGTAATAGTGTCACCCTTCTATGGAAAAGGAAAAGGTACAAGCAACATGACACAAGCAGGTTACAGCGGCCCCAAATGCAACCCTCCGGCACTTGCGTAACTACACATCCAAACATTCCCTGACGCAGCGTAAGCATTGCTGTCAGGGCATGATTGGATGTGCAGTTTTGCAAATGCCGGAGGGCTGCACTTGGGACACGCCGGGGTGACTTGGACAAGAGGCAGTTTTGGGCAATACATCTCACCTGAGGGGGGTTGTCTGCTACATGGCGGAGGTTCAGGTCCACATCACAAGTAGGTCGCCCATGGAACATTTGGATAACGGGTCCAATATTTGCGGCAACCCAGCAACAGGAGAAAACAGGGGGTAACAGGTCGTCAATAGGACGAAACTTGGAAAACAGGCCTGGGAAGGTGCGTCAACAGGACGTAAAACTTTGAAATACATAAATAAAGATTTTTTTTTAGAATATTACAATCTCAGTTTACACGATAATACAAATGTTACAAGTATACTCACAGGCAACAGAAAAAAAGCTTTGGATCAATGTCCGTCGGGAATCATCTCCTTCATCCATACCCACCAGTAGAGCAGAAGAACGGTTCCCGCGTCGGAAAGCACTGCGACGAAGAGTCACCAGCAAACGGTTTGCGACACATATGTTGTGTAAAATACAACATGCATTTACCATGCCGCAAACCTTTCCCGGTGAATACAAAAGAGCACCACCGGAAGTGTCTAAACATCGAAACCGGCTTTTAAGTACACCGTTCAATTATTTGCCTCGATGCTTTGTGTGTCTCTTGGTAACGTTTTTCTGCTCTACCAACAGGATTAGACAATGGGGTCAAGAGCCACGATTTGTTGGGATAACCCGCATCGCCTATGGAAAAGAAAAAAATGGTGGGTAATATAAAAATAAATAAATAATAATAAAAAAATACAATTAAAATAAATACCTAACAGCCAGCCACCCGGCATGTTTCCTGTTTCGAACTTCTCAAAAAGCGATGACTGACTTAGGATGAAGGAGTCGTGAGACGATCCAGGAAATCCCACAAAAATATTCAAAAATTTCATGTTGACATCACAGATCGCCTGTACATTCATGGAATGGAAATGTTTTCGGTTCCGAAAACATTCTTCCGAATTCCGTGGCGAACTGATCTGCACGTGGGTACAGTCAATCGCGCCCAGAACATTGGGAAAATTGTATTTGGTAAAAAAGCCTAATTTGATCTCACGACATCCGCTGTCCGTATCTGGAAATGTGATGAACTGGATCGTCAATTTGCGGAAAGCCCTAATGACCTGGGTTATACAGCGCGACAGTGTCGACTGTGAAAAACCGCATGTTTGAGACAGTGTAGGCTGGAATGTGCCTGACGCCAAAAAATGTAACGTAGCCAGCAGTTTCTGGAAACCGCTGACTGCGCGATTGGTCCATGCCCGAGGTTCCAGGTCGGCCTCCAACAGAGCGTACAGCGAATATATGTCGCGAGTCGATAAGCGATAATTTTTAATCACCTCGAACTCGCTGAGATCCTCCAGTTCACGCCTAGTGCGATACTGGCGTGGACGTGGAAATGAAACCCGCAATACTGGCTCACCCAATGCAGACATTTGCTGACCTTGATCCTGATGTCCACCAACCCTTTCTTCCTCCATGCTTGCAGCCAGCATGAACATCACAATCTGGTCAGAAAAAGGCTCCATTATTGTAGTCAGTACAAAAATAGGATATAAATGAGTTAAAACGCAGGGATTGTCCTAAAAAAACGATTCCACAAGAGAGCTGACTGTAATGGCTCCTTCTCCCTAGAAGTCTCAAAAAAACGGGAGTGAGGAGATAGGAGGGGCTTTACAGAAGTGTATCCTGGGTAAAACTGTGGAATCATGGGTACATTTCCCTCAGCAGAGTGAAGAAAAAAATATTCTTTTAAAAAATCAATTAAATAATACTTGTGAGTCAAAAAAAGACAAACCAAGTAGATAATCCCTTCAAATATAAATAGATATGCTATTAGCAATTCAAAAAGCAAAAAACAACAATATTTTTTTAAATTTTTTTATTAGATCCCGCCAGCAAAGTGAGGCGGACTGAAAATGACGAATTTGCTGTCGAAAAGCACTGTTGTTGTCGTCATTCTTCAATTGAATATACTTTTGTCGAACTGCCGCATTTTGACCATTGCAGACATGTCGAAATTTGAAAATGTCGATTTGCAAAAAGTCGAGTCTGAAACGGAAGATATTTTGTCGAAAAGTACTGTATTGCATTGACGAATCCAATTCAACATGGTTTTTTTGTCGAAAATGTCCCGTTTTTCGGCTTTCGCGTCAATTCGACAGCAATTGCATATACCCCATAGTCTTGAATGTTATTTAAATGGCAGCCAACTCTCCTCCTCATTAATATTCCTCCTAATTATCATTATTCCTAATTTGCCCCTCATCATTCCTCATTTCCCATTATTATCATCATGCCTCCTCATTATCATCATCATTCCTCATTATCATTGCTGTTCCTCCTCTTTATTTTCCCCTCATCATTATTCTGCCTAATTTTTCCCTCATCATCATTCCTCATCAACACCATTCCAGGAGTCAGGACTTATTTAAGGCAAATTTCTGTGCTGCGTACATTTTTGTTGCATGCAGCCACAGCTCCTGAGTTCACAACTATGCCTGGCTGCAGTCAATGAGTCTGGAAAGACACTGCATGAGCAGGTGAACCAGGGAAGGTGCATCTCACTTAGATAAGCCACCAAGAGTCAGGAAGGTGCACTGCAAAGAGCAATATAAATTCCGGCGGGCACTAGATAGATTGTTGCACCAATTTCCACCCACAGGGCATCTGCGTTCTGTGCAGTGACACTGGCTGCACAGCCCTAGTTACAGCCCTGGGAGATCGCGGTTGTGAAGGTCTTGTTTAAATAATAATATTACAGACCATGAAGAGTCAGACAGACACCCCTGGAAAGGATGACGTTCAGCAGCAGCACTGATCCTCTTTCTGATCCTTTACTCCTGCTCAGCTCAGTCACTGACAGTGACAGGGATATGATGACATGATAGATATGATTTTGGTGAAGAAGTAGGCAGACACTGTCGACCATTGGCTGATGGGGGAAAGTTGGACAAACCATTTTTTACCATTTTTCAGAGTAATTTACTGAGGAGAAGCAATCATGACAACCTGCTATCTTCAAAATCTTCTCTCGGGAAAGACAATTGAAAAGACTCCATACGATCTGTGGAATGGAAAGGAACCTGACCTACAATATATAAAAATATTTGAAAGTAAAGCGTTCCAAAGGAGAAACGCTTACATTGGGATGCTCGTGCAAAGGAAGGAGTGTTTGTAGACTACAGTGAATTGCAAAAGGGTTACAGAATTCTGCATAAAGAAACCAACCAGATGACAATAAGCAGATTGTTGTTATTGATGAAAATGCAATGTATCAATCATTTCATGAAACTACACAAGCAGCTTGAGAATGAAGTTTAAAAATCACTACCAGTGGAAGAGGAAAATGAAATTGAAGTTACTATGCATGATCCAGTTTTTGTTGAAGAGTGTTAATCACCTTTGTTTTCAGTCAGGAGATCTACTAGGTGAGAAAAGAGTATACTGCCAAAATTATGTTGCTTGGACAGCAGTACAGCCAGAGCAGTAGCGGATCTTGCCACGGGCAAGCAGGACTTTTTCTGGAGGGCGCCGCACCATGGCAAGATCCGCCTCTGTGCCTCCCGCAGTGCCCCCCCCCCGCAGGTCCCCCGCTGTGAAGGGAACCAGACGCTACGCGTCTAGTTTCCCTTCGTGGAGAGGACCTTTGCTGTGCGGTGCGCGATGACGTCATTGCGCACCGCACAGCATTGTGGCACAGACACTAGGGGTCATAATTGACCTCTAGTGTCTATGCATCCGAGGAGAGGAGCAGCGCCGGCGGAGGTCTGCAGCGGTCTGGAATCAGGAGCGGGGATGTAAGTATACTTTTTTTCTTTTTTCTTTCAGCGGTGCTACAAATGGGGGCGTAACTGACCACACCCCCGTATTAAGCCATGCCCCTAACGTTTTGCCCGAGGCACCACAAGGGCAAGAACCGGCCCTGAGCCAGAGCCAAAATCCTGGAAAGAGATGCAGAATCTGCCTACCCAAAAGGAAAAATGTACTACAGTTGCTGATAAAGAGATGGCATGTTACAGACATGGAATATTACAAATTTACCTACAGGAACACATGAAATTGGTTGTAAATGAATTTTTAAGATCAAATATTAAGCTGGGTATATACCTATACAATCAAGCTTTTCATTTGAGCTTTTGATCGACCCTACTCAATATCAAACGTACCCAAACTACAGCCGATATGTGCGTATACACCCATACCATTTTACTTGCGATGTTCAACCAACTTCCATCCAAAGTATTGCAAAAAATTATTGTACCACCGTACATACGCTCCCAATTCTGGCTATAGTCACGTATATAAAAATAATTACCATAATGGGCCAAATTAGGGCGTGATTACAGAACCTAAACAAAGAGACAAATCACATCACAGTGCTGTAGAGAGAACATGTTCATTTCATTTCAATCCCCATCCATCATGGGTTTAAGGAAAAGGTTTGTGCTTGTAGGGTTGCTGCTATGGTGACAAGCTATAAAGAAAAATTAGAGGAGCAAGAAGTGCAGCTGCTGGGCCAAAGATTGGCTTCTGAGGTGAGATACCTTTTCCCATATGCCATTAGTACAGGAGATCCGGGAGAGCAACCCTGAGGACTTCAGGAATTCCCCGTGTATAGATGACCCTACCTTCAAGGAGCTTCTTGCACTGGTCACCCAGTTCATACAGAAAGAGGACACCTATTTCAGGAAGCCTATTTCTGCTGAGAAAAGGCTAGTGGCTACTCTACATTACCTGGCTACTGGGAGGAGGTACAGCACTGGTATATCATCTCAAGCACTGGGACAGACAATACCTGAGACCTGTGAGACCATCGCCCAAGTTCTGCAGGAATAATACATGAAGATAAATACAAATTGACAAGACGGAATTTTTTAGAAAAAAACCTTTTATTAACTTAACAAATGTGTATAACATAAATATATATATATATATATATATATATATATACACAATTTCTATTAAATATTAATATATATTTTAATTGTTTTAAATTATTAAATATAACTACAACTAACAAAATCAAACTAATAACCAGACATTTCTATATAAAAACTATGGCCGCTTTAAAAGATTGTGATACTGCATACTATCAGGGGCAGCTTGGGAGGAAGATGGTGTTTCCCCAAAACCAACAAAGGACCCACTGCCTGTAGCTTCTACTGTCAGTGGCGGGCATGCTTGCACAGAAGATGGTGTGTGCATTTCAAAGTGGGGATAGTGGGAATGTTGGCCGGGATGATATGACGTTGGTTGTGGCATAGGGGTAAGGCTGAAATTCCTAGAGGGACATCGAAGGGTTGTTTGTTAACCGGGTATGTTTGTTAAGGGTCCCAACACTGAACCGGTAAAACGTTACCCCAATAATCCTCTCTGACTCAGCCCTCCTTGCAGGATTCAGGCTCCACAGCTTTTTGGCTATGGCCCGCCCCACATGGTCCTGCTCATCTTCATCCATCACCATGAGTCGATTGGCAGACTCCAGAATCTGCTGAGTCATCAACTCAGATATATCCCAACTTTGAGGTAGCCTTTTACGTCCTCTCCTTGTGCCTGCTGGGTGCTAATGGTGGGGGTAGAGCAGAGGACAGGTGAAGGAAGCTCTGATGGCGGCTCTAGTATCGGTGAACATTCCTCTTTTACAAGTAGAGAAGGCTGCAAAAAATGTTGAGAAAAATTTTGATTGTTTTTTACAACATTAACTTTTGTCTTTCAGTTCCCTACAACTTTTGAAGAGTGGCAAACTACTGCGAAAGAACTTCATGTTTGTGGACATTGGAAAAAATAGGAGCATGTCCAATGGTGGTGCTTTGGAAAACACCATGTTCCATAAGAAACTGAAAAACATTAGACTGAATTTACCAGAGCGGACTCAGAATACATATGGCTTAAACTTTGTGTACTGTATGTGGCTGATGAGGCGTTTGCCTTGCTTGCTAATGTTTTGAAACCATACCCACAAAGGGCACTTAATCGAGGACACAGAAATTTCATTTACCTGTTGTCTCGAACTGTTCAATTCCTAATTTTGATGTTTTAAAACATTTTTTAAACCGTGTGTTATATTTATTATTTACTGTGTACTTACAATGCCACTAAAGGGAATATCTTCCAGTTCAGTGGTGGGAGATGCAGAAAACAGGCACCCAAGTCCATAGGTAAATTGGCGATGGACAGCCTAGGCAGCTCCTGGTCCATGGTGAATGACAGGAGGTCAAAGTACCACAACTTGGGCCACATACTTCGTCTGCTCCCGCCCATGATTTTTTTGATGATTCCCTCTTGTTGAGCTTGTTTCTTAAAAACTGTCCTCATGATGCCAATTTTTGCTCACACCCAGTCAGCATTTGCCGTATGTAAATAGCAGGCTGACCTTAACCAGCTCCTCCAGTGCTACAGCCCTCTTTTACTATTAGAATAATCTCTGGATTTAGTAAAACAAAGGCCTCGATAAAGTCCTTCAGGAACTCAACATTTTTCTTTGCAATTTTTTTTACAAATCTGGTAAAATAAGAAAAAAAGTACATACAGGTATTAATTTTTTTTATAATACACAGTTTACTGTACTTTTTACTTGCAAAACACATTTTCACAAAATAGCTTAAAAATAAGCCTATAGGTACACCTGACTGATCAATGCTCATAAAACATTTTTTATTATTCACTCAATTCTAAATATATACATATGTAGATATCTACAAACACGTGTATATATATATATATATATATATATATATATATATATATATTGCATGTGGAGTAATCAGCTTGTGGTAAAGCTGAAGGAAGGTGCTGGACGTACTATTTGGACTGAGCATATATACTTAAAAACACTGGTTGCGCATTCATATTAATGTGTTCATATATATATATATATATATATATATATAGAGAGAGAGAGATAACATACAGAGGTGTGGCACTCAAGCTTGTAGAAATGACACGTCTGTGGAATCCTTATCAACGTTTCAACATTATTAGTATTGTCATCAGGATAATACAATAAGAAAACGAACATACCTTTTATAAGTGTACACCACGAGTGAATGCTGGCATCAGGGCCGGGACCACTCACCCTCCCCGTCGCCGCGCTGTAAGGTGATGTCATCTAATTGAGACTGTGCACCCATAAGAGAAACTTAACCATATACCGAGCTGAAAATATGAAGACAAGGGCATACATAGTAACAAGCATTTGAACAAGCATGGATGGATACAGAGTTTACACAATTAGGGGTATATTCAATTGAGGTCGAAAACTGCCGTCTGTCGAAAAGACGGCAGTTTTCTACTTTTTTTGGTCGAATCCAGATTCAACATATTCAATATTTGCAATTTTTTTCGACAAGTCGATAAACTCGACTTGTCGAAAAGCACGTGGATCGGCGGAATAGCTGCCGATCCACGTGTTAATGTCGAAAATGGGGCCAAATCTGACAGGTTTTGGCCTCGTTTTCGACCATCTCAGTCCGACATCAAAATGATGTCGGAATGAGATGGACCCAGAGGAGGCGAGGGGGGGGGGAGCCGCCCTGTGATTGCCCATACGCTCTTTGAACTTAGTCTCAGTTTTGCCAATATAGTAAAGCCCATAAAGGCATATTAGCTGGTAAACTACAAAAGTGGAATTACAGGTAAAATAATGCTGTATTTTATAGATCTTGCCAGAGTGGGGATGTTTAAACGAATCACCCGTTAATAAAAATTGACACGTGGTGCATGTACATTTGAAACAGCCCAAACGAGTATTGCTCAAAAAAGTTGTTTTTCTTAATGTTGATCTAGTAGTGTCAGTTTTTACTAAAATATCTTTCAAATTACGGCCACGAGAGTAGCATGGCATTAATCTATGCTCACTGAGGTTTAACTTAGCATCACTTTGTACCATAGGCCATAATGATTTGGCTGTTTTGATAATTGCTGGTGTTACATTATATTTGTTCACCCAAGGTAAGACCTTTTCACTGGACAACCTATCAGATGCAGAATTATTCAATAATGCTAGTCTATCCAGGGCTAACACTTTCTGTTTACAAGATTCTAGCAGTTTAGCACTATAGCCTCTTTCCAAAACTTTCGATACCATTAAATCAATTTGTTTCACCGCCAGCTATGGGTCACTATTAATGTGAAAAGCTGTGAGCATTTGCGAATTTAGGAAGACCATTCACCAACGACCTTGGGTGGCAACTCTGTGCCTTCAGTAGTGTGTTTCTATCTGTAGCTTTAGTAAACAGGCTAGTATGTATAACCTGATTTATAATAGAAACATGTACATCAAGAAAATCCAAAGACTCTTTTCTGAAAGTATGAGTAAACTTAATGGGGTTATCTGTAATATCCCCTCTCCAAATCAAAAACAGATCGTCTATGTATCTTAAAAATAAGACGATGTGATCCTTAATTACACTTTCAGAAAAAAACACTAATTGTTCAATAAAGAACATCACTATGTTGGCATAGGCCGGAGTCACTGAGCTGCCCATGGCACAGACATGGACCTGTAAATAAAAATTATTATCATAAAGAAAATTATTATTATGCAAAATAAGGTCAAACAATTGTAATATGATACCAATTTTATCACCAGAAAATGCACTTCTAGATTCTAAAACACCCTGTAGTGCATGCAAACCTAAACCATGGGGGATAGACATACATAAATTAATTACGTCAGTGCTGACAAGCCAACAGTCATCATCCAACTGAAGGACCGTACATAACTTCCTCAAAAATGTCGTGGTATCAAGAAGAAAAGTCTCCTCATTTTGAATCATCGGTTGTAAGATTGAATCCAAAAAAGTGGCCACTGGCTGAAAGAGGGAGCCTTGAGCCGATACAATAGGGCATCCCGGAGGTGGGTCTAAGCCCTTATGTATCTTGGGAATGATATAGAAAATGGGAATAATCGGTGAACTGGGATATAACACATCCATAATTTTTTCAGTAATTAGTCCCCTATCTAACGCCGCCAGTAAAAGTTGATGTAGTTCTTTTTTACAGGTCTTGGACGGGTCCCCGGACAGTTTACTGTAAATAGAAGAATCCGATAGTTGACGCATGATCTCTTTATGATAGTCTTGATAATCCTGAAGGACTATTGTCTCTCCCTTATCCGCTTGACGGATAATTAAGTCCATATTGTTTGATAGAGTTTTAAGCACGTCTTTCAACAGGGGTTACATTTGGATGTACATCTTTTGAAGATTTAATAGCCTCATTAACCCTCTGATCCAGTAGTCTCATGAAGGTTTTGATGGTTTTAGTGGCCCGACATCCCTTATCCAGCCTTCGCTATAGGATGATCGACACGGTCCCAGTTAATAGACGGGATTGGGGGGGGGGGGGGGGTGATCGATCGCTTCAGTTACTAAAATGTGAAGCACGGTGGATACACCGTTTGAATGTCATATATCCTAAAGGGTTAAATGTTAATATAGCCTATGCAGCTTTTCGTTAGCATTATATAACCATCGTACTATGTTTGAATTTAATGGTAATGATCTGAGTGTGACTACATTCATTCTGAACTGTAACCATTAGTACCCTTTTATGCATCTTTTTTGTGGAGATTAATTGTGTAAACTACTGTGTAAACTACTGTATGTATCCATCCATGCTTGTTGAAATGTTTGTTACTATGTATGCCCTTGTCTTCATATTTTCAGCACAGTATATGGTTAAGTTTCTCTTATGGGTGCACAGTCTCAATTAGATGACGTCACCTTACAGCGCGGCAACGGGGAGGGTGAGCGGTCCCGGTCCTGATGCCAGCATTCACTCGTGGTGTACACTTATAAAAGGTATGTTCATTTTCTTATTGTATTATCCTGATGACAATACTAATAATATTGAAACGTAGATAACGATTCCACAGACTTAAGTGTCATTTCTACAAGCTTGAGTGCCGCACCTCTGCATGTTATAAAAATTACCCTGTGAAGGCACCAGCGCAGTTTAAAGTGGAGCATGGAGTGCCGGAGCTGCAATCCATATATAGATATATAGATAATGATATAGAGTATATTGCTTCCAGAGTAAAGCTTTATGTGCAATACACTCTTTATTGTATGCCATCAATAGATACATAAATATACTTAAGTGTTATAGATGTACACAATCTACTATTGCAAACATATAGTATATAAATCAGTCAACACTTTGGATTACTCACTAAGTATGTTAAATACTCACCAATAGCAAATAAAAAATTTTATTCTGAGGAACTTCTTTCTAGCAAAGTTTCGCTGTTGTTCCCGGTAATAGCAAATGAAGATTCTTTGTTAACGACGTCCAAGAAAGCACTGTGGTCAATATCAATTGAAACACCACCCCATGCCTATCATAGATGTTGCACAACTGCAAGCAAGAAGGATGCCAAGGAGCCATGCTGGAGGGAGAGGCCCTAGCAGAGATGAAAGTAGGGGAAGATACTAACCATAAAAAGAGAGATAAGGAGAAAGATAGTGGGATGCGGAACGCAGAAAAAGAAAATAGGATTTTGGTACTTACCAGATAAATCATTTTCTTTGAATCCATAGGGGGCACTGGAGTACTCTTGGGATATGGACGGTGCTTTAGCAGGGATAGACATATTTAAATATTTAAATTAGTAACTCTACTCCCTCCTCCATACTCCCATAGTACCTCAGTGTTTTTTACCGAGCCGAATAGGAGCAATAGAGAAGATGAACAATGGAGAATTACATATAACATTATAACATAACGGACAACAATGAAGTTGACCCATAACCTAACTGTCAACTAAACAGTTGACACGACAATAGATGACAATCACCTTAACCTTCGAACAAGTCGGTGAGATTGTGGTACCATAAGATCCACTGAACTTACCACAAGACAGGTAAAACTGCTCTGGGTGGGCGTCCAGTGCCCCCTATGGATTCAAAGAAAAGGATTTATCTGGTAAGTACCAAAATCCTATTTTCTTTTTCATCCACTAGGGGTCACTGGAGTACTCTTGGGACGAACCAAAGTTTCCCCTGTGGGCGGGAGAGCTGTTTGGCACCTGTAACACTAGACGGCCAAAGCTATATGCTGATGCCGCAAACATATTAAACTTGCAAAAGCGCACAACCGTGTGCACTGATGACCATGTAGCCGCACGGCAAAGTTGCGTCGTAGATGCTCCACGACCTGCTGCCCATGACGTTCCCACAGAACGTGTGGAATGAGCTGAAACAGATGTAGGCGGTTGTAGCCTAGCATGAAGGTAAGTCTGACGTACGGTCAGATTAATCCATCTGGATAAGGTCTGCTTGGAAGCTGGCCAACCCATTTTGACTGCACCATAGAGAACAACCAATGTATCCGTTTTACGTACAGTAGACGTTCGGGCTACATAAACGCGTAGTGCGCGTACCACATCCAAAGTAGCTGAAGTGCCTGAACCTACAGATAACCAAGGAACTACGATTGGTTGATTGATGTGAAAAGATGATACTACCTTTGGTAGGAAAACGTAATTCGTCCGAAGATCCGCTCTATCAACATGAAACACCAGATACGGTGGCTTGCATGACAAGGCACCCAATTCTGAAACACGCCTTGCTGAAGCTAATGTTAGGAGAAAAATTGTTTTTCAAGTGGGAATCTTAACATCCACTTGTTGTAAGGATTCAAAATATGAAGACTGTGAAAAATCTAAAACCAGTGTAGATGCTATAAATGGAGGTTGTACTCTGACGACACCTTTAGATAAACGTAGTCCTCCATCTAACCCCGTCTGTAAAAATAGCAAAAGACGGGATAACTTGAAAAATTATATTGGAAACTTCCGAGCTTCACACCAACCTATATAGGCACGCCCAATTCTGTGATAGCTGCCGTAACTGGCTTCCTAGCACGTAACATTGTTGGTCGATTCTGGAATACCCTCTCTTCTTAAGAGGGCGGCTTCACCCGCCACCCTGTCAAACGCAGCAGCGCTGCAGTCGGGGTAAAGGAACGGACCCTGTTGCAGAAGGTCTGGACGTAGCAGGAGCGGCCAAGGATAGTCTGCGAGTAGACCGCAGAGATCCGAAAACCATGCTCTCCGAGGCCAATGAGACGCCAATAGCAGGACTGTTGTGGACTCTCTAAATCCGCTTTAGCAACCGAGGAAGCAGAGGAAACGGTGGAAAGAGATACACGATGCTGTACGGCCACGTGATCGTGAGAGCATCCACTGCCACTGCCTAGGATCTCGTGTTCTGGACACATACTGGGGTGTTTGATGATTTTGGCGAGATGCCATTAGATCCACCTGTGGGTAACCCCACCACTGGAGCAACATCTCGAACACTTCTGGATTCAATGCCCATTCTCCTGGATGAAAATCCTGATGGCTGAGATAATCCGCCTTCCAGGTGTCCACTCCTGGAATGAACACTGCCTACAATATTACCTGGTGATGTTCTGGCCTACTGAGGATGCGAGCCACTTCCCGCATGGCCATGCGACTTCGAGTTCCTTCTTATTTGTTGATTCATGCGACTCCCGTCGCATTGTCTGACTGCACCTGGACAGTCTGAGACCGGAGCATGTGCTTGTCACAGCGCGTTGTAAATTGCCCTGAGTTCCAGGACATTTATAGACCGTAATCTTTCTTGGTCTGACCAGAGACTCTGAAGCTGACAATTTTGGATCACTGCTCCCAAACCTCTGAGACTCGCGTCTGTCGTCAGAATTATCCAATTCCAGACTCTGAACCTTTTTCAATGGTGAGATTGTGTACTTGGAGCCACCAGAGTAGTGATACTCTGACCCTTGGAGACAACCGCACCCTCTGTTGAATTTGTAGATGCGAGCCTGACCACTGTGCGAGAACATCCAGTTGAAAAGAACGTGAGTGAAAACTTCCAAACTGGAGCGCTTCGAAAAACGCCACCATCTCTCCTAACAGTCGAATGCACCAATACACCGAAACTGTCCGTGGTTTGAGCACTAAGCGTACCCGATGACAAATACTTTGTGCTTTCTGTTCTGGCCGGTAAATTTTGATCCACCGTATCGAGAATCATTCCTAGGAATTGAAGTCTGTGAGATGGAATCAGGCTTGATTTCTTGACGTTGACAATCCAACTGTGCTGAACTAGTACATTGTACGTCAGTAAGGCATGTTGAAGGAGCGTCTGTTGACACGGATCCTTGATGAGCAAATCGTCTAAGTACGGAACTATTATCACTGTCAAGGATCTGAGATGAACTATCATCACAGACATCACGTTTGTGAATACCGGAGGTGCGGACAAGAGGCCAAACGGTAGTGCCTGAAATTGATAATGGTTTTGTTGTACTGCAACCTTAAGTCCTTGATGTGTAAGTACACTTTTTTGAGATCCAGCAAAATCATGAATTCCTGTGGCTCTAAACCTGCAATCACTGACCGCAGGTATTCCATCTTGAATGTATAGTCAGTGACATACTAATTGAGCTTGTTCATTATCGGTCTGACAGAGCCGCTCGGCTTTGGTACTACAGAAAGACAGGAATAACCCTGACCCTGTTGGTGTACTGGAACCGGAATCAAACTGCTGAATCGACGAGAGACTGAATTGCGGTTTGCAGAACCGCCTTTTTGTTTCCTGACAGAGGCAGACCTGTCTTGAAAAAATTTGCATTGGTAAAAGACAACAGAACTCTATTTGTAACCTTTGACCACGAAATTGCGGAACCACCCATCCGTTGTCTGAATCCACGCCAAATGAAATGTCTGAAGGCGTGCTCCCACAACTGAAGATCTGAGATGGGCTGGAAGCCCGTCATGCCACTGTTCGTCGGTGGTCTTAGCGTCCTGACGACGGTTAGTGGTTTGTTGAAAACCACGTCCTCTATCACACCTAGTTGTGGCACGACGTGCACTTTGGCCGCGTTCCTGGTAGGCAGCTGGGCCCACCAGAAGCACACATTATACTTCTAGCTGATCACCTCTGTGAATGGATTGTCTGCTAGTAGCCCAAGAATGAATGTGTCCAATGAAGGACCAGATAACATAACTCAAGTATAAGGCAATGCTTGAATTCCTTGTTTGGACTCAGCCTCAGATTAGAGCTGCCATACTCAAAACTCCCAAAGGTGATTGGCTAGCAGTATATTTGAGGAAAAACTGTAATGTAGGTCTTTATGGACTATGCAATTACCGCCATGGTAATTTAAGTGAAACTAAAGCAGGTGTAAGCAACATCCTGCTGCTGTATAAACGCAGTTTAACTTTAGCCGGACTCGAACACAGGTATGACCGCTTACTAATACAAGGGATTAGCCCTGTAGGCCACAGGAACCTCCGTATTTTGACCAGTTGTTTAGCTTATGCTGCTACACTTTAAGCGTTGTTGCAGCTGGGACTGGAATAGTTTACTTTTGTTTTAAAACGTTGACACTGAAAAATCCCTTTTCTAGTGATGTCATAATCTGTGGGAAAAGGTAGGTAGACAGAAAGTCTCTTGACACAGTAAAGCATTTATATGTTTCATGAATAAAGAAAAACATACAGTCATCCTTAGCCATTAAACTTCAGTTTGTGACAGATTCTTTCGTTTAGGCAATATCGGGCATTGGGGGTAATTCTGAGTTGATCGCAGCAGGATTTTTGTTAGCAGTTGGGCAAAACCATGTGCACTGCAGGGGAGGCAGATATAACATGTGCAGAGAGAGTTAGATTTAATTTTTTAATTTTTTTGGTTTTGTCCTCCCGTTACCGCATTCATGCAGAGGATTGTGCTAAATGGGAGACTCCCCCTCCGGTAGATTCACATATTACACGTCTGGTTAGACTGTCTATTCTGAACACAAAAGAAAATTAAACAGCGCTACCTTTGATATAATATACAATGAATCATGTGTGACAAGGTATTCTAAAAAACCCTCATTTATTTTAAAAATAAATAAAAAAGGAGTTTATTAACTCCCAAATATATGTTACTAGAACACTCAAAAACAGTAATTAGCATATGCATCAATGTTTAGACAGCATGAAAATTTTGGCTGGCAGCATTCATATATTGTCCTCTTTTTTCCACGGTCAATTATCAGGGACTTTTTATACAGTTCTGTGGGCTACAGTCCATATATATATATATATATATATATATATATATATATATATATATACGTTTTAAATGCTGTGTGCTCGGCACTCACACTGATGAGACGGTATATGCTGCGGTGCCCTCCTGGAGGCGAAGACCTCTATGCTTAGGTAGTGGAAGAAGGCGGCACTCAAGCAGACGTATATTGCAGTGTAAAAATGGTCAGTTTAATCTGACATGTTTCGGGGTAATCACCCCGTCCTCAGGGTCATCATAGCCCAAACTGAACCAAATAACATACATAAATACACATAACAATTAACATCAAGTCTCTAATCCTACTCACCTGCTTCCCCACGCCGTTCTGAACCGCCGGACGCTCAGCCACGCATCCGCGTCGCTCCCCGGTGACGTCATCGAGTCGCGCCTGGATCCGGTTGCTATGGAAACCACCAAGCCGGCTCTCAGTACACTCAGGATGCGAGTGCAGACTTCACGCCGCCAGTCCGTTACGGCATCAGACAGCGCTGGTGCAGGAAGATGTCTAAAGCAACAAAAAACAAACTTTATTAAATCAAAAACATATACAGTGCCACTAAAACCAATAAAATCCCCACCCCCACCTGGCCAGAGTCATATACCTTGCTAATGACAGTAGTATAAATTGATGTGCAGTAATATGCTGTACAATAATATGATGCACAATGTTGTGGTGCTAACCTAATCGCTTACTAACTAATGCTATTAATAGCTATGGAAGGTCTACATAAAACACTGTAGTCCCAAATTTTCATTAAGACCCCTAGGTGACAGAGTTCCCAACTTAAAGATCCATCTGGATTCTCTCTGCAGAAGAGCTCTATCACGGTCCCCCCCTCTCAGACTCTTGGGGACATGGTCAATTAACATAGCCCTTATGCTAGGACTCCATGTTTCAACAATAGACAATGTCGTGCAAAAGGTTGGTCACTACTACCCTTTTCTAGCACCTTTTTTATGGCACTTCTATGTAGTGCCATGCGCTCGCGAAATTGACGAACTGTTTTGCCCACATAGGCTAGGCCACATGGGCAGGTAAGTAGATACACTACATGGGTAGATGTGCAAGTTAATCGGTGCCGGATGGGCAATTTTTTGCCCGTATGAGGGTGGTTGAAAGTATTACCTGTCATAAGAGTGTTGCACGTGGCACACCCCAGGCATCTAAAGCACCCCAATTTAGTACGTAAGAAATGGGTTTCTTGTGTAGCTGTCATGCTAGAGACATCTAATTTAACAATGTGATCACCAATATTGCGTCCCCTAGTGTGGCTGGGGAGAAGGGACGTATTAGCTAAAGATGATAATGCCCCCTCAGTCTGAATAATGGGCCATAATGCTTTAGCCCGTCGTACCCTTCTAGTGCTGGCTACATTATATCTATTGACCCAGGGCAGTTTAGGGCCACTATTGGTGTGTCTACGGGTTAAAGGATTGAGTGCCTCAGCTCTTGGGATACTGAGGGCCTTGGCCCTGGCCTGATGTAACACGCCTAGTGGATAGCCCCGTTCAGCAAATTTAGCCTGCATGACATCCAGCGCCACCTCGGTTTCCTTAGGGTCCGACGTTATGCGCCTAACACGCATAAACTGGGAAAAGGGTAAACCCCTTCGCAATGGGGCCGGATGTAAGCTAGAGTGATCAAGCAACATATTCCTATCGGTGTTTTTGATATGTATCGAAGTGGACACTTGTCCCTCCAGAACAGTGATCTTAACATCCAAATAATTAATGGAAAAACTATCCACAGTATAAGTGAACTGCACTGGGTGTTGGGTGGCATTGTGATCCTCCCACAAAGCTATCAGGTCATCTCGAGTCCCTGTCCACAGGACTAGTAAATCATCTATATACCTTCTATAGTAAAGTACCCTTGGCATGATAGCAGGATCAAGGTAAAACATGTGCTTCTCTAACTGATACATGAAAGCGTTGGCATACGACGGGGCCACAGCGGACCCCATCGCACACCCCGCTAATTGGAGCATAAAGCGACCATTGAAAACAAAATAATTGCGAGTAAGCACTTTTTCCAATAATCTCAAAAAGATCGAGATGCGGTAGGAATCATTGCCCTCAAGCAAGCATCTGACCGCTTCAATGCCTGCCTCATGAGGAATACACGTGTACAAACTGGTGACATCAGAACTACACAATAACGTGCCCACCGGTATGTTACCTAGGAGTTGGAGCTGTTGTAGCAAAGAAGTGGTGTCCTTAAGGTAAGAGGGGAGGGATTGAATGCAAGGGTTCAAGAATGCATCAAGGTACACTGACACTGGATGATACAGTGACCCCCTGGCAGACACAATGGGCCTGCCAGGACGTCACCGGGGAGCGACGCGGATGCGTGGCTGAGCGTCCGGCGGCTCAGAACGGCGTGGGGAAGCAGGTGAGTAGGATTAGAGACTTGATGTTAATTGTTATGTGTATTTATGTATGTTATTTGGTTCAGTTTGGGCTATGATGACCCTGAGGACGGGGTGATTACCCCGAAACATGTCGGATTAAACTGACCATTTTTACACTGCAATATACGTCTGCTTGAGTGCCGCCTTCTTCCACTACCTAAGCATAGAGGTCTTCGCCTCCAGGAGGGCACCGCAGCATATACCGTCTCATCAGTGTGAGTGCCGAGCACACAGCATTTAAAACGTATCTTGGACAGACTGTCAGTCGGTGGCTCCAAGCTAGCACCACTGCACCACACGGTCTCTCCACGCTAAGGCACCGGCTATTTACTTTATCACCAAGGACTCATTCTAAGGGCGGCAGCTGCACTTACTGTCAGCCTTATGTGTATGGTGTTTTTAGCACGCTCCATCTCCACCTTTGACTGGTAGTTTGATTACCTTGCTCCAGTATATGAGGCTTTAGAGTCTTTCTGCTATGGAAGCGATGAATGCCAGTGAGGTAACCTTGGATTTGATCCAGCGAGATGCCAGTGAACGCCTCAGTTTCTCTGATCTTGAAGCCAATGCCATACTTGTGGGACAACGACTAGATGACGATCCCATAGTTAATACTAATGAGGAACTTTACAGAAAGTGGCTGAGAATGAAACAAAGGGAGGTGGATTTCCTCTACCATGGCATCTCTCTATCCGATTATTACCGGACTAACCTAATTCCTAGGGGATTTAGGATTCGGAATTCGCCAACTATAGGCCGATTTAATACCACTTTCTGTCGACGTTGGGTAGCAATTCTCAACAAATGCTCCATGGACCTATTGCTGCTGGTGGTGGAGGAGTCGACACGGGAGCTTAATTTGGTGCGGGAGCAAATTCACCAGTTTGAGGCAATACATAAACCCACGTTACAGCAGGATACTCAGAATGAATGGGTGACCAAGCTCACTACTCAGATTGAGCAATACCGTCAAGATCTGGTACGGTTTAAGAAAGAGAAACTGGCCACAGTCCAAAGAGACTATCAACAACGTGAGGTGTACCCCTGGTTAGGTGGCACAAGGACACCCAGGGATCAACAACAACCCAATTGGCGTTCCAAATCCCGGAGAAGACGAGAACCTCAGTCAGGGGCCAGTACCTCAGCAAGTGATTCTGATGGAGCGTCAGGGTCTCTATCACAATCAGATGGTAACTTCCCTTTAGGCCAAGGCCCATCGGGCGTTCGCACTCGTTCCAACCGCACCCCCCATGCAAGACGAGGGAGAGGACGCGGAGGTCGCGGCAGAACCAAAGAATTGCCCGCACCAAAACCGCCCAGAGCCTGAGAGAACTGGTGTTTAATCTGTCTTCAGTTCCCCTTACGGACCAAGAGTATCGACTGTTGGCGAGGGGCCTCTCTTTTGTCCCCACAGTCCCGGCAGACCCTTTGGAGTGGAAAGTTGAGGTACACCGCTTGGGACGATCACTAAGACGGCAGGAACACTTTAATAGCTCGACGTCAGATGGTTCAACCACAGATGTTCCTGCACAGCTGCGGCGCATAGCCCCGCGGTCCCAGTTTGACCCCCCAAGCCTCAATCCATCCATACGGACTTACTATCATGCCAAGGGTACTTTACTATAGAAGGTATATAGATGATTTACTAGTCCTGTGGACAGGGACTCGAGATGACCTGATAGCTTTGTGGGAGGATCACAATGCCACCCAACACCCAGTGCAGTTCACTTATACTGTGGATAGTTTTTCCATTAATTATTTGGATGTTAAGATCACTGTTCTGGAGGGACAAGTGTCCACTTCGATACATATCAAAAACACTGATAGGAATATGTTGCTTGATCACTCTAGCTTTCATCCGGCCCCATTGCGAAGGGGTTTACCCTTTTCCCAGTTTATGCGTGTTAGGCGCATAACGTCGGACCCTAAGGAAACCGAGGTGGTGCTGGATGTCATGCAGGCTAAATTTGCTGAACGGGGCTATCCACTAGGCGTGTTACATCAGGCCAGGGCCAAGGCCCTCAGTATCCCAAGAGCTGAGGCACTCAATCCTTTAACCCGTAGACACACCAATAGTGGCCCTAAACTGCCCTGGGTCAATAGATATAATGTAGCCAGCACTAGGAGGGTACGACGGGCTAAAGCATTATGGCCCATTATTCAGACTGAGGGGGCATTATCATCTTTAGCTAATACGTCCCTTCTCCCCAGCCACACTAGGGGACGCAATATTGGTGATCACATTGTTAAATTAGATGTCTCTAGCATGACAGCTACACAAGAAACCCATTTCTTATGTACTAAATTGGGGTGCTTTAGATGCCTGGGGTGTGCCACGTGCAACACTCTTATGACAGGTAATACTTTCAACCACCCTCATACGGGCAAAAAATTGCCCATCCGGCACCGATTAACTTGCACATCTACCCATGTAGTGTATCTACTTACCTTGAAAAAGCTGTCTAAGGACAGCGAAACGCATTAGGGGGCAGTCCCTGATGAAGACCATTGAGCGTTGAAACGGCTGTCGGGCGAACTGTAGCAGTAGGGTACATCCAGATGGCTTATCAGGAATAAAACCCTTTTTTTCTTTCACCAACTAAACGTGAGTGCTGATCTAATTCTTTTTTCAACTGTGGAAAAAGTGAGTGTTTGTATATATATATATATATATATGGACTGTAGCCCACAGAACTGTATAAAAAGTCCCTGATAATTGCCCGTGGAAAAAAGAGGACAATATATGAATGCTGCCAACCAAAATTTTCATGCTGTCTAAACATTGATGCATATGCTAATTACTGTTTTTGAGTGTTCTAGTAACATATATTTGGGAGTTAATAAACTCCTTTTTTATTTATTTTTAAAATAAATGAGGGTTTTTTAGAATACCTTGTCACACATGATTCGTTGTATATTATATCAAAGGTAGCGCTGTTTAATTTTCTTTTGTGTTCTGTATACTGTGGAGAGTGACTATCTCCATCACAACAGCTGCTAGGAAAACCAACTCAAAGTAGCGCCAGTTTAGATACATTTCGATATATCTTTTCTTGCCACCCCAGACTGTCTATTCTGCCTGTCACTATGCTTGCCTTCCTTAAGGAACCCACAGATAAACGTACTGAAAATTGCCTTAAGTCTTTTTTTTCCCCTCACTGGTGCTGTCACCAGACCAACAATGGCTGCCTCCTGGGCCGTTAAAGCCTTTGACTCATGGCTGCAGGCCCTAGAGGAGGAATTACCCTCTGATATCCCTGACAATTGCATGTCATACTTGGATTACATGCGGCAAGCAGCTGTCTACATCTGTGAGGCCTCATCTGATGCTAGGATATTTGCAGCTAAGGCATCTGCCACCTCCATACAAGCAAGGCGCATTATATGACTCCGTTCCTGAAAAGCTGACTTTGATTCCAAGAAAACGTTGGAATTTCTACCTTTCACTGGTGAAGTACTGTTCCGGGCAGAATTGGACAATATTGTCACTGCTCTAGCTGCAGCTAAAAAACTGCCTTCCTCCCATCCACACCAGCTCCGCGTGCCTGCAGTTCTACTTTTCAGACCTTTCGCCCTCAAGGCAAAGCAAAAGAGACAAGTGTTCTCCAGACACATTTCCACTGCTAATTCCAAGCCCAAGGTTAATAACCATGGGCGGCATGTCATCCTCACGCAAAATATGACAAGCCCGCAGCCTGAATGGGCGAGCCGCCTCCTGAGGGATCCCAGTGTGGGAGGCTGACTTCTTTACTTCAAGCAGGTCTGGACTCAGATGGCTTCAGAAGCATGGGAGCAAGAAGTGCTCTCTCGCGGGTGTACAGTCTTATTCAAAAGATGCCCTTCCCCACAGTTCTTTTGCACGGGCCTTCCTGCTGAACCACAAAAGGCCCTGATTATGCATCAAATTAGACAATCTCTCCTGCAATCAGCAGTAATCATACCGGTTCCTCCGTCTCAATACGGACTGGGCTATTATTCCTCCCTGTTTCTAGTGCCCAAACTGAATGGGTCAGACAGACCACCCACGGTCAAGTGGAACGTACCTCATCTGATCAGGTCTCAACTGATGACTCTCACTCCGGAGGTTCACTTGTCCCTCACTTGGTGGCTCTGTATGGCACACTTGGATAAAGGTCGACCCTTTTGGATTCCGGACTGTGTACTTCTAACCACGGATGCCAGCCTCCGCAGTTGGGGAGCAGTAATGGGTCAACACTCATTTCAGGGGAGTTGGAAGCTGTCAGAGTCCCGTCCCCTGACCAATGTCTTGAAACTGAGAGCTGTGTTCAAAGCTCTATCTCTGTTCAGGTTCAGTCCGACAATGCCACTTCAGTGACTTAACTCAATCATCAGGGTGGCACTCGCAGCCAAATGGTGATGCAGGAAGTGTCTTGCATTCTACAATGGACAGAACGTCACCTTTCAGCCATCTCTGCCATGTACATTCCAGATACCCTCAACTGGGAAGCAGACTTCCTCAGTCATCAAGACATCCCCGCAGGAGAATGGTCCCTGCATCCAGAAGTCTTCAAACTTCTAATAGACAAGTTGGGTCTCATAGATGTCGACCTCACAGCGTTGAGATACAACCACAAGGTTCCGGTGTATCGGTCCTGATCCAGGGATCTGCAAGCAGCATTCGTGGATGCCCTTTCCATCAAGTGGACTTTCCATCTCATGTACATATTTCCTCCAGTAACCCTTTTGCCAAGGGTTCTGTGGAAATTCAAATAAGGGGGAGGCAACCTCCTTGTAGTATCCCCAGCATGGCCCAAACGTCATTGGTTCTTGGACCTACAAGGACTGTCAGTGGGAGTCCCTCTACCACTCCCTCTGCACCATGACCTCCTGTCTCAGGGCTTGTGTCTGCAACCAGACCTGCCACATCTGTCTTTGATGGCGTGGCTCTTGAATCTTCACTACTAAGGATGAAAGGCTTTTCTCACCCAGTGGTGCAAACCATGCTTAAGGTCCGGAAGCCAGCCTCTGCCCACATATACTACAAGATTTGGCATACTTACTTCCAGTGGTGTATTTCCAGGCATTATGACCCTGCAGTCTTCCGGATCTCCAGGATTCAGGCCTTCCTCAAATGGGTATTGGGCCTTGGCCTTCGCCTGGCTTCTCGAAAAGTCCATATCTCTGCCTTATCAGTGTGGTTTCAATGCAGAATTGCTCCTCTACCAGATGTCCGCACCTTCCTACAGGGCGTTCTTCATGTACAGCTTCCCTACGTTCCTCCCGTGTCTCCATGGGATCTGTTGGTGGTTCTGGACACTCTTCAACAGGCTCCCTTTGAACCTCTGGAAACAGTTGACTTGAAATTGTTCACTGCTAAGACATTATTCCTTCTGGCCATTGCATCTGCCAGATGGGTGTCTGATATTGTCGTCCACCTTTTTTACATTTTCATCTGGAAAGGGCTGTACTGTGTACTAAACCGTGTTACCTACCTAAGGTGGTCTCCCGTTTCCATTTGAATGAGGACATTGTGATTTCCGGCCTTTGATTCCTCAGATCTCTCACCTGCTGAGTGTTCTTTGGATGTGGTTTGTGCTCTCCGTATTTATGTTGACGAATTAGTTCCTTCATAAAATCAGAAAGGGCGGATGACAAGACAAAGTGCCTAAGTCTAAGACGCTTATTGCAGTGGCAATAGCCAGCAAGAACAGGAACTTGGCCATGAGCCATTTGCGGTCCACTGATTCAAGAGGTTCGAAGGGAGACTCTTGAAGGGCTTTCAATACAATAGAAAGGTCCCATGGAGCCACTGGGGGGACATAGGTAGGCTGAATATGTAGAACACCCTGAATTAATATATGTACATCAGGTATAGAGGCAATCTTGCGCTGAAACCACACAGACAAGGCAGGTACAGTATGTGAACCTTGACGGAGGCAAGATGAAGCCCCAAGTCCAAACCTCTTTGTAGAAAAGCCAGAATTCTGGAAGTCCTGAATCGATAGGCGTCATAATGCTTATCAGCACATCAAGTGAAGTAAGAATGCCACATGCTGTAGTAAATCCGGGCAGAGGCCGGTTTGCGGGCCTTCAGCATCGTCTGAATAACAGCCTCAGAGGACCCTTTGGACCTCAGGAGTGATGCTTCAAGAGTCACGCCATCAAAGCCAGTCTGGTCAGGTCTGGGTAGAGGCAAGGGCCCTGTATGAGTAGGTCTTGACACTGAGGAAGAAGAAGGGGACGCTTGGCTGAGAAACCCTGCAGGTCGGAGAACCAGTACCATCTGGGCCACGCTGGAGTGACGAAAATCAGTATTTCTCCTTCTTGCTTGAACTTCTGAAGTGCCCTGGGCAGGAGTGACACCGGAGGGAATATATAAGGCAGCTGAAAGTTCCATGGAACTGCCAATGCATCCACAAACGCCGCCTGAGGATCCCTGGTTCATGATCTGAAGACTGGAACCTTGTGGTTGCGTAGAGATGCTATGAGGTCCACGTCCGGCAAACCCCATCTGTCCACTTTGGGATGAAGACTCCAGAGTGAACGTCCTGGTGACTGAGGAAGTCTGCTTCCCAGTTTAAGATGCCTGGAATGAACACCACCAATATGGCTGGTAGATGGTGTTCCGCCCAACATAGGATTTTGGACACTTCCAACATTGCCCTGCAGCTTCAAGTGCCGCCTTGATGGTTTATGTAAGCCACTGTTGTGGCATTGTCCGATTGTACTTGTACTCAGCTCCAGAATATGCGTTTCGGATCCCTCGTCCTTTGTCAGATCACGAAGGGGTCCGAAATGCGTTACGCATAAGTACATCACCTCACTGGAAGTACCTCTGGGGGGGTCACCTGTCACTAGCCAATCAGCGTCCGGAGCTGGAGGGTTGTTCTATCAATTCCATCTGTGATGGGGATCCTTATTGTGGCGACTTAAGAGTGAGATCACACCATTGGTGTTACATGCTGTTTTTTACTTAATCTTGTGTGTGCAAATCTTGTAAATAAATAATGGTGCAAAATACAGTCAGTATTGCACTATGTGTTCCTTTCTGCTTTTTGAACTGTAGAGTAGAAAATTACATCTAAAATTACAGTGTGAAGAGTGAAGATTTCATCAGTGAAAACACATTAAGTGTTGCTATATGCAAATCTTAACTCTCTCATTGTGAGTGCAATATACACATATGATTTTATATTTTTTATAAAGACAATATTGCACCATGTACAGTATATATGTTTTTAAGTTTTAGTAAAAAACTACTGAAGTGGAGCATCAATACCGGTGGTTCTATTCTAAAGGAATTTTAAGTGTAAGCAATTGTGTTATTGAATTACATTTGGTATTGGGAGTTGGCGCCATTGTGACTCACCATCTTTTCTACTCTCACAAACTTGTTCAAAGATTTGAGGTTGAGTATATGCCGATAGGACCCATTGGGGTTGAGGACCAGAAACAGGGTTGAGTAATAGCCTCTGCCCCTCTGGAGCTGAGGAAACGGCACAACCATTCCAGTTCTCAGGAGGGAGCTTACAACCGTTTGTAGAGCTTGCGCCTTCAACGGGTCTGACGGGAGTGCCACTGAGCAGAACTGGTGAGGGGGATATCTCTTGAATGAAACAGCGTACCCGTGAGAGACAACTTCCAGTACCCAAGCGTCTGAAGTGGTTGTGAGCCAGACTTGGGCGAACCGTAGAAGTCGGCCTCCCACCCTGAAGTCCCCCAGGGGGAGGCCAGCCCCATCATGCGGTAGGCTTGTCATGTTTTGCAGCTGGCTGATGGACTGCCCAGGACTGTTTCGCCTTGGGCTTGGAAACGAGAGACTGTCTAGGGTATGATTGACCTTTCACTTTCCCTTTCCCTGCTTTTCGCCTTCTGAGAAGGGTTAGATGTGGGGAGAAAAGCCGTCTTAGTGGCTGCTAATTCAGACACAATTTTATTTAGGTCTTCCTAGAACAAAATGTTCCCAGTGAAAGGGAGGACTTCCAAGGTCTTCTTGTAGTCCAGGTCCACTTTTCACGACCTCAACCACAGAATGTGGCGTGCCAGGACAGATGTAGCCGACGCCTTGGCCACCAACACTTGCGCAACAGAGGACGCTTCTTAGATAGAATAAAAAGCGGTAGTAATATGAGACAGGTATTGTATGGTATTGTCAGAGATATCCTCAGGTAGCTCCTCCTCTAGCGCCTGAACCCACGCCTCAATACCTTTTGCAGGCCCAAGAGGCAGCTATAGTGGGTCTATGAACAGCTCCTGTAAGATGTGAATAGATTTCAGGCATCCATCAATGCGCTTATCTGTCGGTTCCTTCACTGAGGTGACAGTGGTGTCAAGCAGAGTGAACGACACCACGAGGCGGGTGGCATGAGAGTCCACCGGCGGTGGTGTCTCCAATTTGGTATATACAGTAGCTCTGCAGGGAGAGTATAACGAGCCAAAGCCCTTTTTTGGGACAGGGAATTTCTGCCATGGGATAGACCAGAGTTCCCGTCTGATATCTACTAAATGATCAGAATGGGGTAAAACAGTTTTAACCACTTTCTGTTGTTTAATCTTGTCAGTTTTCTTTGCCACTATAGTGGAATCCTCCTCATCAGTGATTTGGAGAATATGCTTAATAGCAATTATCAGTGGGGGGGTTTTGCAGAGAAGCAAAAGGAAGACTGTTTTAGTGTCTCTCTGGGGCACGCTTTGTATAAATGAACTTACAGATGTGATTAGAATATGTAGTACACTGTGAGTGTAAGGATAAAACTTAACTTTTATTACTCTAAACAGACGAAAATTGTTGCTATATATTACCGCAACAGTAATTAAAAAAGTATTAAATGACAATGTGACGATATGTTACACACTTAATGTGGGGTAGGTGGCAGAAAGTTTGTCTGCACACAGCACCTTTCAATCACGCCCCTCTACAAGGTGATTGACAGACGCATCAGTTAAGAGGCTCACACGGAGGGCTGACTGATCAGACGATCAGGTGAACAAGCTCCTCCCAGCGAAACGTGCGTCACTTCCGGTCCGGCGCCCGACTTCCGGGACCTCCGTAACGGAGCTCCGGCGGACGGACTCCCTTCCAGCACACTCGTTTCAGGTATTCAACACCGCTCCCTGCAGCATCGAATAGCTCTCCCAACAGGTCTCTTATCCCCAGCACTACATGACGGTAGCGGGGATAAGTTTATTTCACTCTGTGTATGCCGCACAAACAGAGATAGTTTCTCTAGCAATAGCTCCCCTAGCAACAGCACCTGCCTGTCTTTTTCCCTGGATATTGCACACACATACAAAAAAATCTCTGTGTATTTAAACCGTCTCAGGGAGATCCTTTATCAGGTGTCTATTAGTGCATTAATTAATTATCCTTTTGAATACAGCAATTGCTATACTAGGAGCCTATTAGACTAGACATATCCCTGTTTTGGGAGAGGTTGCTTAATCGACTATGTCTTTTTGCATACTGTCTGTCCCTACCAATTGTGACAAATATTAATATATAAATTATATCTTCTTGCAAGAGACAGACAGCTGTATACCTAACAAATATTGTGCTGGTTTCCATGTGAAATTTTATGTCTTCTTATGCCTTAAAGAGACAGCATATGGTATTTTTGCAATCTACTTAGTAATTTATTCTTAATTCTGCATAGGTTACCTGATATATACATTCACAACACCCACCAAAGCATTATTTTCATCAGGCAAATTTTTGTGTTTGGCTTTGTTATGCACTTGTACTTAGGTCAGACCTTCAATTGTGTCGTCAAGAATCTGATATACCTCAGCTAATAGGGTATACTATTATTATTAATGGTATCATCACAATTTGCTTGTGGCGAATTCTTACTGTGTAAACTTCTCTGGTGTTTCTGGGCCTTTCTATGCCTTAGAGACAGCATATGATAATCACTTATGAAGACTTATTTTAAGATATGGTTCTGATGTTTATTTACACCCTTGCCTAAGTGAAATCAGCTTTTGGATTTAATTCTCATTTATGAGTAATATGATATACCATCAGGATAGACTGAAGGAAATTTAATCACCATTCCTTCCACACCTTGCTTGCTTCCTCGTGCAAGCACTTTCGGATCCGCAATTCAATTGTGTTTAAATTTATTCAAGAATCTGTTTCTCCATTGTTTCTACTGTCATACCATGCTGGACATGCCTGATCTCGTCTGATCTTGGAAGCCAAGCAGCATTGGGCCTGGTTAGTACCAGAAAGGGTGACCCTCTGGGAATACTGGGTACTGTAGTATCAAGGAACTCACCTTCCGGTGATGTACCCAGGAACAATCAGTAACCCGCATTTCAAATATTTATTGCAGTATATGTTCCTATGCTGACTCTTATAGAAGGAGTCCAGAGTTGTAAAAGCCGGGTTTCTTGTTTCTCTCTTATGAATGCACTTATGTATAACAATTCATAAGTTGATAGAGAAAACAAGAGATTTCAAACTTTCGCTTTGATAAACGTCAAATAACAATACTCACTTAAAATACAGTGGGTGTGCAGACAAACTTTCTGCCACCTACCCCACATTAAGTGAGTAACATATCGTCACATTGTCATTTAATACTTTTTTCATTACTGTTGCGGTAATATATAGCAACATTTTTCGTCTGTTTAGAGCAATAAAGGTTAAGTTTTATCCTTACACTCACAATTTACTACATATTCTAATCACATCTGTAAGTTCATTTATACAAAGTGTGCCCCAGAGAGACACTAAAACAGTCTTCCTTTTGCTTCTCTGCAAAAAAACCCCCACTATAGTTTACTCTGAACTAATGTCCGGGAGCACCGCCAACTCTGTCCTACCGCAAAAGCCTAGCAGGCAAAGTCAGTAGCTTCATGTTGGTCATTATTCATGTAATCTATTGGATAAAAATTTGTTTCACATTCATTTACAATCTGGTCCAGTGCAGATTCCAAAACCCCAACCCAGTACTGTGTCCAAGCATTTGCAGGGCGGGTGTCTGACATCAATTCCGGCCAATAACAGGTTGAAGTAATCGCAGCGGCTGCAATATGTACACAATTTCTCAACTGACGCTGTCTCAAAGATGAGCAGGATACTTAAGTGTAATGTAAATGAACGCCGCTGTGTACAGGTGGCTTTACATGGGAGACCTTGCCCAGCAATCCCGGAGACTTGCTGCTGCTATGCTTGTAAGATGGTGCCCAGCATCTCTGTGAGGGAATGAGGTATAGTGACGCAGCTCCAGGGCGGGAAATCTGCAGAAGATGGCTCCCTGGGCCGGGGGAGGGGCTACAGGTCAAGTGCCGCCTTCCTATGCTGGTCTTCTGACCCAGGTACTATGGAGCCTTATTAAATGGGGTGTTAGTACACCTGACCTGTGCTCCTAATGCCCTGGTGGTCTAGTGGGGTCCCTGCCCAATGACAGTGTCCATGCCAGCGCCATGGCCCATCTCCCTAGGCTGCGGACAGAATGCGATTTAGTCACGGGTCCCGCAAGGAGACCCTCTTCCCTTCCTCCCGGTAGCAGACACGTGATCCTGGAAGATGGTCCGGGACTGTTCCTACATGTCTCCGTCGCAAATACCAGGTACCCAGGCCAGCAAGAGTATGCAGCGTCGCTGTGGAAGTGATGGAGCTGCAGCACAGAAGTCAGTCTGACTTGCAGTGCTGTCAGCCCAGAGAAAACAAGTCAGATATTTGTCAAAATGAAAAGCTTTCAGGGCTGCCAGGGCAGCACTCCTGTTTAGTGACCTGCTGTTGCAGAAACCAACTTCAAAACTGAGCTCACAGTGCCTGGAGGCGGGGTTATAGAGGAGGCCCCTATGCATCCTGGGACAACTAAAGCTTTGCCTGTTGGTGCCTCTGGATCCAGATCCACTCTACACCCCGATGTTTCCCTGTGGAAACCTGTGTACCCTGCTGCAGAAAAGAGAGTTAACAAAGGTAAGTCTACCATAATTCTTTTATTATAGCCATAAAGGCTCCAGTGTTGCATTATGTTTTTTTAGGGGGCGAGGAGGAGTGCTGTGATGGTTATATGTCATATTTCTCTCTGTGAACATATAGTAGTACAGATGGGTCCACCGTTATCTTGACTAGTTTTCTGTGCCTAGTCACAACATGATTTATTAGCATAAACCCTTCATCTATTGTTCTCAGCTGCAATACAATACAGAGAACAATACAGCAGGGGATTAAGTCATTAAAGGAGGGGATTAAGTCCGACTGGCCAGTCTCAGTTAATCCTATTACATCTGTATATGTGGCTGATATGGTTCCTTTGCAGCAATGCATAACATAGGGAGAGGCAGGGATGTTCACATGTGATGTTGGCAAGGGAATTATATGCCGTGACATATACCACTATATGTTCATGAAAAAGCAAGTACAAAATTATGTTTAGTATAGCCATAAAGGCTCCAGTGTTGCATTATGTTTTTTTTGGGGGGTGAGGAGTGTTGTGATGGTTATATGTCATATTTCTCTCTGTGAACATATAGCGTATATGTGCTGACATGGTTCCTTTACACCATGTTTACATGTGATGTGTTGTTAAGGGAATCATATGCCGTGACATATACCACTATATGTTCATTCACTGGCTCATGAAAAAAACAAGTAAAAAATTATCTTTATTATAGCCATATAGGCTCCAGTGCTGCATTATGTTTTTTGGGGGGGAGTGAGGTGGAGTGCTGTGATAGTTATATGTCATATTTCTCAGTCTGAACATATAGTAGTATAAGTGGGATGTAATTACATTGCCCGCAGTGGTCAGGATACCGACGCCGGAATCCTGACAACTGACAATGCCACCAGCTGGAATCCTGGCTAACAGGAGCTATTCTCACTCAGGGGTGTCCACGACACCCATAGAGTGGAAATAGAACCAGTGGCGAGCACAGCGAGTGTCATGATCCAGACTATTTCAACTAGGAATAGGCCTTTAATATCAATGTATGCGATATCAAGATATCTGATCAATGTAGAAATGTATTTTGTAATGAGAAACATGTTTGTGGATGACACCTCTTTTGAGAGTTAATTGCTTTGCAGTGTTTACTCAGGCACACCAGGGGTCCAGAGACAAACTATTGAACAACCCTGGAATTCCCCAGTAAACCATTCAAAGGTTTGTGCTATGTGGAAAGGTAACACGCTTCAGTGCTCTTCCTCTGAGCTTATAAAATCTGTCCAGGTCTGTATATTGTGGAAATTTACAGTGCAAAGGAACAGAATTTCAGAGGCCAGGGACAGGGCTGACTTGTGTCATTTCAAACAAGTTGTTTAATTTCACAACAGGGGGTGCATCCTTATGGGTCAGTGAAGACGTTTTGGCTACAACAGGTGATAAATGTCCCTTTAGACAGTTGTAAAAACTGTCCTAGTATAATGGATAAGCCTGGTTCATATCTTCAAACAAAATGAGATGGGTAATTAAATAATTCCTGCTCATATGACCAGGAGGGCAAGTGTCAACATCTAAAACCACTAATTGTAGATAGAGTGATGTGTCTAGTGTCCGGCACTGAACTAGAAATTGTATTTACGTGTGTGACTTTCCAACTATTATAGTCTTGTAACTTCTTTTTTCTGTAACAATAAGCTTTGAAGTTTTTACTTGGATTCAAATTTCTTAATCTTAGATTTGGTATTTGTGTTTTCACACCCAAGCCTGGAACCTAGGTTCACATTACCTAATTTTTAAGTATTAATAATTTTGTGTACAGGTGAGAGCAGAAGCTCGCCTTGGGTGTGGTTCCTCAAAGTCGCTTGGACTGGCTGGTGCAGCGACTGGTACTTCTGCTGGTGGCAGTTACCACATGGACTTACCACACATGCTGAGGTAATCAGTAAGGTGTCACAGGCAGTATTCTCAGATTGATGTATCTGGAGAATCACCGCACCAGGATCGTGACTAATTGGTTGGCAGAGGTGGGATATCTAAAAAAAAAAAATTTTTTGTATGAAAACTTATGTGAATGAAATTAACCAGATACCAGAACTCAAAGCTTATATAAGTAATAGTCACATAGTAAAAGCAATTTCTGTTCCCCATCCTTGTTTTTATTATTTTGGCAAAGCAACTGCAGAGGACTGGCAACTACTTATGAGAAGAGATTGATCCATGACCTTGTGGAAAGTGATACAGAGCATCGGAATGTTGGCAGACCTGTAGTGGGGGAGAGTGCATCGGTAGGGGCTAATGCAATAGCCTGGGATGTACCCCATACTGGACAATTACATACTGAGGGACGTGATACTGTGAAGTTGGACTCTGATGTGGACTCTGATTATCAGTGTGGGCCTTCGAGGAATGGCCTTAAGGATGGATCCATATCAACAATCGGCTCTGAAGTATGTGAAAGAGCCAGATGCAGCGACATTACTGCAGCTTACGGAGCAGTTAAGTGCGCAAGAGGCTGAACAACGCCAAGCTACTCTGGAGAGAGAGAAAGCTACAATGGCTGCTGCAGAAAAGGAAGCTGAACACAAGTTCCAGTTGAAGTTCGCTGAACTCAACTGGCAGCCTGTGGCCAGAGATGCAAACCTACATCAATCGTGTTGTGACCAATTTCCCTTGCTTGAAGCAGAGGGAGAAGGCCAAGTAATTTCCAGCTTTGTTTCACTGAACTAGCTGACCCTGGACTTTACAACGGATGACCAACAGAGGTCTGACACCTCTGCCAGTTCCAGGGAGACGGCAGAAAGTGCTGCAGCCGAGGAGGCTGCAGGGAACCCATCCGATACAGCATCAAAAGATCAATGGGGCATGCTGCTGCAGACCCAGATGACCTGTTTTCCAGGATTAGTATGGAGGAGCTAATTAAAGAATGTTAGCTGCAGGGTCTCGCCGCCCATGACAATAATTGCAGCAAGATACTCAAGCAGCTCGGTGGGCAGAGGAGAGCAAGTGCCATGCCTTCAGCCAGTATCGATCCACACTTCTGTGGCCAGGTCCCGAGATGAGTCCTGGGTGCCTGCTGCGTGAGGTGGAGGAGTGTTTTGCAGACACTTGGAGAGAGGTACACAATTGGAGGAAGCTCAATACTCCATTCTGGCACAATCAGTGTTGCAGAGTGGATGATGAAAGATGACTACGAAAGCATATTTTATCTGCGGAAGAGGCAGCTGCCCATCCTGCAGATGTGCCCCAAGAGGAATAGGTGCCCCCAACATCTACAGTTGGTGTGGACTATGTTACAGAGTTCTTGCATCCTGAGGTGCAGTGTACCCTTAGGGGAAGAGCTGCTGGTGTGAACAGCCTACTACCACCATCTGCGCAGAATTTGCAGCTGAAAGAGGCTGATTTTCAGGAGGACCTGATTGGGGAGGAGACTATGTCAATAAGAGAGGTGGGAATGTTGGATAATATTCCCAAGAATGTGTTCGTAAGGACTGACTCTGGACAATCAAAGTCTGTTGAAATATGTGATTCATCTCAGGTAGTATGTGATGATGCTAAACCTTGCAATGATGTGTCTCTGTGTACAGTACCTGTAATGCTATGTGATCATTGTGCATACTCCAAGGTGATAGAGGTATGTGGGGGTGAGCCTCTGATAGGTACCAGTGCTAGCACTTGCAGATGTGTGGGTTTAGGCAAGGAACCTGATATAGTCTGGGATGATTTGGAAATGCACAATAGTGCATGCATAGTGGTAGTGATGTCGCCCATGTTACGGGGCTAAAAGGTAAATCTGTTTCTCCCCTGGTTAAAGGCTATTGGTATCTGGACAGGGATACAGGAGAAGGCATTAGGCAAGTGTCTGGGTGACACAGCTTGCCTCCTAATCTTCTGCTAAGGACAGATCTGGGCTGAATGCAGGCCGCAGACTTAAAGGAACCTAATGTCCCTGATACTGCAATGTTGCCAGTTTTCCTCGCTAACACCATTCTTCCCCAGGTCCCGAGAGATCCGGATGACATGCCAATGTCTATGTGTAGGGACAAGGAAATGACTCCCTGTATAGTTGAGACAGCAAATGTAACTTATTTTTTCTGTAACATTAAGCTTTGAAGTTTTTACTTGGATTAAAATTTCTTAATCTTAGATCTGGAATTTGTGTTTTCACACCCAAGCTTGGAACCTAGGTTCATGTTACCAAATGAGAGAAGAAGCTCACCCTGGGCGTGGTTCCTCAAAGTCGATTGGCCTGGCTGGCGCAGCGACTGGTACTTCTGCTGGTGGCAGTTACCATGTGGATTTACCACACACGCTGAGGTAATCAGTAAGGTGTCAGGGGCAGCGTTCTCAGATTGGCGTATCCGGAGAATCGCTGCGCCAGGATTGTGACAGCAAGCCTGCATTGTGTCAAGCGCAGCGAGCCTGCAATGGGTTTCGTAGTGCTCACCCCCTACCAGCATTCTAGCTGCTGGGATCCTGGAGTCGGTATGCTAACTGCCGGGATCCCAGCCACTGGCATCCCATACCTAACCCAAATATGTGGTTGCTATGGTTCCTTTGCAGCAATACATGACATGGAAACAGGTCGGGATGTTCACATGTGATGTGCTGTTGGGAAGGGAATCATATTCTGTGACCTATACCACTATATGTTCATGAAAAACAAGTAAAAAAAATATGTTTAGTATAGCCATAAAGGGTTCACTATTGCATTATGCTTTTTTTTTTGTTTTGTTTGGGGTGTGCTGTGATGGTTATATGTCATATTTCTGTCTGTAAACATTTTTTGTCTAATAAACACATTTTTCAAAGTTGTATTTTTAAAAAAACATATTATTAGTATGCCTTGTAGAAACACGTAGAAAATTATTATTAGTATGGCAGTAACAGGTATGAAGTGATTATTTATCAGATATATTAAATATATACTACTTAAAATGTAATGTTATAGGAATGCTAAAAGAATGAAGGTATACAGTAATTAAGGAATACATATTTAAAATATTTTTGCAGCATACAGTGTATTCTGTAAAAAAATATTACGTTTGGCAGAATACATTGTTAATTAACAAGAGAAGGGCAAACATTTTTAAGAAGATGGTGTTTACATGCAGTGCTGTAGGAAAGACCATGCAGCTAGGAAACACCCACATGGTCAGCCTTGCTGAAGGTGTATTACTACAAGAATGGCAAGCATATCGATCAAATGTGTGTACACACCACTTTTGTTCTGATATGGGCCCATCCAGTCAACTGAATAGTAAACTGCACATAAGATTCGACAGAGTGAGGCCGAATGTTGCAGAGCGATTTTAGCTGTTATCAATCGTAGCAAATGAGTCAGGATAGCATACACACCTATACAATCCACCTGCTGTATGCCCAAGGTAGACAGAACAACCTGACAATCATATAGCTGGAAGGTAAAGTTTACAGCTTTAAATCACAATTAGTGGCAAAGCAGACAGAACTTCCAGAACCTAGATTGCCAAAGCTACCTTAAGAAACATGCAAGTCATTATGACATCCAACCTGCTTTTCTTGATGGTGATATTAAAGAATTGTACATGACAAAGCCTGAAGAGTATGTAAAAAAGGACCAAGAACATCATGTTTGCAAATTCTAAAAATTGCTCTTAAGCAATCTGCAAGAGCATTGGATTTTAAAATTAACAATGTTTTATTAGAGCAAGAGTTCATAAGAGTAGAAGAAGAAGAAAAAGAAAAAAACAAAACCAAATGAATTTCTACACTTCATAGGAATATAGGGCCTAATTTAGACCTGATCGTAGCGGCACATTTGTTAGCAGATGGGCAAAACCATGTGCACTGAAGGGGGGGGGGGGCAGATATAACATGTGCAGAGAGAGTTAGATTTGGGTGTGGTGTGTCCAAACTGAAATCTAAATTGCAGAGTAAAATTAAAGCAGCCAGTATTTACCCTGCACAGAAACAATATAACCCACCCAAATCTAACTCTCTCTGCACATGTTATATCTGCCCTCCCGCTCCTCCCCCTCAGTGCACATGGGCCCTCATTCCGAGTTGTTCGCTCGTTGCCGAGTTTCGCTATATTACTGCGCATGCGCAAGGTTCGCAGAGCGCATGCGCTTAGTTATTTTACTCAAAAGTTAGGTATTTTACTCACGGCATAACGAGGATTTTTCATCGTTCTGGTAATCGGAGTGTGATTGACAGGAAGTGGGTGTTTCTGGGCGGAAACTGGTCGTTTTATGGGAGTGTGCGAAAAAACGCTGGCGTTTCTGCTAAAAACGCGGGAGTGTCTGAAGAAACGGGGGAGTGTCTGGGCGAACGCTGGGTGTGTTTGTGACGTCAAACCAGGAACGAAACTGACTGAACTGATCGCAATGGCTGAGTAAGTCTGGAGCTACTCAGAAACTGCTAAGAAATGTCTATTCGCAAATCTGCTAATCTTTCGTTCGCAATTCTGCTATGCTAAGATACACTCCCAGAGGACGGCGGCCTAGCGTGTGCAATGCTGCTAAAAGCAGCCAGCGAGCGAACAACTCGGAATGAGAGCCCTGGTTTTGACGATCTGCTAGCAAATTTGCTGCTACGATTAGGTTTGAATTAGGCCCACAGTGAGAAGAAGATGGAAGTTTTATACTCAGGCCGCTAAAATTAGTACAATTTTCAATCAGTTTGGAGTGTCAGAATCAAAATGGATGCATCACATCTGAAATTATAAGGAGATCTCTTGCCAAATTGTGAACATTACAGACAAGGAATGGGGGCAGTTTTATATGTGGCAAATAATACAAACCCGCATATTTCAGTAGCCATGTCTCACCTTTGTAGACGTGTGATTAAACCTTGCCAAAGACAGTGGAATGCAATTAAGATATTGGCGCAGGGGTTGAATTTGAAATTGGGCCTGATTTAGAGTTGTATGCTTATACATTCGCAGCTGTGATCCTGTACTCCGAGACGGTGCAGAAATATGAAAATTTATCAGCGCCAGGATTTGTATTGAGAGACCCACCGGTGGCTTTGCTAATTTCAGCAACTGTGTACAAAAATGCACCGTGCTCACAGATCTCTCGATAATTGGCCTTCTGGCTAACCCTATGGTCATAGTCACACATACTGAGACACCAGAGCAATCTTTAGTGTCTACGGATCTCAGATGCAGGCTGCGGAAGTCCTAAAAACAGCGGCGTCACACCTGATTTTTGCAGACACTACCCGTTACCACCCCTAAATGGTCCCTTACTATCAATCACTTTCTGAATTAATCTTCACTGTGTGCAAGTACAGTACAGGAGAACATCACATATCTACATCACTGCTTCAAAGACTTGAGGTTTACAGATCTGAGGTTTGTAGATCTTCAAAGATTTGAGGTCTGCGTACGACTATGAATCAGGCCTATTATAACTATGTACGACTATGAATCAGGCCTATTATAACTTTTATTTGTGTGTTTATATGAAGTGACAGTCTCTTGTCTTATCGATTAACTATGTAAGTGTCAAATACAGAAGTCGGGTCATGCATTAAATAGCACTGTTTCTGAACATATGCTCTGGCATCACATTTACAATGGAAGGGAAAGTTTACTTAATAATCTGGTCACTAACTGTATTTGTGTACTTGGCTGTAAAGCAGATGATGAATAGCACAGATAACACCAAACATTTTGCCTTACTATACTCTATAGTGATCAACAACCATATTTGTTGACTTGCAGGAATGCAAACCAAACCCTCGTTTATCATACTACAGTTGGTCATGAGAAGGCTGTATATACTCTACCAATAGAGCTCAGTCAGACAGCTATAATCATCTCAAGTGCTGCAGAGTACAGCATTTCTGGTATCAACTACATATAAATTAGAAAAAGTGTATGCTCTCACCAGGTAGTGTATAGATAGGACTCCTTGGCCAGGCTCTATCAAGCCATCCTTTAGGAGAACCCTTAGGGTTATGCCCCTCTTGGTCAAAAAGCTGCTTGCCTTCCCAGATGGGGGTGCTCTTCCAGAGTTCTCCACCTCAGTATCATCCAGTTCTTCATCTTCTTCCAGTCCATCCTCACCCCATGAGGATTGTTCCTCCATTAGAGATCTACAGGAAAGTACATACTTTGAGAAATATCAGAAAACATTCATGTTTCTCAATGCATAATACATGTTGCCTGTACTGTGTATATATATATATATTACATTTACTGCTTGTGGGTCATTCCATGTCAGTTCAACCAGGTGTATCCACCACCCATGTCAGATTTTTATTAATTGTAGCTGTGAGTGGTGAACCCAGGGGACTTCAGATCTGTGTGTGCCCGGGACTCACTTACTGTATAAACACGCTGATTAAGAACTGAGGCATAGGTTCATATTCCTCCAGTAATTTCATATACCACAGCTACTAAGGCGACCATTGTACAAGTGTGGAGCAATCACTTATGCTTTTATTTGTGTTATATTGTGATTGATTTGTGTTGATTAAAATTGTACTTCACTATATCACTTTTCAATTGTTTTGGGGTTCATCTGGATTTAATCCTGCCATCTAGACAGTAGTGCTGGATAAGTCTTACCTATTCCTTTTTTTTTTCATGCATATTGTGGTGGAGGTATTGAGGAATCTTCTCATTTCAGGATAAGATTGATCTGGCTGCACACTATTACGCGCACTTGTGTTAGTCTCATTCTTCTTGATCTGGTACATAACCAAATTGGATAGCATGTAAAAAAAATATGGGTGAAACATCGGGAATAATCAGACGATGTATTTTCACCTGTAATTGGATACCCCCACAAACTGTGGTTCCTGTTGTCTTCATGTCATCTGATGACAATCGGAATATGTGAAGTTCATCATAACTAATAGGCTGATATTGGTGATGAGCAAGTGTTCCTACCACAGTCATTGCTGTTTCTAGACTGCTATGCAGCTTGGTTTTGCAGTCTTGTATTTCATTTTGTGACACGTAGAAAATCTTTATGCCATGTATCTTTTCAGCCCAGCTACAGGTCCAAATGTGTCAAGATGTGAGGAGTTTCCACTGCTTGCAGACTGGTCTGGGTGGCTAGACGTTTACTAGCACCATCACTAAAGTAGTGAACATACTCCATATTCAGTAATAGTTCCACTAAGTGTTTCATAACTACTGTAATGAAGGTATGCACAGTTGTGGCTACATGGTCATGGGTATCACTTATTATAACATACAGACTCACTCAGTTTAAAGTGTCACAAAATCATCTTGCCTAATAAATCGATGTAGCCACACTAATTGTTGCCTTGCAGCAAGTGTGCTCGCAAATACATGCCAATGGAAGCCTATAGAGCGAACGCCGGCTGTGGTCAGTCGCAGCACATCGCATTCGCACTATACCAGCGATGCGTATGCCGTGCAAACGCATCGCAGCATAGACTACAGTATCTGTACACAGTAAATGGGTGAAGAGTTCCAGTGGAACTTTTGAACTGCATCCTGCCACACAAATTAATAATTTTCTGCAAAATCTAGTAACACATAGCTTCTGTTTTTGGGTGAATGGTTTCCTTCAGCTGGTGTAGGTATTCAGCCTGTGACTATGCTGTATACAGATGGGCTGTTGCATCATCAACAGCACTACAAATAACTTCACGGAAATGTTCCACAGTACTAGTGATTGTAACCAATTTACTGTGGTCAGTGTGGACCCACTGCTTATAAACAATTGTGTCCTCATCATCCATGTCACTATCATGGAAAGGTTTTTCAACTATTTTCTGAAGTGCTTCCATACCTGGAAATTTATCACATCGATGAAGCATACACGTTTTTGAGACTGAAGAACAAACAAGGATTTCAGTCAGGTCTTTGTAGTCCATCTTTAGTGGTAGAGCAGCAGCCAATAAATTTTTACGTTTTGGTGAGTTTCGCAAACACACACAGAATGCATACCTCATGCCACAACACTAACACACCACGTAGGTCGTAAGGAAGAAACCTTAGACAATCCAACTTGAATGTCTGGAAACCGGTATTTGAAAGTAAGATAAAGCTCTTTCAAGTTTACTAGGAGTAGCCTTTTCTGTTTGTGAATCCTTTTTTCCTCCTGGAACTTTTACAGAAACAAACTTTCTTTCCAGGGCACATGCGAGAATGTTCATCTCCGTAAAACTGCTGTACCTGATGAACGATTTGTACAGGAAGGGCATTCCCTCTATATTTTTCATTTTCTGCCAGTATGCCATGGGTTTCTTTAAGTTTTCTTGATTGTTTTACTGGGTGGTGGACATTTCATTTTTTGGGGGGTGATTTGATATGGAATGACCCTTGTGACTTTTATGGGACAAGTTAAAAAAATAAGATTTTACACTTACCGGTAAATCTATTTCTCGTAGTCCGTAGAGGATGCTGGGACTCCGTAAGGACCATGGGGAATAGACGGGCTCCGCAGGAGGCATGGGCACTTTAAGAAAGACTTTGGACTCTGGGTGTGCACTGGCTCATCCCTCTATGCCCCTCCTCCAGACCCCAGTTAGAGAAACTGTGCCCAGAGGAGATGGACAGTACGAGGAAAGGATTTTTGGGAATCCCAGGGCAAGATTCATACCAGCCACACCAATCACACCGTATAACTTGTGATAACTACCCAGTTAATAGTATGAACAAACAACATAGTCTCGGTCTAAACCGATGAAACTATAACATAACCCTTATGTAAGCAAAAACTATATACAAGTCTTGCAGAAGAAGTCCGCACTTGGGACGGGCGCCCAGCATCCTCTACGGACTACGAGAAATAGATTTACCGGTAAGTGTAAAATCTTATTTTCTCTAAAGTCCTAGAGGATGCTGGGACTCCGTAAGGACCATGGGGATTATACCAAAGCTCCCAAACGGGCGGGAGAGTGCGGATGACTCTGCAGCACCGATTGAGCAAACAGGAGGTCCTCCTCAGCCAGGGTATCAAATTTATAGAACTTTGCAAAGGTGTTTGACCCCGACCAAGTAGCTGCTCGGCACAACTGTAATGCCGAGCTCTTGGAGACAGGGTGTTCCTCTGATGCATATGTAAATGGGACCCGGACCATTTGTCCAGTAGATCCCATTGAAAGGTCCTCGCATGGAACCTTCCGAAGGGGATGGCCTCGTACGCATCCACCATTCCCCAGGACACGCGTGCAGTGATGCACTGAAACCTTTTTTAGCTTTAATAGGTTCCTGACCAGGGCTATGAGCTCCTGAGCCTTTTCCATCGGAAGAAAAACCTTTTTCTGGTCTGTGTCTAGAATCAGACCAAGAAAGGTAGGGACTAGCTGGGACTTTGGTATATTGAGAATCCAGCCATGCCCCTGCAACATCCTCACCGACAGCGACTTCTCCCGAGATCTCGCCTTTATGAGGAGATCGTCCAAGTATAGGATAATTGTGACACCCTGCTTGCGCAGGAGCACCATCATTTCCGCCATTACCTTGGTGAAAATTCTCGGGGCTGTGGAAAGCACAAACGGCAACGTCTGAAATTGGTAATGACAGTCCTGTACTGCAAATCTCAGGAACGCCTGGTGAGGAGGGAAAATCGGAACATGAAGGTATGCATCCTTTATGTCCAGGGACACCATCCAATCCCCCCCCCCCTCCAGGCTGGGGATGACCGCTCTGAGCGATTCCATCTTGAACTTGAACTTTTTCAAGTACAAGTTCAGGGAGTTTAGATTCAAAATGGGCCTGACCGAACCGTCCGGTTTCGGGACCACAAACAGGGTTGAGTAATACCCCTTTCCTTGCTGGAGAAGAGGAACTTTGACTATCACCTGTTGAAGATACAATTTTTTAATTGCAGTCAACACTAACTCCCTCTCTGACGGGGAAGCTGGCAGAGCCGATTTGAATAACCGGCGAGGAGGCACGTCTTCGAATTCCAGCCTGTATCCCTGAGAAACAATCTCTATAGCCCAGGGATCCACCTGTGAGTGAACCCAGACCTGGCTGAAAAATCGAAGACGTGCCCCCACTTGAGCTGACTCCCCCCGGGAAGCCCCAGCGTCATGCGGTGGACTTTGCAGATGTAGGGGAGGACTTCTGCTCCTGGGAACTAGCTGCATGCAGCTTTTTTCCCTTGCCTTTTCCTCTGGCAAGGAAGGACGATCCCCGTACCTTCTTGCTTTTATTGGAACGAAAGGACTGCATTTGATAATGAGGTGCCTTTTTAGTATGCTGCGGGGGGGACATAAGGTAAGAAATTCGATTTACCGGCCGTAGCAGTAGAGACAAGGTCCGAGAGGCCTTCTCCAAACAACTCCTCCCCCTTGTAAGGCAACGACTCCATATGCTGCTTTGAGTTGGCATCCCCCGTCCACTGTCGGGTCCACAGGAGTCGCCTAGCAGAAATAGACATAGCATTTATTCTGGAGCTTAGTAAACAAATGTCTATTTGAGCATCCCTCATATATATAGCAGCATCTTTGATATGCTCTAGGGTCATTAGAATGGTATCCTTATCTAGGGTGTCAAGTTCCGTAGATAAGGAATCTGTCCATGCTGCGATAGCACTACACACCCAGGCCGATGCCATAGCCGGTCTAACGATAGTACCGGAATGTGTGTAAATGTGCTTCATGGTAACCTCCTGCTTACGATCAGCCGGATCCTTGAGGGAAGCTGTATCCTGAGAAGGCAGTGCCACCTTCTTGGATAAGCGTGTCAGCGCCTTGTCTACCTTCGGCGAAGATTCCCATCGTATCCTGTCCTTTTGTGGAAAGGGATACGCCATAAGAATCCTTTTGGGAACTTGTAGTCTCCTATCTGGAGATTCCCAAGCCTTTTCGCACAAGTCGCTTAGTTCAAATGAGGACGGAAAAGTGACCTCAGGCTTTTTCCCTTTACACATGTGTACCCTCGTGTCAGGGACAGGGGGTTCCTCAGTGATATGCAAAACCTCTTTAATGGCAATAATCATGTAACGAATACCTTTCGCCACCTTTGGCTGTAATTTTGCATCCTCATAGTCGACACTAGAGTCAGTATCTGTGTCGGTATCTGTGTCAGTGATCTGGGATATGGTGCGTTTTTGAGACCCCGAAGGTCCTGGTGCCACAGGGACAGGCATGGTCTGACTACCTGACTGATCCCTAGCTTCAGCCTTGTCTAATGGCTTATGCAGTAAATTTACATTTGCATTCAAGACATTCCACATATCCACCCAGTCCGGTGTCGGCGTTGCCGACGGCGACCTGACCATCATGCACTCCCCCTCCTCCTTAGGTGAGCCTTCCTCGTCAAACATGTCAACACACACGTACCAACACACTTCACACACACACACAGGGAATCTCTTTTCTGAAGACAGGTTCCCCCTGAGGCCCCTTGGAGAGACAGAGAGAGAGTATGCCAGCACACACCCCAACGCTATATAACCCTGGAGAAAAACACAGATTGTTTACCCAGTAGCGCTGCTTAATGTATAAACGCCAATAATGTGCCCCCCCTCTACTTTAAAACCCCCTTTCACCGTGTGTCAAGCAGGGGAGAGTCCGGGGAGCTTCCTCTCAGCGGTGCTGTGGAGAGAAAATGGCGCTGGTGAGTGCTGAGGGAGAAGCCCCGCCCCCTCGGCGGCGGGCTTCTGTCCCGCTCAAACTTACTAAAAAATGGCGGGGGCTCTTTTATATACATGTACAGTGCCCACCTGTACATGTATATAGACTTTTGCCATAGGAGAGGTGTTTCATTGCTGCCCAGGGCGCCCCCCCTGCGCCCTGCACCCTTACAGTGACCGGAGTGTGTGAGGTGTATGGGAGCAATGACGCACAGCTGCGGTGCTGTGCGTTACCTCAGTGAAATACCGAAGGCTTCTGCCGCCTGAGACGTCTTCTGTCTTCGTTTCTTCTGGCTCTGTGAGGAGAACGGCGGCGCGGCTCTGGGGTGAACGCCCAGGACGAACCTGTGTTCACTCCCTCTGAAGCTAATGGTGTCCAGTAGCCGAGGAAGCAGAGCCTATCATTTAAGTAGGTCTGCTCCTCTCTCCTCAGTCCCTCGATGCAGGGAGCCTGTTGCCAGCAGTGCTCCCTGAAAAAGAGAAAAAATCCTAACAAAAATGCTTTCTAAGCAGGAAACTCAGGAGAGCTCCCTGCAGTGCACCCATTCTCCTCTGGGCACAGTCTATAACTGGGGTCTGGAGGAGGGGCATAGAGGGAGGAGCCAGTGCACACCCAGAGTCCAAAGTCTTTCTTAAAGTGCCCATGCCTCCTGCGGAGCCCGTCTATTCCCCATGGTCCTTACGGAGTCCCAGCATCCTCTAGGACGTTAGAGAAAAAGATATGCAACAAGTGAATGAGGCATGCGATAAGTTAATAATAAAAATAATAGTAAATTCACTATCTGTTTATTATAATCATGTTTAAAAGGAGAAAGTTTTTTCGTTTTTTGTAAAAAGGTTAAAACAAGATCCCTAGAGCAATGTTACTGTGAAATGCTGCACTAATATATTTATGACAGAACAGTGTTTCCTTTAAGTAAATTTTTCTAGTGATACAACCTTTGATTTCAGCTGTTTTTGGCCAATTCTACAGAACACCATTATGTATTGTACAGTATATGTACATTTCCATTCACTACAAATACAGCTGTAACAACTGCAGACAATACACCTTGCTAGGGTTGGAATAGGACTGAGAAAACACGGCTAAATTGTGTTTTTTCAAACAAGCAGAGGAGTTAAAAACAACAAAACTTAACTTTCAATAACTTAAAAACCATTCATTGATGTTTTTCCTATACCTACATACCCACCTGTATAAATCTCTGGGCTGGGGCAGATTTAGAGATGAACATGTCTGCCGTAAATAGTTCAAGGAAAAACATGCAGAAATTTGCCTGTAAAATCTTCAAAATCCATCTGCATAACTGACTTGATTTCAACTATGGGTTTGTCCCTCCACGTTTATTAATAGATTAAATTGTACAACGCTCTATGGGGGTGATTCAGACCTGATCGTAGATGTGCTAAATTTAGCACATCTACAATCAGCTTCCCTGACATGCGAGAAGGCGCCCAGCACAGGGCTAGTCCGCCCCGCATGTCAGGCACTACCCCCATCGTACAAGTACAAAAGCATTGCTTTTGTACTGGAGTAGCTCCCAGCCAGCGTAGCTCCGGTGCGCTGGCAGGGAGCTACCCGTCGCAGCCTGGGTCGCAGCGCCCCCCCCCCCCACAGTCCGGCCATGCCTGCATTGCCCGGACAGCGCCCCCTAAACGGCGGCTAAACGCCACCGGCCTGTGCCCTCCCGTCCAGCGACCGCCTCTGCCTGTTAATTAGGCAGAGGCGATCGCTGGACTAAGACAGCCGTTGGCTGTCTGCCATGCGCCGGCGCACTGAGGCGCCGGTGCATGCGCAGTTCAGGCCTGATCGCTGCTGTGCGAACACACACAGCACTGATCAGGTCTGAATTAGCCCCAACATGCAATGCGACAGTCAGCCAGAGCACCCAGAGTACCAGGCTAATTGGCATAGGTGTACATTTTCCCTATAACAGCTCATTAGAAATGGAAACTCATGGAAGTGTCAGAAAGGGAGTATAATTTGACTATTAATCTCCTGTGTGGAAGATACATGTACACACTTTTCCCTTTAACTGTTGGGTCAGCACAGACCTGTTCAGCAATAACAGAGAGCCATTGAATACATCAACTAAAGGAATTTTATGTGGCAATATGACAATATGACATTTCTTTTTTCTGTATCATCGTCACATGCCAAAGCCCCCAATGCTGCTCCAGAGTCAAAGGTAGGTGCACTAACAGGCATAACAGGAGAAGGTTCAGCTGGTCAGCCAAACCAACACTCAGCAGCACAACTTAAACTGAGTACACACCAGGTGATATGTCATCCGATTCAGAGGATTATTGTGAGACGAGCCACCTGAGCATCGATACATCAGGTAGGCATTGTCACGGTTATAGGCACAGTGTTACTGCTTTAGGTGATGATTGGTGTCCAATGGCTGCAGCTGGGGACTGTAAATGAGAAGGATGAATATAACTCTTTTGCATGGGAATTGGGTAGCAGTGAGAACTGACTTTGAAATGTAGTGGATCACTAAGTGGTACTGTAAAGGACTGGATACCAGCTGCGGAATGAAGCTGGACCAGACTGAATTAAAGTCTATTGACTCTTGCCACTTTGCCATTGGATTGTGGATGATAGGGCGTTGAAAATTTTTATTTTACTTGCATAGCTGTACATAAGGCACACCAGAATTTAGCAACGAACTGGACACCATGATCTGACACTACGTCCAATGGAAGTTCATGCAGCCTATTTTATTTATTTATTTATTAACAGTTTCTTATATAGTGCAAAAAAATTTTGTTGAGTCTATGGACGAACTGGAATAGGAAGAGGTTGAAGAAGACTTGCCACTGGAGAATGAGAAGACTTGTGTTGAGCACATGTAGGACAAGACTAAATAAATTCACAAATATCTTGCTTCGTTGTAGGCCACCAATAATTGGATTGCAGAAATTTGAAGGTCTTAAATAACCTGGTATGTGTGGCAAATGGGAGGAATAAGCCCAGGTAAGGAGATGCTTCCTTAAATGTTGAGGAACGTGAGACCTCCCTGGAGGTACCATCAACTTTGTGGTAGCAAAAGCAAGAGGACTGATGATGGGTCTTTCATGAATGTCATCTTCCTTTATTTTTAAATGAAAAAAGATCTAGATAAAGCCTCGGTCTTAACATTTTGAATCCCTGGGCGGTACTTGATACAAAAATTAAAACTAGCAAAACAAAAGAGCCAAATGAGCCTGTCTTGGGTTAGAGTAGGTTCTTGTGATCGGTAAAAATGGTGATTGAATGAAGAGCACCTTCAAGCAGATACTTCTACGCCTCCAAGGCGAATTTGATAGCATGAAGCTCCTGATCCCCGGTAGAATAATTCCGTTCAGCTTGGGAGAATTTCTTTCAAAACATGCCACAGGGATGTAACTTCCTAAACTCTGTATACTGAGATAGCACAGCTCCAGTACCAACACTAGAAGCATCAACTTCCAAAAAGAATAGTTTCTCTAACACTAGCTGCAAGAGTATAGGAGCAGAAATAAACTCTTGTTAAAGCTGATGGAAAGCAGTGAGTGCCTCCTGAGGCCATTTTGCAGCATTTGCTCCCTTCTTGGTCAAGGCAATAATGGGAGCTGCAACTGTAGAGAAGTTCTTGATACATTTCTGGTACATTGTATAGCCTTTAAAGTAGTAGGAACTCCTGAATAGCAGATAGCTTTTCTGGATCCATGTGAAATTTGTAACCTGAGATTATATATACAACAAAAGGTATACTTGTAACTTCAAAAGTGCATTTGGATAACTTGCCTTAGAGATTATTTCTGCATAACCATCGAAGCACCTCTTTAACGTGCACTCAATGACTCTGGAGGTATTGTGAAAAGATTAAAATATCGTCCAAGTATACAACCATGTAACGATAAAGGACATCACGGAAGATCTCACTGACAAAATTCTTGAAGACAGCTGGGGTGTTAAAGAGGCAGAAGGGCATAACTAGGTATTCATAATGGCAGTCCCTTGTGTTGAAAGCAGTCTTCCATTCATCGCCCTCACGAAAGCTAACCAAGTTATACGCTCCCCTCAGATCAAGGTTTGTAAATATCTTGTCCCACGGACCCTGTCAAAGAGTTCTGTAGTAAAAAGGTAATGGATATCTTGTTTAAGAGTGGTGTCATTCAGGTTACGGTAATATATACAAGGACATAGCCCACCATCTTTTTTCTTGATGAAAAAAACCCCTGCATCGGCAGGTGATGTAGATGGCCAGATAACCCTTTAAGTTCTCTTGCACATAGGGGGTCATTCCGAGTTGATCGTACGCAGCAACTTTTTGCAGCTCGTGCGATCAACTAGACGCCGCCTATTGGGGAGTGTATTTTAGCATAGCAGGGCTGCGATTGCTTGTGAAGCCCTGCTATGCTAAAAAAGTTTCAAGCAAAACAAGACTAGCCCTATACCTACTTACCCTTTGCGACGGATCCAGCGATGCAGGTCCCGGATTTGACGTCGGACATCCGCCCTCAAAACGCCTGGACACGCCTGCATTCGCTGGACCGCTCCCGGAAAACGTTCAGTTGCCGTCCCGACACACCTAACTCCTGTCAATCTTCTTGCGGTCGCCGCTTTGACCGCTTTCCTCATTCCCGGCATCGTTGCCCGGCATGCAACGATGCGTGTGCGCAGTCCCGACCCGTTCACACTGCAGCAAAGAACCACTGCGTGCGAACGGGTCGGAATGACCCCCATAGTCCGACGTCGCCTGAGTCTCAGAAATGGATAGCAGATAGGTTCGACCCCTGGTAGGTGTATTCCCAGGGATCAAGTTAATTGGACAGTCCCACGGCCGGTGAAGAGGTAATTGATCTGCAACTTGCACAGAGAAGACGTCTAAAAAATATTGATGTTCTGCAGGTAGTGTGGAAGAAGAAAGAGAAGTCTCCTGGCACATACATTCTGCTAAGACAAAGGTCTCCTGACAGGAAGGACCCCAGGCTACAATTTTGGAGCTGTACCAATCAATGTGTGAATTGTGAAGACGAAGCCATGGTGAACCCAATCTAAAGTGATGTTTTTCATAGGACAAGACAAAAAAAATGTTTGTGATAAGAGGTGCCTATAGATACTGTAGGTTCAGTAACATGAGTAATAGTCCCTTCAGGGATCAGAGTTCCGTTGACTGCTGTGAGAACAACTGGTTGCTTAAGATTCTGGAGAGATAACTCTAAGAATTGAACAAATGATGAATAAAGAAAAGTTCCTAGCGACCCCTGAGTCAATGAGAGCAAGAATTTGATAAAAATGTTTGGTACCCTTGAGGATCACAGTAATTACACAGTCTGTTCTTGGAGTATGACTATCGACTGCTCCCAACCTGACTCCTCCTGTACAGGTCAGGAGGCCTAGTTTCCTGGACGTCTAGAACAATTCTTTAAAAAATTATCAGCTGAGCTGCAATACTGAGTTTTTCCTGATGTCTGTGTTGCCGTTCTTCAGGAGTGAGTCGAGACCGACCTAACTGCATCGGTTACTCTGTAGATGGTGACTTGGGATGGAAGGTGGGAGCCAACCAAATTCTGTGATGGTCACCTTGACTACGTTCTAGCCCACATTTCAAAAGGCGTAGATCAGTCTTGATATATAAAGAGGTCTAAAGAGTTCATGGCTTCCAGGGTATTGGGCAAATCTTTAGTTGCCGGATCATTCTTTAAATGCTCAGATAAACCATTGGGAAAGGCGACTTTCAAGGCATCATTATTCAAATGTAGTTCAGAGGCAATATTTTGAAATTTAACTATATACTGTCTGACCGGGAGAGAGCCCTGCTTAACAAGGAGAAGATCTACTGAAGCTGCCACTGGTCTGCCTGGCTCATCAAAAATGAGTTTGAAAGAAGAAATAAACAAATAATAGTCTGAGGTAAGGGGATAAGAATGCTCCCATAAAGGAGACACCCACTCAAAAGCTGATCCTTCTAGGAGGGACATTATATATGCAACCTTGGACCTCTGTGTGGGAAAGTTTTGTGGAAGTAACTTGAAATATACTTCGCACTAGTAGGTAGTTGTAACCGAGGCTTAGCGCCCATAGCAGACGTGGAGACTGGTGACAAAGTAGTTGAGGAGGAGACAGGAGTGGTAACTGGTGTTAATGCAGGCTGGATCCTGTCTAGGTTGTCTGAAAGTTCTTCTTGTAAATGCTGAATCACTTGATGATAAGTAGCCTCCTGTGCATCTACCCGAGTTGCTAAGTTTCTGCTACCTTTGGTTTTGGGGCTGGATTGGAATCCATAGTATGGCCTGTGCAAACTGTCACGGTTTTATGCACAGTGTTACCTGCTTCAGGTGATGACTGATATCCAACGGCTGCAGCTCAGGGCTGGAAACGAGAAGGCTGAATATAACTCCTTTGCATGGGAATTGGGTAGCAGTGAGAACTGAATTTGGTGTGTAGTTGACCACTAAGTGCTATTGTACTGGACTGGTTACCGGCTGAAACATAAAGCATGACCGGACTCATTACCAGCTGAAGAATAAAGCTGGACCAGACTGGTTACCAGCTGAAGAATAAAGCTGGACTGGACTGGTTAATGGCTGAAGAATAAAGCTGGACTGGTTAATGGCTGATGAATAAGGCTGTACCAGTTACCAGCTGAAGAATAAGCTGGACCGGACTGGTTACCAGCTGAAGAATAAAGCTAGACCGGACTGGTTATTGGCTGAAAAATAATCCTGGACCGGCTTGGTTACTGGCTGAAGAATAAAGCTGAACCAGACTGGTTACCAGTTGAGAACTAAAGCTGGACTGGACTGGTTACCAGCTGAAGAATAAAGCTGAACTGGAGTGGTTACTGGCTGAAGAATAAAGCTGGACTGGTTACCAGCTGAAGAACTAAGCTGGACCGGACTGGTTATCAGCTGAAAAATAAAGCTGGACCGGCCTGGTTACTAGCTGAAGAATAAAGCTGAACCAGACTGGTTACCAGCTGAGAACTAAAGTTGGACTGGACTGGTTACAGGCTAAAGGGTTAAAGTTGGGCAAGACTGGTTACAGGCTGAAGGGTTAAAGCTGGACTGGACTGGTTATCGGCTGAAGGGTTAAAGCTGGACTGGTTACTGGCTGAAGGGTAAAAGCTGGACTGGACTGGTTATAGGTTGAAGGATTTAAACTGAACTGGACTGGTTACCGGCTGAAGGTTTAAAGCTGGACCATACTGGTTACCGACTGAAGGGTTAAAGCTGGACTGGACTGGTTACCGGCTGAAGGGTTTAAGCTGGACCGGACTAGTTACCAGCTGAAGGGTTAAAGCTGGACCAGACTGGTTACCAGCTGAAGGGTTAAAGCTGGATTGGTTACCGGCTAAAGGGTTAAAGCTGGACCAGACTTTTTACTGGCTGAAGGGTTAAAGCTGGACCAGACTTGTTACAAGCTCAAGGGTTAAAGCTGGACTGGTTACTGGCTAAAGGGTTAAAGCTGGACCGGACTCGTTACCGGCTGAAGAATAAAGCTGAACCGGATTGGTTATCGGCTAAAAAATAAAGGTGGACCAGCCTGGTTACTGGCTAATGAATAAAGCTGAACCAGACAGCTAATCGGCTGAGAACTAAAGCTGGACTGGACTGGTTAAAAGAATAACCGGCTGAAGAATAAAGCTGAACCAGACTGGTTACCAGCTGAGAACTAAAGTTGGACCGGATTGGTTACCGGCTGAAGAATAAAGCTGGACCGGATTGGTTATCGGCTAAAAAATAAAGGTGGACCAGCCTGGTTACTGGCTGAAGACTAAAGCTGAACCAGACAGCTAACCAGCTGAGAACTAAGCTGGACTGGACAAAAGAATAAAGAATAACCGGCTGAAGAATAAAGCTGAACCAGACTGGTTACCAGCTGAGAACTAAAGTTGGACCGGATTGGTTACCGGCTGAAAGGTTAAAGTTGGACCAGACTGGTTATCGGCTGAAGGGTTAAAGCTGGACTGGACTGGTTACTGGCTGAAGGGTGTAAGCTGGACTGGTTACTGGCTGAAGGGTAAAAGATGGACTGGACTGGCTACTGGCTAAAGGGTTAAAGCTGGACCAGACTGGTTACAGGCTGAAGAATAAAGCTGGACCAGACTGGTTATCAGCCAAAAAATAAAGCTGGACCAGCCTGGTTACTGGCTGAAGAATAAAGCTGAACCAGACCAGTAACCGGACTGGTAACCGGCTGAGAACTAAAGTTTGACCGGGCTGGTTACTGGCTAAAGGGTTAAAGTTGGACCGGACTGGTTACCGGCTGAAGAGTTAAAGCAGGACTGGACTGGTTACCAGCGGAAGGGTTAAAGCTGGACTGGACTGGTGACTGGCTGAAGAGCAGAAGCTGGACCTGGTACACAGATGGAGCCTCCCTCAATGTTGCAATTTCTCCACCTAAACGGAGGATTAGTCACGCCTAAGCGATAGCTCAGGTTGTTCAGTTGTTGCACGGACAGGAGCGTTGAGGCATGACTACATATGCAGCATGCAATGCACATCTTTACCACTGGGTGGCTAATGCTACACTAACCCAGTACTGTAGAGCGAATAGCGGCTGATTGATCTACAAGCTCTGGCAAATGGTCAGTGACGACTGTAATGTTACTGTATCCTGTACACACAGACCAATGGTCAGAAGGAGAGGCAATTTAAAAAAAAAGAAACCAATAAATCAATCAATAAAATTAGTGTATACAGATGCAAGCGAATGTGTTAAAGCAATGGTCCATTGATGGGTTATGTGAGCGTCCAAGTCCCGTAGACTAATCAATAAATAAAAATAGTGTATACAGATGGAAACGTGTTAACGCAATGGTCCATTGACGTTAGGCATACAGTACTGTATGTGAGCGTCCAAGTCTTGTAGCCAATACAGCAAACCTATGGAAAGGGATCACTGCTTACATTTACACATGAGCTTGTGTCTCTATCACCAGGTGTTGTGGCCAAGCGGTGAAGTGTCCCAGGTTCGATTCCCAAAGTGTGCATGCCTTTGATTTTCGTTTTTTTTCTTCTTGACATTTTATTATTATTTTTTTATAACATTCATACTTAAGAACCTTACATTCAATAGAATTATGCACACAGGAAAACACCTGTTTCCATAACTAACTGTTGGGGTGTCTGATATGCAAATCCATAGCGCAGTACTGTACTGTTTAATGTACAGTCACTCTGACCCTCTCTAGTCCTTTCCCCCAACCAAAGCGACTGTAGTATCAGCCCTTCATTTACATACTGTGTTGGTCTCCTTGTCTGAAAAGATCAGTTTCTAAGGGGAGGGGGAAGGGTGAGGGGGGATGTAGTGAGTTCAGAGACTCTGTCAAAAATATTCATTCTCTGTCGGGGCCCAAAAGAAAGAAACCAATAAATCAATAAATAAAAATAATGTAAAACGAACGTGTTAAAGCAATGGTCCGTTGACGTTAGGTTTATGTGCGCTATTAAATGAAAATAAATTAAATGGTCTTGAGGCTTACTATCTTCGGTTCTGGGGGACCAATCAGCTCAGAACCAAGTTGGTATGGAAGGGGAGATGATTAGCTACCAGAAGATACCGACCTAAAGTTTCTATGACCCCCACAAGGCTAACAGCAAGCGTCGGAACCCATGGTGGGTCTGATTTAACAGGCCCATTATAGTCTATGGGAAAATGGGTCCACTTTGCGCCCCAATATCTCTGGTTCTGGGTGTCCCAGAGACTCAAGACTGGTACCATACGAAAGAGGAGACTTTTGCCTTTTGGGCCACTAGTTTATGTGACACTGCAAAGGGAAACGGCAAGCATCCGTATGTTAGGTCCCCTCCAATTTTCCGCCCAGCTTACACGGGGTGCGGGGATTTTGGCTAGATAAAAATTACTGTACAGAGATGCTAAGCACAGTGTTTTGGCATCCAGGAAGATAGGGAGGAGCTTTTCTCTCTCCCCATTATACTTATAAAGATAACACTTGCTGCTGTAGCCTTTAGAGCAGAGTACGTTACAAGCTGTTCGTGCTACTTAGTACTCAAACAGAAAATACTGTAGAGATGCTAAGCACAGTGTTTTGGCATCCAGAAACTTAGGGAGCAGCTTTTATCGCTCCCCTTTATACTTATAAAGATAACTCTTGCCGCTGTAGCCTTTAGAGCAGAGTATGTTACAAGCTGTTCGTGCTACTTAGTACTCAAATAGAAAATACTCTACAGAGACACTAAGCACTGTGTTTTAGCATCCAGGAACTTATAAAGATAACACTTGTATAATGGGGAGAGAAAAGTTCCTCCCTAAATTCCTGGATGCCAAAACACAGTGCTTAGTGTCTCTTTACAGTATTTTCCATTTGAGTACTAAGTAGCACAAACAGCTTATAATGTACTCTGCTCTAAAGGCTACAGAGGCAAGGGTTATCTTTATAAGTATAATGGGGAGAGATAAAAGCTCCTCCCTATGTTCCTGGATGCCAAAACACTGTGCTTAGCATCTCTGTACAGTAATTTCTATCTAGCCAAAATCCCCGCACCCCGTGTAAGCTGGGCGGACAATTGGAGGGGACCTGACATACGGATGCTTGCTGTTTCCCTTTGCAGTGTCACAAACTAGTGGCCCGAAGCCAAAAGTCTCCTCTTTCGTATGGTACCGGTCTTGAGTCTCTGGGACACCCAGAACCAGAGATATTAGGGTGCAAAGTGGACCCATTTTCCCATAGACTATAATGGGCCCGTTAATTCAGACCCATCATGGGTTCCGACGCTTGCTGTTAGCCTTGTGGGGGTCATAGAAACTTTGGGTCGGTATCTACTGGTAGCTAATTGTCTCCCCTTCCATACCAACACAGTGTCGAGCTGATTGGAGCCCAGAACCAGAGAAATTAAGCTTTAAGCCCATTTTAATGACATTTCATTTAATAGCTCCCATAAACCTAACGTCAATGGACCATTGCTTTAACACGTTCGTTTGCGCTGTATACACTATTTTTATTTATTGGTTTATCTATGGGACCTCATTGCTGAAATGTAGTTTAAATAGCTTAATGATACGCGCGTACAGCATTGCCCATATAGTGTACAGTAAAGTAGTTCTTGCGATATTGGGGGTCATTCCGATTTGATCGCTAGCTGCCGTTGTTCGCAGCGCAGCGATCAGGCTAAAAATCTGCATTTCTGAGCATGCGTACGGGCCGCAGTGCGCACGCGCAACGTACTTTCACAAAAAACTATGCAGTTTCACACAAGGTCGAGCGACACTTTTCAGTCGCTCTGCTGATCGGTGAGTGATTGACAGGAAGTTGGTGTTTCTGGGTGGTAACTGAGCGTTTTCCGGGAGTGTGCTAAAAAACGCAGGCGTGTCAGGTCAAAACGCAGGCGTGCCTAGGGAAATGGGGGAGTGGCTGGCCGATTGCAGGGAGTGTTTGTGACGTCAAACCAGGAACCACACAGTTTGAAGTGATTTTGCTAACCTTTCGGTCGCACTTCTGCTAAGTTAAGATACACTCCCTGAGGGCGGCGGCTTAGCGTTTGCCCTGCTGCTACAAGCAGCTAGCGAGCGATCAACTCTGAATGAGGGCCATTGTGTACTGTATTTCAATGGAGACCACACGCATGTGCAATTGTGAATTAAAAAGCGAAATCTTGTGGATGATCGCAGGCATTCCACTCACTGGTAATGCCAAACACCATGATAAGCTCTGTGAGCCTCCCTACAACTAGGCACGCCGCCTTGCGCCAAGGAACGCTGCGACTCCGTGTTCGGGACTAACGCCATAGACAGCATAGATGAGTGAGGCTCCATCTGTTGCTGCACAGGAGACAAAATGCAGATTCACTTGTCAAACACACAATGTTTCTAGTTGCACAGCAGGGAGTGTCAGTGAAGTTAGTCTCTCATTAGTCCCCATGCTGTCATGTGACCAGAGGAAAGATGGCAGCACCCATGCAGGAGACTGCTGGGATGCTGGCCCAACAACACTCAGACAGCATGGACCATGCAGGGGAATGTCCACAGTCTGCCGGATGCCAAAGCTTTTCTGTCAGAGACCTGACAGACCTCCTACCGCAACTGCATCGGTAGTGGTGCGTGCCCAGGACGCCGGCACTGACCGCGCATCCTGACGGGCATCGCTTTCCTATAAACAAAGTGCAGCAGACATTATTGTAGTACTGTATGTGCTGTGTGTATTCCTTAAATGCTGAGAGCCGCTTCATACATTGAAGTGAAGCGGGAACTGCAGCACTAAGTGTGCGATATGTGCAGAAAGTGCATAGCAATGCTTCATCTGCCCCAATGGGTTTAGGTGGTCATTCCGAGTTGATCGCAAGCTGCATTCGTTTGCTGTGCAGCGACGAGGCAAAATAACGGCACTTCTGCGCATGCGTATGCGTTGCAATGCGCACACGCGACGTACTATTACAACGGCCGAAGTAGTTTCACACAGGGTCTAGCAAAGCTTTTCAGTCGCACTGCTAACAGCAGAGTGATTGACATGAAGTGGGCGTTTCTGGGTGTAAACTGGCCGTTTTCAGGGAGTGTTCGAAAAAACGCAGGCGTGGCTGGGTGAACGTAGGGCGTGTTTGTGACATCAAAACAGGAGCTAAACAGTCTGAAGTGAACGCAAGCGCTGAGTAGGTTTAGAGCTACTCAGAAACTGCACAAAAAAACTTTGTAGCCGTTCTGCGATCCTTTCGTTCGCACTTCTGCTAAGCTAAAATACACTCCCAGTGGGAGGTGGCATAGCGTTTGCACGGCTGCTAAAAACTGCTAGCGAGCGATCAACTCGGAATGACCACCCTAGTGCATAGTTAAATGCAAGTAATTTTGGCAGTGTGCATGCTCTGTAGCTGCATCTACAGCCAATTTGGAGTCATAAGCTAGTCAGTCACTACACTTAGCAGTGAAGCCTTGTAGAGAGCAGTGAAGCCCAAAGCAACCAATCAGCTTGTAACTTTCATTTCATAGCCTGTGCTAGATAAATTATAGAAGCTGATTGGTTGCTTTGAGCAACTTCTTTGCTACATTTCCTCTGTCATTAGCAGCTGTAATGGGCAGAAACATAAATTGAAATAAATTGGAAGCATAGAGAAATGTTTGGTGAATTGTTAAAGTATTAAATTGTTAATAATACAGAGGCATATGCCATATATGATATGCATCTGATGAAGTTGGGAGTACTTATATGGGGTGTGGTATGTTAGGGAGATTAGACTTAGGATGACAGTGTCTAGGTCGACCACTATTGGTCAACAGTAAGTAGGTTGATATGGGTTCTAGGTCGACAGGGACTGTAGGTCGACATGTACTAGGTCGACATGAGAAAATGTCGACATGAGGTTTTTTTACTTTTTTTTGTGTCGTTCAGTGACCGGGAACCCCAATTAGAGCACCGTGTCTCCTCGCAAGCTTCGGGCAAGGTGCCTCCCTCCGCTACCGCTGCGCTCGGCACAGATTACCATTTCCCAATTGAAGTCCACGTGGATCGTAAAGTATGAAAAGGTTTAAAAAAAATGTGAAAAAATAAGAATTTACTCACCGGTAATTCTATTTCTCGTAGTCCGTAGTGGATGCTGGGAACTCCGTAAGGACCATGGGGAATAGCGGGCTCCGAAGGAGGCTGGGCACTCTAGAAAGATCTTAGACTACCTGGTGTGCACTGGCTCCTCCCACTATGACCCTCCTCCAAGCCTCAGTTAGGTACTGTGCCCGGACGAGCGTACACAATAAGGAAGGATTTTGAATCCCGGGTAAGACTCATACCAGCCACACCAATCACACCGTACAACTCGTGATATGAAACACAGTTAACAGTATGAAACAATAGAGCCTCTCAACAGATGGCTCAACAATAACCCGATTTAGTTAACAATAACTATGTACAAGTAATGCAGATAAACCGCACTTGGGATGGGCGCCCAGCATCCACTACGGACTACGAGAAATAGAATTACCGGTGAGTAAATTCTTATTTTCTCTAACGTCCTAGTGGATGCTGGGAACTCCGTAAGGACCATGGGGATTATACCAAAGCTCCCAAACGGGCGGGAGAGTGCGGATGACTCTGCAGCACCGAATGAGAGAACTCCAGGTCCTCCTCAGCCAGGGTATCAAATTTGTAGAATTTTGCAAACGTGTTTGCCCCTGACCAAGTAGCTGCTCGGCAAAGTTGTAAAGCCGAGACCCCTCGGGCAGCCGCCCAAGATGAGCCCACCTTCCTTGTGGAATGGGCATTGACAGATTTTGGCTGTGGCAGGCCTGCCACAGTATGTGCAAGCTGAATCGTACTACAAATCCAACGAGCAATAGTCTGCTTAGAAGCAGGAGCACCCAGCTTGTTGGGTGCATATAGGATAAACAGCGAGTCAGATTTTCTGACTCCAGCCGTCCTGGAAACATATATTTTCAGGGCCCTGACAACGTCTAGCAACTTGGAGTCCTCCAAATCCTTAGTAGCCGCAGGCACCACAATAGGCTGGTTCAGGTGAAACGCTGACACCACCTTAGGGAGAAACTGGGGACGAGTCCTCAATTCTGCCCTATCCATATGGAAAATCAAATAAGGGCTTTTACAAGACAAAGCCGCCAATTCTGATACTCGCCTGGCAGAAGCCAAGGCCAATAACATAACCACCTTCCATGTGAGATATTTCAGATCCACGGTTTTTAGTGGTTCAAACCAAAGTGATTTTAAGAAAACTCAACACCACGTTGAGATCCCAAGGTGCCACAGGAGGCACAAACGGGGGCTGACTATGCAGCACTCCTTTTATAAATGTCTGAACTTCAGGTACTGAAGCTAGTTCTTTTTTGAAAGAAAATCGACAGAGCCGAGATCTGTACCTTAATGGAACCCAATTTAAGGCCCATAGTCACTCCTGCTTGCAGGAAATGCAGAAATCGACCTAGTTGAAATTCCTCTGTTGGGGCCCTTTCGGCCTCACACCATGCAACATATTTTCGCCATATGCGGTGATAATGAGTTGCTGTAACCTCTTTCCTGGCTTTAGTAAGCGTAGGAATTACTTCCTCCGGAATACCCTTTTCCTTCAGGATCCGGCGTTCAACCGCCATGCCGTCAAACGCAGCCGCGGTAAGTCTTGGAACAGACAGGGCCCCTGCTGCCGCAGGTCCTGACTGAGTGGCAGAGGCCATTGGTCCTCTGATATAAATTCTTGAAGTTCTGGGTACCAAGCTCTTCTTGGCCATCCACGAGTATCGTTCTTACTCCTCGCCTTCTTATTATTCTCAGTACCTTTGGTATGAGAGGCAGAGGGGAGAACATCTAAACCGACTGGTACACCCACGGTGTTACCAGAGCGTCCATAGCTATCGCCTGAGGGTCCCTTGACCTGGAGCAATATCTTTTATAGCTTTTTGTTAAGGCGGGACGCCATCATGTCCACCTGTGGCCTTTCCCAATGGTGTACAATCCTATTGGAAGACTTCTGGAGGAAGTCCCCATTCTCCCGGGTGGAGGTCGTGTCTGTTGAGAAGATCTGCTTCCCAGTTGTCCACTCCGGGAATGAACACTGCTGACAGTGCTAACACATGATTTTCCGCCTATCGGAGAATCCTTGTGGCTTCTGCCATCGCCATCCTGCTTTTTGTGCCGCCCTATTGATTACATGGGCGACTGCCGTGATGTTGTCTGATTGGATCAGTACCGGCTGGTTTTGAAGCAGAGGCCTTGCTGGCCTCAGGGCATTGTAAATGGCCCTCAGATCCAGAATATTTATGTGTAGGGAAATAACCTGACTTTACCAAAGTCCCTGGAAGTTTCTTCCCTATGCGACTGCCCCCCAGCCTCAAAGGCTGGAATCCATGGTCACTAGGACCTAGTCCTGTATGCCGAACCTGCGGCCCTCTTGAATATGGGCACTCTGCAGCCACCACAGTAGAGATACCCTGGTCCTTGGAGACAGGGTTATCAGCCTATGCATCGGAAGATGCGATCCGGACCACTTGTCCAACAGGTCCCTCTGAAAAGTTCTTGTATGGAACCTGCCTAATGGGATTGCTTCGTAAGAAGCTACCATTTTTCCCAGGACTCGCGTGCAATGATGCACCGCTACCTATTTTGGTTTCAGGAGGTCTCTGACTAGAGATGACAACTCCTTGGCTTTCTCCTCCGGGAGAAACACTATTTCTGGTTTATGTCCAGAACCATCCCCAGGAACAGTAGACGTGTCATAGGAACCAGCTGTGACTTTGGACTGTTTAGAATCCACCTATGCTGTTGTAGCACTTTCCAAAATAGTGCTACCCCGACTACCAACTGCTCCTTGGACCTCGCCCTCATAACGAGATTGTCCAATTACGGGATAATTACAACTCCCTTTTTTTTGAAGGAGTATCATCATTTCGGCCATTACCTTGATAAAACACCCTCGGTGCCATGTACAGTCCAAACGGCAGTGTCTGGACTTGGTAATGGTAATCCTGTACCACAAATCTGAGGTACTCCTGGCGAGGATGGTAAATGGGGACATGCAGGTAAGCATCCTTGATGTCCCGGGATACCATGTAATCCCCCTCGTCCAGGCTTGCAATAACCGCCCTGAGCGATTCCATCTTGAACTTGAATTTTTTTATGTTCAAGGATTTTAAATATAAAATGGGTCACACCGAACCATGCGGTTTCGGTACCCCAACCCGTGTGGAATAGTAACCCCGTCCTTGTTGAAGTAGGGGCACCTTGAGTATTACCTGCTGGGAATACCGCTTATTAATTGCCTCTAGCACAGCCTCCCTGCTTGAGGGAGTTGTCAGCAAGGCATATTTTAGGAAACGGCTGGGGGGAGACATCTCTAATTCCAGCTTGTACCCCTGAAATACTACTTGGAAGAAACAGGGATCCACCTGTGAGCGAGCCCACTAATTGCTGAAATTTTTGAGGCGGCCCCCCACCGTACCTGGCTACACCTGTGGAGCACCCGCGTCATGGTGTGTACTCACAGGAGGCGGGGGAAGAATCTTGATTCTGGGAACAGGCTGACTGGTGCAGCTTTTTCCCTCTACCCTTGTCTCTGTACAGAAAGGAAGCGCCATTTGACCCGCTTGCTTTTCTGAAGCCGAAAGGACTGTACCTTTTTCTGTGAGGAAACCTGAGGTAAAATTATTTCTTCCCAGCAGTTGCTGTGGATACGAGGTCCCAAAGACCATCCCCAAATAATTCCTCACTCTTATAAGGCTCTCTATGCGCTTTTTAAGTCAGCATCACCTGTCCAGTGACAGGTCTCTAATACCCTCCTGACAGAATGGACATTACATTTATTTTGGATGCCAGCCGGCAAAATATCCCTCTGTGCATCCCCCATATATAAGACAACGTCTTTAATATGTTTTTATGTTTGCCAACTATTATCCCTGTTTGACAGGGTCACCAACCACGCTGCAGCAGCACTATCTGCAGGTCTCAGTCTAGTACCTGAGTGTGTAAATACAGACTTCAGGATAGCCTCCTGTTTTTTTTTTTTTTTTTTTTTTTTTTATCAACAGGTACCTATTAAAGTGGCCGTATCCTAAGACGGCAGTGCCACCTTTTTTGACACACGTGTGAGCGCCTTATCCACCCTAGGGGATATCTCCCAGCGTAACTTATCCTCCTGGCGGGAAAGGGTACGCCATCAGTAACTTTTTATAAATTACCAGTTTCTTAACGGGGGAACCCACGCTTTTCACACACTTCAATTATCCATCTGATGGGGGAACAAAACACTGCCTGTTTTTTCTCCCCAAACCTAAAACCCATTTATAGAGGTTAAAGTCAGAAATGTATAACACATTTTTTATTGCCGGGATCAAGTCACGGATTGGATTGTGTATATGTCTCCACCTTGTCGACACTGGAGTCAGACTCTGTGTCGACATCTGTGTCTGCCATCTGAGAGAGCGGGCGTTTTTGAGCCCCTGATGGCCTTTGAGACGTCTGGGCAGTTTACCTCTCTATCCACTCTGGTGTCGGCCCCACAGGGGGCGACATCACATATATCGGCCTCTGTTCCGTCACCATATAAGCCTCCTCATTCAACATGTCGACACAGCCGTACCGACACACCGCAGACACACAGGGAATGCTCTAAACGAGGACAGGACCCACAAAAGCCCTTTGGGGGGACAGAGTGAGAGTATGCCAGCACACACCAGAGCGCTATATACTGCAGGGACTAACTGAGTTATGTCCCCTATAGCTTTATATCTATATATATAATGTATACTGCGCCTAAATTTAGTGCCCCCTCTCTCTTTTTTTTTAACCCTTGTAGACTGCAGGGGAGAGCCAGGGAGCTTCCCTCCAACGGAGCTGTGAGGGAAAATGGCGCCAGTGTGCTGAGGAGATAGGCTCCGCCCCTTTTTCGCGGCCTATTCTCCCGTTTTTTATGGACTTCTGGCAGGGGTATTTACCTCATATATAGCCCCTGGGGCTATATATTGAGGTATTTTTGCCAGCCAAGGTGTTTTTATTGCTGCCTCAGGGCGCCCCCCCCCAGCGCCCTGCACCCTCAGTGACCGGAGTATGAAGTGTGTGAGAGGAGCAATGGCGCACAGCTGCAGTGCTGTGCGCTACCTTGGTGAAGACTGAGTCTTCATACCGCCGATTTTCCGGACCATCTTCTTGCTTCTGGCTCTGTAAGGGGGACGGCGGCGCGGCTCCGGGACCGAACATCAAGGCTGGGCCTGCGGTCGATCCCTCTGGAGCTAATGGTGTCCAGTAGCCTAAGAAGCCCAATCCGGCTGCAAGCAGGCGAGTTCGCTTCTTCTCCCCTTAGTCCCTCGCTGCAGTGAGCCTGTTGCCAGCAGGTCTCACTGAAAAGAACAAATTCTAAGACTATAACTTTCTAAGAGCTCAGGAGAGCCCCTAGTGTGCATCCAACCTCGGCCGGGCACGAAATCTAACTGAGGCTTGGAGGAGGGTCATAGTGGGAGGAGCCAGTGCACACCAGGTAGTCTAAGATCTTTCTAGAGTGCCCAGCCTCCTTCGGAGCCCGCTATTCCCCATGGTCCTTACGGAGTTCCCAGCATCCACTAGGACGTTAGAGAAACTCATGTCGACCTTTTGTCATGTCGACCTGGAACATTTCGACCTAGAGTCCCTGTTGACCTAGAAACCATGTCGACCTACTTACCATGGACCAACAGTGGTCGACCTAGACAGTGTCGACCAAAAGACTGGATCCCTTTATATGTAAGGCCTTAAGATACCCACTTGGACCTGTTTGGATCTTATATTGCTGACAACTCCACATTGCCAATACCTACCCCACCTTCAGACATCCTCCACAATTAATTTTCTGGCTAAACCAAGGCGCCAGTTTCAGATTGTATATTATATTTTTAAATTCTTTGCAGCAGACCAGTGGGACTCATCATCCGCATATGCCTTAGAGGCCCCTCCTTCAAACTAGAGGGTTGATGCAGGGCCATATTATCTGACTAGGCTGAAGCCTAGAGGCAGTGCAGGGACAAGGGATTAATTACCTGCATCCTGGGGCATCAATGGTTAAATGCACTTTGCACTCTGCACCATAGCAAGGCACACTCTTAGTGAGCTGAGGTATGTTTTGAGACAATGGTGGTGATGGTGGGTGGGATAGACAGCGCACTAACAGTGCAGTAGTGTTATCTCAAATGAGAAAGGAAAAGATAGAACAATTGTGCCACCAGTGGGAATAGTCCCTGTTGGTCGGCACGCCAATTGGAATTGTGAGGGTGCGGGATGTAGGGGGAGGTAATGTGACCTGCGGTCTCCTGACTGCCAGTCCCATAACTACATCCAGATGTATCAATGAAAAGAGTAGAGATGTGGACAAGTTGCCCATAGCAACCAATCAGCTTCGAGGTAGCATTTATACATTTTAGAAAATGATAGGTAGAAACTGATTGGGCAATGTAAGAAAATTTTTATTATTGACCAGTCTAAATATTTATATATTTGTTGCAGACTTCATAGTTGTACAATATGGCCAAGCTAGTTCATTCATTAAATATGTTAAATGAATAGATAATTAAGTGAACCAGTTTGTATATGTATGAATACAGATTCATATGTGTTTTAGGATTGTGTCTGTTTGCAGGTATGAAAAAATAGGATTTCGAGTCTGAGTTATTACTGTATGTTAATCAAAACTTAGATTGTATCTAGAGTTGTAGAAGTTAAACAAGTTCAAAAAAATATCTGGGAAAACCTTATTGCATTACTTGTATTTGTGAGGCCACACCCACTTTTGTGAGGCTACACCCACTTTCGCAGAAACGCATGCGCATTGGGGGGAGGGGGTAACTCCTTCAGAGGTTTTATTTTCTGAAAGTAGCTCACATCCCAATTAAGGTTGGAGACCACTGATCTAATCTAAACTGGATACTAGTTTGGGTATTTTACAAGACTATCAATAGTCAGAGTATCCATGTTTTATCTTGATTTCAACACACTAAGAAAACAAGATTTTGGTATTTACCGACAAATCTCTTTCTTCAATTCCACTAGGGGACACTGGAGTGTTCTTTAAAGTGGGGATATAGGAAGTTGAGAACGGTGAGGAATAGGCCCAGAACTCAAGGGGGGGAACTGGTCAATGACCTCAATGACCGAAAGGTCCCCCTGCTTAAGCCAGCACATGTCCAGACCCATCTAGAGTTTGCCAGTGACCCTCTGGATGATCCAGAGGAAGATTGGGAGAATGTAATGTGGTCAGATGAGAGCAAAATCAAACTTTTTGGTATAAACACCACTCGCCGTGTTTAGAGGGAGAAGAATGATGAATGGCATCCCAAGAACACCATACCCAGTGTGAAGCATAGGGGTGGAAACATCATGCTTTGGGGCTGCTTTTCTGAAAAGGGGACAGGACGACTGATCCATATTAAGGAGAGGATGAATGGGGCCATGTATCGTGAGATTTTGGGCAAAAACCTCCTTCCCTCAGTAAGAGCATTGAAGATGGACCATGGCTGGGTCTTCCAGCATGACAATGACCCCAAACACACTGCCCGGGCAACTAAGGAGTGGCTCCGTAAGAAGCATTTCAAGGTCCTGGAGTGGCCTAGCCAGTCTCCAGACCTCAACCCAATAGATAATCTGTGGAGGGAGTTGAAAGTCTGTGTTGCCTGGTGACAGCCCCAAAACATTACAGATCTAGAGAAGATCTGCATGGAAGAGTGGGCCAAAATACCTGCTACAGTGTGCAAACCTGGTCAAAAACTACAGGAAACGTTTGACCGCTGTAATTGCCAACCGAGGTTATATTACAAAGTATAGAGTTAAAATATTTGATTGTCGAAATATTTATTTTCCGTAAGAATATACAAATTAATTGTTTAAAAATCATGCAATATGAATTCCTAGTTTTTTTTTTCAGATTCTGTCTCTCACAGTTCAAGTGTACCTATGATGGAAATTACAGACCTCTCTCATCTTTTTAAGTGGGTCAACTTGCACAATCGGTGGCTGTCCAAATAGTTTTTTGCCCCACTGTACATCAACGACAGATGGTGCACCAATGTCACGATCCTAGGCAAATCATGTAGCCCTCACCTGGAGATGCAAAGTATCAACTGTAATCCCTTCTATTCCCCGCTGGGAATTTGCCTCAATTGTCCTTGTGGGAGTGAACATCCCCCCCCCCTCACCTGCGTGAACAAAGCCCTGCACCACCTAGCCGTATGCATATCCGACATAGAACAAAAACACCCAGACTCTCTGCTTATAGTGCTGGGCGACTTCAACAGAATCTGAGCAAGGAGCTACCTAAGTACAAACAACAAGTCACGCGTCCCACTAGGGAAGGGTGCACCCTTGATCACTGCTACTCTACCCTCAAGTCTGCCTTCCGGTCTATCCCACGTGCTGCAACTCGGCCTATCTGAACACTGCCTCGTCCACCTACTCCCTACCTATATACAGAAGCTGAGAGCGGTTAAGCCTGTTGTTAAGACTGTTAAGAAATAGACCAACGAGGCTAAGATGAAGTTCCAGGCCTGCTTCGACTGCACGGAATGGGTTTTTTTCTAAGCCTCTGCAACCGACCTGAATGACCTGACAGACACTGTCACATCCTACATCAGCTACTGTGAGGACATGTGTGTAACAACCAAGACTTATTATGTTACAACAACAAGCCCTGGTTCAGCGCCCAGCTCAGGCAACTTCGTCGGGCCAAAGAGGAGGCCTATAGCAGCGGTCTAGAGCACTATACAACCGAACTAGGAACTCTCTGACTAAAGAAATCAGGCTAGCAAAAAAGCGGTTCTCGGACAAGCTGACAAACGATCTCTCCACCAATGACCCCGTATCTGCATGGAAAGAAATGCAATCCATAACCAACTACAAGAAAACATCGAAGTCCACCACCATGCACCAAGACCTAGCAGACGAGCTGAACCACTTTTACTGCAGGTTTGCAAAAGAAGTCCCCAGCGACCCAAACAATCACCTCTACGATGCCTCGAACACCGACGGCCAACTCCAAGCACTGCAAGTCGCCCAAGAAGAGGTGGAGGCATTGGGCCTAATTCAGACCTGAATGCTTGCTAGCTATTTTCTGCAGCACTGTGATCAGATAGTCGCTGCCTATAGGGGAGTGTATGTTTGCTTTGCAAGTTTGCAAACGCATGTGCGGGCGAGCGCTACAAAAAAATTTTGTGCAGTTTCTGAGTAGCCCAGAACATACTCTGCCGCTATGATCACTTCAGACTGCTCGTGGCCGGAATTGACGTCAGAAACCCGCCCTGCAAACGCTTGGACATGCCTGCGTTTTTCAAAACATTCCCAGAAAACGGTCAGTTGCCACCCACAAACACCTTCTTCCTGTCAATCTTTGTTAAATCCATCGGTCAGCAACGATCCGCTTTGTACCCATATGACGCGCCTGCACATTGCGGTGCATACGTATGTGCAGTTCAGACCTGATCGCAGCGCAGCGAAAAAAACTAGCTTGCGATCAGGTCTGAATTAGGCCCATTGTTCAAAAGGGCCAAACCCAGGAAAGCTCCGGGTCCTGATGGAGTGTCACCATCTACCCTGAGAGCATGTGCGGGTCAGCTCGCTCCCATATTCACCAAGATCTTCAACAACTCGCTGGAGCTACAGAAAGTCCCTTCCTGCCTCAAAAGGTCTACTATCGTCCCGGTCCCCAAAAAACCCTCTATCATGAACCTGAACTACTACAGGCCGATAGCACTGACGTCTGTGATCATGAAAACGTTCGAGCATCTGGTTTTGAATCATGGTGGGACACACAGACATTGACATGGTACCAGATTAACAAAATCATACCGAAAGGATTAAGAATCAAGAAGACACCAGCCTTGCACAACCCTGACATTACATTCACAAACAGATGGAACAATATACTTAATGATTGTTCACACCAATTAGTCCAACTCCTCATCGACACACATACAGGAGAATTAGCCAAACTTGAATCGAACATTCTACAATTAAATTCTGTATTAGAACCATTCGAACAAGACCCAGAATTTCGCACACGAACAGAGATCACTTTAAAAAGGGTCAGACAAGGGGGGCGTGGCTTCGACGGACATGGAGTAGCACACAGACTGTGTATCTCTCCAGCTATTATATCCTGCACCAACATCCTGTGTCCCCCCCTGGGCCTGCAGTCCGCCCCAATACCAGCATTATAGTGTGGGGGTACCCCTGGGCCGCTCTGAGACCCGTCAGCAAGCTATCCGCTGCAGTAGAGTGATTACAGTGTGCGGGGGCCCCGGGCCTGCTATTGCACGTGGGACGCCGCCATCCTGCTGCCCGCACCAAGACCTGCATCCGGCTCCCGTCCTGAGCGCTGCTCACCGGGTCCGCGGCTTCCCCTCTGTTGTTGCTGGGGACGCTGTGGCGGGCGCCTCTCCTGTCGTGCTCCGGCCGGCGAGCGCTCCCCCAGCCGCTGCATCACCACGTGACCCGCTGCCGCTCTCCCTGCTCGCTCCGGCGGCCCCAGCCCGTACCCTCCGGCTCCTCCACTGTGCTCTGCCGCTGGGGAGGAGGTGCACGAAACGGCTGGATTCTATAAGTGCCTGTGCCCTCCCCACACTACTGCTGCCTTGCTGAGCTCTGCTCCATTAGGATAGGGAGCAGTGCTGTTAACCCCTGCAGATCTTGTGATACGTTGGTCAACCTCAGCTTCCTAGCACACACTTCATTTCAACTTATTGTGCCTCATATGCTGGGAGGGGAGGAAAATAAGAATTTACTTACCGATAATTCTATTTCTCGTAGTCCGTAGTGGTTGCTGGGGACTCCGTCAGGACCATGGGGTTTAGCGGCTCCGCAGGAGACAGGGCACAATAATAAAAGCTTTAGAATCAGGTGGTGTGCACTGGCTCCTCCCCCTATGACCCCCCTCCAAGCCTCAGTTAGGATACTGTGCCCGGACGAGCGTGCATAATAAGGAAGGATATTGAATCCCGGGTAAGACTCATACCAGCCACACCAATCACACCGTACAACCTGTGATCTGAACCCAGTTAACAGTATGATAACAACGAAGGAGCCTCTGAAAAGATGGCTCACAACAAGAATAACCCGATTTTTGTAACAATAACTATGTACAAGTATTGCAGACAATCCGCACTTGGGATGGGCGCCCAGCATCCACTACGGACTACGAGAAATAGAATTATCGGTAAGTAAATTCTTATTTTCTCTAACGTCCTAAGTGGATGCTGGGGACTCCGTCAGGACCATGGGGATTATACCAAAGCTCCCAAACGGGCGGGAGAGTGCGGATGACTCTGCAGCACCGAATGAGAGAACTCCAGGTCCTCCTCAGTCAGGGTGTGCCCCTGACCAAGTAGCAGCTCGGCAAAGTTGTAAAGCCGAGACCCCTCGGGCAGCCGCCCAAGATGAGCCCACTTCCTTGTGGAATGGGCTTTTACTGATTTTGGCTGTGGCAAGCCTGCCACAGAATGTGCAAGCTGAATTGTACTACAAATCCAGCGAGCAATCGTCTGCTTAGAAGCAGGAACACCCATCTTGTTGGGTGCATACAGGCTAAACAGCGAGTCAGATTTTCTGACTCCAGTCGTCCTGGAAACATATATTTTCAGGGCCCTGACAACGTCAAGTAACTTGGAGTCCTCCAAGTCCCTAGTAGCCGCAGGTACCACAATAGGTTGGTTCATGTGAAAAACAGAAAACACCTTAAGGAGAAATTGAGGACGAGTCCTCAATTCTGCCCTGTCAGAATGAAAAATTAAGTAAGGGCTTTTATATGATAAAGCCGCCCATTCTGACACACGCCTGGCTGAAGCCAGGGCTAATAGAATCTTCACCTTCCATGTGAAATATTTTAATTCCACAGTGGTGAGTGGATCAAACCAATGTGACTTTAGGAAACTCAAAACAACATTGAGATCCCAAGGTGCCACTGGGGGCACAAAAGGAGGCTGTATATGCAGTACCCCTTTTACAAACATCTGAACTTCAGGCACTGAAGCCAGTTCTTTCTGGAAGAAATTCGACAGGGTCGAAATTTGAACCTTAATGGACCCTAATTTTAGGCCCATAGACAGTCCTGTTTTCAGGAAATGTAGGAACGACCCAGTTGGAATTCCTCTGTAGGGACCTTCTTGGCCTCACACCACGCAACATATTTTCGCCAAATGCGGTGAAAATGTTTTGCGGTTACATCCTTCCTGGCTTCGACCAGGGTAGGGATGACTTCATCTGGAATGCCCTTTCAGGATCCGGCGTTCAACTGCCATGCCGTCAAACGCAGCCGCGGTAAGTCTTGGAACAGACAAGGCCCCTGCTGGAGCAGGTCCTTTCTTAAAGGTAGAGGCCACGGTTCTTCCGTGAGCATCTCTTGAAGTTCCGGGTACCAAGTCCTTCTTGACCCATCCGGAACCACGAGTATCGTTCTTACTCATCTCCTTCTTATGATTCTCAGTACTTTTGGTATGAGATGCATAGGAGGGAACACATACCCTGACTGGTACACCCACAGTGTTACCAGAGCGTCCAACGCTATTGCCTGAGGGTCCCTTGACCTGGCGCAATATTTGTCTAGTTTTTTGTTCAGGCGGGACGCCATCATGTCCACCTTTGGTTTTTCCCAACGGTTTACAATCATGTGGAAGACTTCCCGCTGAAGTCCCCACTCTCCCGGGTGGAGGTTATGCCTGCTGAGGAAGTCTGCTTCCCAGTTTTCCACTCCCGGAATTAACACTGCTGAGAGTGTTATCACATGATTTTTCGCCCAGCGAAGAATCCTTGCAGTTTCTGCCATTTCCCTCCTGCTTCATGTGCCGCCCTGTCTGTTTACGTGGGCGACTGCCGTGATGTTGTCCCACTGGATCAATACCGGCTGACCTTGAAGCAGAGGTCTTGCTAAGCTTAGAGCCTTGTAAATTGCCCTTAGCTCCAGTATATTTATGTGGAGAGAAGTCTCCAGACTTGATCACACTCCCTGGAAATTTTTTCCTTGTGTGACTGCTCCCCAGCCACTCAGGCTGGCATCCGTGGTCACCAGGACCCAGTCCTGAATGTCGAATCTGCGGCCCTTTCATAGATGAGCACTCTGCAGCCACCGCAGAAGAAAACACCATTGTCCTTGGAGAACAGGGTTATCCGCTGATGCATCTGAAGATGCGATCCGGACCATTTTCCCAGCAGATTCCACTGAAAGGTTCTTGCGTGAAATCTACCGAATGGGATCGCTTTGTAAAAAACCACCATTTTTCACAGGACCCTTGTGCAATGATGCACTGATACTTTTCCTGGTTTTAGGAGGTTCCTGACTAGCTCGGATAACTCCCTGGCCTTCTTCTCCGGGAGAAAACATCCTTTTCTGGACTGTGTCCAGAATCATTCCTAGGAACATTAGACGTGTCGTCGGAAAAAGCTGCGATTTTGGAATATTTAGAATCCACTCGTGCTGTCGTAGAACTACTTGAGATAGTGCTACTCCGACCGCCAACTGTTCTCTGGACCTTGCCCTTATCAGGAAAGCGTCCATATTTCTTTTAGGAAGAATCATCATTTCGGCCATTACCATGGTAAAGATCCGGGGTGCCGTGGACAATCCAAACGGCAGCGTCTGAACTGATAGTGACAGTTCTGTACCACGAACCTGAGATACCCTTGGTGAGAAGGGCAAAATTTGGACATGTAGGTAAGCGTCCCTGATATCCAGTGACACCATATCGTCCTGGTTCGCTATCACTGCTCTGAGTGACTCCATCTTGATTTGAACCCTTGTATGTAATTGTTCAAATCTTTTAGATCTCACCGAGCCGTTTGGCTTCAGTACCACAATATAGTGTGGAATAATACCCCTTCCCTTGTTGTAGGAGGGGTACTTTGATTATCACCTGCTGGGAATACAGCCTGTGAATTTTTTCCCAATACTGCCTCCCTGTCGGAGGGAGACGTTGGTAAAGCAGACTTCAGGAACTTGTGAGGGGAAGACGTCTCGAATTTCCAATGTACACCTGGGATACTACGTGTAGGATCCAGGAGTCCACTTGCGAGTGAGCCCACTGCGTGCTGAAACTCTTGAGATGACCCCCCACCGCACCTGAGTCCGCTTGTATGGCCCCAGCGTCATGCTGCGGACTTGGCAGAAGCTGTGGAGGACTTCTGTTCCTGGGAATGGGCTGCCTGCTGCAGTCTTCTTCCCTTTCCTCTAACCCTGGGCAGATATGACTGGCCTTTTGCCCGCCTGCCTTTATGGGTACGAAAGGACTGAGACTGAAAAGACTGTGTCCTTTTCTGCTGAGATGTGACTTGGGGTAACAAAAGTGGATTTTCCAGCTGTTGCCATGGCCACCAGGTCCGATGGACCGCCCCTTTATACGGCAATACTTCCATGTGCCGTCTGGAATCTGCATCACCTGACCACTGTCATGTCTATAAACATCGTCTGGCAGATATGGACATCACATCTACTCTTGATGCCAGAATGCAAATATCCCTCTGCGCATCTCGCATATATAGAAATGCATCCTTAAAATGCTCTATAGTCAATATTGTTCCTGTCAAGGGTATCAATATTTTCAGTCAGGAAATCCGACCAAGCCCCCCCAGCGCTGCACATCCAGGCTGAGGCGATTGCTGGTCGTAGTATAACACCAGTATGTGTGTATATACTTTTTAGGATATTTTTCAGCTTCCTATCAGCTGGCTCTTTGAGGGCGGCCGTATCTGGAGACGGTAACGCCACTTGTTTTTATAAGCGTGTGAGCGCCTTATCCACCCTAAGGTGTGTTTCCCAACTCGCCCTCACTTCTGGCGGGAAAAGGTATACCTCCAATAATTTTCTATCGGAGGAAACCCACGTATCATCACACACTTTAATTTATCTGATTCAGGAAAAACTACAAGTAGATTATTCCCACCCTACATAATACCCTTATTTGTGGTACTTGTAGTATCAGAAATATGTAACACCTCCTTCATTGCCCTTAACATGTAACGTGTGGCCCTAAAGGAAAATACGTTTTTTTTTTTCACCGTCGACACTGAAGTCAGTGTCCGTGTCTGTGTCTGTGTCGACCAACTGAGGTAAATGGGCGTTTTTACAAGCCCCTGACGGTGTCTGAGACGCCTGGACAGGTACTAATTTGTTTGCCGGCCGTCTCATGTCGTCAACCGACCTTGCATCGTGTTGACATTATCACGTAATTCCTAAATAAGCCATCCATTCCGGTGTCGACTCCCTAGAGAGTGACATCACCAATACAGGCAATTTGCTCCGCCTCCTCACCAACATCGTCCTCCTACATGTCGACACACACGTACCGACACACAGCACACACACAGGGAATGCTCTGATAGAGGACAGGACCCCACTAGCCCTTTGGGGAGACAGAGGGAGAGTTTGCCAGCACACACCAAAAACGCTATAATTATACAGGGACAACCCCTTATACAAGTGTTTTCCCTTATAGCATTTTCACATATGTAATCATATCGCCAAATAAGTGCCCCCCCTCTCTGTTTTAACCCTGTTTCTGTAGTGCAGTGCAGGGGAGAGCCTGGGAGCCTTCCTCACAGCAGAGCTGAGCAGGAAAATGGCGCCGTGTGCTGAGGAGAATAGGCCCTGCCCCCTAAAACGGCGGGCTCTTCTCCCGGAGTTTGTGAGATCTGGCAGGGGTTAAATACATCCATATAGCCTCAAGGGCTATATGTGATGTATTTTAGCCATAAAAAAGGTATAATACATTGCTGCCCAGGGCGCCCCCCCCAGCGCCCTGCACCCTCAGTGACCGCTGGTATGAAGTGTGCTGACAACAATGGCGCACAGCTGCAGTGCTGTGCGCTACCTTATGAAGACTGAAAGTCTTCTGCCGCCTGTTTCTGGACCTCTGGACCTCTTCAACTTCGGCATCTGCAAGGGGGGTCGGCGGCACGGCTCCGGGACGAACCCCAGGGTGAGACCTGTGTTCCGACTCCCTCTGGAGCTAATGGTGTCCAGTAGCCTAAGAAGCAAATCCATCCTGCACGCAGGTGAGTTTACTTCTCTCCCCTAAGTCCCTCGTAGCAGTGAGCCTGTTGCCAGCAGGACTCACTGAAAATAAAAAACCTAACTTAAACTTTTATTCTAAGCAGCTCAGGAGAGCCACCTAGATTGCACCCTTCTCGGCCGGGCACAAAAATCTAACTGAGGCTTGGAGGGGGGTCATAGGGGGAGGAGCCAGTGCACACCACCTGATTCTAAAGCTTTTATTATTGTGCCCTGTCTCCTGCGGAGCCGCTAAACCCCATGGTCCTGACGGAGTCCCCAGCATCCACTTAGGACGTTAGAGAAAGATTTCTATATCCTGCTGCAATTATTTATTCTGTGCTAACAGAGGCTCCCGATATTAGACACGGTCAATGATCAGTTTTGGTATACTATACTTACCCGCAAGCAGCGACTGGATAATTCTGATATACTACATTCAGTTATTCATTGGCCGTCTCTGGACAGTTCTTGATATACTATTTAATATACTTCTTGCCTCCTGCCGCCCGCTCGGTTATAATGGTCAAACCGCATCAGTCTGCCGCGGCGAAGTTGGAGAAGTATGTCAGAAATCCGCCGACGTGGTCCCAACAGGGTGGGGAGATGCAGTCGACCTCAGCGCCGCCTTCTCCGTCGGCTGGCTCCTCATCTGCGGATGCCACCGATGCTGCTCTGCAAAAGGTGCTGGATGCAGTCACGGCCAGTGAAGCCCGCTTGGCCGACAGGATCGGTCAGGTCCAGTCGGATTTATCCATTATACACCAGGACCTTCAGCGGGTGCAAGAGAGGGTCGGTGAGGTTGAGACGCGCACCTCCACGCTGGAAGACACGGTTACGCCTCTCGGTAGACGCACTTCTGCTCTAGAGTCTCAGATGATGGATGTACATAGAAAGATGACGGATATGGAGGGGAGATTGCGGCGAAATAATGTCCGTTTCGTCGGACTCCCGGAGAAAGAAGAGGGTGCCTCCCCTGAAAAAATTTCTTGAACGTTGGCTGTTGGATGTATTTGGAGCGGAGGAGTTCACTTCACACTTCGCAGTGGAACGCGCCCATAGGGTCCCGATGCGCCCATTACCTCCAGGGGCACCTCCCCGTACGTTTATTGCCAAGCTCTTCCATTACCGGGATAGAGACGTGATTCTGAGACTGGCCCGCACCAAGGGTCCCCTTACGTGGAAAGGTTCCCCAGTTTCAGTCTTTCCGGATTTTGCTGTCGATGTCCAGAAGGATAGAGCTCAGTTTGTCCCTGTGAAACGCAGGCTGCGAGAATTGAATATCCCCTATGCCATGCTCTTTCCGTCTAAACTGCGGGTGGTCTCGGATGGGGAAACAAAATTCTTCACGACCCCTCGTGAAGCATCAATGTGGCTGGACGGACGCTTTCCGGCACGGCGAGCGCTAGCTGCTGATTGAACTTATGTGTTTGATTTCCCTACTTGCAAGTATACTGCTTCGTTTATGCTTGATATGTTATTGTTATATTGTCTTGGGAGGGATGTATAGTTGTTTGTGGTTATGTTCCTTATGATTCCCTGCAAGATGTCAGTTTGGCTAGATGGACGCTTTTCAAAGAGGGGAGCGATGGCTGCTGATTGCACTCCTGTCTCTGATTTCTCAGCTAAGTCAATATGCTACTGTTTGTGATGTGCTGCTATGTGATTTACGGAGGGGCTATCTGCGGCCCTTACGGGCCTTTATTGGGAGGGGGTAGCTCTGTGGAGACGGGTGATTGGTAGATGTTGCCTTTACGCTGATTTTGGGCCTTATAATCTCGGTGTTTGCTCTGCCATATAGTCTTTAAGGGGTAAACGGTTACTCAGTTGGGGTGGGGGTAATGGTCTAGGGGGGGATTGGTTTTGTTTTGTGTTTAGCTGGGGGATTCTCCTGTCTTATGGTCATTAAATTCTTGGCCCCCTTAGTGGATATAGGAATTTGACCTTAGTTGGTACTGGCGGAGTATGTTACCGGGCTCTCTGCCTTAGTTGGGATTGTTAGTACTTAGGGTGTTTTGTTGTTAGGGAATCAGGTATGCTGCTAGTTTTAGGTGGTATACGGGGTGGGGATGGGGGTTATTTTAGATTGTTAACATTGAGGTTTTTATTTTTTTGCTGTGCAATGTGCTTATTTCCGCTATGTTTATGTTGCAGCTGACTGCAGGCGTATCCTCTTTGATATTCACTGGCGGTGGCTGGCCGCGGGTGCTATGCAAAATCACAACAATGCCCTGTTATGGCGTCGGTTAAGTTTCTGTCGTGGAATGTGCGGGGGATCAATGACAAGGTTAAGCGCTCCTTGATCCTTAGACAGATTAAATCTTATGCGTCGGATATAATTTGCTTGATGGAAACCCACCTACTGGGTACTAAGATTATGTCCCTTAAAAAACCATGGGTGGGATGGGCTTACCATTCTATGCATACTGCAGCGTCCCGGGGAGTGTCGATTCTAATTAGGAAATCTGTTCCCTTTGTGCTTGATTCTGTGCAAACGGATCAATGGGGTAGATATGTATTTCTCAAGTGCAGAATTAACTCCGTCCCCTTGTTATTGCTGGCTGTGTATGTACCCCCTCCATATTCGCACGATGTCCTTAAAAAGGCGTCTGTCTTTATGGCTGCTTCCCCTGACATACCCGTTATCTGTATGGGGGACTTTAACAACGTTTTAAATCACGAGTTGGATAGGTTGTCCAGGGCGTCCTCCAGCCCGCGGCCCGGGCACTCCCCGTTTGCAGACACTGTGTCAGAGTTGGGTCTGATAGACCCCTGGAGATTGAAGAATCCTGATTTGAGGCAATACTCATGTTTTTCACGCTCTCACTCTTCCTTCTCTAGGATAGATTTGGCTCTTCTGTCCCGGGAGCTTTTGCCCAAAGTTCAGAATGTCAGGTATGAGACTAGGAGTATCTCGGATCACTCCCCTATATCGTTACATATCGACTTAAACTGTCAGCGAGGCCAAGCAGTGTGGAAATTGAATCCCTTTTCGCTGACGCATGTGGGTAAGGTATCCGATTTGGAGGCTAGCTGGTCAGAATTTTTTGTTATGCATGATGACACCACGGATGTGTCTCTGCTGTGGGACACTTTCAAAGCTTTCTTGAGAGGTACATTGATCAAATGGGTGGGGAGTCTTAAATCCTCCTTTAGAAAACACGAGTCTGAATTGGAGGCTCGGGTGGCCGCTTCAGAAGTGACGTATGTGCGAGATGGCATGGATGCTTCTAAGCTGGTGTGGCTTCATGCGCAGGGTGAATGGAACGATTATCTGTGGGGGAAAACCCAGCACAGACTTCTCTTCTCCTCGTATGTCCAGTATGCTACAGGGGATAGACCAGGTTCTTATTTGGCCAATCTTGCAAGGGGTGACCGTTCCTCTCATACTGTAGTGGAGATTTTGGATTCAGCTGGGTCGGTGCTGGACCGCACCTCCCAGATCGTGGCGGAATTTGTCTCATATTATCAGGCATTATATAGTTCTCAGTTGACCTGTTCCCCACTAGAGCTATGTGACTACTTGGATGGGGTCCACTTGCCCTCCATCTCCAGTGAGGCCAGGGCCCTTCTAGATGCTCCTTTGTCGGTGGAGGAGATTGAGACTGCGATCTCTGCCTCCCCCGATGGTAAGGCCCCTGGCCTTGATGGCATCCCTGCAATAAATTGTGGAAAACTGCTCTAATCAAGCTGGTAACAATCCCCAGGTGCTGCGGGAGGGGGTTACTCTAGACAAGAAATACAAAAGGGATTTTTCCCACGCACTCTGCTGGCTGTTAGTAAGAAGAACTGTATACACTATGTAATAATAGAAAATTTAGAGCTCTTCGTTACATATGTTTTGCAAAAGATATGATAAGCCTCCAGGCCACTTCACGGCTGCTCTATTGCTGGAGGTCCCTAACTAAGCATAAGTCCAGGGCTTGGACCCCACAAAGTCGGCTCAGGCCCGACCACCCTAGGGCAGCACACCATTGAAATACTAAAGTGTTAATATGTGTTAAGAAAGAAGCAGAAGCTATGGGTTAGAAAGTGCTACAAAAATAAGGGTGTTAATAAAATACTCAAAAGAGTAATATTGGTGAAAAAATAGGAGTGTTACATAAGTGCTAAATAAATAATATGGCGTGCTACCCCAAGGTGGCCCAGCCCCACCAGACCTGGGGGGTACCACTCCCCAAACCCATGCACAGCATAATAATAATAATAACATCCACTATGGGTCATACAATTGCTTAATGTATGGCCACATGATAATGGCACATACAAAACATATCCAGATTGAGAGCTAGTTTACCTGGAGGCACCCCTGTATCCTCCAAATGGCACTACAGGACCCAGCATGCCCTCCTAATGCTGGATCCATCTATGCCTCACTGAACTGCAATAAATTGTGGAAAACTGCTCTAATCAAGCTGGTAACAATCCCCAGGTGCTGCGGGAGGGGGTTACTCTAGACAAGAAATACAAAAGGGATTTTTCCCACGCACTCTGCTGGCTGTTAGTAAGAAGAACTGTATACACTATGTAATAATAGAAAATTTAGAGCTCTTCGTTACATATGTTTTGCAAAAGATATGATAAGCCTCCAGGCCACTTCACGGCTGCTCTATTGCTGGTGGTCCCTAACTAAGCATAAGTCCAGGGCTTGGACCCCACAAAGTCGGCTCAGGCCCGACCACCCTAGGGCAGCACACCATTGAAATACTAAAGTGTTAATATGTGTTAAGAAAGAAGCAGAAGCTATGGGTTAGAAAGTGCTACAAAAATAAGGGTGTTAATAAAATACTCAAAAGAGTAATATTAGTGAAAAAATAGGAGTGTTACATAAGTGCTAAATAAATAATATGGCGTGCTACCCCAAGGTGGCCCAGCCCCACCAGACCTGGGGGGTACCACTCCCCAAACCCTTGCACAGCATAATAATAATAATAATAATAATAACATCCACTATGGGTCATACAATTGCTTAATGTATGGCCACATGATAATGGCACATACAAAACATATCCAGATTGAGAGCTAGTTTACCTGGAGGCACCCCTGTATCCTCCAAATGGCACCACAGGACCCAGCATGCCCTCCTAATGCTGGCTCCATCTATGCCTCACTGAACTGCAATAAATTGTGGAAAACTGCTCTAATCAAGCTGGTAACAATCCCCAGGTGCTGCGGGAGGGGGTTACTCTAGACAAGAAATACAAAAGGGATTTTTCCCACGCACTCTGCTGGCTGTTAGTAAGAAGAACTGTATACACTATGTAATAATAGAAAATTTAGAGCTCTTCGTTACATATGTTTTGTAAAAGATATGATAAGCCTCCAGGCCACTTCACGGCTGCTCTATTGCTGGAGGTCCCTAACTAAGCATAAGTCCAGGGCTTGGACCCCACAAAGTCGGCTCAGGCCCGACCACCCTAGGGCAGCACATGATGGCATCCCGTCAGAACTGTATAAGAAATATATAAAATTCTTTGCCCCTCAGTTGCTTGAGTTGTTCAGTGAAATTCTTGCCCAAAGTGCGCTTCCCCCGTCTATGGCGGAGGCTTTGATTATAGTGATTCCCAAGCCGGATAAAGACCCCAGGAGGGTTGAATCCTACCGTCCTATTTCCCTGTTGCACACGGATATTAAAATCCTGGCCAAGGTTCTGGCTTCCAGACTTGGCCGGGTCGTCTCCCAAATTATTCACCCTGACCAAACGGGCTTCATGCCTGGCAAGTCCACTGCTGTGAATTTGAGGCGCCTGTGTACTCATTTTCAGGCTTCTCGGGAGGAGGACTGCTCTGCCGTTATAGCCTCCTTAGATGCCGCAAAGGCCTTTGATTCGGTGGAGTGGGCCTTCCTCTGGGAGGCTATGAGTAGGTTTGGTGTGGGCCCCAACTTTATCAATTATGTTAAATTGTTATATTTTCAGCCCATGGCCAGAGTCTCGGTGAACGGGTTTGTTTCGGCATCCTTCCCCCTATCCAGGGGAACGAGGCAGGGCTGCCCTCTGTCCCCGACTGTATTTGCTATCGCTATTGAGCCACTGGCATGTTTGATTAGGGCAACTCACGATATTGTGGGTATTAGGGTTGGCGCAAGGGAAGACCGGATAGCGTTATACGCTGATGACCTGTTGCTCTTTGTGGACAATTCTGTTTCCTCCTTACCTAAACTTCTTGACTTGATAACTGACTATGGACGTTTCTCTGGGCTCAAAATTAACTGGGATAAATCCACCATTACTCCACTTAGAGGCCCGGTTTCGGAGGCCCCGGTGATTCAAACCCCCCTTAAATGGGTAGACTCCTTCAAATACCTGGGAATATGGGTATCGAATAACCCTTGTACCTATGTTTCCCTTAATGTCATGCCGCTGATGGGGTATCTGTTATGCACACCAGTGCCTGCAGGAAAGTACTGGTGTCAGAACTGTTATGCACTCCAGTGTCTGCAGGAATGTACTGGTGTTTGAACTGTTATGCAAAACAAATGGACTCACAGACAAACTGGGGAATATGACATAACGTACACAGAAGGTAATAGGGTAACAAAATACACACAAAGTGAACAGAGAAGCCCAGAGGCTAAGGAACTGGGTATCTCCCTTGTATTAGAACTGCACAGATGGAAAAAGCAAGATGTTGTGTTTTAATACGTAGAGAACCCGAAATGCTGTTGCTAAGGGCAACAGCAAAACCCTAAAGGGTTACCAACGGGTGTGGCAGTAAACTCCTTGGTCAGAGATGGAATGATAGACACAAGGAGAGTCTCCACAATCCTATTTCTCACTTGCAGTGCACAGGTTTTAGCTTACTGCCACTAAACTGACCCCTGACACCTAGCACAGTGAGACAGGATTAGACAGGCAAGTCTTAGAATACAGCCGCAAACTTGCTAAGTTCACAGAGTAGTAACAGAACCCCAGCAAGCTAAACGACTGACTCCAGTCTTACTGCTAGGTCTGGATTGGCAGAGTGTAATACCAAATCCCCAGGCCTATTTGCAGTAAGCAACAAACAAATACAAAGCTACACAGTACTGGCTAACTTTCATGAACTGACTAACCAACAAAGATTCAGCAGCATCTGCTTACCCTGAAAAGAGGCCTTATAAAGCAGGTGCTGTCCACGCCCCACTCAGACCTCACAGACTGTGAGCACAAAAACCAGCACCGGATCCCCTGCCGTGCACAGAGCCTATAACCACTGCACAGCAAAAGACCCGAACCGGAGTATCAGCTGCGCTCAGGTTACTCCACTAGCACTTGTCTCCCGGTTGCCATGACGACGTGGCAGCACAGGGCAGGAGACCCTAACAGTACCCCCCCTCTGACGAGGGGTCAAAGAACCCCTACCACCGGGTTTATCGGGGAACTGCGAGAAGAAAGAGCGTATCAGTCTGGGGGCATGAAGATCACAACTGCGCACCCACGACCGCTCCTCCGGGCCATACCCCTTCCAGTGCACCAAAAATGACAGCCGACCCCGAACCACCTTGGAGTCAAGAATCCTTTCAACAACAAACTCCCTCTGGCCACGTATCAGAAGAGGGGAAGGTCTTCCACTGGAAGAAGGATTACTAATCGCCCGTTTTAAAAGGGAACAATGAAATGTTTTATTGATACCCAAAGAACGGGGCAGATCTAACTGAAATGCCACCGGATTGATAACCCTGGTGATCTTATAAGGGCCGATGAACCGGGGCCCTAACTTATGAGATGGCTGTCTCAACTTCAAATTCTTGGTAGACAACCAGACGAAGTCTCCTAATTTGAAGCTGCAGGGTCTTTTCCGCTTATCAAAAACCCTTTTGGTCACTAATGACACAGACACAAGGGCTTTCTTCACTTTCCGCCAAATACCTCTAAGGACCGAAACCACAGAGGAACCACCAGGCGTGGAGTCCAGGGGGTCAAAAGAATTGGCCTTAGGATGATGCCCATACACACAAAGGAAGGGAGAGATCCCTGTAGCAGAGTGAGCCGCGTTGTTATAGGCAAACTCCGCCATGGACAGATGAGCAACCCAGTCAGTCTGACACTTGGAGACATAACACCTGAGGAACTGCTCCAAGGACTGGTTCACCCTTTCAGTCTGCCCATTAGACTGCGGATGGTAGCCTGACGACAAGCTGACAGAAATCTGGAGATCGGAACAAAATGCCCTCCAGAATTTGGCCACAAACTGGGATCCGCGGTCAGAGACCACATCAAGTGGCAACCCGTGGAGACGCACAACATGCAGCATAAATAATTCAGACAGGCGTCTGGCCGATGGCAGCCCAACCAGTGGAACGAAGTGCGCCATCTTCGAAAACCTGTCAACGACAACCCAGATGGCTGTCATCCCCGAGGATTTGGGCAAGTCCACCACAAAATCCATTGAAATGTGGGTCCATGGCTTAGATGGGATAGAGAGTGGATGTAATGGGCCAACAGGAACCCCTCTAGGAGTCTTATTTCGGGCACAGATGTCACATGCCCGAACCCACTGATCCACATCCTTAGCCACCGAGGGCCACCACACCGCCCTAGATAGCAACTCCCGAGTTCTGGCAATACCCGGGTGACCTGCCGACTTCTTGGCATGGAATTCCAGGAACACTCGCTGTCTTAACCTAGGAGGCACAAACAAAAGACCTACCGGAAGGTCTGGAGGAGCCTGCTCCTGTGCTCTAAGGACTAATGATAAGAGGTCCTGGGTAATGCCCACTTTAATACATGATGGGGAAACAATGGGCAACGGCTCCTCGGTGGTCTCCTGGATTGGAGCAAAACTCCGCGAGAGCGCATCAGCCTTGATGTTTTTTGACCCAGGGCGATATGTTATCAAAAAATTAAAGCGAGCAAAAAACAAAGCCCATCGTGCCTGCCTGGCATTGAGACGCTTCGCTGACTCTAAATATGCCAGATTCTTATGGTCAGTGAGAATTGAGACCACAAACTTAGCCCCCTCAAGCCAGTGTCTCCACTCCTCGAGTGCATCCTTAATAGCCAACAATTCCCGGTTACCCACGTCATAATTCATCTCGGCAGGCGAAAATTTACGGGAAAAGTAAGCACAGGGATGAAGGCGATTATCAGACACTCCCATCTGAGAAAGCACTGCCCCAATACCCATCTCAGAGGCATCCACCTCCACCACAAAAGGACGCTCTGGATCTGGGTGTCGCAGCACCTTGGCCGAAACAAATGCCCTTTTGAGACGGGCAAAAGCCGCTTTAGCCTCACAAGACCAGTGAGCAACATCCGCCCCTTTCTTAGTGAGTGCCACCAAGGGCGCCACTATAGACGAAAATCCAGCGATAAATCGTCTATAAAAATTTGCAAAGCCCAGGAAACGCTGAAGCGCCTTCAAACTAGTGGGCTGCACCCAATCCAGGACTGCCTGTACCTTGGAACCCTCCATTTGGAAACCTTCTGGGGAGATAATATATCCTAGAAATGCGATTTGCTGAACTTCAAATTCGCACTTCTCCAGCTTCGCCCCAAGCCGGTGGTCTCTGAGTTTCTGGAGGACTAAGCGTACATGCTTCCGATGTTCCTCCAGGGAATGGGAGAAGATTAGGATGTCATCTAAGTATACAACTAAGAATCTATCCAAATATTCCCTGAGCACATCATTCATGAAATCCTGGAAGACTGCCGGGGCATTACAGAGCCCAAAAGGCATCACCAAATATTCATAATGCCCTGAGTGGGTATTAAAGGCAGTCTTCCATTCATCCCCCTCTCTTATTCGGATTAGATTGTACGCACCGCGTAGGTCAATCTTAGAAAAAATGGTGGCAGTACGAAGCTGGTCAAACAAGACCGAAATGAGAGGCAGTGGGTATGAGTTTTTAATCGTGATACGGTTCAATTCCCTGAAGTCGATGCAGGGTCGCAACGAACCGTCCTTTTTACCCACGAAGAAGAACCCCGACCCAACTGGAGACTGTGAAGGTCTGATAAATCCCTTAGCCAAGTTCTCCTGAATGTACTCTGCCATAGCCTGAGTCTCAGGACGTGACAGGGAGTACAACCTGCTCTTGGGAAGCTTAGCATTTGGCAACAAATCAATGGCACAGTCATAGGGGCGATGGGGAGGTAGTACCTCTGCAACTTTTTTGGAGAACACGTCCGCAAAATCTGCATAACACCCTGGCAATCCTGGCAAACTTAGCTGCGAGAGCCTGACTGGAAGGCTCAAGCAACTCCTGAAACAATCAGTACCCCAACTAAGAATCTCCCCAGAGACCCAGTCAAATTGAGGATTGTGGGCCCTTAACCAGGGTAAACCCAACACCAATGGGGCAAAAGTACAGACAGTCACATAAAAGGACAATTTTTCAGAGTGTGTGGCTCCAATAAACAAAGAAATCTGGCTAGTGCAAGAGGTAATTTTACCTTGGGATAATGGTTCCCCGTTTAACCCACAAATCTCAATTTCCGATGCCAAGGGTACTAAGGGAACAGAGTGTTTCAGGGCGAATTGGCGGTCCATAAAAACCCCGTCGGCCCCACTGTCCACAAAGGCCTCAGTCTTGACAGTTTGACCGAGGATCTTCAAGGTCACCGGAATGATAAAAGTCTTCTTGGGAAATTCTGACTTCTGGCCTGACAGGATATTTCCCATCACCCTCAGGCCCTGAAGTTTTCCGGCTTTTCTGGGCATGATACTACCACATGACCTTTATTCCCACAGTACAAACACAACCCCTGCTGTCTCCTCCGCGTCTTCTCACGCGAGGAGAGGCGGGTAGCCCCAATCTGCATAGGCTCCTCAGAAAATTCCTCAGAGTCTGAGGTTCCCTTGGGAAGGAAGGAAATCTCAGTCTCCCTTTCAAGCCTACGCTCTCTCAGCCGTCTATCCACCCGGATGGATAACTGCATGAGCTGATCCAAGCTATCAGGCAAGGGATATTGTACCAGTTGGTCCTTTATCTGGTTAGAAAGACCTCTTCGGTACTGGTGTCTCAGGGCTGGGTCATTCCACTGGGTATCATGGGCCAACCTCCGAAACTCCGTACAGTAAACCTCAACTGGCCTTCGCCCTTGCTTAAGGATCGAAATCTGAGCCTCGGCTGAGGCCGTCTTGTCAGGGTCATCATACAACATGCCCAGTGCCGTAAAAAAAGCATCAACACTTTTAAGCGACGGACAGTCAGGCTGCAACCCATATGCCCAGACCTGTGGGTCTCCTTGTAGCAAGGAAATCACTATGCCCACCCGCTGAATCTCCGACCCAGAAGACTGAGGCCTAAGCCGGAAGTATAGCTTGCAGCTCTCCTTGAAACAAAAGAACTGCGAGCGATCTCCAGAAAAACGATCCGGGAGATTTACTTTCGGCTCCTTAACCCCTGCAGGTGCTGCTGCTGCGGGAGCTCCGCCAGCAGCCTGGGAGGTGTGCATTTTAATGGACAAATCATTAAATTGTCGAGTCAGGACCTGCACCTGATCGACCACCTGTTGCAACGTATTTTGAGGGGTATGCTCCATATTCCCACAAAATTTCAACAGGAGTATTAGGCTGCTGAATATGTTATGCACACCAGTGCCTGCAGGAAAGTACTGGTGTCAGAACTGTTATGCACTCCAGTGTCTGCAGGAATGTACTGGTGTTTGAACTGTTATGCAAAACAAATGGACTCACAGACAAACTGGGGAATATGACATAACGTACACAGAAGGTAATAGGGTAACAAAATACACACAAAGTGAACAGAGAAGCCCAGAGGCTAAGGAACTGGGTATCTCCCTTGTATTAGAACTGCACAGATGGAAAAAGCAAGATGTTGTGTTTTAATACGTAGAGAACCCGAAATGCTGTTGCTAAGGGCAACAGCAAAACCCTAAAGGGTTACCAACGGGTGTGGCAGTAAACTCCTTGGTCAGAGATGGAATGATAGACACAAGGAGAGTCTCCACAATCCTATTTCTCACTTGCAGTGCACAGGTTTTAGCTTACTGCCACTAAACTGACCCCTGACACCTAGCACAGTGAGACAGGATTAGACAGGCAAGTCTTAGAATACAGCCGCAAACTTGCTAAGTTCACAGAGTAGTAACAGAACCCCAGCAAGCTAAACGACTGACTCCAGTCTTACTGCTAGGTCTGGATTGGCAGAGTGTAATACCAAATCCCCAGGCCTATTTGCAGTAAGCAACAAACAAATACAAAGCTACACAGTACTGGCTAACTTTCATGAACTGACTAACCAACAAAGATTCAGCAGCATCTGCTTACCCTGAAAAGAGGCCTTATAAAGCAGGTGCTGTCCACGCCCCACTCAGACCTCACAGACTGTGAGCACAAAAACCAGCACCGGATCCCCTGCCGTGCACAGAGCCTATAACCACTGCACAGCAAAAGACCCGAACCGGAGTATCAGCTGCGCTCAGGTTACTCCACTAGCACTTGTCTCCCGGTTGCCATGACGACGTGGCAGCACAGGGCAGGAGACCCTAACAGTATCTCCGCTCGAAGGTTAGGGTTTGGGGGTCTCTGCCCCTGACTGTTACTGGCAGGGTCAATTTGGTAAAGATGGTATACTTGCCCAAACTCCTTTATGTTCTCCAGCAATCCCCTATATATATTAACCTGAAGACATTTCGACAGATTGACAGTTTGCTTTCTTCTTTAATATGGGCCAGCAGGAGAGCAAGGCTGAGACTAGACGTTCTGTCCAGGCCGAAAGTGTTGGGAGGCTTAGCTCTCCCTATATTTTGATTTTACTACTATGCCGCGCAGTTGGCACATATATGGGAGTGGGTGAACGCCCCGGATGCTCTCACTTTGCACTCCCAATTGCTTTTCCAGATATACCCTGCCGGCTCTCCATTACAGATGCTTCTTTGTGGGAACCCTAACTTGTCCAAGATCCCTATAATAAGACAGGCCGTCCTCATATGGAAACAGGTACATGTTATCCTATTAGGCCAGGGTATTGACCCAGATACTCCTCTGGACAATGCTCTCGGCTTCCCAGAATTGGCTTCGCTGCGGACTGGGGCGGTGTGGGGGAGGTGGGGTGTGACGTCCCTGGGCCACTTATATAACGATGGTATACTGAGGTCCTTCCTGCAGCTTCAACAGGATTATAGTGTACCCTCTTCTCATTTCTACCGCTACCTGCAGCTGAGACATGCGCTTAACGCACAATTTCCCGAAACTCCTCCAATGATTGCCGACTCCCCGGTCAAGTCTCTCCTGCGGTCCCTGGGAAGCAGACATCTGGTGTCCAACAGTTATGCAAGCATGCTTCGCTCTCACTACTCTGACCCGTTGTCCATTCTCAGGAACAAGTGGGAGTCTGACTTGGGTGCCATCTCTGATGAGATCTGGGAGGGTGCTTTATGTTCTCCACGATTATCCACTACCACCACTAGATATCAGCAAATTCAACTGTTTATAATACACAGAGTATATATGACGCCAGTGCGCTTGCGACATGTAGGGGGTACCCACTCCTCTGGATGTCCTAAGTGCGATAGTCTGGATGCAGACTTTTGGCACATTCTCTGGCAGTGTCCCAAGATAGCCGTATTCTGGTCGGGTGTTACTGACGCCCTGGTGTCAACGGGTATTCCCTCGTCTGTATGCTCCCCGACGACATGTGTGTTATCTGCTGTGGAGGAGGATGCCCTGGACCCCCCTGCCAAACGATATGTAATTAATTTGTGTGGCCTGGCCAAGGTGTGTATCGCCAGGCTTTGGCTAGCCAAGGATGCACCCACACTGCGATCCTGGGTCTCCCTTGTAAATGATACGGCCTCTCACGAGAAATATGTATACCTAGCTAGAAAAGCGGAGAAAAAATATCAGGACCTGTGGGGTCGATGGCTTGAGTCCCCGCTTTCTGGAACCCGGAGTGTCTAGATATGCTGCGGGGGATTAGAGTGGGTGTGTGACTTTTGATCTGCATTGGGTACACTGCCTCTTTTTCTCTGTGTTATCCCCTGCGCCCGCGGTCAGCCATTCCCGTTCCCGTGCCATTGCTTTAGCTCTGAAATTAGCTCAAATTTATGTTGTGCTTCCATAGATATCTGTGTACAGCTTTCATTGATCTATACGCGCCTTGTTAGTATGCAATATTGATTCTAACTTACAACCTATGTTTCGGAATTTAGGCCTGCACCGGTGTCCTATGATAACTATGATAATTGGTCCCTAATGGACAGGGGAATCTGCGTATTCCCTGGGCTGGGGATCTACTGTGGGTTGTGTTGTTGTTGTTTTTTTTTAAATGTGTTTATTGTTAAACAGAAAACTAATAATAAAGTATTGAATTAAAAAAAAAAAGGGTCAGACAAGGAGAGGAAAAGATTATATCTATCAAGAAGAACAAAATACTTAGAGATAAGTTTGGCCTACATAAGAGGAACAATCCCAAACAAAAGGCAGCACCTAAGCAGCACTCAAATGTGAGTCAGAAAAAGATCTCATCTAAAGTACAAGTAAAAACAAAAACAACAGGTTTTTGTTTACATAATATACAAATATACAAAAGACTCAAACTGACCTACCAGCAGTACATGACCAAATTACATTCATAATATTCAGCATCAGCAGACCCCAACCCACAAACACACAAGAACGACACATCTTCTGACACATCGATATCCACGGATTATGACACATCCTTTTCAATTTACGACGTAAATGAGGATTTCACACACGATTTAGCTAGACAATCGCTAGAACAGGGCTGGCTTGATACTGAACTAGCGCTACTAAACACAACACCATCAGTATTAGGGCCAAAAATTGACCAGTCTGCAGTCACTACGGACAACAACTCCCCCATAGAAGCAGCTAACACTGATACCTATTTGACATGTGTAAATTCAATTTTTTTAGGACTGACGACAGACCACATCCAGCAGATAGGGTCTGTCAAAAGTCCAAACCAACAGACAAAGAGAAAACTTTCAGAACCCAAACATAAAATTCGAAAATTATACACAATAAGGGACAAGGCATATTCAATTTGAGTGGCCATACCCTTAATGAGCATCAGGTCAGTGCCCTCGATAAGTGGCTGAAATTCGCACTCACTGCACCCTTGAATAAATTTGAAACTTACATGGACATACAGAAGTTCACCCGTAAGCTCACCTTAAAGAAATATTTCCACAAGACACCACTGCCACAACACAAACCAAACAATGACGACCCATTCTCTCACACTTCACTCAAACCGAAATCACAATTCTATCCAAGTTACATGCTGGGTAATCATTTAGCAACATTTACAAGTATGGTAGTGTCAAAGTCAGAAAAATATCTCTATACACACTGCCATATTTGCACCTCATTCTGGTCCGCGCTGCGCATGCGTGCGCTCTCCCGTGCGTGCGCATACTCACAGTCGCGGGCACCCGCAGGCGCACGGTATGCGTATTTACGGTAGAGTTTATGTGATCGTAGCGTGCGACTCAATCGTTACATATTTTCAGTAATAATGTATTTTGTAGATCATGGTCCCTTTGATAGATTCTGAAAGTTTAGTTAACATAGCATGTTCCTGAACAGAGAGATCCCTCTTTGTATTGTACGAAGGGTCTAACAGGGGTCATACAGTGGTGTTTGGTACACATCGGAAGAGTATTTAAATAGCAATATTCCGGTGTTGGTTTGGAGCGGATTAATCGCTCATGCGAATAGTTATGGACATAAGAAGTTTATGTCCATTTACTATTATTTGTTCTTATTTAGTCATGCGGCGGGAAACTCAGTATCCCACCCACCTGAACAGTTGGAAGCAGTCACAGCCCACCTGTATGAATCAACCTATGACCTTTTGTTATAATGCGAAGCCGAATTCCTGTGTCCAATGAACAATGAGATTGTAGGGACCATTGAATTGTATTGTGTGTGGGGCATAAATAGGCAGGCCGACCATATCCAGTACACTCTCTTCAACGGTTCTCATTGCTGATAATCGGGAGCTGGATATCGAGGCGCATGCGATCGTTTCCCCTTGTGCGTAAGTGTTTCTCCGCAGCTATATTGATCTTCTTGTTATTGTGGGCCAATTTCTCTCTCTCCCTCTCCTCCTCTTTCTCTCTTATTTTCCTTTAAATAGTAATTGTATTGTATTTCCTGTGTAGTTATCTGGTTAGGTAGTCTATGTTATATTGTAGTGTATGATTTGTATTTGTATTCTTTTGCAAGTTTATCATTCAAAATATATACATATTAGGCGTTGGACCCTAAGCCCAGGTATCAGTGTATTTCTTATAGTGTCTAGTATTCTCAGAGCGTCGGTGACGCTCAAACAGCTTTTAAGGTAATAAGGTTATACTGTGTTGCATTTAGACTCTAACATTACACTAAGGTTTTACTGCACAATACACTGTTTATGGTTTAGATACAAAGGTTTAATATAGTGAGCGTCAGCGCCGCTGGTGATCTCCTCGTGGTCCCGAGCGTCCGCTACGCTATAGCGAATCATTACGTTAGTCAACAGCCAATAACGTGCCTGCCTGTGATCTCTTGGCCATGAGTGAACGTGACGCTTGAGCGTCTCGATCACGGCAAAGCGATTGTTACGCAACTAGCGTACCCTTACGGTACTTCATACGTAAATAGCGTACAGTGTTCTTAGACCTCATAAAGGGTATTATATACGATAAATATTTAGCTTTATCAATTGCGGGCTCGTCCTGTCCTTCACATATCTACACTAGGTAATTTCAGCAGACATTATCCAGCAGCAAAGGGCGGGAGATCATATTCCTCGTAGTGCTGTTTGGATAAGCGTCTGCTTCTCTTAGTAAAGGGTGCTGAAGGAATCCGGGAACCGGAGGTAAGAACAAAACAATAGTGTCTTTTTAAAACTGTTTATTTTTCTGTCTTGCGTACACACGCACGCACACATATATATCTGCATTTCCTTTTCATTTGTGTATTTTCGTATGTCACTCTCCTGTTTGCCAGTTCTATAGTTGATAAACGTGCTTAGAGAGATTTGTCACTATTTCATAGTTTAAGAGTAAAGGTAACATAGTTAAAGTATAGACAAACACACAGCTGTGCCTGAGAGATAAGGCGAAGTCAGTGTGGTGCGTGGTAGATGATAAAGGATCATCTACATTGATAAACGTATAAATTGTGTTACGGTGGATCTTTGCTTTGCGTACACGTGTCTCTAACAAAAGACTGAGACTTGCGTACGCAATCCAAGGGCCGACGCACGCAGCGTATATTACGCAACGGAGCGTACGGGTACGCCCACGTAACTCAAATCACAAGTTTTTTTTTCTCTCCTCTCAACGCGATAAGTAGCGCCACGCGGTAAATAACGCCAGGCGATAAATCGCGCAAATCTATTTTTTTTTTAATTCGAAATTTAAATTAATAGATCCTTCTCCTAATTTGTAACACATCTGGTCTAAAGAGAAATTTCTGCGCAGAAATAGAAATAGAAACAAAAGTGTACATGTGGTGAGTGAGTGTGTTGTATACAATTTTACAGGTTGAACCACAAGAAAAGTCGAGTTCTCGTGAGGTACATGCGTGTAAGTGACGTACATGGTGGCTAGGGAGGCATCCCTGGTTAAAACATACAATTTGAGCATTAGAGTGTAGCAGACCAGGAGGTCATACTGTAACAGACCAGGAGGTCATAGCAGACCAACAGGTTCAGGTACAGCAGACAAGGAAGTCCGCTATACAGTCCACAGGCACAACACCAAGAAAGGGTTGGTGCAACACCCATATAGGCCATACAAGCTCTTGCTGAAGGAATTCGCAGCCGCAATTTTCGATTCCACTGGTCGCTCCGTACATAAGATTAGTTGCTTATGTGCTGAACGACTGTACCGCACGTAATTGTGTACATTAGTAAACCTGACCGGTACTATTTGTGTACGAAGGTCATAAACGCTATTTGTACATTCTAACGTGATTTGTGTAACTTTTTTTATTTTAAGGGAAGTTCGCTGCTCACTCAGGAACTATCCAGCAACCAATAGTTACTGGAAAGAGTAAGTGTTCTTCGGATCACCCTCACAGGTTCCAGTAAATAGAGGTTCAGGTCGCAGGGGCCCTAGGTCGAGTACGCCAGCACCATATCGGTGTGATCAGGTCGTATTGGTCGGCGTGGGCGAGTGAGTGGGGTACTCGGTAAACCGCCACCGTCAGCCTATTTTGGACATTTGGTTTGCGTAAGGGTTGGTTGAATAAAGCAACACCTTCGAACTATGGGGGCCACTTGTTCAGGTAGGGGGCGATCAACCTCGGTTCGGGTTGATTCAGTGAACCGACCAATTGGGTCGGCAAGGTATGTAATGTGTGAGAAATACGGAAGTCACACAGAAGCTTTATGTGATGAATGGGAGAGAATGACAGTACATGACGGGGAGAAATTCCCAAGAGTAGGTAGCTTCAGCACAGAAGTGTTAACGAATTTAAGGAGAAGGATATGTCTCATTAAATCAGCAAAGAGACGAATCAAGCATTATGATTATTTGCAGTTGTGGCAACAGGAGGGTGACATACAGAGAGGATTGGCTTAGGCGGCGGGATCTGGCTCAATCAGAAAACTGATAGCCACGGCCCCACCGCCACCATACATATCAGGAGAGAAATTGGTTGCGGAGAATGACGCACTAAGGTGTAACACACAAACACTTAGCAACTGTGTAAATGTTAAAGATAATGTTAACCAATTAACCAATGCAAGTATTAACCCGTGCAAGTTGTACCCTGTTTTGAACTTTCCTCAGGAGTGTGATCAAGAAGACGAATCGGCAACAATTTCAGCGCTCTCTCTAGCAGCCACCATAGCAGAGACCACAGTAGGCACAGCTCCACCCACGAGATTAGTAACAAAGGCCCCTAGCGGAGGGATAGGTGAGGTCGTATCTACAGGTAAGTACGGCACCATACACTATGCTGAAGCCATTTCACCACAGGCTGTAGAACCCACACAGAGTGATGTTGTTAGAGTTACTCCTGTTAGGGTAATAGCTGTTCCAAATGGGAAAACTGACACATCAGGAGTCACCCCTGTGAGGAACATTGCCATGTATAGCCCATTTTCCAGAATGGAATTAAGGACCATAGTGTCTGAATTCCCTGACCCTAGAAAAGACTTAGTTGCCAGTCAAAAATACATCAGAGACTTAGGTAACACTGTAGAGCCCAACAATAAAGACTGGCAGATATTGCTGAGAGCATGTTTACCCTCCAATGTTGACGCAACTCAATTTTTAGCTGATTGCGGATTAGATCAGGATGTACCTCTTACAGATGTGTACAACAAAGATAATGTAAAAAGAATAAACTTACAGTTAAAAGAGTATTTCCCAGCGGTAGTCAGATGGAACAAGATATTCTCCATTAAACAGAAGGAGTCAGAGACAGCTGCAGAGTATTTTCACAGAGCATTATCAGAAATGGCAAAATACACAGGCATAGAGGACATTAAAACAAACATAAACCATCGAGAAGTAGCAGTATCGGTACTGATGGATGGTTTAAAAGAATCATTAAGGACTAGGGTACAGACCACACAACCATGTTGGCGAGGTCTGTCTGTGGCTACTTTGAGAGAGGCTGCTATTGATCACGATAGGAACATCACCAGACACAGGGAACAACAAAGTGATAAGTTAATGGCAGTAAGTATACAGGCCCTGACCACAAAACAGCCTGTGTTAACATCACCAAACCCTGTGGGTAAGTCAAATGTGGTAACATGTTATTTTTGTCACAGACAGGGACACTTTGCACGAGACTGTAGATCGAGAAATGTACAAAAATCTTATCAACCCCCTAGACAACGATACGACACACGACATTGGGAGCAAGGTCCGCAGAAACGGAGTTATGAGCCACATGCAGGGGAAACAAAAAGATACCCCCCAAACAGAGATTGGCAAACCTCTGGTAGTTCCCAGCTAACTCCCTCACAAGTAGTTGCTGCCAGCGGGATTCAGGGAGGTCACCATACCCAATAGGGGTGTGGCCATACCTGTTATCTGCAGCCAGTAAAATTGATTGCAAGTCTTGGAAGTGAACCAGAAATTGCAGTCAATGTAGCTGGTAAATCATTAAACTTTCTTGTAGACACAGGGGCGGCCAAATCAGTGATAAATTCGACAGTGGGCATGAGGACCACTGGTAGGACAATTCCAGCCGTGGGAGTAACAGGAGTAGTCCAGCATTACCCTGTTAGCAAACCAGCAGAGATTACAATAGGGCCTTTACATATCAAGCATTCCTTTTTGCTGGCTGCATCGGCACCGACCAATCTCCTGGGAAGAGACTTACTGTGTAAAATGGGGTGCGTCATTTATTGTACTCCTGAAGGTGTATTCTTGGACATACCTGAGAATCACGCTCAGGAAGTACGAGACATGTTAGACTCCCCGTCAAAATTAATGTCACATACCACTATGACAAATAGGACTCCCTCCCAAGTAGAAGAAATGACATCTCAGATACCAGAGTCACTTTGGACTAAAGATGGACAGGACACTGGATTAATGGCAAACGTAGCTCCGGTAGTTGTACAAGTAAAAGATGGTAGGATAGCTCCAAAAATCCCACAGTACCCTCTGAAGCCAGAGGTGGAGTTAGGAGTTTACCCAGTAATAGAGCGCTTGCTACAACAGGGCATTCTGGTAAGAACGTCCAGCACTGCCAATAGTCCCATCTTCCCTGTTAAAAAGAGTGGGGGGAGGGGTTACCGGCTAGTGCAGGATCTAAGGGGGATTAACAAAATAGTTGAGAGTCAGTTCCCCGTAGTGCCAAATCCAGCTGTCATCCTAATGCAAATCCCTCCCACTGCGAAATTTTTCACTGTTATTGACCTCTGCTCCGCTTTCTTTTCGGTACCTCTGCACCCTGACAGTCAATATTTGTTTGCATTTACATACAGAGGAGTCCAATACACATGGACTCGATTACCACAAGGATTCATAGATAGCCCAAGTATATTTTCTCAGGCTTTGCATGATTGTTTACAGTCTTTCCAACCAGTGAGTGGATCAGTATTAATACAGTACGTGGATGATCTACTACTGTGTTCTGATTCATTGGAGGCATCCCTGAAGGATACGAAACAGCTCCTGTTTCATCTTTCAGACACAGGACACAAGGTTTCCAAAGACAAGTTGCAATTATGCCAAACTAAGGTAAAATATTTGGGACACTGTTTAACACAAGGACTGAGACACCTGACCGCTGATAGAATTCAAGCAATTAGAGACATGACTCTGCCACAAACCCAGCAACAGATCAGAACATTTTTAGGAATGTGTGGGTATTGCCGTAACTGGATCCCAGGGTTTTCCATCCTAGCGTTACCCTTGCAGGAAATGGTCTCCTCAAACAAACCTGATCGGATTTCGCATACAGACGAGTCTGAGGCAGCATTTGAGAGACTTAAACAGTGCCTAACGCAGGCACCAGCATTAGGTATGCCGGACTATGGGAAACCCTTTGAACTATACGGAACAGAAAGTGCTGGTTGCGCGGCAGGCGTACTAACCCAAAAGCACGGTGATGCCAGCAGGCCAGTAGCATATTACAGCGCTCAGCTAGACACGGTAGCGCGATCCCTCCCCACATGCTTGCGAAGCGTTGCTGCGATAGCATTGCTAGTAACGAAAAGCAAAGACGTCGTGCTAGGTCACAACCTCACAATTCATACACCACATGCAGTGTCAGCCTTGTTAAATTCTGCCCAAACCAGGCACGTCTCATCAGCGCGGTTTACAAGATGGGAATTGGCACTAATGGCCCCCGTAAACATCACCATAAGGAGATGCAGTGCATTAAATCCTGAAACATATCTCCCAAGTGTGTCTGGACAGACCCAAAGGGTGGAGGATGAGAGTACTGGGGAAAGAGGATTTAATACAAAGGAAGACACTCATGATTGTATGGAATATTTGACCCAAAATTTTACCGCAAGGCCTGACATCAGTGACAACCCACTGAAAGATGCAGAACTTACGTTCTACACGGACGGTAGTTGTCATAGACAGTCAGACTCGGGAGACTTGTGTACTGGATACGCAGTCGTAGATGACCAAGGCACCATAGAAGCGGAACCGCTAGGCCCACCTCACTCAGCCCAGGTTGCTGAACTGGTCGCCCTAACCAGAGCATGTGAATTGGCTAAGGGCAAATCAGCCAATATCTACACCGATTCTAGATACGCATTCGGGGTAGTCCATGATTTCGGAGCCCTATGGCGCCTCAGAAATTTCATGACGGCAGCTGGTACACCGGTAGCGCATGCAGCTCACATAAAAAGGCTTCTAACAGCGATACAGGAACCCGACAGAGTGGCTGTTATCAAATGTAAAGCACATACATATAGCCAAGACCCAGTATCGCTTGGTAACAGCCGAGCAGACGAAGCGGCTAAATTAGCAGCTGGTACCCCCAGACAGACAGACACCACACAATTGATGGTATTTAATACCATCAACACACAGAAGTTGTGTGAAATGCAAAATTTGTGTTCCACACAGGAAAAGGCAGTCTGGAAGGCAAAGGGATATGGCCAGGAGTCCTCAGGACTCTGGACGGATGGACATGGTAAACCAGTGGCCCCCAGAGCATATCTTCCGTGTTTGGCTGAGGCAGCTCACGGGCTGACTCATCTAGGCAAGGAAGGGATGTGCAAGTTGGTAAGAGCATATTGGTGCGCCCCAGGATTCTCCTCTCATGCGAGTAAAAGAGCCATGTCATGCCTTACCTGTTTGAGAAAGAATATTGGAAAGGCAATACCTACAGAACCATCCCATATCCCACCTGCCGGCGGCCCTTTCCAGGTAATACAGATTGACTTCATTCAATTACCCCCTTGTCGAAATTTGAAATATGTACTTGTTTGTATAGATGTTTTTTCAAATTGGGTCGAAGCATTTCCGGCGGCCACAAATACCGCTATGTTTACTGCTAAGAAAATTGTGCAGGAATTTGTATGTAGATATGGTATCCCTAGAATTATCGAAAGTGATAGGGGTACCCATTTTACAGGTGATGTCTTTCAAGGAATGTGTAAATTGATGGGAATTGATAGCAAGCTGCACACTCCATACCGTCCACAGGCGAGTGCGAAAGTGGAAAGAGTGAACAGCACTATTAAAAATAAACTGAGTAAAGTGATGGCAGAGACAGGATTGACATGGCCAGAAGCTTTACCCATTGTACTGTACAGCATCAGAACCACTCCCAGGTCCCCTCTTAATCTGTCTCCCTTTGAAATCTTGTTTGGTCGACAACCGCATGTTATGATTAACCCTCAGGATGATTTGAAGTGTAACAATGAAGTGACTGTAAAATACTTGATTAACATGAGTAAACAGTTAAGGAATCAAAATGATAATCTGAAGTTAGTGATTCCTGATTTACCAGATAGTAATTGTCATGACATTGAACCTGGGGATTATGTAATGATACGGAATTTTCTACGCTCAGGTTGCCTTATTGACAGATGGGAAGGACCATACCAGGTCTTATTGACTAGCACTACAGCATTGAAGGTTGCTGAGAGAGAGACTTGGGTTCATTCGTCCCACTGTAAGAAGGTCGTTGATCCAGAGAAGTCCTGTGATAAGGAACAGACGGTAGAGGTTGTATCACTAGAGTGTCTGTTCCAGGAGGACTAAAGCGGCACCTGAGCATCGAGAACCACAAGATCAAAAGCAGTTGTCGATCCCCTGTTCCCTTTTTTTGTTTTTCTCCACTTCCCATCCCCTCTCCCTCAAATTATTTTTCCCCCCTTCTCATTCTTCTTCGTCTCCTCCTAAGATGGACTTGCCTCAAGAGACTGTGATCCGGATTTTCCTGTTGACCATGATGTTGACCAGAGCAGTCTGTTCCGGCGAGAGTACCATGGAGTTCGAGAGAGGTTCTGGAATGGGTTCTGATGACAGAAATGGAGGCGTAGTTTTCCGAGAACAACATAATCAACAAGCAAAGGCGAGTATCAGAAAACGATCCGATAGCATTGACCATAGAAGGAATTGTGAAGGATTGTTAGCTGAAGAAAACTGTATCTGTCGGCTCTGTAACAATGTCATTGAGGATGGGTGCATAAAGAAATGCCAATCCAGTTTTAATATCCATATGGACCGGCATCCATTGAGTGACTATCACTCCTTAGTGGGTAATGTGTTAAATAAAACAGATTGTTGGGTATGCTCTCAAGTACCTCAAGGTCATAGCAAATCAGGGCTAGTACCATTTCCTTTAATGATAGGGGAGGTACTTGAGTTAAGTGGTGGGAGACCGGTGGACAGGAGGTTTAATATCTCCAGTCCTCCTAGTTTGAAGCTCCACCAATACCATGTGGATAGGTCCCTATTATGTTTCAACATCTCCAATCCCCGAAAGCCGGGAAATTGGGAAGTGTCATGGAGTAACCAAACCATGACCTTTTCGCATAGAGCAGATAGAATGCCTACAGATACAGAGCTTGTACGCCACATAGCCAGTAGAGGAAAATCTTTCCGGTATAGGTATACCTTAGGAAATAGGATTACTAGAGTTGGAGAGGTATCACCAGGATACTGTGCACATATCGTACAACCTGATACGTGTACTAAGCAGATGGAAGAATTAGGGTTAGGAGATTTCACATGGAAGGTGTGTAATATGGTTATGTCCTACTCCGTCCCATATGTTCTCCCCGATGATGCATATTTCATATGCGGGAGAAAGGCGTACAAGTGGCTTGCCCCAAACTCTGAAGGATTGTGTTATATTGGAAAAGTACTGCCTGAAGTAATGACTGTATCACATGACAAAATGAAAGACATACACCGTGGTGCCCAAGCTCCTTATACTCACACCCATTACGAGCACTTTGTTAAAAGGCACCTGATAGAGAAGACAGAGCATCCGGCCTCTGATCTGATAAGTGAATCCACCGGGATTCAATTCTTAATCGCGTTAGATTTCACCCGCACCGCCAGAGGAGTGCTGAATTATAAATACATATCTGCGCTCGCAAATTTGTTAGATAATATCACTGAAATGTATGATGACACGTTTAGGTATACTGGAAGAGAACTTCAGGCTTACAAAACAGAACTGGTACAGCATAGAATGGTTCTCAACTACCTCACAGCAGTGACAGGCGGATATTGTGTCACACTGGCAACACAATACGGCGTGAAATGTTGCACATATATTACGAATAGCACCGAGGATCCGGTCGAGGTCATAGACCAAAAGATGGACGATATTCTCCAATTGAAGTGGGAATTTCGCAGGAGACACAATCTCACTCTTGCTGCTGTAGGTAATGAGCTGACTGGTTGGGTGTCATGGTTGAACCCGCGAAATTGGTTTTCTGGTTTAGGAGAATGGGCTCAAGGAGTCATAATGGATGTTGGGAAGTTTCTCCTATGTATCTTAGGTGTTGTCATATCGATTGGATTGATATTTAGATGCGGTCAGGCTTTAATGAAGTGCAATCATCGTACAAGGGTAATGAGTTTAAGGAGTGAGGAAACTGTAATTCCAATGGACTTGATTTATGACCCAAATGTAGAAACAATGATGTGATGAAAATGCGATTTCTACGGTCCGTTTCTTTCACCTGTTTTTCCGTTTTCTCCAAGGTAACAAGACCCACTTGGACGAGGAATTTGATGAGCCGATATACAGACAACAGAGGGATTAAAGAAGAAGTTTGACAACCTGATACACAGATTTTTGATGAACTATGCCATGTATCCCCAGTTTCCCTAGAAATTTTAAAATTATGCTAGCCCAACACTTTTGTAAATCTATGGACATTGACAGCTTTTGCTCGCACCTTATGGGCAAAAGCACAAAGAAGACGGCATTCAACAGACACCAAACAAGACCTCAATCGACGAATGTACATTTACCTGACATAGAATACCACCGCATTTACCGTAATTATGTCTTTTCTTCATTTCTACAACCCTCAGGTAATGACACACATAGTCGATAGGGAATACAGGCACAGATATCAGCAATCACATATCTCCCACATTCATGTATCATCAACTAAAATGTGCTCCCCCATTTTGTTACAACCAAAGCCGAAAAGAGCTCGGTAAAGTTTGACAGCCCATCCACAGACCCGTACCACGGGATAAGAAGGAATTCACATGTATACTTCGCAATACCTCGAAGCTTGATTTAAAACACGTACGGCACGATGATACATGACCCCCAAGCACGGATTCATACACACATGCTTCTGCTATCTCACTAGGTCATACCCTTTTCCTACCTTCTCCTCTCCTCCCCTACCCAACCATGTAAATGTATTAACCCCTGACATATATTTTTCTCTTTTGAAATGTTTTAGAAGGTGGCAGTTATTATTGACTGCCAAAGGGTGGACTGTCAAAGTCAGAAAAATATCTCTATACACACTGCCATATTTGCACCTCATTCTGGTCCGCGCTGCGCATGCGTGCGCTCTCCCGTGCGTGCGCATACTCACAGTCGCGGGCACCCGCAGGTGCACGGTATGCGTATTTACGGTAGAGTTTATGTGATCGTAGCGTGCGACTCAATCGTTACATATTTTCAGTAATAATGTATTTTGTAGATCATGGTCCCTTTGATAGATTCTGAAAGTTTAGTTAACATAGCATGTTCCTGAACAGAGAGATCCCTCTTTGTATTGTACGAAGGGTCTAACAGGGGTCATACAGTGGTGTTTGGTACCCATCGGAAGAGTATTTAAATAGCAATATTCCGGTGTTGGTTTGGAGCGGATTAATCGCTCATGCGAATAGTTATGGACATAAGAAGTTTATGTCCATTTACTATTATTTGTTCTTATTTAGTCATGCGGCGGGAAACTCAGTATCCCACCCACCTGAACAGTTGGAAGCAGTCACAGCCCACCTGTATGAATCAACCTATGACCTTTTGTTATAATGCGAAGCCGAATTCCTGTGTCCAATGAACAATGAGATTGTAGGGACCATTGAATTGTATTGTGTGTGGGGCATAAATAGGCAGGCCGACCATATCCAGTACACTCTCTTCAACGGTTCTCATTGCTGATAATCGGGAGCTGGATATCGAGGCGCATGCGATCGTTTCCCCTTGTGCGTAAGTGTTTCTCCGCAGCTATATTGATCTTCTTGTTATTGTGGGCCAATTTCTCTCTCTCCCTCTCCTCCTCTTTCTCTCTTATTTTCCTTTAAATAGTAATTGTATTGTATTTCCTGTGTAGTTATCTGGTTAGGTAGTCTATGTTATATTGTAGTGTATGATTTGTATTTGTATTAATTCTTTTGCAAGTTTATCATTCAAAATATATACATATTAGGCGTTGGACCCTAAGCCCAGGTATCAGTGTATTTCTTATAGTGTCTAGTATTCTCAGAGCGTCGGTGACGCTCAAACAGCTTTTAAGGTAATAAGGTTATACTGTGTTGCATTTACACTCTAACATTACACTAAGGTTTTACTGCACAATACACTGTTTATGGTTTAGATACAAAGGTTTAATATAGTGAGCGTCAGCGCCGCTGGTGATCTCCTCGTGGTCCCGAGCGTCCGCTACGCTATAGCGAATCATTACGTTAGTCAACAGCCAATAACGTGCCTGCCTGTGATCTCTTGGCCGTGAGTGAACGTGACGCTTGAGCGTCTCGATCACGGTAAAGCGATTGTTACGCAACTAGCGTACCCTTACGGTACTTCATACGTAAATAGCGTACAGTGTTCTTAGACCTCATAAAGGGTATTATATACGATAAATATTTAGCTTTATCAGTAGAGAAAGACATCATGAGATTAGATGACTGACAAAAGAAATCCAAAACAGGGAACATGACAAACAATGAGTTAATAGCATTGACAGAACTCAGCAAAAACACTGAACTAATTATCAAACCGGCCGACAAAGGAGGGGGTATAGTACTCCTTAACAAAGATGACTATATGGAGGAAGCAAACAAAATTTTGAGTGACACAAACACATACAAAGAATTACAAGGAGACCCCACACATACATTCAAACACGAACTACAGGGATTACTCAAAGGAGGATTGGAAAAGGGAATACGTTCATCACAGGAATACGCTTATTTGAACATCCAACATCCCATCATTCCAGTATTTTACTACCTGCCGAAGGTACACAAAAATCCATCTAAACCACCAGGCAGACCCATAATAGATTCCATCAGTTCAAATCTTTCCCAATACATTGACTTTTTTCTACAGCCATATGTCAAACACCAAAAATCATATCTCAGAGACACTACCGATATCCTCAGGAAACTAAATTCCATCACATGGAAAGACGATTACTGGTTGGTAACCAGTGACGTCACCTCTTTGTATTCCATCATAGACCACACACAGGGATTAGCCAGCATACGTCACTATCTCGAACAGGACTCCAATATGCCATCAGAACAAAAAGATTTCATTCTGGGAGGTATAGAATACATACTCACACACAACTATTTATGGTTCAACAATGTCTACTACCTCCAGACCACTGGGACCGCAATGGGGACGAGGTTCGCGCCAAGTTATGCCAACCTCTTCATGAGCAAATGGGAAGACGACACCATCTGGTCTGACCAGACACTTGGCGCGAACCTCGTACTCTGGACTAGATACATAGATGATTTATTCTTCATCTGGCAAGGAGATGAGGAATCACTCACCGACTTTCTCAAACACTTGGACCACAATGACCGGAATTTACATTTCACCACCACATACAGCCAACAAAAGGTTCAATTTCTAGATCTGAACATTTTCATACACGAGGATGAAATACACACAAATACATTCAACAAAACCGTAGACGTTAACAGTTATATACTGGCCACGAGTGGACATCACCCAACCTGGCTCAATGGAATACCGATGGGACAATTCAAAAGGCTCAGAAGAAACTGTTCTAAGATGAGAGACTATGAGACACAATGCAAAACACTGAGCGAGAGGTTTAGAGAGAAAAACTATCACTCTGAGACTATACAAACAGCATTCGAACAGGTCAAAAAGATTGATAGAACCTCACTTTTGACATATAAAGAGAAACCCAGGCAGAGAACGCAAACTGAAGATCCATTATTCATCACACAATACTCAGACCAAGCCCACCAGATAAAAAAGATCATAAAAAAACATTGGCCAATAGTACTACAGGATGACATCTTAGCAGAAGTTCTACCCCCGAATCCAAAGGTCATCTATCGAAAGGAACCTGATATTAGGAAGAAACTCACACACAGTCACATACCCCCATCTAACCTGATACAAACCACAATAGATGGTACGCAAAAGAAAGGGTTTTTTTATCACTGTGGGACATGTTCAAGCTGCCAAGTGACAAAAGCGAGAAGTACACTACCAACCGTCACCAAGAGATCCACCACCAATTCCTACATATACAAAATTAAGACAGAATCACCTGCCACAGCAAAGGCATCATATATCTTTTAGAGTGCCCGTGTCACCTCCAATATGTAGGAAGAACCATCAGACCACTAAAGACTCGAATTAACGAGCATATCCGTAATATAAGAAGAAAAACAGATGATCACCCGCTTTCCTTACATTTTAGGGACCATCACGATTCAAATCCCACATTACTAAAATTCACAGGACTGAAAGAGTTGAAAAAGAACTGGAGAGGAGGGGATTATATACAGAGAATCAACAAAGAAGAACTCCGCACCATAATTGCTTTAGGAACATTGGCACCGAAAGGGTTAAACCTTGATAATGAAGTTAGATCTATCATCTGCAAGTAGGATCCAAAAACAGCTATAACTGAGATCCAAAAACAGCTATAATTGAGACTTTGGACTCTCAACACAATATATTAGTTAATTCAGATATCCCATCAGATGGATACCCAAGTATTACCAATACACTCATCTGTACTACATTTTTATTCAGGTTCAAGCTAATTTTACATCGCTTCACATTACTTGAGCTTGTTATATATATATATTTGATTCTTATATTTTATTCTATTTTTATTTCATTTCATTTTAATTTTTATATTTATTATTTATATTTATATTTTTATTTTTACTTTTATTTATTTTACCAACATCACCATCATTTTCCAGTCTATATTCAGCATTTATATCAGATATATATTTATATTCCATTAAGGTCTTTATCGATATTTTATTTTATTTTTATTTTCTGTTTCATCTTTAGCATTCCCAGCTGGTGTATAAACACAGGTGCTTCTTCCATTTCACCAATTTTATCTAAGTTTAGTTTAACCCAACATCTACCACAGGACTAGGCAATTAAGCCTTAATTGTGCTCACAGCAGGAAATGAAGCAAATCCCATTCCACAAAGGTTCTCCCCTCATACGACAGACTGACAGTTCCAACATCCAATAAAATTCTTGGAACAATGGACGAATAGCAGAGAATTCCGCCATCCTGCTATTTACCTCCAGACACAGCCCGATCACTGCAAAGACTCCCAGAGGAAGACCAAATCGGTTGAAACGCGTTGGAGAATATAGGACACCCAATCCACATCAACAGACAGCGGCAAAGTGCAAGAAACGATCGAGAGCAACGGCGCTGACAAGTCACCGGTAAGCCGCACAGACGGACTGGCAGAAAGAGGATCCCGCAGGTGAGTCTCCATAGTGGAGAAGTGTGTCCCAGCCGCAGGTTCCGTTCAGACCCTGCAGGCAGAGCACCCTCTCCCCTGACAGCGACTAACCCGGCGCACGGAGCCAACTCACGGGGAGATCCGTAAAAGGACGAACCGCGGGAAGGCACAGACGCAGAGGGGTAAGTCAGTCCGGAGCAGCCCGGAGATCCCGCAGCCCACCCGCACCTGTGCCACTTATCTCACGGCAGCAACGACAGTGCACCATCACTTGCCCCCAAACGTTAGATGTACGGGACGCCGTCCTCTATCTGTAAAGAGACTTACAAGGACAATCACAGTCCGATAAGGACTAGGACCTTTTGATTTAATTTTCTTTAACCCATTCATCAATTTATGCCTCATTTTAGAGTCAGCATCAGTTGATAAGACTCATTACCAGCTGTAGTGGTATACAGACAGAGCACCTGTGAAGAATCCATCACAAGTGACAACATTTATGACTTATAACTCATGATCATATCTGCATTTTCCCTCATTTTCATTGTTTAATTGATATAGTGCAGACTTGCACCTTTCAAGTTTTGTTTTTCAAAGATTTCTTCTATTTTCCCTACATCAAAGATCTTTATTTCCTTTATTTTGCCCACAGTAGCATCAAAATACTTGCTTAGGGTTATTACCATTCAATAAATATTCTCTTTTTTATTCATCAATATTCGTGTTGCACAATATTTTCATAAGCAGACACCACTGTAGGGGTTGAGCGCTGTTAGGCTTAGCAGCCACTTTGTTTGTGTTGAATCACCTAAAAACTGTTACTCGTCCCCAACTGGACCCCCTACAGTTCATCTATCGATCGAATCGGTGTGTCAAGGATGCAGTTAACCTGGGCCTGCACTACATTCTACAGCACCTAGACATTCATGGTACCTATGTGAGGGTCCTGTTTGTCAATTTCAGCTAGGCCTTCAATAAAATCGTCCCCAGCATCCTCCACCCCAAATTACCAAGCTATCTTTTCCTGGATAGCAGACTTCCTGACAGATAGGACACAGGTGGTGAAAGCGGGGGAATTCACCTCTCAAGCGCGGTCCATTAGTACAGGGGCCCCCCAGGGCTGTGTCCTCTCACACCTGCTCTTCTCCCTGTGCACAAATGACTGCACCTCAGAGGCACAATCAGTAAAGATAATCAAGTTCACTAATGACACCCCCATCATCGGCCGCATCAAGGACGGGGACGAATCGTCCTATAGACGGGAAGTAGACCAATTGGCCCAGTGGTGCAGCCACAACAACCTTGAGCTCAACCCCCTCAAAACTGTTGAGATGATAGTGGACTTCAGGAAGAAGTCAGCTAGTGCACCTCCGCTAACGATTGCTGACAGTGTGGTATCGCTAGTGGACTCCTTCAAGTTTCTAGGGACCACAATCTCCTGGGACCTTAAATGGGTGTGCAACGCTGACGCTACTGTCTGGAAAGCACAGCAAAGGTTGTTTTTCCTCAAGCAACTAAGGAAGTTTAACATCCCACAGAAGCTTCTGCTCCTCTTCTACTCCGCGATTGTGGAGTCGGTACTGTGCTCCTCGATACTGGTATGGTACAGCTCTGCCAGCGTGAGGGACAGATGCAGGCTCCAAAAGGTGGTCAGAACCACAGAGAAGATCATTGGGGCTGACCTTCCCTCAGTCCAGGACCTGTACCTGTCCAGAGCTAAAAAGCGGGCACCGAAGATAGTAAAGGACCAGCTACACCCCGGCCACAGCATGTTTAACTTGCTTCCTTCAGGCAGGCATTACAGGACTGTCCCCGCCAGATCCACCAGAATCCTCAAAAGTTTCTTTCCCCAAGCAGTCCGCCGGGTGAACTCCTGAACATTGACTGACTAGACGTACATGTAACTCACTTGTGTCCCTACGGTATTCCCATCTGTATGACTTTACTTGCCCACACACACACACACACCTGCTTATCTGTTACCTACTTGGCTGTTGTATAGCAAACCGAATACAAATTCCTAGTATACGCAACGCAAGTATACCTGGCCAGTGAAGCCGATTCTGATATGTGGCTTTCTTATTAATCCACAAAGCATGTTTATTTTCTGCCTGTAGGTGACCCGGAGCTGGAAAAATTCTCAAGCGTATTGTTCTATGATCTTTAACAGCAGCTGAACACAGTAGTAAGGGTTTCAAGCAACCATTTCTTCATATGCTACAATGGGGGATATCCAATTAGCTGCAATATCGCAGTTTTGCAATACATTATCGTAAATGGGATTATTCAATATCCTATTAGTAGCGATAAATTATCGGCGATAAGTCACCATAGGGTTGATCGCCGATTTCTCTTCACCATGTGCTGATAAGTAGTGCAAAATCCCTATTTTAAGATAAAATTTCGCGATTTGGTTCTGAACCCCTGGGACACCCGCCTGAATTATTAATTAGGCACTTAGAAGAAGCCAAATTTCCCCACTTTCTCCTAATCCTACATCAGCTTTTGCTGGCTAGAATTATCGCACAATTCCCGTTATTGACAATTTGGAAAAGGACAGGCATGGAGCGTGCAGGCTGCGATAACCCAATTTTTCGGGAGATAGGTACGATAGCATTAGCCATGATCGATAGGTACGATAGCATTAGCCATGATCGCGGATGCTAACTGGTTGCCTCCAATGTTATATTAGGTTTTTAATAGAATTTAATATATGTTATTGCATAAATAGTGCACTTATCAAGCCTCAATCTGGAAAAGGACGATAATTATTAACTAGTTGTCACACGGCCAGTGCGGCTAGCGGTGGTGCTCAGTTGCAGCATGGGGATACGGAGTGGTCAGCAGCAGGAGTGACAGATTCCTTGAGACTGAAGGGAGGACCTAGTGGGCCGCAGCCACCCCGTGTGTCTGCAGTATAGGGGGCGGCCATGTTGGAGACCAAGTGCAGCACCAATGAGCGTAATGGGTGAGTGTCAGCCAATCCTGTTTTTCTGCTGCCTATAAATAGGCTGGGATTTTTGCATTCTGTGCCAGTGCGTTGTAGTGGTTACTCTGTACCCTAGCTTTGTGCTCCCGCAGATTACTCTGAGCGTCTCTATGTAATTTGGTCCGATCTTGCTCTCCGAGTTGTCAGCCGGCTCTCGCTGCATTACGCCCTCCAGCTCCCCAGTGCGCATGCACGGTTGACCACCCTCCCGCCAGTGTCTTCGAGTTCTCCAGGATTCCCATGGTGGTTCGCCAGCCTCAATATGTGTCTTTCTGTCACGTCTCTACATCATCCAGTGGACGATCCTCACAGCTCTTCAGTTACGTCTTCGCTTCAGCTAGCTAGCCCGTCTTCACAGTTCTTCATTCCCGTCTTCGCATCATCCAGCAACCAGTCTTCACCGTTCTCCATTCACCTGCACGTATCATCCTGTAACCAGTCTTCACAGTTCTCCTTCCACGTCTTCGCATCATCCAGCAACCAATCTTCACAGTTCTCCTTCCACGTCTTCGCATCATCCTGCAACCAGTCTTCACAGTTCTTCATTCACGTCTTCGTATTATCCAACAACCAATCTTCACAGTTAATTAAGCCACGTCTTCGCATCATACAGAAACTTAACTTCCCAGTTTTTCAGTCACGTCTTCGTATCATCTAAAGCAAATTCATCACAATTCTTCAGTCTCGACTTCGTATCTTTCAGCGGACATTCTTACAGTTTTTCACTCACGTTATCCCTTCCAGAAACGTATTATTCACAGTTCATCTAACGCCCCACGTCACCCTGCAAACCTCGTCATAGTTCCACAGTCACGCTCCTTCTTCAATCCCTCTCTCTGTGCAAGCACCAACCTCTCCCTTCAGGAGTTTAGAGTCTAAATTCTCTACAGTTTATCAATCCCGAACTAGTATTGACTTCCTACCGCTTTATTCTGTTTTGTTGCCGTTAATAAATATATGAAAAGGAATTATCTTCGTCCTCCTTGTTTCCTGCACTCAGGAGCATCTGCTCCTTCAGTTGGTCTGAGTCCAACGGATTCACAAAAACAGCCTGCCTTGACACTAGTATACAAAGCTATCTCTTTAAACAGCTATGGGATACTGATTGTAAGGAACTGCACAGCTGCAAGGAAGAAGCTGAGAAATTCCATTTCATTAAAATTCTAATGCAGTAGCAGGCAGTAATTAGTGAGGATCTCAGGGCTCTGTCTGAGGATGCAGCCTCAGATCACCATTGTGACCTGATGGCAAAACAACAAAAAAATGGGCGCTTAAAACAACTGAATTCCCCTTTACGATTGTTTGGACAGGAAGACGAAGTTGCTTGATGCATAAATTTGCCAACTGTTACAACTACTGTAACAAATGCAAGACACCCCGCCTGACAATTCTGTTTTAACAGCATAGAAGGACCGGGAAAAAGCAATGCACTGGGTCCCCTGCACATCCACTCACAGGAACCAATAAAGAAAAATGATAGAAAGCCCTTCCTGCTATTCTGCGCAGTTTCTCCACATGCTTCCATACAGTAAACTGCTGTCAGCGCTCTGACTGGTCGTTAGCTTCAACCATCCACCAATCAGCATGCTGACAAGTCATTTGCTAGCTGGCTGCAGGCTGGCAGGCAGCTAGAGAATGCTGTCTCACCACCCACCCCTGGCTCAGAGGTAAATACGTTAAGATTGCCCACCCCATTGAAATGGGTGTCTATTGCAGGTACTTTCAATATACCTGGTTCCAGATCTGTTTTGGACTCTGGGCTAGGGTCATGGGGCAGGTCTAGTTAGAACTGGAGTGAGTGAGGTTTAATTGAAGAAATGATGCTTCTCCTCAATTAGTTCTACCTAATGAATATGGCAGAGCAGGAGGGAGGATTGATTAGATACTACCCATATTTTTTTACAGGCTATCCAATTTGGTCGCCTGTAAAAAAAAAAATTTTTCTCATGAAAATATATTTTCTCACAAAAACACACAGGTTCAGTGAAACCTGTGTGTTTTCGATAGAAACGGCCTGGTTTTAGAATGAAAACGGGGCTGTTTCGGGGGATTTGGGTTTGTCTGCCCATATCATGATGAAGTAAGACTTTGGTTAAATTGAGTGAAAACAATAATGTAGTTTTAAATAAGAAAACTAAAGAGATAAGGCAGAGCAGGTCTGAGTTGGTACCCTCAACTATCGACAACTTGGTTGGTACTGTTACCTCAGATGATCTGACGTGGACCTCTAATATTGTATCTATAGTAAGAAAAGCTCAACAGCACCTATTTTTTCATAGAAAATTGCATGCTGCAAAGTTATCCAAGGTACATTTGGTTAGGTTTTATTGCTGCAGTATTGAAAGCATGTTGACGTACTGAATTACAGTTTGGTGTGGCAATAGAAATAAGCATGACTGCAAGCGCTTGGAACGAGTTGTACATAGAGCTGTAGGTATTATTGGCAGTGATCTGCCATCAATTAAACATTTCTACATTGAAAACCGCCATCTTTTCCTTTTTTCCTTCCTTCCTTCCTTCCTTCCTTCCTTCCTTCCTTCCTTCCTTCCTACCTACCTACGGTTCAGGTGTATTAAAGCTAGAACATCTTGATTTAAGAAAAGCTTTTTCACATCTGTTATCATCAGTTTTAATTTGAAATGGTGATTTGTAACCTATATGTGGATAACTTGGATTGTAATTTAATTGTGTCTTGTACAAAGAAAAGTTATGTGTGGCACGACGGAAAGTGGTGTGTGCCCCTTTAAAAGCTAACTTACAGTGGCTGCAGCAGTGAAGGTGAAGTACTGAGACAGCAGGGGTTAAGAACAGACCCTAGTCTCAAGGGCATGGCTACCATAGGTGGAGGCAGTGCAGCAGCTATGGGGCCCAGAGTTGAGAGGGTCCCACCTTCCCTGTAAAAGTGACATGAGTTACACACATTTGTCGCCAGTGGGTGGTATGTAGGTGTACTTTCAAACTTTTTCCTTGGGGCCTGCAATATATCTGGACCTGCTCATTGTAGTGTTGTATAAAATGAACTGGTGGGCATTTTAATGTTATATAATATGAACCGGGGCACTGTAATGAGGCATAATATAAACATGGAGCACTATATATCATAATGTGAATTGGGGGTACTGTGCGGCATAATGTGTACTGGCAGCTCTGAATTGTGACAGAGTGAGCTTAAGCACTACTACAATTCATAAAAGAAACTAGGGTACTACTATAGGGCATATCATTAAATAAGGCTCTACTATGGTTCAGGAAATGGCTAGATACACTGGGGTCGAGGACATTAAGGAAAATATACATCACAGGGAGGTAGCTGTGTCAGTATTAATGGACGGGTTAAAAGAAACATTGAGAACAAGGGTACAAACCACTCAAGGTATCGAGGTATCTCGGTGGCTGCATTAAGAGAGTCCGCTATCGAGCACGAACGGAACCTCATTAAGCACAGGGAGTCACAGGGGGATAAGCTGATGACAGTCAGTATAAGTGCCCTTACAACCAAACCACATCAGCCAAAACCCCAGACCCCTGATGGTAAGTCGCATGTAGTAGTATGTTATAACTGTAAGAAGGAAGGGCATTTTGCACGGAATTGTAGGTATAAGGACACACATAAGGTATACCGACCCCCTAGACCAGGATATGAACCACATTATGATACACGTAATTGGGACCAGGGATCGCATATTAGGAGTTATGAGCCGCATGCAGGGGAAACAAGGAGGTACCCACCTAGGAGGGACTGGCAGACCTCTGAAAATTCTCAGCTACCCCCCTCACATATTGTAGCTGCCAGCGCGCTGCGGAGGGTCACAATATACAATAGGGGTTAGGCCACACCTGTAGTCTGCAGCCAGTGAAGTTGATTGCTAGCCTAGGTAGTGAACCTGAGGTCACAGTTGATGTAGCTGGTAGATCACTACCTTTTCTTGTAGATACAGGGGCGGCCAGGTCAGTGTTAAATTCAACGGTAGGTATGAAAACCACGGGTAAAACAATTTCAGCAATGGGAGTAACAGGAATAGTGCAACACTACCCTTTAAGTAGACCAGCGGAGATTACGATAGGGCCTTTGCAGACCAAGCATTCCTTTTTGCTAGCTGCATCGGCTCCGACTAATCTACTTGGGAGAGATCTATTGTGTAAAATGAGGTGTGTCATATATTGTACTCCTGAGGGTGTCTTCTTGGATATACCCGAGAATCACGTTCAGGAAGTGCAGGATATGTTAGACACCCCACAAAGGTTAATGTCACACTCTGCTGTTATAGACAGGTGTCCATCCAAGGTAGAGGAAATTATCTCCCAGATACCGGAATCCCTCTGGACCAAAGATGGACAAGACACTGGATTGATGGCAAATGTAGCTCCTGTAGTAGTGCAAGTAAAAGATGGTAGGATAGCTCCAAAAATCCCACAGTATCCTCTGAAGCCAGAGGTGGAATTAGGAGTGTACCCAGTCATAGAGCGCTTGCTACAACAGGGCATCTTAGTTAGGACGTCCAGCACTGCCAATAGTCCCATCTTCCCTGTGAAAAAGAGTGGGGGGAGGGGTTACAGGCAAGTGCAGGATCTAAGGGGGATAAACAAGATAGTTGAGAGCCAATTCCCCGTAGTGCCAAATCCAACTATCATTCTCATGCAAATTCCCCCCACTGCAAAATTTTTCACTGTAATTGACCTCTGTTCTGCTTTCTTTTCGGTCCCTCTGCACCCTGACAGCCAATACTTGTTTGCATTCACATACAGGCGAGTACACCTGGACTCGACTACCCCAAGGTTTCATTGACAGCCCAAGTATTTTCTCCCAGGCTTTGCATGACTGTTTACAATCCTTTCAACCTGAGAGCGGGTCAGTATTAATACAGTATGTAGATGACTTACTGCTGTGTTCTGATTCACTCGAATCGTCCTTGAAAGACACGAAACAGCTTCTGTTTCACCTTTCTAATACGGGACACAAGGTTTCAAAGGACAAGTTGCAGTTGTGCCAGACCAAGGTAAAATATTTGGGACATTGCTTGACACAAGGACTTAGACACCTCACCGCTGATAGAATACAGGCGATTCACGACATGACTCTGCCACAAACCCAGCAACAGATCCGCACTTTTCTTGGAATGTGTGGGTATTGCCGAAACTGGATCCCAGGGTTCTCCATATTGGCTTTACCTTTGCAGGAAATGGTCTCCTCGAACAAACCAGATCGGATCTCTCACACAGATGAGTCCGAACTGGCATTTGAGAGACTTAAACAGTGCTTATCACAGGCACCTGCATTAGGCATGCAATATTATGGGAAACCCTTTGAATTGTACGGTACGGAAAGTGCTTGGTGCACGGCAGGTGTCCTAACCCAGAGACATGGTGATGCCAGCAGGCCGGTAGCTTACTACAGTGCACAGTTGGACACTGTAGCGCGGTCTCTCCCCACATGCTTGCGAAGTGTTGCAGCGATAGCTTTGCTAGTGATTAAAAGCGAAGACGTAGTGTTAGGACACAACCTGACCATCCATACACCTCATGCAGTATCAGCCTTACTGAACTCTGCCCAAACCAGACATGTCTCATCTGCACGGTTTACAAGGTGGGAATTAGCACTAATGGCCCCTGTAAACATCACCATAAAGAGATGCAGCGCACTAAATCCTGCAACTTATCTGCCAGGTGTGCCTGGACAGGCACAAAGGGTGGAGGATAAGAATGATGGTGAAGGAGGATTTAGTACAGACACTGACACACATGATTGTATGGAATATCTGAACCAAACTTTCACTGCAAGACCCGACATTAGTGACAACCCACTGCAAGGCTTAGATTTTACTTTTTACACTGACGGTAGTTGCCACAGACAGATGGACTCGGGAGACCTGTGTACTGGATACGCAGTCGTAGATGACAGAGGTACCATAGGTACCCCTGGGCCCACCGCACTCAGCACAAGTTGCTGAGCTGGTCGCCCTAACCAGAGCATGTGAACTGGCCAAGGGTAAGTCAGCCAATATATATACAGATTCTAGGTATGCCTTTGGAGTAGTGCATGATTTCGGGGCCCTATGGCGCCTCAGAAATTTCATGACGGCAGCTGGCACACCTGTAGCGCATGCATCCCACATAAAAAGACTTCTAACAGCGATACAAGAACCAGACAGAGTGGCTGTTATCAAGTGCAAAGACACACTTACAGTCAAGACCCAGTGTCACTTGGTAACAGCCGGGCAGACGAAGCTGCTAAATCAGCAGCCAGCACCCCCATACAGCACCCCCATACAAACAGATATCACATCACTGATGATATTCAACACCGTCAACACACAAAAATTAAGTGAAATGCAAAATTTGTGTTCTCCACAGGAAAAGGCAGTCAGGAGGTCAAAAGGGTATGGCCAGGAGTCCTCAGGACTCTGGACAGGGTAAGCCAGTAGCCCCCAGAGCATATCTTCCAAGCTTAGCTGAGGCGGCACACGGTCCGACTCATCTGGGTAAAGCGGGTATGTGTAAGCTGGTGAAAGCCTACTGATGTGCGCCAGGATTCTCTTCTCATGCGGGTAAGAGAGCAATGACATGTCTTATTTGCTTGAGGAAGAATATTGGAAAGTCAATACCAACAGAACCATCCCATATCCCGCCGACAGACGGCCCTTTTCAGGTTGCCTCATTGACAGGTGGGAAGGACCGTACCAAGTCTTACTAACCAGCACGACAGCATTAAAGGTTGCTGAGAGAGAGACTTGGGTCCACTCGTCCCACTGTAAGAAGGTCGCTGACCCAGAGAGAACCCGTGACAAAGAGCAGAGTGTAGAGAACATCGTATCACTGGAGTGTCTGTTCCGGGAAGGCTGAGAGGCAGGACTGTTGTCACGGCACCTGAGCGCGGAGAACAACAAGACCAGAGGCGGTTGTCGCACCAGTTTTCTTTTTCCTTTTTATTATTTTCTCCATCTCCCATTACCCTCCTTTCCTCCCCCTTCTTGTTCCCTTTCTTTTCCCTTACAAGATGGACTTACCAAAATGAATACCGGAAAGACAGAAGAACAGTAGACTCTCAATTTCTAACCAAGATGGACTTACCCCAAGAGACTGCGTTACGGGTTTTCCTGTTAACCCTGTTGTTGACCAGAGCAGTCTGTTTTGGTGAGAGTACCAGTGAGGTCGAGAAAGGATCTGAAATGGGTTCTGATGGCGAGGACGGATTTGTAGAATTCCAAGAGCAACACATCAATTGAGCAAAGGCGAGTATCAGAAAACGATCTGGTAGTCAGGAAACTAGGAGGCACTGTGAAGGGTTATTGGCTGAGGAAAATTGCATTTGTAGGAATTGTGAGAACATAGTTGAGGATGGGTGCATCCAGAGATGTCAGTCCAGCCTTAATATCAACATGGACCGTCATCCATTGAGTGATTACCACTCACTAGTGGGTAAGGTCTTAAACCAGACAGAATGCTGGGTGTGCTCACAAGTACCTCAAGGTCAGAGCAAGTCAGGATTAGTACCGTACCCTTTAGCAATAGATAAGGTACTCGAATTACGGGGTGAGAGACCGGTGGACAAGAAATGTAATATTTCTCAGCCCCCTAGTTTGAAGCTCCACCAGTATCATGTAGATAGATCCTTAGTGTGTTTCAACATTTCCAATTCCCGAAAGCCGGGAAATTGGGAGGTGACATGGAATAACCAGACCATGGCATTTTCGCACAGAGCTGATAGGATACCCGTAGACTCTGAACTTATACGCCAAATAGCCAACAGTGGAAGGTATTTTCGGTATAGGTATACTCAAAGAAGTAAGACCATGCGGGTTAGAGAAGTATCACCAGGGTACTGTGCGCATATCATACAGCATGATACGTGTACTGAACAGATGAGAGAGTTAGGGATAGGATTTTTCACTTGGAAAGTTTGCAATATGGTAATGTCATATTCTGTCCCATATGTTCTCCCTGATGATGCTTATTTCATATGTGGGAGGAAGGCGTATAAGTGGCTTGCCCCAAACTCAGAGGGATTGTGTTACATTGGAAGAGTGTTGCCAGAGGTCATGACCATAATGGGTGTGGTATTGAAAGTCAACAGTAACTAGGTCGACAATGTCTAGGTCGACCACTATTGGTCGACAGTAACTAGGTCGACAGGGTCTTTAGGTCGTCATGTTCTAGGTCGACAGGTCAAAAGGTCGACATGAGTTTTTAATGTTATTTTGGTGTCGTTTTCTTCGTAGAGTGACCGGGAACCCCAATTAGTGCACCGCGTCCCCTCGCATGGCTCGCTTCGCTCGCCATGCTTCGGGCATGGTGCCTTCGCTCCGCTACCGCTTCGCTCGGCACAGATTACCGTTCTAATCGTAGTCCACGTGGATCGTTAAGTATGAAAAGGTTCAAAAAAAGAAAAAAATTGTGAAAAACTCATGTCGACCTTTTGACCTAGAACATGTCGACCTAAAGACCCTGTCGACCTAGACACCCTGTCGACCTAGTTACTGTCGACCAATAGTGGTCGACCAAGACATTGTCGACCTAGTTACTGTTGACTTTCAATCCGGATCCCGACCATAACCCATGATAAGATGAAAGACGTTCACCGCAGTGCTCAAACTCATTATACTCATACTCATTATGAACACATCGTTAAGAGACACCTCATAGATAGGACAGAGCACGTAGCCTCTGATTTGATCCACGAAGCCACCGGGATTCAAATCCTTCTCGCATTAGATATCACCCGTACTGCCAGAGGAATTATAAATTATAGGTACATCCATGCGCTAGCGAACCTGATAGATAATATCACTGAGATGTATGACCACACCTTCAGGTATACGGGTAGGGAGTTGCAAGCTTACAAAACGGAACTGATCCAGCACAGGATGGTCCTCAATTATATCACAGCCGTGACGGGTGGGTACTGTGTCACATTGGCTACTCAATATGGTGTGAAGTGCTGCACGTATATTACAAACAGCACTGATGACCCTACCGAGATCATTGATCAAAAGATGGACGATATCTTGCAGTCGAAGTGGGAGTACCGAAGGAGACACAACCTTACCCTGACTGCTGTGAGTAATGAACTGACCGGCTGGGTCTCATGGTTGAACCCACGCAATTGGTTCTCAGGTTTAGGAGAATGGGCTAAAAATGTCATTATGAGTGTAGGAAAGTTTCTCCTTTGTATCCTGGGAGTCGTCATAATTATTGGTTTGATATTTAGGTGTGTTCGAATTCGAACGCGGGCAAGCGCAATACAAAATTGATGAGTTTAAGGAGCGGGGGCATTGGTACAGCAGCAGATTTAATTTACGACCCATCCATAGAAACAATGTTGTGATAAGGATTGCAAATGAATTCCACGGCCCGTTTCTTTCACCCGTTTTTCCTGTGTTTCCCCCTCAGCAAAAATACACCCATCTGGAAAAGACTTCGATCAATACCCAAGAATGATTACGCAAATGTTATATTATGTATTTTTGATATGTGTCTTATCTTCAACTCTACTACCTTCAGTTAGTGACACACATAGTCGACAGGTGATATCCACATATATTAGCACTCACATATGTTCCCCCTCCATGTATCATCAACTAAATGTGCACCCCATTTGTTTGAACCAGAAGCCGAAAAGAGCTCGGTAGTGTTTGTTGGCCCACTTACAGACCCTTAATACGGGATAAGAAGGATTTAATGTATACTTCGCAATACCTCAAAGCTTATCTAGAACGTATACGGCACGATGATACATGCCCCTCAGACATGGATTCATACATACCACCCAATCATTTGTAGATATTGTAATATATATTTTTCTGTTTAGTGTTTAGATAGTGGCAGTTATTGTTGACTGCCAAAGGGTGGACTGTCAAAGTCGAAAAATATTGTAATGCATACATCATGTACTAACCAAACACACATGCCCGCTGCGCGTGCACTTGTTCCGCCGTGCGTGCACATATCCGCAATTTGCGTATGATCGCTCCCGCGATTCTGCGCGTGGTATGGGTATTTACAGCGGAGTTTGTGAGCGCATAGAGGGTTATTAGAACATTACATATTTAACCCAAATAGTGCACTTTGTACACATAGCTCCCCTGCACCACATCAGCAAGTATCAACAGTTTAAATGATTCCAGGACTAAGGGATTCACCTTTGCATGATAGGAAGGGACAGACAAAGGTTATAAAGTGATGTCTAGTATCCAGCTGTAGGGTATTTTAAGGGTAACATTCCGGTGTTGGTTAGAGAAAGATCGCATGTTCCTGCGTATAGTTATGTGCAGAAGTAGAATATACATATAATAAGATTTTACTTACCGGTAAATCTATTTCTCGTAGTCCATAGTGGATGCTGGGGACTCCGTAAGGACCATGGTAAATAGACGGGCTCCGCAGGAGACAGGGCACTTTAAGAAAGAATTTGGATACTGGTGTGCTCTGGCTCCTCCCTCTATGTCCCTCCTCCAGACCTCAGTTAGAGAAACTGTGCCCGGAAGAGCTGACAGTACAAGGAAAGGATTTTGGAATCCAGGGCAAGACTCATACCAGCCACACCAATCACACCGTATAACTTGTGATACACTTACCCAGTTCATAGTATGAACAACAATAGAGCATCAGATCAACCCTGATACAACTATAACATAACCCTTATGTAAGCAATAACTATATACAAGCATTGCAGAAGAAGTCCGCACTTGGGACGGGCGCCCAGCATCCACTACGGACTACGAGAAATAGATTTACCGGTAAGTAAAATCTTATTTTCTCTAACGTCCTAGTGGATGCTGGGGACTCCGTAAGGACCATGGGGATTATACCAAAGCTCCCAAACGGGCGGGAGAGTGCGGATGACTCTGCAGCACCGAATGAGCAAACACAAGGTCCTCCTCAGCCAGGGTATCAAACTTGTAGAACTTTGCAAAAGTGTTTGAACCCGACCAAGTAGCTGCTCGGCAAAGCTGTAATGCCGAGACCCCTCGGGCAGCCGCCCAAGAAGAGTCCACCTTCCTTGTGGAATGGGCTTTTACTGAGTTTGGCAGCGGCAATCCAGCCGCAGAATGAGCCTGCTGAATCGTGTTACAGATCCACCGAGCAATAGTTTGCTTTGAAGCAGGAGCACCCAGCTTGTTGGATGCATACAGGATAAACAGCGACTCAGTTTTCCTGACTCTAGCCGTTCTGGCTACATAAACCTTCAAAGCCCTGACCACATCAAGTAACTCGGAATCCTCCAAGTAACGAGTAGCCACCGGCACCACAATAGGTTGGTTCATATGAAAAGATGACACCACTTTTGGCAGAAATTGCGGACGGGTCCGCAATTCTGCCCTATCCATATGGAAAACCAGATAGGGGCTTTTATGTGACAAAGCCGCTAATTCTGACACACGCCTAGCTGAACCCAAGGCTAACAGCATGACCAGCTTCCACGTGAGAAATTTTAACTCCACGGTTTTAAGTGGCTCAAACCAGTGTGACTTCAGGAAACTCAACACCACGTTAAGATCCCAAGGTGCCACTGGAGGCACAAAAGGGGGCTGAATATGCAGCACACCCTTAACAAAAGTCTGAACTTCAGGTAGAGAAGCCAGTTCTTTTTGAAAGAAAATGGATAGGGCCGAAATCTGGACCTTAATGGAACCCAATTTTAGGCCCAAAGTCACTCCCGACTGTAGGAAGTGAAGGAAACGGCCCAGCTGGAATTCCTCCATAGGGGCATTCCTGGCCTCACACCAAGCAACATATTTTCGCCATATACGGTGATAATGTTTAGCCATCACGTCCTTCCTAGCCTTTATCAGCGTAGGAATAACCTCATCCGGAATGCCTTTTTCTGCTAGGATCCGGTGTTCAACCGCCATGCCGTCAAACGCATCCGCGGTAAGTCTTGGAATAGACAGGGCCCCTGTTGCAACAAGTCCTGTCTTAGAGGCAGAGGCCATGGGTTCTCTGTGAGCATTTCTTGCAGCTCTGGATACCAAGTCCTTCTTGGCCAATCCGGAACAATGAGTATTCTCACTCCTCTTCTTCTTATGATTCTCAGCACCTTGGGTATGAGAGGAAGAGGAGGAAATACATAAACCGACTGGAACACCCACGGTGTCACTAGTGCGTCTACAGCTATCGCCTGAGGGTCTCTTGACCTGGCGCAATACCTTTGTAGCTTTTTGTTGAGGCGGGATGACATCATGTCTACTTGTGGCAGTTCCCACCGACTTGCAATCTGCGTGAAGACTTCTTGATGAAGTCCCCACTCTCCCGGGTGGAGGTCGTGCCTGCTGAGGAAGTCTGCTTCCCAGTTGTCCACTCCCGGAATGAACACTGCGGACAGTGCTCTTACGTGATTCTCCGCCCAGCGAAGAATTCTGGTGGCGTCCGCCATCGCCACCCTGCTCCTTGTGCCGCCTTGGCGGTTTACATGAGCCACTGCGGTGATGTTGTCTGACTGAATCAGCACCGATTGGTCGCGAAGCAGGGTTTCCGCTTGACTTAGGGCGTTGTATACGGCCCTTAGTTCCAGGATATTGATGTGAAGGCAAGTCTCCTGACTTGACCACAGACCTTGGAAATTTCTTCCCTGTGTGACTGCTCCCCACCCTCGGAGGCTTGCGTCCGTGGTCACCAGGACCCAGTCCTGAATGCCGAATCTGCGGCCCTCGAGAAGGTGAGCACTCTGCAGCCACCACAGGAGAGACACCATGGCCCTGGGGGATAGGGTGATCAGCCGATGCATTTGTAGATGTGATCCGGACCACTTGTCCAACAGATCCCATTGAAAGGTCCTCGCATGGAACCTGCCGAAGGGAATGGCCTCGTATGATGCCACCATCTTTCCCAGTACTCGCGTGCAGTGATGCACCGACACCTGTTTTGGTTTTAATAGGTCTCTGACCAGTGTCATGAGCTCCTGAGCCTTCTCCATCGGGAGATAAACCCTCTTCTGGCCTGTGTCCAGAATCATGCCCAGGAAGGGCAGACGAGTCGTAGGAATCAACTGCGAATTTGGAATATTTAGAATCCAGCCGTGCTGTTGTAACACTTCCCGAGAGCGTGCTACGCTGATCAGCAACTGCTCTCTGGACCTCGCCTTTATGAGGAGATCGTCCAAGTATGGGATAATTGTGACTCCTTGCCGTCGCAGGAGCACCATCATTTCCGCCATTACCTTGGTAAATATTCTCGGTTCCGTGGAGAGACCAAACGGCAACGTCTGGAATTGGTAATGACAATCCTGTACCACAAATCTGAGGTACTCCTGATATAGTGGATAAATGGGGACATGAAGGTAAGCATCCTTTATGTCCAGAGACACCATAAAATCCCCCCCCTTCCAGGCTTGCGATGACCGCTCTGAGCGATTCCATCTTGAACTTGAACCTTTTCAGGTATATGTTCAGGGATTTTAAATTCAATATGGGTCTGACCGAACCGTCCGGTTTCGGTACCACAAACATGGTCGAATAGTAACTCTTTCCTTGTTGAAGGAGGGGAACCTTGACCACCACCTGCTGAAGATTCAATTTGTGAATTGCAGCTAACACTATTTCCCTCTCTAAGGGGGAAGCTGGCAGGGCCGATTTGAGGTAACGGTGAGGGGGCATCTCTTCGAATTCCAGCTTGTATCCCTGAGACACAATCTCTATAGCCCAGGGATCCACCTGGGAGTGAACCCACTTGTGGCTGAAATTTCGGAGACGCGCCCCCACCGGGCCTAGCTCCGCCTGTGGAGCCCCAGCGTCATGCGGTGGATTTAGTGGAAGCCGGGGAGGACTTCTGTTCCTGGGAACTAGCTGTATTGTGCAGCTTCCTTCCTCTACCCCTGCCTCTGGCAAGAAAGGACGCACCTTGGACTTTCTTGCCCTTTTGTGATCGAAAGGACTGCATTTGGTAATACGGTGTTTCCTTAGGTTGTGAGGGAACATATGGCAAAAAATTTGACTTTCCAGCCGTAGCTGTGGAGACCAGGTCCGAGAGACCCTCCCCAAACAACTCCCCACCTTTGTAAGGTAAAACCTCCATGTGCCTTTTTGAGTCGGTATCGCCTGTCCATTGCTGAGTCCACAGGACCCTTCTGGCAGAAATCGACATTGCATTTATTCTAGAGCCCAGTAGGCTAATGTCTCTTTGAGCATCTCTCATATATAGGACAGCGTCTTTTATATGCCCCAGGGTCAGTAATATAGTATCCTTGTCCAAGGTATCAAGATCCTCAGATAAGGTATCCGTCCATGCTGCTGCAGCACTACACATTCAGGCCGACGCAATCGCCGGCCTTAGTAAGGTACCTGAATGTGTATAAATGGACTTCAGGGTACCCTCCTGCTTTCTATCCGCAGCATCTTTTAGGGTGGCCGTATCCTGTGACGGCAGGGCTACCCTCTTGGATAAGCGTGTTAAAGCTTTGTCTACCCTAGGGGAGGATTCCCAGCGTAACCTGTCCGTTGGCAGGAAAGGATACGCCATAAGCATCCGTTTGGAAACCTGCAGTTTTTTATCTGGAGATTCCCAAGCTTTTTCACATAACTCATTTAGCCCATGTGAAGGGGGAAAGGTCACCTCTTGCCTTTTTTCCCCATACATATAAACCCTCTTGTCAGGGACTGGGGTTTCCTCTGTGATGTGCAACACATCCTTCATTGCTATAATCATATAACGGATGGCTTTAGCCAATTTAGGCTGTAACTTTGCATCATCGCCATCGACACTGGAGTCAGAATCCGTGTCGATATCTGTGTCAACAGTTTGGGATAGTGGGCGCTTCTGAGACCCTGACGGCCTCTGCGACATAGGATCAGGCATGGGCTGAGACCCCGGCTGTCCTAAGGCTTCAGCTTTATCCAACCTTTTATGCAAGGAAGTAACATTATCATTTAAAACCTTCCACATATCCATCCAATCGGGTGTCGGCGCCGTCGGCGGCGACCCCACATTCATTTGTTTCCGCTCTGCTTCCACATAGCCTTCCTCGTCAAACATGCCGACACAAGCGTACCGACACACCACACACACAGGGGATGCTCTTTTTGAAGACAGTTCCCCCACAAGGCCTTTTGGAGAGACAGAGAGAGAGTATGCCAGCACACACCCCAGCGCTATATGTCCCAGGAATCACACAGTAACTTAGTGTTAACCCAGTAGCTGCTGTATATACTGTTTCTCTGACGTCCTAGTGGATGCTGGGAACTCCGTAAGGACCATGGGGAATAGCGGCTCCGCAGGAGACTGGGCACATCTAAAGAAAGCTTTAGGATCACCTGGTGTGCACTGGCTCCTCCCCCTATGACCCTCCTCCAAGCCTCAGTTAGATTTCTGTGCCCGACGAGAAGGGTGCACACTAGGGGCTCTCCTGAGCTCTTTGTGAAAGTTTTAGTTTAGGTTTATTATTTTCAGTGAGACCTGCTGGCAACAGGCTCACTGCATCGAGGGACTAAGGGGAGAAGAAGCGAACTCACCTGCGTGCAGAGTGGATTGGGCTTCTTAGGCTACTGGACATTAGCTCCAGAGGGACGATCACAGGTTCAGCCTGGATGGGTCACCGGAGCCGCGCCGCCGTCCCCCTTACAGAGCCAGAAGAGCGAAGAGGTCCGGAAAAATCGGCGGCAGAAGACGATCCTGTCTTCAGATAAGGTAGCGCACAGCACCGCAGCTGTGCGCCATTGCTCTCAGCACACTTCACACTCCGGTCACTGAGGGTGCAGGGCGCTGGGGGGGGCAGCGCCCTGAGACGCAATAAATCGATAAAAAAACCTTATATGACTAAAATAAATGCATCACATATAACTCCTGGGCTATATGGATGCATTTAACCCCTGCCAAAACATACAGAAAAAGGATGATAAGGACGCCGAGAAAGGGGCGGGGCCTATCTCCTCAGCACACTGGCGCCATTTTCCCTCACAGCTCAGTTGGAGGGAAGCTCCCTGGCTCTCCCCTGCAGTCACTACACTACAGAAAGGGGTTAAAAAAGAGAGGGGGGCACAAATTAGGCGCAGTATATAACAATACAGCAGCTATAAAGGGAAAAACACTTATATAAGGTTATCCCTGTATATATATAGCGCTTTGGTGTGTGCTGGCAAACTCTCCCTCTGTCTCCCCAAAGGGCTAGTGGGGTCCTGTCCTCTATCAGAGCATTCCCTGTGTGTGTGCTGTGTGTCGGTACGTTGGTGTCGACATGTATGAGGAGAAAAATGATGAGGAGACGGAGTAGAGTGTCTGAAATTGTGTTGTCACCCCCTAGGGGGTCGACACCTGAGTGGATGTACTGTTGAAATTGCGTGACAGTGTCAGCTTTGTATAAAAGACAGTGGTTGACATGAGACAGCCGGCTACTCAGCTTGTGCATGTCCAGACGTCTCATACAGGGGCCCTAAAGCGCCCGTTACCTCAGATACAGACGCCGACAGGGGTACTGACTCCTGTGTCGACGGTGAAGAGACAACCGTGATTTCCAATAGGGCCACACATTGCATGATTGAGGCAATGGAAAAAGTTTACACTTTTCTGATAATATGAATACCACCAAAAAAAAGGGGTATTATGTTTGGTGAGGAAAAACTTCCTGTAGTTTTCCTGAATCTGAGAAATAAAATGAGGTGTGTGATGATGCGTGGGTTTCCCCCCCGATAACAATTGATATTTTCTAAAAAAAGTTATTGGCAGTATACCTTTTCCCGCCAGAGGTTAGGGTGCGTTGGGAAACACCCCCTAGGGTGGATAAAGCGCTCACACGCTTGTAAAAACAAGGGCTCTACCCTCTCCTGAGATGGCCGCCCTTAAGGATCCTGCTGATAGAAAGCAGGAGCGTATCCTAAAATGTATTTACACACATACTGGTGTTATACTGCGACCAGCAATCGCCTCAGCCTGGATGTGCAGTGCTGGGTTGGCGTGGTCGGATTCCCTGACTGGAAATATGATATCCTAGATAAGGAGAGTATATTATTGCCTATAGAGCAATTAAAAGATGCATTTCTATATATGCAGGATGCACAGCGGAATATTTGCCGACTGGCATCAAGTATAAGTGCGTTGTCCAATTATTCCAGTAAAGTGGTCAGGTGATGCGGATTCCAAACGGCATTTGGAAGTATTGCCTTAAAAGAGGGGATGTACCCCAGTTCGCCTCTCAAAATAAGACGCCGTATTATCAGGCGCAGTCCTGGTTGGCAAGCGGACAAAAGGGTTCCTCTTTTCTGCTCGTGACAGAGGGAGAGGAAAATGGCTGCAGAGATCAGCCAGTTCCAAGGAACAGAAACCCTTTTCCGCCGCTGCCAAGCCCTCAGTATGACGCTAGGGCTTTACAAATTCAGGCACGGTGGGGTCCCGTTCTCAATGAATTTCAGTGCGCAGTGGGCTCACTCGCAAGTAGACCCCTGGATCCTTCAGATAATATTTCAGGGGTACAAATTGGAATTCGAGACGTATTCCCCTCGCCGTTTCCAAAAGTCTGTTTTACCGACGTCTCCCGCTGACAGGGAGGCAGTTTTGGAAGCCATTCACAAGCTGTATTCCCAGCAGGTGATAATCAAGGTACCCCTCCTGCAACAGGGAACGGGGTATTATTCCACACTATTGTGGTACCGAAGCCAGACGGCTCGGTGAGACCGATTTTAAAATCTAAAATCTAAAATCTTTGAACACTTGCATACAGAGGTTCAAATTCAAAATTGAGTCACTCAGAGCAGTGATTGCAAACCTGGAAAAAGGGGACTACATGATGTCTCGGGACATCAAGGAGGCTTACCTTCATGTCAAAATTTACCCTTCTCACCAAGGGTATTTCAGGTTATGGTACAGAACTGTATCAGTTCGGACGCTGCCGTAGGGGTGGTCCACGGCACCCCGGGTCTTTACTGAAGTAATGACCGAAATGATGATATTCCTTCGAAGGAAGGGAATTTTAGTTATCCTTTACTTGGACGATTCCCTGATAAGGGTAAGATCCAGGGAACAGTTGGAGATCGGTGTAGCACTATATCAGGTAGTGTTGCGGCAGCACAATTGGATTTTCAATATTCCAAAAATCGCAGCTGGTTCCGACGACTTGTCTTCTGTTCCTAGGGATGATTCTGGACATAGTCCAGAAAGAAGGTGCTTCTCCCGGAGGAGAAAGCCAGGGAGTTATCCGAGCTAGTCAGGAACCTCCTAAAACCGAACCAAGTCTCAGTGCATCAATGCACAAGGGTTCTGGGTAAAAATGGTGGCTTCCTACGAAGCAATCCCATTCTGCAGATTCCACGCACAGTGGAACCTTCTGGACAAATGGTCCGGGTCGCATCTTCAGATGCTTCAGCGGATAACCCTGTCACCAGGGACAAGGGTATCCCTCCTGTGGTGGTTGCAGAGTGCTCATCTTCTAGAGGGCCGCAGATTCGGCATTCGGGACTGGGTCCTGGTGGCCACGGATACCAGCCTGCGAGGCTGGGGAGCAGTCACACAGGGAAGGAATTTCCAGGGCTTATGGTCAAGCCTGGAGACATCTCTTCATATAAACATTCTGGAACTAAGGGCCATTTACAATGCCCTAAGTCAAGCGAAACCCCTGCTTCAGGGTCAGGCGGTATTGATCCAATCGGACAACATCACGTCAGTCGCCCACGTAAACAGACAGGGCGGCACGAGAAGCAGGAGGGCAATGGCAGAAGCTGCAAGGATTTTCGCTGGGCGGAAAATCATGTGATAGCACTGTCAGCAGTGTTCATTCCGGGAGTGGACAAGTGGGAAGCAGACTTCCTCAGCAGACACGACCTTCACCCGGGAGAGTGGGGACTTCACCCAGAAGTCTTCCACCTGATTGTAAACCGTTGGGAAAAACAAAAGGTGGACATAATGGCGTCCCGTCTAAACAAAAAACTAGACAGATATTGCGCCAGGTCAAGGGACCCTCAGGCAATAGCGGTGGACGCTCTGGTAACACCGTGGGTGTACCAGTCAGTGTATGTGTTCCCTCCTCTGCCCCTCATACCAAAAGTACTGAGAATCATAAGAAGGAGAGGAGTAAGAACTATACTCGTGGTTCCGGATTGGCCAAGAAGGACTTGGTATCCGGAACTTCAAGAGATGCTCACGGACGAACCGTGGCCTCTACCTCTAAGAAAGGACCTGCTCCAGCAAGGGCCTTGTCTGTTCCAAGACTTACCGCGGCTGCGTTTGACGGCATGGCGGTTGAACGCCGGATCCTGAAGATCCCTACCCTGGTCAAGGCCAGGAAAGACGTAACCGCAAAACATTATCACCGCATTTGGCGAAAATATGTTGCGTGGGGTGAGGCCAAGAAGGCCCCTACAGAGGAATTTCAACTGGGTCGTTTCCTCCATTTCCTGCAAACAGGACTGTCTATGGGCCTAAAATTAGGGTCCATTAAGGTTCAAATTTCGGCCCTGTCGATTTTCTTCCAAAAAGAACTGGCTTCAGTGCCTGAAGTTCAGACATTTGTAAAAGGGGTACTGCATATACAGTCTCTTTTTGTGCCTCCAGTGGCACCTTGGGGATCTCAATGTTGTGTTGAGTTTCCTAAAGTCACATTGGTTTGAACCACTCACCACTGTGGACTTAAAATATCTCACATGGAAGTGACGAGTTAGCCCTGGTTTCAGCCAGGCGGGTGTCAGAATTGGCGGCTTTATCATATAAAAGCCCTTACTTAATATTTCATTCTGAAAGGGCAGAATTGAGGACTCGTCCTCAAATTTTCTACCTAAGGTGGTTTCTGCATTTCACATGAACCAACCTATTGTGGTACCTGCGGCTACTAAGGATTTGGAGGATTCCAAGTTGCTTGACGTGGTCAGGACCCTGAAAATACATGTTTCCAGGACGGCTGGAGTCAGAAAATCTGACTCGCTGTTTATCCTGTATGCACCCAACAAACTGGGTGCTTCTGCTTCTAAGCAGACGATTGCTCGTTGGATTTGTAGTACAATTCAGCTTGCACATTCTGTGGCAGGCCTGCCACAGCCAAAAATCTTAAAATGCCCACTCCACAAGGAAGGTGGGCTCATCTTGGGCAGCTGCCCGAGGGGTCTCGGCTTTACAACTTTGCCGAGCAGTTACTTGGTCAGGAGCAAATACGTTTGTAAAATTCTACAAATTTGATATCTTGGCTGAGGAGGACCTGGAGTTCTCTCATTCGGTGCTGCAGAGTCATCCGCACTCTCCCGCCCGTTTGGGAGCTTTGGTATAATCCCCATGGTCCTTACGGAGTTCCCAGCATCCACTAGGACGTCAGAGAAAATAAGAATTTACTTACCGATAATTCTATTTCTCGTAGTCCGTAGTGGATGCTGGGCGCCCATCCCAAGTGCGGATTGTCTGCAATACTGGTACATAATTATTGTTACCAAAAAATTCGGGTTATTGTTGTAGTGAGCCATCTTTTCTAGAGGCTCCTCTATTATCATGCTGTTAACTGGGTTCAGATCACAAGTTGTACAGTGTGATTGGTGTGGCTGGTATGAGTCTTACCCGGGATTCAAAATCCTTCCTTATTGTGTACGCTCGTCCGGGCACAGTATCCTAACTGAGGCTTGGAGGAGGGTCATAGGGGGAGGAGCCAGTGCACACCAGGTGATCCTAAAGCTTTCTTTAGATGTGCCCAGTCTCCTGCGGAGCCGCTATTCCCCATGGTCCTTACGGAGTTCCCAGCATCCACTACGGACTACGAGAAATAGAATTATCGGTAAGTAAATTCTTATTTTTTGCGCCTAATTTATGTGCCCCCCCTCTCTTTTTAGCCTCTTCTACCGTGTTTCTGCAGGGGAGAGCCAGGGGAGCTTCCTCTCAGCGGAGCAGTGGAGAGAAAATGGCGCTGGTGAGTGCTGAGGGAGAAGCCCCGCCCCCTCAGCGGCGAGCTTCTGTCCCGCGTTTCTGTGTAAAAATATGGCGGGGGCCCATACATATATACAGTGCCCAACTGTATATATGCCCACTTTTGCCAAGAGGTCTCTAATTGCTGCCCAGGGCGCCCCCCCCCCCCCCCCCCCCTGCGCCCTGCACCCTACAGTGACCGGAGTATGTGGGTGTAGTGTGGCAGCAATGGCGCACAGCTGCAGTGCTGTGCGCTACCTCAGTATGAAGACTGGAGTCTTCTGCCGCCGATTTCGAAGTCTTCTTGCTTCTTTCACCGGCTTCTGTCTTCCGGCTCTGCGAGGGGGACGGCGGCGCGGTTCCGGGATCAGACGACAAAGGGTGAGATTCTGTGTACGATCCCTCTGGAGCTAATGGTGTCCAGTAGCCTAAGAAGCAGGACCTATCTTCAGTGAGTAGGGCTGCTTCTCTCCCCTCAGCCCCACGTAGCAGAGAGTCTGTTGCCAGCAGATCTCTCTGAAAATAAAAAAACCTAACAAAATACTTTCTTTTATAGCAAGCTCAGGAGAGCTCACTAAGTAGCACCCAGCTCGATCGGGCACAGATTCAAACTGAGGTCTGGAGGAGGGACATAGAGGGAGGAGCCAGAGCACACCAGTATCCAAATTCTTTCTTAAAGTGCCCTGTCTCCTGCGGAGCCCGTCTATTCCCTATGGTCCTTACGGAGTCCCCAGCATCCACTAGGACGTTAGAGAAAAACTATTTACTGTATATTATGTATGTGGCGGGAATCCAGAGGAGACCACCCACAAGAGCAGTTGGGAAAGACATCGCCCACCTTTTCATATCAACCTATGACCTCTCCTGTAATGTAAAGATGCATCTCTGTGTCCAATAGACAAAGGGATTACAGTGACCATTGTATTGTATATGGAAGTTGTGTATAAAAAGCCTGTTGTTGCCTGGCCGGTCAGAAGACTCTGAACGCTATCTACCTGATGAGCGGAGGACTGGTCCAGGCTGCGCAAGCGAACATTCTCATGTATGTACATTGACTGTAGCCATTATTCTGTTGTAGATTTATCTTGTTAGCCTTGTAGTGTATAACTTGTACTGTTATCCCCTTTCAATTAATCCACTGTGGCCTTAGAATCCAGCGGTTAACTACAAATCGGTGTTGTGTCCTCATTTCCCTGCTAGGGTTTAAAGTGTATTTAACTGTATAAGGTTTAAAAGTGTATAGATAAGGTGTGTACGCACAGCGGGTACATTATACCGTCAGCGCTGCGTAAGGTTTAAGGTGTACCATCATTACAGTGCTTTGCGGCACAAAGGTTTAGAGTGTAAGAATAACATTACATTGCATTACGAATAAGGTTTAAAGTTTATCAAAAGTGTGTGCGCGCGCTGTGTGTACTTTGTACCCCCAGCGCGGCGTTTGTACGCTAAGTACGTACACGGTACGGGACTCTGTATGCAAATAGCGTACGAAGTGCGTAGCATGTGTATTAAGTATAGCGGCCGTAGCGGCTCCATGGTAAGAGTGTGTTTAAAGGTATAGCTATATGGTGTAAGATAATATCGACATTATCAACCCGCTCTGTGGAATGCCCTACCACGTACAATAAGACTCTCCTCTAGTCTCCAAACCTTTAAGCGTTCTCTGAAAACTCACCTATTAACACAAGCTTATCAAATTCCAGAACCGCCCACATAACCTTCATAAGCTTCCTATCCAATTATATCCCCACAGTACAGTCCACACATATCCTCACATGTCTTCTCTTTCTTCACTTTCCCTTCCTCCTGACCCTGGTTCATCACTGCTGTGCAGCCCGCCAAGTACCTTTGCTATCTGGTGAAAACTATGCAATAGATAGCACCTACACTTGTGTTTTCAATGCCAATTTCCCCATAGCAGGGCTTTCCTACCTCCATGACTGTTTGTTATTACCCAGTTTTGTTTTATCATTGTGTCCAGTTGTAAAGCGGAATTTGCTGTGCTATATAAGAAACTATTATTAATAATAATAATAATAATAATAAAATGAGTAAAAACAATAGATCTACTGTATTCTGGTTATTGAAACACCTACTGTAATTCACTGTGCCATTGTTTGGCTTCAGTTACAGTGTGGGTAATTATCAGTGACAGGATCCAAGCAAAACCATTGTTGATATTTGTTATTCCATTCAGGAGCCAGAATAGATTCTTTAAACATGTCATTCATTGGCCTGGTCTAAAACTGTTACTTAGCACTGTGACTGCTGTGTTCCATTTGTCAGAATAGGCACTTGTCACTTGGCCTAAATCAGATGTAGACGGAGTTGCTAATGCTGATGCTTACTTGGAAGCAGCAGAGATAGCACTTATATGTTAATGCAGCAGGAGGCATCATACCTACTGCTTGCATTAGTGATCCAATCTGCGTACTAGGATGCAGCATCAACTTATCTGCAACACCATCGGCTGGCTGTGTGACCTGGTCATGCAAGCCGCCCACCGCAAGTCCTACCAAGAGGCCAGGAAATCTCCATCCTCTTACGGAGATCCTGGCCTCGTCACTCCCCCCCCCCCCCCCCCCCACACAGACACAATGGTGGCAGAACGGGTGTGGTATGGTATGCAGGCGGCCGGGCTCCTGGCGACCAGCATACCTGCGCCGGAAGCCCGACCGCCGGCATACCGACAGCGTGGCAAGCGCAAATGAGCCCCTTGCGGGCACGGTGGCGCGCTAGGCGTGCCACGCTATTTATTCTCCCTCCAGGGGGGCCGTGGACCCCCACGAGGGAGAAAAACTGTTGGTATGCCGGCTGTCGGGATTCCGGCGCCGGTATACTGTGCGCCGGGATCCCGACAGTCGGCAACCTGAAGAGCACTCGGCAGATCCACTACAAGCTACATAATGAACAAGCAGCAAGGAGTTACATAGGGGGAAATGTAGGAAGAAGTGGTACAGATGTAGCCATGTTCATCTTACTGCGATACAGCATGCAGCTGGCTTCCTTTAAGAGGATTCATTAATTTATTAATTCCTTTAGGAGAATTAATTCCTTGTGGATAGGATACAAAATATTATTATTATTATTATTATTATTATTATTATTATTAATAATAATAATAATAATAATAATAATAATAAATAATTTTATTTATATAGCAGACTTTCTCCAAAATGGACCTGACTCCTAATGCAACCAGTGGCGACTTTCCCATTAGGCACTTGAGGCACGTGCCTAGGGGTGGCACTTGCTTGGGGGCGGTACTTGGATGCTTGTGTTTGTAAGGTCAGCCAAAAAACAATCAGTAACTGCAAAATATATCCACTGTAATGAACCATATGCCATCTTGAAAGAAGTGTAAGCGGGTAGGATATGCATATACTGCGTCTGTAAGCTGTCCCACTCAATAAATATGTATACATATAAAAAAAAAATGTCATAGTTAGTGGCCTTATCATTCTTTTAAATTGGCTATCATCATATGAGGGAGCTGCTACTGTTGTGCCTAGGGGCTCCCTCACCCCTAAATCCGCCCCTGAATGCAACCACCCATTTCTTCTTTGGGTTCCATAGGGCTTCACAGGGATAACATTAGGTTATAGGTGGTAGGATCAGCTCTGTGCACCATACAGTTAAGCCTTTTGAGCTCTCCCAGGATGCTCTGGTCCCTCTCCCTATAACCCCCGCCCCCTTGCTTAGGGAGGCCAGTTTTTTATGGTGCCAGCATGAAGCTGGAAGCACCTCTTTACAGGGTGCTACTCTTGCAGCCCCAAAGCCTTTTTTTTCTTTCTTTTTTCACTATGTTTCAACTGAGCCTGTTAGTGCTAAGGATGTCTATTAGACTCTAAGAGGAACATTTACTAAGCAGAAGTGAGCCAGTGGAGAAGATTCCCAATCAACCAATCAGCAGCTCTGTATTATTTTATAGTATGCAAATTATAGATGTTACTTCAGCGCTGATTGGTTGCCATGGGCAAATTCTCCACTGGCTCACTTCTCTGCTCTTATCACTGCTTAGTAAATGTACCCCCAACACACAAGCTCCAACACTTCCCGCTGGCTCCGAAACACCCACGCGGCCTCTGCCAAGATGGGCACTTGGTGCGGGGCCTACACAAAATGCCTAGCATCACTGCTGCTGGTGACCCCTGGACTGCATGGCCGGCCATTGGTGAGAAGGTAAGAGGGTCCCGGTCTCCGGGACCCACACTTAAATTGCGGTCTTCTGCATGTCCCGGGAGACAGATGCCAGTGCTTGCTGTAGACACTGGCGCTGAGATGGGACTCCACTAGTCACTAGGGGTCTCAAGGGCATATGGAGGCACAGGTAATTTATTAAGGGCCCCCCAGTACCAGTGATTAAAACACCATCATAGGAGAGGGAGTGCCAGCCTGTAGCTCCTCCCCCAGCTTTGGGCGCCAGTCCACCGCAGACTTCCTGCCATCAGCTGCAGCACAACACCCTCCTCCCCTCAGAGACTCTGGCAGCCATACCAGTGCAAGCAAGCCAGGTCTCTGGGAACGCTGGGTTCAGTCTCTCTGTAAAAACGTCTCCAAGGAACCAAGTTTTTACATTCACTTGCATCCTACCTGCCACTAAACTAAGCTGAGTAGTTGATAAAGTGCTCATTACAGTTATATCACTGTATTTCCTGCATTGTATGTGATTTGTGCTAGTTTCTGATGTCTAATTTTCTCTCTTCAGCTTTACATAGATTTTAAATATGTCCCTGATTTTTTACTCTGCCCTGTGACCAAACAAGGTGATCTCAAGGGTATTCTTTATACAGTTTCAGTGTCATATACTGTATCAGGCTACCACCCCATTGTTTGTATACTATTGTGTGTGTGGGTGACCCCATATTATTACTGCTATGTCTACCAAAGCTAAGGGTCGCAAACAGCCCGACTCCCCAGTATTACAATCATATAGATTGTGCTCTGCAGGATCAACTGCGCAGGATGTGGTTCATCCTGTTATGCACCTCCTGGTCAGCCCACATCCCCAGCACGTACTCAAGAACCCCCGTGGGCTTCTTTCACTCAGTTACTGGGTACCTTAGTAGATTGGTTAACTCCCCCTATGGGACCCCCTATGTTAGCACCATCTACAATTGTCCATGTGGCTAACCCACCATGGGTGGATATATTGAACACTACAGTTCAGAGCTTAGCACAAACATCTTTGACATTACAATGGATGTTACATGGAGCGAAACTGTCCTCTAGGTCCACTACTCCGACCCCTTCCTCTCAGTCCACTTTATATCAGACTCTGAGTCGTTGGCTGAGGAAGGGGAAGTCACACAATCTGTCACTGATTCCCGCATTCTTGCAGAGGATTCTCCCAGCACAGTGGAGGTGGCTCCTTTAATTGAGGCTATTAAACACATACTTCAACTCACTGATGATGAACCTGCGCCAGTTGCTAAGAAAGCAGATGTTTTTAAGCTACAAAAGATAATTCAGTTTGAATCCCCTCATTCAGATCATCTTATGGAAATTAGACAGGTCCCCTGGAAAACTCCAGGTAAAAAGTTCCCTGTGTCTAAACGCTTGGCCTCCCATTACCCTTTTCCTACAGAGGATCGGGCTAAGTGGGTTGCTCCCCCTCTGGTAGATTCACATATTGCACACCTTGTTAAAATGTCCACTCTACCTGTCACTACTCTTTCCTCACTGAAAGAGCCCACTGACAGACTAATTGAAAATTGTCTCAAGTCTATTTTCTCCCTCACAGTTGCTGTCAATAGATCAACTGTACCTGCTTCCTGGGCTGCAAAAGCCATTGAAACATGGTTACAAGCCTTAGAGAAGGAATTGCTCAAAGATATGTCTGAGGACTGCATGCCATACTTGACTCTTATGCAGCAGGCAGCTGCTTATATATGGGAAGACCTATCCGATGCTGGAGTGTTAGCAGCTAAAGCATCTACCACTTCCATACTGGCACGGCACATTCTCTGGCTCTGTTCCTGGAAGCCTGACCTGGATTCCAAGAAAACTTCTGCCTTTTACTGGTGGTGTGTTGTTTGGAGCTGAATTAGCTAAAACTGCCTTTCTTCCATCCACACCAACACCACGTGCTCGAAGTGCTAATTTTTGCACCTTTCGCCCTCATGGTACAGCAAAGGGTCAGGCTTTCCCCAGAGGAGCTTCTGCAACTAAGGCTAAGCCCAAGGCCACGCCTTCTACAAAACCTGACAAGCCCGCAGCCTGATGGGGTGGGCCTATCCCTGGGAAACCCCAGTGTGGGAGGCTGTCTTCTTTACTTCGCACATGTCTGGACTCTGACCACTTCAGATGCCTGGGTGCAATTAGTTGTCTCTCACTGGTATGCCTTCTCATTCAAGAGACACCCCCCTCCACAGTTCTTTCGCACAGGCTTTTCCTCAGACCCCTAATTTTGCACCAGGTTGTGCAATTACTCCTGCAATCAGGAGTGATCATGCCAGTTTCTCCATCTCAATGCGAAGATGGCTACTATTCCTCCCTGTTTCTAGTGCCCAAGCCAAACGGGTCACACCATCCCATCCTCAACTACAAATCCATCAACAGATTTGTCAAGGTTCTCAAATTCTGCATGAAGACCCTTTGATCTATAGTACTTGCTATGGAACCAGGGGATTTCCCCTTCCACTTCATCTACACCAAGACTTCTTGTCTCAGGGGCCATGTATACACCCTGACCTGCCACATCTGTCTTTGATGGCGTGGCCTTTGAGACTTCCATATTAAGGGTGAAAGGCTTTTCTCACCCAGTAGTGCAAACCATGCTTAAGGCCCGCAAGCTGACCTCTGAAAGCATCTACTACCAATTATGGCATACTTACTTCCATTGGTGCACTTCCAGACACTATGAGCCTGCTGGTTTCTGGATTTCCAGACTTCTGGCCTTCCTAGAATGTGGAGTTTGCCCGGCTTCTCTCAAAGTGCACATTTCTGCTTTGTCTGTCTGGTTTCAACGCAGGATTGCCCCGCTGCCAGATGTCCGCACCTTCCTCCAGGGCGTTATCCGGATACAGCCTCCCTACGTCTCCCCTGTGGCTCCGTGGGATTTGTCAGTAGTTCTGGATGATTTTCAACAGACTCCTTTCGAACCCTTGGAAACCGTTGACCTTAAATGGCTAACGGCCAAAACATTATTTCTTCTGGCCATTGCGTCTGGCAGACGGGTGTCTGACTTGGGTGCTCTCTCTTGGCGCCCTCCTTTCTTGATTTTTCATCAGGACAGAGCTGTACTTCATACTAGACTGAGTTACCTACTCAAGGAGGTCTCCCGTTTTCATTTGAATGAGGACATTGTGGTTCCGGCCTTCGTTTTCTCGGATCTCTCAACTGCTGAGCGTTCTTTGGATGTGGTTCGTGCACTCCGTATCTATGTGGACCAAACATAGTTCCATAAGGAGATCAGAATCCCTTTTCATCCTTTATGGTTTTCACAAATGTTGTTGGCCAGCTAACAAACAGACTCTTGTCCAATGAATTAGAATGGCAATTTATACTCTCAAACTTGTCTTCCAGTTCCAAACTTTATCTTTGCTCATTCTACTCAGTCTGTAGGACCGTCATGGGTGGCGTGCCATGGTGTGTCCACTGAACAATTGTGCAAGGCGGCTACGTGGCCTTCTATCCACACCTTTCTCAGGTTCTATACCTTTGATACATGCGCATCCTAAGGTGCTTCATTTGGACACCGGATACTATTATCCACTCAGGAGCGTCCCCACCCTTGAAATACTGCTTTATGACATCCCCAATGTTATCCCTGTGGATCCTATGGACCTCGAAGAAAGAGCGTTAACAAAGGTAAGTCTACCATATCTCTCCCTTTTGTGTTATCTCTTCTAGGTGTAACCTATCCCACCCAGGGTAATCCTAAGTAGTGCGCCCAACACGGTTGCCCAAGACACCTACTATTTAAACTTTAGGTGGAATATATAACCTGTGGAAGTTTTTACCTGAAATGTCTGCACCAACCAACCCTGAACTATGATTATTGTGTTCTCTAGGTTTTGTTTTTGATGACTATAATGCAACTTTGAGTCCTCCTGTAGAAAAGCGCTATATAAATAAAAATAAGAATTTACTTACCGATAATTCTATTTCTCGGAGTCCGTAGTGGATGCTGGGGTTCCTGAAAGGACCATGGGGAATAGCGGCTCCGCAGGAGACAGGGCACAAAAAGTAAAGCTTTACGATCAGGTGGTGTGTACTGGCTCCTCCCCCTATGACCCTCCTCCAAGCCTCAGTTAGGATACTGTGCCCGGACGAGCGTACACAATAAGGAAGGATTTATGAATCCCGGGTAAGACTCATACCAGCCACACCAATCACACCGTACAACCTGTGATCTAAACCCAGTTAACAGTATGATAACAGAGGAGCCTCTGAAAGATGGCTCCCTACAACAATAACCCGATTTAGGTAACAATAACTATGTACAATTATTGCAGATAATCCGCACTTGGGATGGGCGCCCAGCATCCACTACGGACTCCGAGAAATAGAATTATCGGTAAGTAAATTCTTATTTTCTCTATCGTCCTAGTGGATGCTGGGGTTCCTGAAAGGACCATGGGGATTATACCAAAGCTCCCAAACGGGCGGGAGAGTGCGGATGACTCTGCAGCACCGAATGAGAGAACTCCAGGTCCTCCTTAGCCAGGGTATCAAATTTGTAGAATTTTACAAACGTGTTCTCCCCCGACCACGTAGCCGCTCGGCAGAGTTGTAATGCCGAGACCCCTCGGGCAGCCGCCCAAGAAGAACCCACCTTCCTTGTGAAGTGGGCTTTTACCGATTTTGGCTGTGGCAGGCCTGCCACAGAATGTGCAAGCTGAATCGTACTACAAATCCAACGAGCAATAGTCTGCTTAGACGCAGGAGCGCCCAACTTGTTGGGAGCATATAGTATAAACAGTGAGTCAGATTTCCTGACTCCAGCTGTCCTTGAAATGTATATTTTTAAAGCTCTGACAACGTCCAACAACTTGGAGTCCTCCAAGTCGCTTGTAGCCGCAGGCACTACAATAGGCTGGTTCAGATGAAATGCTGACACCACCTTAGGGAGAAAATGTGGACGAGTCCGCAGTTCTGCCCTGTCCGAATGGAAAATCAGATATGGGCTTTTGTAAGATAAAGCTGCCAGTTCTGACACTCTCCTGGCCGAAGCCAGGGCTAGTAGCATGGTCACTTTCCATGTGAGATATTTCAAATCCACATTTTTTAGTGGTTCAAACCAATGAGATTTGAGAAAGTCCAAAACAACATTGAGATCCCACGGTGCCACTGGAGGCACCACAGGGGGCTGTATATGCAGTACTCCCTTAACAAAGGTCTGGACTTCAGGAACTGAAGCCAATTCTTTCTGGAAGAAAATCGACAGGGCCGAAATTTGAACCTTAATAGATCCCAATTTGAGACCCATAGACAATCCTGATTGCAGGAAATGTAGGAATCGACCCAGTTGAAATTCCTCCGTCGGAGCACTCCGATCCTCGCACCACGCAACATATTTTCGCCAAATGCGGTGATAATGTTGCGCGGTTACTTCCTTCCTTGCTTTAATCAAGGTAGGAATGACTTCTTCCGGCATGCCTTTTTCCTTTAGGATCCGGCGTTCAACCGCCATGCCGTCAAACGCAGCCGCGGTAAGTCTTGAAACAGACAGGGACCCTGCTGAAGCAAGTCCCTTCTCAGAGGTAGAGGCCACGGATCCTCCGTGATCATCTCTTGAAGTTCCGGGTACCAAGTCCTTCTTGGCCAATCCGGAACCACTAGTATCGTTCTTACGCCTCTTTGCCGTATAATTCTCAATACTTTTGGTATGAGAGGCAGAGGAGGAAACACATACACCGACTGGTACACCCAAGGCGTTACCAGCGCGTCCACAGCTATTGCCTGCGGGTCTCTTGACCTGGCGCAATACCTGTCCAGTTTTTTGTTGAGGCGAGACGCCATCATGTCCACCATTGGTCTTTCCCAACGGGTTACAAGCATGTGGAAAACTTCTGGATGAAGTCCCCACTCTCCCGGGTGAAGGTCGTGTCTGCTGAGGAAATCTGCTTCCCAGTTGTCCACTCCCGGGATGAACACTGCTGACAGTGCTATCACATGATTCTCTGCCCAGCGAAGAATCCTTGCAGCTTCTGCCATTGCACTCCTGCTTCTTGTGCCGCCCTGTCTGTTTACATGGGCGACTGCTGTGATGTTGTCCGACTGGATCAACACCGGTTTTCCTTGAAGCAGAGGTTCTGCCTGGCTTAGAGCATTGTAGATTGCTCTTAGTTCCAGAATGTTTATGTGAAGAGACGTTTCCAGGCTCGACCACACGCCCTGGAAGTTTCTTCCTTGTGTGACTGCTCCCCAGCCTCTCAGGCTGGCGTCCGTGGTCACCAGGATCCAATCCTGTATGCCGAATCTGCGGCCCTCCAATAGATGAGCACTCTGCAACCACCACAGAAGAGATACCCTTGTCCTTGGAGACAGGGTTATCCGCTGGTGCATCTGAAGATGCGACCCTGACCATTTGTCCAGCAGATCCCTCTGGAAAATTCTTGCGTGGAATCTGCCGAATGGAATTGCTTCGTAAGAAGCCACCATTTTCCCCAGGACTCTTGTGCATTGATGTACAGACACCTTTCCTGGTTTTAGGAGGTTCCTGACAAGTTCGGATAACTCCTTGGCTTTTTCCTCCGGGAGAAAAACCTTTTTCTGAACCGTGTCCAGAATCATCCCTAGGAACAGCAGACGTGTTGTCGGAATTAACTGGGATTTTGGAATATTCAGAATCCACCCGTGCTGCTTTAGCACTTCTTGAGACAGTGCTAATCCCAACTCTAGCTGTTCTCTGGACCTTGCCCTTATTAGGAGATCGTCCAAGTATGGGATAATTAATACGCCTTTTCTTCGAAGAAGAATCATCATCTCGGCCATTACCTTGGTAAAGACCCGAGGTGCCGTGGACAATCCAAACGGCAGCGTCTGAAACTGATAGTGACAGTTCTGTACGACGAACCTGAGGTACCCCTGGTGTGAGGGGTAAATTGGAACGTGGAGATACGCATCCTTGATGTCCAAGGATACCATAAAGTCCCCTTCTTCCAGGTTCGCTATCACTGCTCTGAGTGACTCCATCTTGAACTTGAACTTTTTTATGTACAGGTTCAAGGATTTCAGATTTAGAATAGGTCTTACCGAGCCATCCGGCTTCGGTACCACAAATAGAGTGGAATAATACCCCTTTCCTTGTTGTAAAAGAGGTACCTTGACAATCACCTGCTGAGAGTACAGCTTGTGAATGGCTTCCAAGACCGTCACCCTGTCGGAGGGGGACGTTGGTAAAGCAGACTTCAGGAAACGGCGAGGTGGATCCGTCTCTAGTTCCAACCTGTACCCCTGAGATATTATCTGCAGGATCCAGGGATCTACCTGCGAGTGAGCCCACTGCGCGCTGAAATTCTTGAGACGACCGCCCACCGCCCCCGAGTCCGCTTGAGAAGCCCCAGCGTCATGCTGAGGCTTTTGTAGAAGCGGGGGAGGGCTTCTGTTCCTGGGAAGGAGCTGCCTGTTGCAGTCTCTTCCCCCTTCCTCTGCCTCGTGGCAGATATGAATATCCCTTTGCTCTCTTGTTTTTAAAGGAACGAAAGGGCTGCGGTTGAAAAGTCGGTGTCTTTTTCTGTTGGGGAGTGACTTGAGGTAAAAAGGTGGATTTCCCGGCTGTAGCCGTGGCCACCAAATCCGATAGACCAACACCAAATAACTCCTCCCCTTTATACGGCAAAACTTCCATATGCCGTTTTGAGTCCGCATCACCTGACCACTGTCGCGTCCATAAACTTCTTCTGGCCGAAATGGACATAGCACTTACCCGTGATGCCAGTGTGCAAATATCCCTCTGTGCATCACGCATATAAAGAAATGCATCCTTTATTTGCTCTAAAGACAGTAAAACATTGTCCCTATCCAGGGTATCAATATTTTCAATCAGGGACTCTGACCAAGCTACCCCAGCACTGCACATCCAGGCTGTCGCTATAGCTGGTCGTAGTATAACACCTGTATGTGTGTATATACTTTTTGGGATATTTTCCATCCTCCTATCTGCTGGATCTTTAAGTGCGGCCGTCTCAGGAGAGGGTAACGCCACTTGTTTTGATAAGCGTGTGAGCGCCTTGTCCACCCTAGGAGGTGTTTCCCAGCGCGCCCTAACCTCTGGCGGGAAAGGGTATAAAGCCATAAAGCCAATAACTTCTTTGAAATTAGCAGTTTTTTATCGGGGGCAACCCACGCTTCATCACACACCTCATTTAATTCATCTGATTCAGGAAAAACTATAGGTAGTTTTTTCACACCCCACATAATACCCTGTTTTGTGGTACCTGTAGTATCAGCAATATGTAACGCCTCCTTCATTGCCAAAATCATATAACGTGTGGCCCTACTGGAAAATACGGTTGATTCGTCACCGTCGCCACTGGAATCAGTGCCTGTGTCTGGGTCCGTGTCGACCGACTGAGGTAACGGGCGTTTTACAGCCCCTGACGGTGTTTGAGGCGCCTGGACAGGTGCTAATTGATTGTCCGGCCGTCTCATGTCGTCAAACGACTGCTTTAGCGTGTTGACACTATCCCGTAATTCCATAAATAAAGCCATCCATTCTGGTGTCGACTCCCTAGGGGGTGACATCCCCATATTTGGCAATTGCTCCGCCTCCACACCAATATCGTCCTCATACATGTCGACACACACGTACCGACACACAGCAGACACACAGGGAATGCTCTTAAAGAAGACAGGACCCCACTAGCCCTTTGGGGAGACAGAGGGAGAGTTTGCCAGCACACACCAAAAGCGCTATATATGACAGGGATAGCCTTATAATAAGTGCTCCCTGTATAGCTGCTTTAATATATATATTTTTGCCACAATTTTGCCCCCCCTCTCTTGTTTTACCCTGTTTCTGTAGTGCAGTGCAGGGGAGAGCCTGGGAGCCTTCCTGACCAGCGGAGCTGTGTGAGGAAAATGGCGCTGTGTGCTGAGGAGATAGGCCCCGCCCCTTTTTCGGCGGGCTCGTCTCCCGCTCTTTAACGGATTCTGGCAGGGGTTAAATATCTCCATATAGCCCCCGGAGGCTATATGTGAGGTATTTTTTGCCAAAAAATAGGTTTACATTGCCTCCCAGGGCGCCCCCCTCCCAGCGCCCTGCACCCTCAGTGACTGCCGTGTGAAGTGTGCTGAGAGGAAATGGCGCACAACTGCAGTGCTGTGCGCTACCTTAAGAAGACTGAGGAGTCTTCTGCCGCCGATTCTGGACCTTCTTCTCGTTTCAGCATCTGCAAGGGGGCCGGCGGCGAGGCTCCGGTGACCATCCAGGCTGTACCTGTGATCGTCCCTCTGGAGCTAATGTCCAGTAGCCAAAGAAGCCAATCCATCCTGCACGCAGGTGAGTTCACTTCTTCTCCCCTAAGTCCCTCGTTGCAGTGATCCTGTTGCCAGCAGGACTCACTGTAAAATAAAAAACCTAAGCTAAACTTTTCTAAGCAGCTCTTTAGGAGAGCCACCTAGATTGCACCCTTCTCGGCCGGGCACAAAAATCTAACTGAGGCTTGGAGGAGGGTCATAGGGGGAGGAGCCAGTACACACCACCTGATCGTAAAGCTTTACTTTTTGTGCCCTGTCTCCTGCGGAGCCGCTATTCCCCATGGTCCTTTCAGGAACCCCAGCATCCACTAGGACGATAGAGAAATAAATAATAATAATAATTATTATTATTATTATTATTATTATTATTACCCATGAGAGCAAACAATCTAGGGGAAACAGTGAGTGAACAGCTTTATGCACATACTGTATGTATCAAGTGGTCCACACTAGTTCAAAATGTGAAAACAAGAGTATCTGCAACTTTAAGTTTTTTACCTATGTAAGAAGGCAAATATTTCCTGCATGAATGCCCACCTTCGTATTCCACCACGAATCCTTTACCATGGACATGCCCTATGTATCAAACTCCAAAAACCTCTTTGCAGAGACAACACGTTCTTGAAAGCTCACAGCTAGAGCTAAACACAGCTAACAACACTAATAAACACATTTATATGAATTAACTGGTGTACCACAATTACTGATACGGGATGTGGTTATGTGACTCTGCCGGTCACAATACCGACACAGGGATCCCGAACACTCAATAGCCCGCCAGTCGCCATGCCGACCAACAGGGACTATTCCCTGTTCACGACACCCATAGAGCGGGAACAGAACCTGCGTGAGCCACCGATCCCGCTGTGTGGCGAGCGCAGCGAGCCCACAAGGGGCTTCATTGCGCTCACCCCCGCAGGGCATCTCTCAGCCGGGTTTCCGGCATCGGTATGGTGACCGACGGTCACACAAACCCAACTCACTGATACACAGACCCCTTAGCTATCAGAAATGGAAACTACTCGCAGAACAGGATATAATGTAATAAACATAGAATATTAATTATGAAAGTTCAAATAAAGTTAAATAGCTGTATACAGTGTAAACACGAAAACTATGAGGCCTATTTATAAAGGTTTTTTTTGTAAATGTAGAAACTGCAGAAGGCTAATAGTGCTGTTAATTACAGACTAATTTATTATCAGTATGGACTACCTTCTGACCCTTATGTACTAAACTTTAAAAAGTAAAGCTTTTTCAGAGTTTGGCCCTTTCGTTTACACCATATTCAGATGGTGTAAACAGCTACTCCAAAATGGGATCCAGACTATAGGTCTAAGTGTACAGTCAATAGGTCGACCCCATATGGTCAAATGCATTAGGTTGACATTGACAAAAGGCCGACATGGACAAAAGGTCGACCTATGAAAGGTCGACATGGACTCAAGGTTGACAGGTTCAAATGGTCGACACACATATGGTTGACACATGTTTTTTTGGAGGTTTTTTTTTCTCCATGTTTTTGGACTTTTTCCTTCCATGACTATCCATGTCACATCATATCATAACTTTTAGTAAAAGCAAGGCATCATGCCCGAAGCATGGGGTTGCATTTCTATAAATGGTGGTCCCAGATGGAAAAACTATATACGCTAACCCCAAAACTATACACACTACCCCCAAAAATGCAAAACGGTTGTGTCGACCCTTGGCATGTTGACCTTTCATAGGTAGACCGTTTGTCTATATCGACCTAATGCATGTCGATCATATGGGGTCGACCTACACATTGTGGATCTTGTATACCACATCCCTCCAAAATGCCACGGAAGTAACACTCTACCGCTGTCCCTGCGGTTTAAGTTTAGTACATAGCGGTGATATTTTCATTCAAACTGAAAATATCCGCTGCACTAAATTTTGGTAATTGCAGCAAGGCCGTAGTTTGTAATACATAGGATCACATATAACAGATGTTAGTTTTTAGTACTAAATCCATACTTGCGAAAGGTGGGTGGTGGGAGTTCTTCGTTTCCATTAAATTAATTGAAAAATAAAATGACAGCTAAAAACTGCTGCAAAAGCGACTACAATAATTATGTGCCCTACACACTTGGCAATGTATATTAGCGATATGAACGATCTCGTTAAGTAATGAATGATAACTCGTTCATATCGCTCAGTGTGTATGCACCAATGATGAACGATGCATGTCCCCGCGGTCATTCATCGTTGGTTTTCCCTCATTTAGCATAGCATGCCAATCTGGGCGATGACCGTTAATCGTTGAAAACAAACATCGTCCAAATCGTAAACATCGCCAACTGTGTAGGGCCCATTAGCAGTCACTACAATGGAACAAAAGGGAGATTAAACTGCCAGTGAGCATAACCAAGAAAAATACCAATTGACCGAATGCTGCATTTGGTCTACTGATGGATAAAAGAAAAGCTCCACAGGCCCTACTGTGTGTAAAAACAATAAAGGGGCTGAGGGCAAATAAGCTATCATATCATATGATATACATAACAATCTTAATATCAAACTCATACTGACAGTGGTAAAAACAAATTAACATGTAAATCACTAGCAGAGAAATGACGCCAGAGTGAGTTATCAGACCTGTATGACAAAGTGGTATCCGCCTCCTCCTCTGTGCTGACTGCCTGGACAAAGCTCCCGTTCCCGGACCTGTGACAGCCACCGTTCCGGTAACGTTACATACAGTAGGGCACAAGCAGCAGGAATTACTAATGCGCTGCCCCTGCTCTGTCAGCACAGGCAGCTGTCAGCGTCTGCGGGGAACTTACAGCTCAGTGCTGCCGTTACCGGCGACCCCAGCTCAAAGGCGGAGATAAGATAACACACAAAACAAAAGAAACGAGATAACAGTCGTGAGTAGTGGTGGGAGGACACCATCACACCCCTACAACCGCTGATTGGCCGATGAGTGTCTCTACCAAATATGGCGAAAGGTGGCATTAGTATTATACCTCTTTTGCTCAGTGTTTGTTACCTGATAGCTGTCATATACTGTACTTCTTGTTACATACAGTATGTCATCCTCTCCCACATTACTGTTACCTGCACCCATTTCCTCATTCATTTTTAGAAAATATTAAACTTTAAAAACAAAATATTGGCTTTATGAATTAGATTTTGCAGGTTGCGTAAGTATCAGCGTTTAGTTAACATACCTATGGGTCCATTTGTCAAAGTCACCATTGGAGGACTAGTCATGTAAAACCAAAACTGAATTGTTACTTATCACTATACATCACATCTGTGATAAGTAGCAATTTTTGTATACTTACCTCTCCGGCGATGCAATGAGGTATCCTGGGCTGCAGCGGCGCTGTCTTCTGCGGTTCCCTTCTGCAGTGCTGGATTCATCTGGCGGGTCCTTCTGCACAAGCGAGCGCCGGCACCTGAAGTCTTGGGAGGCTGCAGTGGCTGCTGGGAGGTCATTGCGCAGGGGTGACACTGTAGAAGTGAGGAACATCTCCATGGTATCCCGCTCTGCGACTTGCGGTAAGCAGAGAAAAGCCCTGCTTAACACTAAGGGGTCTATTCATGCAGCAGTGAAAAGCCCTGTTTTGCGTTAAACAGGGCTTTTCTCTGCCTACTGCAATTCACAGAGCGGGTTACCGTGGAGAAGTCTCTGACTTCTCCAGCGGTACCCCCGCTCTGTGCCTGAATCGCATCACCATACCTTTGTATGGTGAGTGCAATTCATGAAGGTGCGGAAAGCTCTGCTTTCCGCTTCTCCGTGGAGTTCAGGTTCGCCATCTGAGGACGGCGTAACCTGAACTGTAGTGCGGAGACGTCAGGGAAGCTCAATGCTTCCCTGATCGCTGCTCGACACCTCGTGCTGGCTCCGCCCCCGACCTCCCAGCAACCACTGCGGCCTGCCGGGAGGTCATCAAGCTGCGCATGCGCAAAGGGACCCGCCGCTGGACTCCGCGCATCACAGGGAGGGACCGCTGGAGAAGACCTCACCGCAGGAGTCCCAGACACCGCAGCGCATCGTCGGAAGGGTGAGTATACATGAATTGCTACTTATCACAGCTATACATCGCATCGAAGAGATGCGATGTATAGTGATAAGTAGCAATTATGTTTTCGTTTTCTACATGAATAGACCCCTAAACAGGGCGTTTCTCTGCTACATGAATTCCTTGATACCTTACTAGGTTGAAGTTAGCTTCTTATTCAACCAGCTTCTATTTAAGAACAAGAAATAACCCCTTTAGCACTCACTAAAGGGGTTATGTATTTTCAATATTCCATACCTCCCAACTGTCCCGATTCCAGTTGGACAGACCTGTTTTCTAGGACTGTCCTGCTGTCCCTCCTGCGGGCCGCAGTATTCCACGGGCGGGGGGTGATGGGATGCTGGGGAGGAAACTAATAGTGACCCTCTATGCAGGGTCTCTCTTGGAGAGGGTGGGGACTATCCTGCAGCACCCAGAGTGCTGGGCAAACCCCCAGCATGATGAAAACGGGGCGTAGTAGTGAACAAGTCATGCATATTTGCAGACTGACCATCACGCATGACACAGAATCCCGTTACTGGCAGTGATAGACTGTCAGCATGAGAGCTGAGGATGCCGTTGAAGAGGGGGACATTGCAGGACCTCTCCTGCGAGGTAAGTAATGCTTAATACCAATGGCATATTCGTTAGTATAACTGCTATCGGAGGCAGATTTAAACCTTATGTGGTCCTAAGCAAGACAAAGATTTGGGTCCTCCAATCCTCAGACAATCCATAGCCTGCTGCTTCCGTGATCGCTGAGTGGAGAGCGCTGATTCCTGTATCCCCCCCCCCCACCCTGCTAGGACTGTATTACCACAATTATGGGCACGTATTAGTCATCCAGCAACCACGGAGATAGAACTGGCAGCGTTTGAAATGTGGCACTGGCTGCAAGCCAATTGGAGCACACGGACCGCAGCCAATCAGGAGCGGCTGCTTCTGATTGGCTGCCTGACTGTGAGCTCAGGCGCAACATTTGAAATGCCATCAGCACTGTCAGGCGCACATGCAGGGGGGAGTTCAGTAGTTGGAAGGCTCTACTGAGACCTCAGAGACGAGATTGGCACTCCATGGTGGGCCAGAAGGTGGCCACATGACGTCCGCAGAGTACGAGGCAGGGCTGTACTGACAAGAAAGAACAATGTAAACTTCAATAGGTGCTGGGTGGGGTTACATGTGAACAATGGGGGTCATTCTGACCCGATCGCATGCTGCAGTTGTTCGCAGCATAGCGATTGGTTCAGAACTGCGCATGCGCCGGTGCATGCGCTACGATCGCCTCTGCCTGATTGACAGGCAGAGGCGGTCGATGGGCGGGAGGGGGCGAAACGGCGGCGTTTGGCCGCCGTTTCGTGGGCGTGGTCCGGCCAACGCAGGTCAGGCCAGACCATGCAGGGAGTGGCCCGCAACGGCTGTGTGATGTCACACGCAGCCACTGCGGGCTGGGGAGCGAAGAGTAGCTCCCGGCCAGCACGCTAAAGCTGTGCTGGCCGGGAGCTACTCTTGAAATGCAAAGGCATCGCCGCTGTGCGATGCCTTTGCACTTCTGCGGGGGGAGGGCGGCACTTACATGCTGGGTGTCCTCCCGCATGTCTGAGTTCATGATTGTAGCTGATCAACTCGGAATAACCCCCCAATGTGCAAAGTGAATCCACCTCCCTAAGGAGTAGTAATTAAAAGGTTTCCCTTATGATATGAGTCAATTCTTTTGGGTATCTTGATGACCGGTCAATCGTCTCCTTTGATCTTGTTCAATTTCCAACATAAATCCTCGATATAGTTCTCAAAATGATACCCAAAATGAAGGAAAAGAAAACAATAGTGCAATTTTGTATATACACTTTAGAACAACACTAATAGGAATCGCACTCACATTAACATGGAAATGGAAGGCGTACATCTCAATTGTGAGTAATCACAAGAGATCTCGAGACCGCAGTACAGATGTCCTTATTCCATATAGTTAGCTTTTAGGGATAATCCTCAGTTTCATATGACCCAAAAATAAAGGAACAAATGGTTTTAGAATGTAAGCTCTCTCGAGTAGGGCCCTCTTCCCTCATGTGCTTATCCTGTTCTTACTTTAAAAATCCTCAACTGCCCAAATCCCGCAGTTTGGGATTCATCAGAAGCATGCTGCCAGTGGGTCCATACAGTCCCTTTATACTGAACCTAAATGTTACTCCTCCTCCCTTGTTTAAGTGCCATTTCCTGCACTTTCGCGGGATACGCGCTGGCCGGGGGTGACATTCATCCCACATCATACATCGTATACAGGAAGTTGCCGTGACCGTCTACAGCGCCCGTCGGATGTGATATTTAGTCCGGACACTGTCACCGGTAACCGGAAACAGGAAGTGAAAGTGACAGGAAGAAATCAAGAGAAAGAAAAGCAACAGAGAGTTAGGTAATAGTGATTAAAATAGGGTTTAGGAAACAGAGGGAGTGAGAGACACAGCATGAAGGGGGAGGCTGAGAAGCACAGAGTGAAAGGGGGCAAGCTGAGAGACACAGAGGTGGGAGACTGAGAGGAACAGAGTAAAGTGGCTGGCTGAGAGGCACAGATTGAAGTGGGAGCAGGTTGAGAGACAAAGACTAAAGGGTCTTAAGCTGAGAGGAACATAGAGTAGGAGGGAGGAGGCTGAGAGACACAGTGAAGGTTGGCAGGCTAAGAGGCACAGAGTGAATGGGGGGCTGGCTGAGAGGCACAGATTGAAGGGGGAGCAGGCTGAGAGACAAAGAGTGAAGGGTGCTAAGCTGAGATGCACATAATGTAGGGGGGAGGATGGTGAGAGACACAGTGAAGATTGGGAGGCTGAGAGGCACAGAGTGAAGGGGCAGGCTGAGAAACAGAGTAAACGGTGGGAGGCTATGAGGCACAGAGTGAAGGGGGAAGGCTGAAAGACACAGAGTGAAGGGTGGGAGGTTGAAAAGCACAGAGTGAAGGAGGATGGCTGAAATGCAGAGTGAAGGGTGGGAGGCTGAGAAGCACAGAGTGAAGGGGGAAGGCTGAAAGGCCCAGTGAAGCGTGGGTGGCTGAGAGGCACAAAGTGGTGAGAGATGCAGACGGGAGGTGATGATGTGGCAGAGAGATGCAGAGCAGCTGATAGACTCAGGGAGGGGATAATGGTGTGGCTGAGATACATAGGTGGGAGATGATGGTGTGCTGGCAGACACGGAGGAGATGATGGTGTGGCTGAGATACATAGGTGGGAGATGATGGTGTGCTGGCAGACACGGAGGAGATGATGGTGTGGCTGAGAGACGCAGGTGGAAGATTTTGTGGTTGCGAGACACAGGGAGGGGATGATGGTGTTGCTGAGAGATGCAGGAGATGGTGTGGCTAAAAGATGCAGAGGGCAGGAGTTGACACAAGTCTGGTTGAACCTCTGTTGTATGATGATGGTGTGACTGAGAGATACAGGGAGAAGATGATGGTTTGGCTGAAAGATGCAAGTGGGAGATGGTGTGGTTGAGAGACACAGGCAGGAGATGGTGTGGTTGGGAGATGCAGAGGGCATGAGGTGACACGAGTCTGGTTGAACCTTTGTTGTATGATGATGACATTGGTTATATTCCTACACAAACAGATATCTTCTGGACCATGTGATATCCTACATAAATAGTGAATATCGACTGAAGATGCCATATTCCCAGGGAAGCTACATTTCTTCAGAGTTTCCTCGATGTGAGAAACCACCATAAGGTGCATATGGAATTTAAAGGAATACCAATAGGTGCTGCTAGACACAGTCAACAGGCTGTGCTAGACACATTCCTCCGATGGTGCACCCCCTAATAAAATGTGCTGTGCTCGCCTATATCTCTTACATATCCATCTATGCAAAACAGACACAGCTGTTGTATCAGCAACTAAAACTAGTCACGTGTGGTCTACCTCCGATACTTCCCTATGACATGCAATAGGTTAATTACAACACTGTAAATATTCACATTGGACATTAAAGACGCACAAGCCCTTCCATAAAACCTGGTAATAGAAGAAAAATTATAGCCGCTTTACAAGCGTGATGGAGCAGGATTTCTAGAGGTGTTCCTTGCGCAATACAGATATGGTATTCCATTACACCCTGTGGTTAACTGCAGATTCATCGCTTTCACAGAGTGAGATTGCTGTCACTTACAAAATGGTGGAGATGATAATTCATAGATTTATGTGTGCATTGTAATACACACATGTAGGATGAATGGGGGTGGACAAAGCGATGCACATTGGTGGAAATGGGTTGGGATTGCATGACCGGTGGCCGGGATCCCAGCGGTCAGCATACTGATACTGGGATACTGGCTGCCAGAATGCTAACAGGGTAGAAGTGCAGTGAAGCCACTTGCAGGCTCACTGCGCTCGCCATGCTGTGGGCTTGGTGGCTCACTGCGCTCACCAAAGGTGGGAATAGTCCTGACGGTATTATGGCGGCCAGGATCCCGGCATCGGTATGCTGACGGCTGGGATCATAACTACATCCTGTGGAAAATAGTGGCGCATATGGGGGGAAGACAGAGTGGATGGGATGAGTGGAGACATTTGTATGGAAGAGGGGAAAACAGAGCAGTGATGAGAGAGATGAAGGGGTGAGACAGCAGTGTTTGGATGGGGGTTAGATAGCAGTTCTGATGGATGAAAAGAAAGTGGCACGGATGCGAGAAGACAGAGCCAGGGGCAAACGCAGGATTTAGCCAGGAGGGTTTCCATGTGTCTGTCTGTATGTGTGTGTGCGTGTGTGTGCGTGTGTGTGAGTGTATATATATATAAAAATATCACATACACACACAAATACACACACACACACACACACACACACACACACACACACACACATATAGTGATTCAAAAGTAGCAGTACACCATTTAATTTCAAAAACTGTGCAGGAAATGGGGAAACTGAATTCTCCAGTACGGTATGGGTGAGGTGGGCTATATTTTAGGGTATGTACCGAATATGGGCGCCACACTTCAAATTGGCCATCTTGAATTTAAGTCCGTTTTTTCAAAAGTGTTGAACTGCTATTTCAAATCTGTTTGTAGCAACAAACTTTTTAGCAAATGATGATGTTGTTGAATATGTTACATGATCCCCTTTTCATTTGAAAAAACTGACTTAGATTCAAGATGGCGGCCATGTTCGGTACATACCCTAAAAGATAGCCCACCTCACCCATACCTTACTGGACAGTTTTTGAAAAAAAAAGGGTGTACTGCAACTTTTATATACACACACAGGGGCAGACAAAATCGCAGTAAGAGGACATGGGAAAAAGACCCTCTACCGAAAAAGGAAATAATCTTCAATTTGTTGTCCCATGAATTATTGACTAGTGAGTGTAGTCTCCTTCAGAAGGGTCTTTAGTTTATCCCTAGCATAAAATTTAATGATTTCCACTGGCAGATTGAGAAATATAACCTGAAAAGACAACTGAAACTAAAATAATTTAATTTAACCGAGTATGATTCCACCTCAGCTTCATAAACTCCATAGACGATCAACATTTGATCCTCTTATCAACAAGTGGTAATAGTCCTCGGCCCCTGCCAGCATTATGGCGGCCGGGATCCTGACATCGGCTGGGGTCATAACTACATCCCGTGGAAAACAGTGGCAGATAAGGGGGAAGACAGAGTGGAGGGGATGAGGGAAGACATCTGTATGGAAGAGGGGAGAACAGAGCACGGATGAGACAGATGAAGGGGTGAGACAACAGTAGGGTCGGATTGGTCCGCTGGGACATCGGGTAGGTTCACCCTAGGCCGCCCAATCCCATAGCTTCCTTGGCCGGCTGACCAGCCGGCAGCCGCACACTTTCGGGAGGCACTAGCTGTTAGCATAAGCCATGCTGGCTCCGGCAGTGGTTATAGGAAGTCAGTGTCTCAGCAGGTGACGGGGCTACACAGGAGTCACAGGGGGCGGGGCTACATGGGAATCAGAGGGGGTGTGGCTAATGGGGAGTCACAGGGGGCGTGGCTACATGGGACAAGAGCAGGGAGAAGAGAAGATGCTGAAAACCCAGGGCCGGAAGGCTCAGCCAGTGAGACTGCATTCTAATTTCACTGTTTGTAGGGTAAGAGGGAGTGGAGGGAAAAGTATGTGTGTGTGTCAGGGCCGGATTAAGCCTACTGCTCTTATCAGTACTGGCCCCTTGACCTTAGTGGTGTGCGTGAAAGATTAAAAAAATTATTTTGTGCAAAAGCCAAAAGATGTGGAACAAAAAACCCTGAGGCAAAAATATAAACCTCTCTATTATCCCTTCAGGGTATTTAGAGGCCCAGGGGGAGGTTAGGTTTAGGTTGCGGGGAAGGGGGGAGGGTTGGGGTGGTTAGAGTTAGGGTGCCAGTAGGGGTGGGTTAGGTTTAGGCACCACTAGGGAGTGTTAGGCTGTGGGGGAAGGAGGGTTAGGTTTATGCTGTGGAGCGGTAGGGTTAGGCACCACCGGAGAGGGTTAGGTTGCGAGGTGGGGGGGTTATGGGGGCCTAGGGTTATCTATCTATCTATCTATCTATCTATCTATCTATCTATCTATCTATATATACTATATAAATATATATAAATGTATAAATATATGTGTGTGTATATACATATATATGCATATATATGTGTGTGTGTGTGTGTGTGTGTGTGTGTGTGTGTGTGTGTGTGTGTGTGTGTGTGTGTATATATATATATATATACAAGATATACACACATACAAATGTCATATACATGAATATACATATAAATAGACATATATATATATATATATATGTATATATATATATACACAGCTCAAAAAAATAAAGGTAACACTAAAATAACACATCCTAGATCTGAATGAATGAAATATTCTTATTAAATACTTTGTTCTTTACATAGTTGAATGTATGTGCTGACAACAAAATCACACAAAAATTATCAATGGAAATCAAATGTATTAACCCACGGAGGTCTGGATTTGGAGTCACCCTTAAAATTAAAGTGGAAAAACACACTACAGGCTGATCCAACTTTGATGTAATGTCCTTAAAACAAGTCAAAATGAGGCTCAGTAGTGTGTGTGGCCTCCACGTGCCTGTATGACCTGCCTACAACCCACACAAGTGGCTCAGGTAGTGCAGCTCATCCAGGATGGCACCTCAATGCAAGCTGTGGCAAGAAGGTTTGCTGTGTCTGTCAGTGTAGTGTCCAGAGCATGGAGGCGCTACCAGGAGACAGGCCAGTACATCAGGAGACGTGGAGAAGGCCAACAACCCAGCAGCAGGACCGCTACCTCCACCTTTGTGCAAGGAGGAACAGGAGGAGCAATGCCAGAGCCCTACAAAATTACCTCCAGCAAGCCACAAATGTGCATGTGTCTACTCAAACGAACAGAAACAGACTCCATGAGGGTGGTATGAGGGACCGACGTCCACAGGTGGGGGTTGTGCTTACAGCCCAACACCGTGCAGGACATTTGGCATTTGTCAGAGAACACCAAGATTGGCGAAATTCACCACTGGCACCCTGTGCTCTTCACAGATGAAAGCAGGTTCTCACTGAGCACGTGACAGACGTGACAGAGTCTGGAGACGCCAAGGAGAACGTTCTGCTGCCTGCAACATCCTCCAGCATGACCGGTTTGGCAGTGGGTCAGTAATGGTGTGGGGTGGCATTTCTTTGGGGGCCGCACAGCCCTCCATGTGCTCGCCAGAGGTAGCCTGACTGCCATTAGGTACTGAGATGAGATCCTCAGACCCCTTGTGAGACCATATGCTGGTGCGGTTGGCCCTGGGTTCCTCCTAATGCAAGACAATGCTAGACCTCATGTGGCTGGAGTGTGTCAGCAGTTCCTGCAAGACAAAGGCATTGATGCTATGGACTGGCCCGCCCGTTCCCCAGACCTGAATCCAATTGAGCACATCTGGGACATCCTGTCTCGCTCCGTCCACCAACGCCACGTTGCACCACAGACTGTCCAGGAGTTGGTGGATGCTTTAGTCCAGGTCTAGGAGGAGATCCCTCAGGAGACCATCTACCACCTCATCAGGAGCATGCCCAGGCATTGTAGGGAGGTCATACAGGCACATGGAGGCCACACACACTACTGTGCCTCATTTTGACTTGTTTTAAGGACATTACATCAAAGTTGGATCAGCCTGTAGTGTTTTTCCACTTTAATTTTGAGTGTGACTCCAAATCCAGACCTCCATGGGTTAATAAATTTTATTTCCATTGATAATTTTTGTGTGATTTTGTTGTCAGCACATTCAACTATGTAAAGAACAAAGTATTTAATAAGAATATTTCATTCATTCAGATCTAGGATGTGTTATTTTAGTGTTCCCTTTATTTTTTTGAGCAGTGTATATATATATATATATATATATATATATATAAGAAAGAAAAACTGCGGCACTCGGGGACTGATGAAAAGATAATGTATTCAGCAATACATAATTTACATCAACGTTTCGGGGATTTTAACCCCTTTGTCAAGATGTACCTGTGTGAAGGTACATCTTGACAAAGGGGTTAAAATCCCCGAAACGTTGATGTAAATTATGTATTGCTGAATACATTATCTTTTCATCAGTCCCCGAGTGCCGCAGTTTTTCTTTCTTATGTCAGCCGTTCCTGAGGGCACCGGGGCAAGTTGACATCCTTCGTGGGAGTGCCGGGCTATTTGTTCCAATATATATATATATATATATATATATATATAAAACCCAGTGCCTACAAGTCAAATATATGCCAGCCATACATTTTATTCCATTAAAGGTTGATATCATCTTTTCCCTTTCATCCTGGGGATAGAAAATAATGGGAAATCCACCGATAGTGGATGCATCAGTATCCAGGCTGTCACGGAAAATTGTATTGCCTATTCCTGGTGCAGTCTCCCTAAAAGACACGACTGATCGTAGAATCAAATCTTTGTATACAGCTGCTGTGGTGGCACAGATACCCACTATAGCATGTGGGTGTATTACTAAGGCCATCGCAAACTGGTCGGGTAACCTAATTGAGAAGTTATGTACCTTGCCTAAGTGGGAGAGTATTTTACTCCTGCAACATATACAGGCATATTTTATGGTGGAAGACATAAAAGAAATAGGCTTGCTTAATGCGCGCACCACTGCTATGGCAGTGTCAGCACGCAGAGACTTATGGCTACGCCGGTGGACTGCCGATGCAGACTCCTGGAAAGGCATGGAAGGCCTACCCTTCACAGGAGAGGCCTTATTTGGAGATGAACTAGACAAATGGATCTCCAAAGCTACTGCGGGTAAGTCCACATATCTTCCTTCTGCAGCTCCCCCAGCCAGGAAAGCTTACTCAGGACCTAATCTACAGTCCTTTCAGACTGCCAAGTTCAAGAGCAAAACCAGAGGTTCTTCTATAGCCACCAGAGGCGCTAGAGGTAAACCACGAAAACCAGCAACTGCAGGTTCACAGGAACAGAGCTCAAGTTCTGCTTCCTCAAAGCCGGTGGACCACGATGCCTGGAAGACTGGCAGCTGAGAGCCCAACTAAAAATTTTCAGTCACATCTGGACAACATCATGCCAGGATCCCTGGGTCTTATTTCCCGGGGCTGCAGACTGGAGTTTCTGGAGCTCCCACCTTAAAATCTTTGGTTTTTTTCTTGACACTTTATTATTATTATTTTTTTTAATCTATTGTTATATATCTTCACATTCAATAGAAATATGCACACAGGTTTTACATAAATCAGGGCAATTCTGTAGGAGTCTCTCATTCAGTTATCTAAAATACACAGCGGCAATGAGGTCCCATAGACAAGCCAATAAATATATATAGTGTATACACATGCAACTAGTGTGTTCAAGCAATATTGTAGTTCATTGACATTAGAGAATTTGTGCTGTACTGTACAGTATGTGAGAGTCCAAATCCCATAGCTACAGTAACACAGCATAAGCAAACCCAATGAGAAGGGATCACAGTTAACATTTACATTTGAGCTTGTGTCTCTATCAAAGCAACTGTAGTCCTCTATCAGCCTTCATTTACATACAGTACTGTGTTGTCAATTTATTGTAACCTGACCTCCCTCCATGTCTGTGAAATGAGCAGGCTCCCAGGGGAGGGGGAAGGGGGAAGAGGGAAGGGGGTGGGGGGAGGTGGTTTCTAAATACCTTTTTCTGAAGAAATTATTCATTCTCTGTTCTGCAGAAATTATTCATTCACCCTAAAATATTAACCAATAAATCAATCAATTAAAATAGTGTATACAGACGCAAACAAACGGGTGGTATTCATGTGACCGCTGGTCAGCTGACCAACAGTCACATGACCTCCTCTACCAGCCCGACGGCTCACTATCCCGATGGTCGGCATGCTGACCAACAGGGACTATTTCCACTCATGGGTGCTTGCTGCACTCGCCCCTTCCTGCCGGGATCCCGGCGTCGGTATGCTGCCGGGATCCCAGCGTCGGTAAGCTGACCGGCGGTCTCCTGACCGCCGGTCAGCAGTACTACACCCCAAACAAACGTGGTAAAACAAAGGTTCTTATGATGTTAGAGTTCTGTGAGTGTCTAATTCCCATAGAGTGAGTGATTAATAAAAATAGTGTATACAGATGCAAATGAACATGTTAGAGCTACAGCTATAGAATGTTTTAAAACTATAATCCATTGTCATTAGGGATATACTGTATTGTACAGTATGAGCGTCAAAGTCCTGTAGCTGTCAAGGCATAGACAAGAAACAATGGGAAGGGATCATGGCCAAGTGGTGAAGATTGCCGCTTCCCATGCTTGGAGTCCTGGGTTTTATTCCCAAAGTGTGAATGCATATTTTTTTCCTGACACTTTTTTTTTAATCTATTGTAATATACCTTCACATTCAATAAAAATATGCACACAGGTTTTACATAAGTCAGAGGAATGCTGCAGGAGCATCTCATTCCTCTATCTAAAATACACAGCAGCAATGAGGTCCCGTAGACAAACCAATAAATATTTATAGTGTATACAGACGCAACTAGTGTGTTCAAGCAATACTGTAGTTCATTGATGTTAGAGAATCTGTGCTGTGCTGTACAGTATGTGAGCATCCAAGTCCCATAGGTACAGTAACACAGCATAAGCAAATCAATGAGAAGGGATCACTGCTAACATTTACACATGAGCTCATGTCTCTAGCAAAGCGACTGCAGTTCTCTATCAGCTCTTTATGTACATACAGTACTGCGTTGTCAATTTATGGTAACCTGACCTACCTCCCTGTCTGTGAAATTAGTAGGCTGCCAGGAGAGGGGGAAGGGGGTGGGAGGAGGTTGTGGCTAAATATCATGTTCTGCAGAAACTATTCATTCTATGTTCTGCAGAAAATATTAATTCACCCTAAAAAAATTAACCAATAAATCAATCAATTTAAATAGTGTATACAAATGCAAGCGAACATGGTAAAACAAAGATTCTTATGACGTTAAGGTTCTGTGAGTGTCTAATTCCCATAGAATGAGCGATTAATAAAAAGGGTGTATGCAGATGCATATTAACTGTCACGATCCGGGTATCTGGACGCCATTTCTTACCCATCAGATGCCTCCTAAGGCTGGCTCAGCGCTCCAGGACTGGATCCCATCTGTTATCCTAATGTTCACATTCCTGCATCCTCTCCTGTCTCTCTGAGACGCTGTCACAGTAACGCCTTATTACATCTGGCATGGCGTCTCCCGCGGCCTCCGCCGCCGTCCCTGAGCTTCTGCATGCAGAGTGTCAGAGTGGCGATTACGTCAGCCGCGGCCTCCGCTGTGTCCGCGTGGTTGGATGTGCACTTGTCAGCCTGGCGTCTCCTGTCTCCAGTGGCCGGCGCCGCCATTACTGTTTTCATTACCACATGGATTACAAACCAAACTTCCCTCCAAGTGTCTGCATGGGCGCAGCCATCTTGGATTCTGTCAGCTGATCATTTCCTCCAATCTGTTGTCAGTATTGTTAATCTGCATAATTGCCTAGCCAATCCCTTCCTTGCTGCAGGTATAAATACACTGTGCCTGAGCAAGGAAGGCGTCAGTGCTTTGGTTGTCAAACCTAGTTCCTGTTTGTCTCTCTCCTGTGATTGTCTTCCAGGTTCCAGCTCCTGTCTCAAGACTTCCACCATAGAGACCCGCACCAGCATTCCACCTGCGGTGTAGCCTGACTCTCCAATCCATTGTGGATTCATCTGTTTCCAGCTACAACATTACCTGCTTCCATCTCAGCTTCCAGCAGAGTACAACTTCCCTTAAAGGGCCGGTGTCCTTTCTACACTTTACCACTCTCCACCGGTATTATTATTTCTCCGCTCTCAAGTTCTACATTTCAGTTCATATTTCATCGCTCCCAAGTTCATTTATTATTTAACTGGTTCCAGCCAGTATCCACTCCGTGCTAACAACAGTCTGGTTCCAGCCAGTATCCACAGCAGCTGTTTTACCTTCAGCAACCCAGCTTTTCCTGGAACACCAGCTGGCACAATCCTGGGTTATCTCCATTGCTACAGTCGGGCCTGGTAAGGACTTTCCATCTAGAAGATCATAAGAACTATCTTACACTACCAGTGCCCTGTGGCTCCTGCCATCCTGTAGTACCCAGGAACTGCATTTATTATTTGCTGACTTTTACGTTTTCTTTTACTGCTGCTGTGTTGCGGAGTTGTCATAATAAACATCATTGACTTTTATCTAAGTTGTCGTGGTCACGCCTTCGGGCAGTTATTATTCATGTTACTTACATGTCCAGGGGTCTGATACAACCTCCCAGGTTCCGGTACATCTCAGCCCCTACAACTGAGGCTGCCTCCCGTCAGCTCAGGCCCTCAGTTGTGACAGTAAGCACTGACCTAATGAATCCAGCCGGAGACCAGGATCAAGCGGCCAGGCCGATGCAAGAACTGGCAGCCCGACTAGAACATCAGGAGGCTGCACAGGGCCACATCATCCGCTGTCTCCAGGATCTCTCTACTCGGCTGGATGGGATTCAGACAACTCTCCGTGGATCAGGCGCATCTGGTGCGTCAACCACAGTGACTCCAGCTATAACCCCACCCACCTTACCCATTTCTGCTCCACGTCTTCATCTTCCAACGCCAGCAAAATTTGACGGATCTCCAAGATTCTGCAGGGGATTTCTCAACCAGTGTGAGATTCAGTTTGAGCTACAACCTGGCAATTTTCCCAGTGACCGTACAAAAATTGCCTACATCATCTCTCTTCTCAGTGGCTCCGCCCTTGACTGGGCATCACCGTTATGGGAGAGGTCCGACACCCTGCTATCTTCTTACACTGCATTCGTGTCAACATTCAGGCGCATCTTCGACGAGCCAGGCCGGGTAACCTCAGCTTCATCCGAGATTCTCCGTTTACGCCAGGGGTCACGTACTGTAGGACAATATCTGATACAGTTCCAGATCCTGGCATCCGAACTGGCATGGAACGACGAGGCCCTGTATGCTGCATTCTGGCATGGCTTATCTGAGCTTATTAAAGATGAGTTAGCAACCAGAGACTTACCTTCTAAATTAGATGAGCTAATCTCACTCTGCACGAAAGTTGATTTACGTTTCAGAGAGAGAGCAACTGAGCGTGGAAGATCATCTGCTCCAAAATCTTCTGCTCCTCCTCCTCGTCAACTGTCACCATCTAAAGATGAGCCCATGCAAATTGGCCGTTCCCGTTTAACTCCTGCTGAGCGCCGAAGACGTCTCTCTGAGTCTCTTTGTCTTTACTGTGCAGCTCCGTCTCACACCATCAATGCCTGTCCCGAACGTCCGGGAAAACTCCAAACCCTAGCTCGCCCAGGAGAGGGCCGGCTAGGAGTAATGATCTCCTCTCCATCTCCTCATGATTGTAATCTCCCAGTCTCGCTTCAAGTTGCTCAACGTTATCGGAACGTCATTGCTCTCCTTGATTCCGGAGCAGCTGGGAACTTTATTACTGAAGCCTATGTTAAACGGTGGTCCCTACCCACCGAGAGACTTCCTTCCTCCTTTTCCTTAACTGCCGTGGATGGCAGTAAAATTTTTGATACTGTTATTGCTCTAAGGACTCTACCAGTTCGTCTGAGAGTGGGAGTTCTTCATTCCGAACTTATTTCACTTTTAGTGATTCCAAGAGCCACACATCCTGTGGTCCTGGGCCTTCCATGGCTCCGTCTTCACAATCCTACAATTGATTGGACGACTACGCAAATCCTGGCATGGGGTTCCTCCTGTGCAGAGACATGTTTGTTTAAAGTATTGCCTGTCTGTTCTTCCTCCCCCAGGTCGTCTGATGTTCCACCTCCTCCATATCAAGATTTCACGGATGTGTTCAGTAAAGCTTCTGCTGATATCCTTCCTCCTCATAGAGAATGGGACTGCCCGATTGATCTCGTTCCAGGGAAGGTTCCACCTCGAGGCCGAACTTATCCGTTGTCTCTGCCTGAGACGCATTCTATGGAGGAATACATTAAAGAGAACCTAGCAAAGGGGTTCATTCGACCTTCTTCTTCCCCAGCCGGCGCAGGCTTCTTTTTTGTAAAAAAGAAAGATGGTGGTCTGCGGCCGTGCATCGACTACAGAGGTTTGAACGACATTACCATCAAGAACCGTTATCCTTTACCCCTGATTACTGAGCTCTTTGACAGAGTTAGCGGAGCTACCATCTTTACAAAGCTGGACTTGCGAGGTGCATACAATCTCATCCGGATCCGTGAGGGTGACGAGTGGAAGACCGCCTTTAACACCCGTGACGGACATTATGAGTACCTCGTCATGCCCTTCGGATTGAGCAATGCTCCAGCTGTCTTCCAGCATTTTGTCAATGAGATTTTCAGAGACATTCTATACCGTCATGTCGTGGTCTATCTAGACGATATCCTCATTTTTGCCAACGATTTAGAGGAACATCGTTTTTGGGTTAAAAAGGTTCTGTCCCGTCTCCGTGTCAATCATCTCTATTGCAAATTAGAAAAATGCGTCTTTGAAGTCAAGTCCATTCCGTTTCTAGGGTACATTGTGTCCGGTTCCGGACTAGAGATGGATCCTGAGAAACTACAAGCAATTCAGAATTGGCCGGTACCCTTAACCCTCAAAGGGGTCCAGAGGTTCTTAGGGTTCGCCAATTATTACCGAAAGTTTATACGAGACTTTTCCACCATTGTGGCGCCTATTACTGCTTTCACCAAGAAGGGTGCTAACCCGTCCAAGTGGTCTGAAGAAGCCATGCAAGCTTTTCATCTTTTAAAACAGAGGTTCATCTCTGCGCCTGTCCTGAAACAGCCTGACATCGACTCTCCTTTCATCCTAGAGGTGGATGCCTCCTCCGTTGGAGTAGGAGCGGTGTTATCTCAGAGGGCTAAAGATGGCCATTTACATCCTTGCAGTTTCTTCTCCCGGAAGTTCTCCCCAGCTGAGCGCAACTATGCCATTGGCGACCAGGAGTTGCTAGCCATCAAGCTCGCTCTAGAAGAGTGGAGGTATCTGTTGGAGGGAGCTTCTCATTTAATCACCATACTTACAGACCACAAGAACCTTTTATACCTGAAGGGCGCACAATGTCTCAACCCTCGTCAGGCCAGATGGGCACTTTTCTTTTCCAGGTTCGACTTTAAACTCCAGTTCTGTCCGGGCTCTCAGAATCGCAAGGCCGATGCCCTTTCCCGCTCATGGGAGCAAGAAAATGAGTCAGACAAGCATCCTATTATAAATCCGTTGGCATTCTCCACGGTAGGGATGGACTCTACGCCCCCATCAGGGAAAAGTTTTGTGAAGCCGATGCTAAGGAAGAAGCTCATGCATTGGGCCCATGCTTCCCGTTTTGCCGGACATACAGGTATCCAAAAAACCCTGGAGTTTATCTCTAGGTCCTATTGGTGGCCAACTCTGAAAAAGGACGTCTTGGAGTTTATTGCATCTTGCCCAAAGTGTGCCCAACATAAAGTATCCCGCCAGTCGCCTGCGGGGCAACTGGTTCCACTATCCGTTCCCCGTCGACCATGGACCCACTTGTCGATGGATTTCATTACAGACTTACCCATGTGCAACAAGTTCAATACCATCTGGGTGGTAGTTGACCGGTTCACCAAGATGGCACACTTCATTCCTCTCACCGGTCTTCCGTCAGCTTCCAAGTTGGCTCAAGTATTCATACAAGAGATCTTCCGACTCCACGGTCTTCCTGAAGAAATTATCTCAGATCGAGGAGTTCAATTCACAGCCAAATTCTGGCGAAGTTTATGTCAAGTCCTCCAAGTCAAGCTAAAGTTTTCCACGGCTTACCATCCTCAGACCAATGGTCAAACCGAGAGGGTGAATCAGGACTTGGAGGCCTTCCTCCGCATCTATGTGTCCTCCTCTCAAGATGACTGGGTTCAATTACTTCCCTGGGCCAAGTTCTGTCATAACAACCAGTATCATTCTTCATCTGCTTCAACACCATTCTTCACTAACTTTGGATTCCACCCTAAAGTTCCTGAGTTCCAACCGCTTCCAGCAACTTCTGTTCCCGCAGTGGATATCACCTTGCATCAGTTTGCCAATATCTGGAAGAGCGTACGATCAGCTCTGCTCAAGGCATCGTTCAGGTACAAGAAGTTTGCGGATAAGAAGCGTCGAGCAGTTCCTGCTCTCAAGGTGGGTGATCGGGTATGGTTATCCACGAAGAATTTGAGGTTAAGAGTTCCCAGTATGAAGTTTGCACCTCGCTATATCGGTCCTTTCAAGATTGAACAAGTCATCAATCCTGTTGCTTACAGACTCCAGTTGCCTCCCTTCTTAAAAATACCCAGGACATTCCATGTTTCCCTGTTGAAACCGCTGATCTTGAATCGGTTTCATTCCTCACTTCCTCCAACTCCGAAAGTCCAAACTCAACGAGGCGTTGAGTATGAAGTGGCCAAGATCCTGGACTCACGTCACCGTTACGGTCAACTACAATATCTTATTGACTGGAAGGGTTATGGTCCTGAGGAACGTTCATGGACCAATGCTTCTGATGTCCATGCTCCTGCCTTGGTCCGGAGATTCCATTCCAAGTTTCCTCAAAAGCCAAAGAAGTGTCCTGGGGCCACTCCTAAAGGGGGGGGTGCTGTCACGATCCGGGTATCTGGACGCCATTTCTTACCCATCAGATGCCTCCTAAGGCTGGCTCAGCGCTCCAGGACCGGATCCCATCTGTTATCCTAATGTTCACATTCCTGCATCCTCTCCTGTCTCTCTGAGACGCTGTCACAGTAACGCCTTATTACATCTGGCATGGCGTCTCCCGCGGCCTCCGCCGCCGTCCCTGAGCTTCTGCATGCAGAGTGTCAGAGTGGCGATTACGTCAGCCGCGGCCTCCGCTGTGTCCGCGTGGTTGGATGTGCACTTGTCAGCCTGGCGTCTCCTGTCTCCAGTGGCCGGCGCCGCCATTACTGTTTTCATTACCACATGGATTACAAACCAAACTTCCCTCCAAGTGTCTGCATGGGCGCAGCCATCTTGGATTCTGTCAGCTGATCATTTCCTCCAATCTGTTGTCAGTATTGTTAATCTGCATAATTGCCTAGCCAATCCCTTCCTTGCTGCAGGTATAAATACACTGTGCCTGAGCAAGGAAGGCGTCAGTGCTTTGGTTGTCAAACCTAGTTCCTGTTTGTCTCTCTCCTGTGATTGTCTTCCAGGTTCCAGCTCCTGTCTCAAGACTTCCACCATAGAGACCCGCACCAGCATTCCACCTGCGGTGTAGCCTGACTCTCCAATCCATTGTGGATTCATCTGTTTCCAGCTACAACATTACCTGCTTCCATCTCAGCTTCCAGCAGAGTACAACTTCCCTTAAAGGGCCGGTGTCCTTTCTACACTTTACCACTCTCCACCGGTATTATTATTTCTCCGCTCTCAAGTTCTACATTTCAGTTCATATTTCATCGCTCCCAAGTTCATTTATTATTTAACTGGTTCCAGCCAGTATCCACTCCGTGCTAACAACAGTCTGGTTCCAGCCAGTATCCACAGCAGCTGTTTTACCTTCAGCAACCCAGCTTTTCCTGGAACACCAGCTGGCACAATCCTGGGTTATCTCCATTGCTACAGTCGGGCCTGGTAAGGACTTTCCATCTAGAAGATCATAAGAACTATCTTACACTACCAGTGCCCTGTGGCTCCTGCCATCCTGTAGTACCCAGGAACTGTATTTATTATTTGCTGACTTTTACGTTTTCTTTTACTGCTGCTGTGTTGCGGAGTTGTCATAATAAACATCATTGACTTTTATCTAAGTTGTCGTGGTCACGCCTTCGGGCAGTTATTATTCATGTTACTTACATGTCCAGGGGTCTGATACAACCTCCCAGGTTCCGGTACATCTCAGCCCCTACAACTGAGGCTGCCTCCCGTCAGCTCAGGCCCTCAGTTGTGACATTAACATGTTAAAGCCACAGCTATAGAACGTGTTAAAACTATGGTCCATTGACGTTAGGGATATACTGTATTGTACAGTATGAGCGTCCAAGTCCCGTTGCCATTACGACATAATCAAAACCAACGGGAACTTTCAATATGATTATGCGCAAAGGAAAAGAACAGTTTCCATAACTACTGTAACTGTCTGCCGTTGCACACAATACTGTACAGTATAAACCAGTTCACTTGTACTGACATCCTGCATCATGGGCGCAAGATGAACAACCTGGGACACATGGGATGCATGTCTGAGATGCACGTCTGAGATGCAAGTTTGAGACAAACACCTGGGATGCAGCACATCAGCTCCTTTATTCTGCTGTGGAATAATGGCTGCCCGAGACAGACTCTACAGCATGGGAGAGCTCAGACTCCTCAATAACTGGCGGGACCGAGCTCTCGCCAGCAAAGAGGAGAGAGTAAGAGTATACAGGAGGGCCAGCAGGCCAATCCTCCAGAAATATAACTGGGCAAGGACGTTGCGGTCACTCCAGATGAGATGGCGTGACCTTGTCTGGAGGACCCCCAGACGCCTGCAGGCCATCAGGGTTTGTACGTACAGTAGATTACTGTACTTTAAGTTACTGTAATCACAGGTACTGTTTAAAACAGGGTCTGCTGTAGCAGCAGGTATCCGGTCTATACAGTACCTGTAGATCTACACTAAAAAGGTCTACAGTGAATATAATAGGTCGTCCACTAATGGTTGATATTCATTAGGTCAACAGTGTCAACAGTCAAATGGTAAACAGGGTGCAAAAGTAAACAGGGTCAAAAGGTCGACAGGGTCAAAATGTCTGCAGGGTCAAAAGGTCAACACTTTTTGTGGGCTTTTTTAATTAAATGTTTCCAACTTTTGCTGCATTTACTATCCATGTCAAAAACTATTACCATTAGTAACCTTATTATTACCATTAGTAAATGAGCCCAAAGTGTGGCGTGTGAACACATTTCATCAAATTGACTAGCCATGTCCTAAACTACTGTACAATACTGTATCACCGTTAGTAAAGTTTTGGCAGGCGAAGCGACCCACCGCACCTGAAGTGTAGCGAGCAATGTAAGCCCACGAGGGGACGCTTTTTAACAAATTGGGATTAAAAAATGTTTTAAAACATTGAGTGTCGACCTTTTGACTCTGTCAACCTTTTGTCTGTCGCCCTTTTGACTGTCGACCTTTTACTGTCGACCTTTTGACTATCTTTTTAATGTCTATCTTCTGTATTACAACCATAGCAGCATTACTGTTTGCCTTAATGTACTGTAAATGACAGTCAGGTGCTGTATGGTGAGGTCACTGTGTTCTAAAGGGCATTCATGTTGCAGATTGTGTTCTAAGGGACATTTGTGTTTCAGATAGTATTCTAAGGGCATTACTGTGGCAGATTGTATTCTAAGGGAGATTTGTGTTTCAGATAGTATTCTAAGGGCATTACTGTGCAGATTGTATTCTAAGGGAGATTTGTGTTTCAGATAGTATTCTAAGGGCATTACTGTGCAGATTGTATTCTAAGGGAGATTTGTGTTTCAGATAGTATTCTAAGGGCAATACTGTGGCAGATTGTATTCTAAGGGAGATTTGTGTTTCAGATAGTATTGTAAGTGCATTACTGTGGCAGATTGTATTCTAAGGGGCGTTACTGTGGCAGAATTTATTCTAAGGGATGTTACTGTGGCAGAATTTATTCTAAGGGACATTACTGTGGCCTAATGTGTTATAAGGTGCATTACTCTTGCATGATGTGTTATAAGGTCCATGACTGTGGCAGATCTCTACTTTGTGATGTAATGTGAATATACTGCACTACAGACTGTGGGCTGTGTGGGGTAGGAAGGAGAGATGCTGTACTGCATACTGTACATACTGTACTGTATGTATATACTGTAGAAAAAATAAATAAAAGCTATACTCTATACAGTACTGTATATACTATACTGTATATTGTACATATTTAGTTAACTGTTTATTACTGTATATACTTTAGCCAACAAATTCCATTGTGCAAATATATACTGTACTGTATATACTGTATATTTCATACTGTATAATTTATACACTACAGCATCACTTACGGTACTGTTATTTTTTTTCACAGTACCACCGCCACCTGCCCACCCGCAGCCACCCCTGGCCCAGGAAGCAGAGGAGGAGCCAGGCCCCAGCTCAGTTAGTAAGCACACTACTCTCTGATTCCTTTCTCGCTTCCCAGTGGTATTGTGTAATGAGAATTCTGGTGTGACTGTCATCGTTACACTACTGTACATGTGTCCTGGATGCTGTACAGTACATGTTACAAATTAACAGCTTCACTTATGATACTGTTATTTTCTTTCACAGTACTGCCGCCATCTGCCCACCCAGAGCCACCCCAGGCCCAGAAAGTGGAGGAGGAGCCAGGACCCAGCTCAGCCGGTAAGCACACTACTCTCTGATTTCTGCCTCGCTTCCCAGTGGTATTGTGTAACGAGAATTCTTGTGCGACTTTCATGACTTGGGATCCCGGTGGTCGAGATCCCGGTGCTGGAATCCACACACCCCTGAAAATGGTGGCGACAATGGCTCGAATTGGGTTGGAGATCGACTCCGTGATCCCAACAGATAGGATCCTGATCGTAAGGACTCCGGATGAAGTGAGTATACAGGCAGGGAAGGGAGAGTTAGGTTTAGGCACCACCAGGGGGCACTAAGGGTTAAGCACCAAGGGGGAGGTTTGGGTTTAGGCTGCAGGAGGGGAGCTTTTGGGTTAGAGGGGAGGGGGGTACTATCAGTGGTGCAAGTAGACATTTTTTCTTAGTGGTACAGATAGTTAAAATGGGTGTGGTCATGTCTAATGTGGGGGCATGGTCACACAAAACTAGGGGAGTTGCTACATAACAATAGGGGCATGGTCACATTATGCCACACACTGTAATGCCCCTTACACATAATGCTAAACACCGTAATGCCCATTACACATTATGCCACACAACGTAATGCTTATTACACATTATAGCCACACACCGTAATGCCCCTTACAGATTATGCCAAACACCGTAATACCCATTACACATTATGCCACACAACGTAATGCTTATTACACATTATGCCACACACCATAATACCCATTACACATTATGCCACACAACATAATGCCTTACATATTATAACACATACCGTAATGCCTATTACACAATATGCCACACACAGTTATGCCACTGACACCATTTTATGTCCCACACACAAAAATGCCCCTTATAAATTATGCCCCAGTGGAGGGCTGATGGTACTGTATACCGCCATCAAATTTCTTAATGGTACTCCATACTGCCCCGTACCACCCTACTTTCAGCACTGGGCACTATACAGTACTTAACAAACCCCTTTCTGGATTTTTGCATTTGGCATTTTTGCATCCCAAATGCTGGCATATCACATGATATTTTATGCTTTATTTTTATTCATTATTTACATTAGTGTATTTCATTGTACTGTAGCTTACGTTACAGTGTTATTTTTCCACAGTACCTCGTGCCCCACCCCCCCAGGAGCATGCCGGCCAGTAGGAAGGCAGCTCCGGCAGTGGTAATTATTATTCTTGTTACAGACACACTATTTTCCTACAGCATTAGTATTAGTCATTTTTTTATTTTACAATACTTGTTATCTTTTACACACAGACTGCCTTGCTATCGATACTGAGGCAGTGGAGGAGGAGGAGCCTTCTGCCCAGCTCGGTAAGTACTGTAATCTACAGTACTGTACTGTACATTGTGTTCTACCAATGGGTTGGGTTTGCATGACTGACAGCGACATTCTGAAAGCCGGGATCCAGACGGACGGTATTTTAAATACAGGTACAGTACTGTACGTCCCCTACCAATGGACAGTCATTCTGATCCTATTATGAATGTCTCTCTATCTCCTGTACTCTACTTCCTGTAACACTGTACTACTGTAAAGTACTGTACAATACTGTAGTACAGTAGTACTGTAAATAACAATGTAAAATTTGACTTTTAATTTCTGGTCATTAATTTTTTTATTTCTACATTCAACTCAGAAATCGTGTTGCAAAGAGTATTTCATGGAATTTTTGTTTTCACAGGCCCTACACTGGCACAGGCCGCTGAGGAGGAGGAGGAGCATCAGCCTGCATCCCCCACCACACCGCTCCCAGCAAGTAAGTCCAGTCCAGTACAATTTGGAAATAGAAATACAGTACTGTAGACAGTGTAAACAATGTACTGTACTGAATGCATATTTTAGCTTTTGGGAGGCTACAGTAGTAGGTGTGTGTGGGGTTTTTAATTTTTACTCTGCTGTGTTTTACTTACAGTAGTAACAGTACTGTATATACAATAGTGGGTAATAACAGACAGTCATGGAGGTGGGGAGGCCCTGCTTGCAAGCTTACAGTCTATAGGGAAAAAGCCATACTGTACTGAAGATGTGAGAATATTGTCCAGCATGTGTGGACTTTGCAGTGGGGATGCAATTGAAAGTTTCATGTACTGTACTGTAATGTGTCGAAAAGAGTATTTCATGGAATGAACCTTTTTTTGTCATTTATTTTTGTTTTCACAGTCCCTACACTGGCACAGGCCGCGGAGGAGGAGGATGGGGGTAAGGCGGCATTCAGTAGTGGTAAGAATTAGTACTGAGATTAATCTGATGCGGTTAGAGGAGCCGTCTAATGTGACACTTTTCATCAGATTTTTCGGGCAGATGCGTCGAAATCGAATGAAAAGTGCACAGATTGGACTAGAGGATGAGAGACTTTAGATGGGTCTTTTTTTTGAACTGGTGATGTTGCCCATAGCAACCAATCAGATTCTACATTTATTGACATTGATCTAGCTAAACTTAGAGACGATAATGCTGTAGATAGAATTTGATTGGTTGCTATGGGCAGGGCCGGCTCAGGATCTTTTAAGCGACCCGGGTGGCCATTGGGTGCGTGGCTTCATACAGGGGGCGTGGTCGTGTACAGTAGTAGCGCCGCTGAAACGATGTGCGGTGCGCGATGACGTCATTGCGCACCGCACAGCAAAGGTCCTCTCCACGAAGGAAAACTAGACGCTATGCGTCTAGTTCCCTTTGTGGAGAGGACCTTTGCAGTGCGGTGCACATCATTACAGAAAAGGTCCTATCCTTCCCTTCACAGCAGGACAGCGGGCAGCGGCAGCAGGGGGCACAGCAGCAGCGGATCTTGCTGTGGTGCGGCGCCCTCCGGATGGCGTCGGCGCCCTCCAGAAGGCGGCGCCCCGGGCAAAAGTCCTGCTTGCTCGTGGCAAGATCCGCTACTGGCTATGGGCAACATCACCAGTTCTAAAATACTCTCACCTTCAGAGCCGGCCATAGGCATAGGCAAACTAGGCAATTGCCTAGGGCATTTGATATGCCTAGGGGCATCAGCAGCTTCTGCTGATTAAAATGATATGCGGCATGCCTATATTCTGTGTGTAGCATTTCATATGCAGATACAGTCACAGTCTCACACAGAATATAGGCACGCTGCATATCAGTTTAATCAGCAGAAACTGCTTGTGCATCCTAGCCACATAGCAATGCAAATAAGATGCATTTTCATTAAAAAAATATGCCCAACGTTAGCACTGAGGCAAGATTTATGAGGACACATCTGTATCCAAGCAGAGGCAGAGGTCACAGTGTTAGTGGCAGTATAAGTGCTGTGTGCATGTGTGTGGGTTGGTTGTGCAGTAGTGTTCGGAATATGTATAAGGAGCATTGTTTGTCATGTAAAAATGCATTAATAATGTGCAACATATGTGTAAGGGGCACTATGTGTGTCATTATGTGTATAAGGGCATTAATAATGTGCGGCATATGTGTAGGGGGCACTATGTGTGTCATTATGTGTATAAGGGCATTAATAATGTGCAGCATATGTGTAAGGGACATTATGTGTAAAAGGGCATTAATAAAGGTTGTCATAATGTGTAAGGCGCATTATGTTTATAAGGACATTAATAATGTGTCACATATGTGTAAGGGGCATTACTGTGTGGCATTATGTGTTTAAGGTGCTCTACTATGTGGCATTGTTTATAGAAAGGGCACTACTGTGTCGTCTAATGTGAAAAAGAGCAATAGGGTGTGGTGTATTGTGAATAAGGAGCAATTCAGTGTGATGTAATGTGAATAAGAGGCTCTACTGTGAGGAGTAACGTAAAGTGATACTACTGTGGGATGTAATATGAATTATGGACACTATCGCATGATCAAATGCGAATAAAGTTGCAGTACTGTGTGGCGTAATTGGAATTGGGGTTACTATTGTGTGGCCATGCCCCTTGCCAGCAAAAACACACCCCTTTTTGGGCTGTGCGCCAAATGTGCGAACTGTTCCTATTTAAAATATAGAGGGTACAAACACCTGGGAAAGAGGTGTAAGGTCAGAGGCAGAACCAGCGGTGTGCTAAGGGCACCAGCCAAAATCTTGCCTAGGGCATCATATTGGTTAGGGCCGGCTCTGCTCACCTTAGTAAATTTACCTGCGTCTCTCTCTCCCTGACACTGTCTCTCCATTCATCTCTCTTTTTAGCTACTGTCAGTGGTGAATTTCTAGGCAAGAGAGGCACGTACTGTACCTAGGGGCAGCATCTGTTTGGGGGTGGCAGTTGGATGCTTATGCTGGTACTTTTACCCAAAAATTACCAGTACAGTAACTGCAAAATATTTTCACTGTACAATATGCAATCTTGAAAGTAGTGTAAATGGGTAGCACATGCATATACAGTACAGTCCCTGGAAGCTGCCCTACAGTACTTAGTAAATACAGTATGTATACATAATTCAAAATTAAAATAGTCATTTTTTTTATTATTCTATTGAATTGACTATTTTCAAATTAAGACTTGTAACCAATTAATAAAAATAGTAAAATTAGGCAGGTGGGGGGTAGCCATTACTGTTGTGTCTAGGGGTGCCCTCACCCCTAAATCTGCCCTGGCTACTGTAATCCCTGGCTACTGTACTGTAGCACTGTCTTTTTCCCATCTCTCTTTCCTTCACACTGTGTATAGTATCTGTGTTTATGCTCACTGCCTTAGTCATAATCAGCAGCATACGGGCTACTCACAAATTTTCTGAAGGCCTGGAGCCCGTTGGGCACTAGTGTAATGTTACTACACTTTTTACTGTATAATATATTTTCTTTTACCCACAGATGATGAGGAGTGGCCACAGTACACTTTTGGTAAATGTACAGTAGCAATAGTTAATACTGTAATTACAGTATTTTTTTTCTCCCAAATTGTTTTAAATCAAACTGATATGACTAACTGTATTTTATCTTTTTACAGTCCGGCGCCAACCTGAGGAGGAGACACCTGGTAATAAGAGAAATACATAATGCACTATACTGTACTCTAACTTACTGTGACATGTGTAACACTGAGCTGATCATATTCTCACTCTACAGTACATACATTCTCTCCTTTTACATCCTCTTTACTCCACTAATGCATGCTGCGGATCCTGACTACTGATTTCTTTCTTGAACTGCCACCTCCAATATTTTGCACAAGCTGCTCCCTACAGTACTGTACTGTATCTCTGGAATTCTCCAACTCTACAGTACTGTACAGTACTGTATATTAAACTTGAAACAGGCTCTCAAGGCCCACTCTTCTTCATCATCACACCCAGCCATCTTTCATCCTACCCCTCTCTTCCATACTGACAGTCTATCCCTTTCTGTCTTTCTGCTCATTCCCTGTAGAATGTATGGGTTGCAGTTAAATGCCGGCTGTTGGGGTAACAGTGACAATGCTGATAGCTGTAATCCATGTGCTACAGCTCTATTCTCAGTGCGAATAGATCCTGTGGAAAGCGATGTGAGTCACCAAGTATGCTGCATGGCGAGAGCAGCAAGGCCGCAAGGAGACTTGGAGCACTCGTCCCTCTGCCGGCATTCTGGCGGGAAGGATTCAGTGATGGGATGTAGACAGCCGGTATCATGTCCACTGGGATTGCATATGTAAGCCAAATGTACAGAGGGGGTGATTCAGACCTGATGGCTGCTGTGCGTTTTCGCACAGCAGGTGATCAGCAATACACTGCACATGCGTATGCACCGCAATATGCACGCACATCACCAAACAACACCCCCCGATCAGCCTGGTCTCATCGCTCAGTAGGAGTAAGTCCTGGGCTGCGCACAGACTGCACATACTGGATTTTTGCATCTCGGCATACACATGCATTTGCACACTTGATATATATATATATATATATATATATCTATCTGAACAGCAGTACAATTACAGTCCACTATTATTTATAGTACTCCCTATAACACCACCTACAGTACAGTAGCCCTCTGTTTTTGCTACAGTGTAACAGCTACAGCTGGTCCTCCAGGCCCTCAGATTGTTGGTCCACATGATAGTGGACCAGTTTTTTACATTTATTATTAAGGTCTCTTTAAAATGTTGTTGTTTTTTTGTTACATTTTTGGAATAAAATTCTTTGTTGAACTCCATTGCATCTTTTTAGTTTTGACTGCATGGGACAGTACTGTACCTTACCTTACTTACTACTGTATATGACAGAATCTCAGGTCTTTTAGAAGCTACTGTACAGTAGGTATACTGTACACCATACAATTATCTTGCACTTTGGAATGAACTTCTGGTAATGAATGAGATTACAAGAATTTTACCAACCATTACAAGAATTTTATTCCAACCAGCCAATCAATGTACAGTAGCAGCTGATAGGCACATTTCTCCATCTTATCACTGTTTCATACTGTACTGTACATCTACCCCATGTGTAAAGTTTGATTTACAGGGAGTGCAGAAAGGTGCATCAAGGGACTTGACAGCAGTACAATACAAGGGACTAGGATTCTATCATAGATTGAACATACTGTACTGTACATTGTAGCAATACAATCTCCCAACCACTCTTAATTGAATTTTCCTCATGCAGTAGTACTAATTTACAGAGTACAGTATATGAGGCAGTTGGGAATACAAAAATTGGACCACACATCAGGTTTATTTTAAGAAACACTTTTTATTTACAGCAGAGGACATGGGACAAAATCAGTAGGAAAACGTTACATCACACATACTGTAATAAAAAAGCCAACATTACACATACTGTACGGTACTTTAATAAAAAAAAAAGTAACTTCACAAATAACAATATCCAATTTTTTCATATAATTTTTTTTTTGGTGGGGGGTAATGACTGTTTCTCTTACGTCCTAGAGGATGCTGGGGACTCCGTAAGGACCATGGGGATAGACAGGCTCCGCAGGAGACATGGGCACTAAAAAAGAACTTTAGGTATGGGTGTGCACTGGCTCCTCCATCTATGCCCCTCCTCCAGACCTCAGTTGATTACTGTGCCCAGAGGAGACTGGGTGCATTACAGGGAGCTCTCCTGAGTTTCCTGAAAAGAAAGTATTTTGTTAGGTTTTTTATTTTCAGGGACCCTGCTGGCAACAGACTCCCTGCATCGAGGGACTGAGGGGAGAGAAACAGACCTACTTTAATGTTAGGCTCTGTTTCTTAGGCTACTGGACACCATTAGCTCCAGAGGGAACAGAACGCAGGTCTCACCCTCGCCGTTCGTCCCAGAGCCGCGCCGCCGTCCTCCTTGCAGAGCCAGAAGATAGAAGCCGGGTGAGTATGTGAAGAAAGAAGACTTCAGAGGTGGCAGAAGACTTCAGATCTTCATAGAGGTAACGCTGTGTGCCATTGCTCCCACACAGCACACACACGGCAGTCACTGTAAGGGTGCAGGGCGTAGGGGTGGTGCCCTGGGCAGCAATAAGGACCTCCAAATCTGGCTAAAATAGTGATATACAGGCTGGGCACTGTATATATGAGACCCCCGCCAGTGCTGAGGGGGCGGGGCTTGTTCCTCAGCACTCACCAGCACCATTTTCTCCACAGCACACCGCTGAGAGGAAGCTCCCCGGACTCTCTCCTGCTTACCATGGTGAAAGAGGGTTTTTAAGAAGGGGGGGGCACATAATTGGCACAAAAATAGATGATAACAGTGCTATCTGGGTAAACATATTGTGTTTTTTCCCTGGGTCATTAGCGCTGGGTGTGTGCTGGCATACTCTCTCTCTCTGTCTCTCCAAAGGGCCTTAAGGGGGAACTGTCTTCAGTTAAGAGGATTCTCTGAGTGTGTGGTGTGTCGGTACGCGTGTGTCGGCATGTCTGATGTAGAAGGCTCTCCTAGGGAGGAGGTGGAGCAAATGACTGTGGTGTCTCCGTCGGCAACACCGACACCTGACTGGTTTAAGAATGCTAAATTGATTTCTCACAAATATTTAAAATGCCCGCTCTAATATATATTTTAAACGCCTGCACCTCTTATTGCCATATCCCATGAATGTGCACTATATATCGCAAAACACTGTATCCCATAAGAGAAAACAATACACCCACACATTATCTGAGTTCCAAAGCTCATTGAAGTATATATTTGCTATTAAAAGGATATGGATTCAATATATATTACAAAGTACAGTATACTTATAGTTACATGGTTACACTCACACAGTAAGCAGTTAGAACATACAATTACATACAGTTATATGCCATTACATACAGTTTCAGTTACATGCCAGTGATACAATTACCATTCCCTCCAATGCAGCTTATGTCTCCCTCTCTCTGTAAATAAATGCAGGAACTGAACTGCCAGCAACTCCTCCATCATCCTCTGAGACCAAAAAGCAAGTAACTGACCTCCTGTGTGGTCAGCTTATGTCTCATCTAGTTTCTGGGGGTGGGGACTCATGATGAGTCACCAGTTCCTTTGTATATGGTAATCAGATTCAGCCTTGAATACATCCAAAGGGGCTGGCCTGAGTTCCCTGTCCACTGTAACATTCACTGTTCTAACAAAGTGATTTTAGCTTTTATACATGTAATCATAACTATTTGCTGCAATGTCCTACAACTTCATATCAAGTATCAAATTAATCTACACATTAAGCTGGTTGTTTTAATAGTAAACATGACAGGTATATCTTGCTTCGTTCAAATAATACACATTCATGACATTAATTCATTAGATAATTTTAAATCATCATGATGTCTGGCGCTTGATATTATTATAATTATGTACTGTATGAAATAAGTGTAGAATCCATCTCTGTGGCATGTCCGTGTAAATGCGTGTGTTACCATATATGGCTGTGCTCGCTGCGCGTATTTGCAAGTATAGCGACTTAAATGTGTGTAGTTTGTATGTTCTCTTTATGTAAAATTTTTGACTTTGACAGTCCACCCTTTGGCAGTAAACAATAACTGCCATCAATTATTAACATAAGAAAAAATATTTCATACCATAATCGGTGACCTAGACACAAGTATGTATGCATTTCAGAAATCAGACACTTGACTATATTTGGGGAAGACAGGGAGGAAGACGAGACATCCTCTATATGCACTCGGCGGTCACGGGACCACTGGTTGGGTGTGGGACAACATTCAACCTATAGAGTATGCTGGGACAGTGCTTTGGCCTATAATGTCTGATTTGCGACGAACATTTCACACATACATGTACCTACGTCTTTGTACACTGATGTTTGGATTCGATTGAGGTTCTGCTGGGTAGATGAAGAAGACACAAACAAATCGTGACAGTGACATATAAAATTTTCATGATCTACATATTCCTTTCATTTTCTGAACATTGTTTCCATTTCTGGAACGTATGCTAGGTCTGTTTAATCATTGAACAAGGGTTATAAGTAGTGTCCTTCCTAAATAACATAAACCTTCGGAGTTCGGGGAGAGCCACTCATAAACCTTTCATCCACATACTGTATATTAATGAGCTCTTTATCTGCAATGTGTGAATAGCCATTGTCTGACTGTTCCTGATTACCTCTGAACTCCATAACTACTAGAACTTTGATTTTTCTCTGACTTTAACAAACTGATCAGCTAATCCTGGGATCCTATAAGGAAATCACTCCTTCCTACAGAACCAGTTCCAGTCCCACACTCGACTCCTCATAAAAAAACCTCACGAAAATAGAATATCCTGAAAGAAAATGTTTGTCAGCGGGAAAGAGAGAAAAGAGAAATAGAACAAAAAAAACAACTCTTGTTCATAACAAATCAATTACAATGACTGGTCTTTCTGCAATCCTTTTGTACGCTCAGGTAGTGTTCAACAGTGCCGCCTCTCAGTCTTCACGGAACAGAGTCTCTGGTGATACTTTTGCGATCTCTTTGCCTTGCTCTTTGAAAACACAGTTCACTTGGAACACACAGTTAACTTTGCTCTCCATCTTGCTCTTTGAACACACAGTTCACTTGGAACACACAGTTCACTTCAAACACACAGTTCACAAACTTGATGAATGTGAGCAATAAACTACTTTGTCACGAGTTCTCTCCGGGTCAGCGACCTTCTTGCAGGGGGACGAGTGGACCCAAGTCTCTCTTTCGGCGACCTTTAGTGCTGTCAACAAATCTTGGTATGGCCTTCCCACCTGTCTATTAGGCAACCTGAGCGTAAGAACAATCACCCAGTCTCTTGGTTCACAATCAAGACAGTTAGCATTTGGCATACCAGCAATCAACAGTTTCAAGTTCTTTGTGAAGTTCTCAAATGCTGGCTCATCTCAACAAGGTACTGTACTGTCACCTCATTGGTGTAGTTCTGATCATTGTGCGGATCAATCATGACATGAGGTTGTCTTCCAAAAACAACCCAAAAAGATACAAATACCAAAACAAAAAAACAAATTTCGAAGAGGGTGATTCGTCGAGTGAAGATCTGGGAGTGGGTCCGAAGCTACATAATACTAGTGGCAGTATCTATGATCACAATAGTACAATTTCAAGCTTTGCTCCTACTTCTAGGGGTACCATTATCTACACACAAATTTCTGCGAAATTTTTCTTTGCGGTAAACACAGCAGCATCCGTGGCGGCAGGAAATGCCTCTACCCAGTTTGAGAAAACATCAGTGCACACCAATACATAACAATAATTCCTAAAGGGTGTTAACTGTACGAAGTCGATTTGTATTTCCTGAAAAGATCCGTCTGCAGGAGGGATATGGGATGGCTCTGTTGGTATTGCTTTACCAATATTCTTCCTCAAGCAAGTAAGACAGGTCATTGCTCTCTTACCTGCATGAGAATAGAATCCTGGCGCACACCAGTAGGCTCTCATCAGCCTGCACCTACCCTCTTTGTCTAGATGAGTCAGACCGTGTGCCACCTCAGCTAGGCTTGGAAGGTATGCTCTGGGGGCTACTGGCTTACCGTGTCCACCTGCCCACAGTCCTGAGGACTCCTGGCCATACCCCTTTGTCCTCCAGACTTCCTCTTCCTGCAGGGAACACAAATTTTTGTATCTTAATTTAACTATCGTGTGTTGCAATGTAGAGTACCATGAGCATAACTCAAAAAGAAAAAAAAAGAAAAAAAGAAACATCTCTAGAGGAGAGAAGGAAGAAGAAAAAAAAGAAACATCTCTAGAGGAGAGAAGGAAGAAGAAAATGGAAAAAGAAAATGTCAGGTTTGCCATTCACCAACAGGCATATCAGTGTCTATACAAAATTTCCCTTCACCAGTATTCCCATTCTCCACCCTTTGTGCATGACAAAGCACACTGCAATAATACTGGTGTCATCGTGCTGTTGAGATATACTGGGTTCGGACAGAACTCTGAAGGACCTAGGCATGTAAAGTTTGAACTGTACTTGGGTCCATGTATTGTACCACCCTGTGTGAATGCAAAAGATGAAGAGGAAACTGTATAGAAACAGAAAAGAGGTTGGTGACAGATGAGTTTTGTAGAGGTGAAGAAGATTTTATAAAAATTTGACTACTGGATTGGGCACTACGGGGAAGTGATTCTCTACTTGGTCTACTCCCCTTAAAAAACATTTCTGTGTGTCTTATCTCTACTGGGACTATCCCAGCCATCAATCCAGTGTCCTGTCCATCCTAAGTTCATAGGGAACCCGGTATCTGTGAGTTAATTTTCTCTACCTGTGATGGACATGCATCTAGAACAGCGAAATGTAACATTAGTAAGTTGCATTTATTCTATTCTTCCCATTAGCCGAATCTGTGTTTTCTACATGGCTTGTGATTCCTTACTATATGTCCCTTGGTCCCGTCTATGTGTTTAATAATGTGGCTTGTGTTTTCTGTCTAGGGGATCTATATTGGCTATGTGTCCTACTACTCCTACAATCTCTGGCAAAATGCCCTTCCTTCCTACAAGTGTAACATATTATTGACCATTAGGGATCTGGGGTTTGGACTGATGGGTCTTTCCTGTATGTGCCAGTATACTTACCGTCCTCAACCTCTCCACCTGTTGTTCTCTGCGCCTAACACTATTCTTGTGATGTTCAATAGCACACTATCTAAGATTAGCTACTGTGACCTTTCCAATTTTGCAAAGAAGTCTGCACCCTGACACTCAATGCCTTATTGAGCCCGTCCATTTGCACAGAGACAGCCACCTCCCATTTGCCGAATTAGTGTTTACCAGTAATCTTATCCAGATGGAGAGTTTTCTATTTCTGTAAGAGACAAAAACAAAAAAAAAGTTTAACAAGCTTCTAGGTCATGCAAAGTATTTCATTCAATCCTTCTCATCCCGTACTAAGGGTCTGTACATGGTTCAACAAATACTTCCAAGCTCATCTTGACTAGGGACATTACTAGGAATGAATACTTCTTATATGGTAACTGAAAGAAATACCCTGGGGTTACCTTGTCTCTGTCTGCTTTCCTACTGGCAAATACTAATGTGCGGACAGGATTTTCTCCATTTCTGACGTTACTTTCTTGATTTTTTTTTTAGTTTTATTTATTTATTTATTTATTTTTTACTATATATGTACACGAATTATACCATACTTACCTGTTCCACTGGTCTCAGCCACTTCCCCACAGGCTACTGCTCTTCTTTTACCGGTTGGATACTCCTCTGGGTGCATGAGAAATGGCTGAAAACAATCAGGTCACCTTCTCCTCCTAAATAAAACTTCAACATTCATTAGTACATATATAGGTTACAGTCATATTTTTATTATTTTCTATAGTTTGTATGCTGGCCGTAACTGCTTCCACATCTACATAAGGCAGTGTACTTGCAAGTTCAAACAGTTCTTATATTCCCATTCTTGTTTTATATGACTTTGGTTAAACATATCACCTGCAATACCTTAGGATCAAACTCGCCAACCCCTCTTGCTGTCACAGGTTTAAACAATTTGTATGTCTGACCCTTTGTTTTCGGGATTTTATCAGACATATTGTTATCCTTAAGTTCTGCAATACCTCTGGTTCAAAGCTGCTCACCTTAGGGAATGGTTCCCTATCTTTGTCAGTCATACATTCCCATTCAGACAAAAAGTCTTCAGCGTGTGGACCATATTTCCCACACATAATACTTTTTCCTTTAAACCTCGCTGACCCCCTGGGCCGCGGCTCTTCAACCTGAACCCTGGTTAAACGTCCCTTACTTGAGCAACTGGCTCCCATAATTGTGGGCCTTTTCCCACAAACACCAAAATACTCAATATAAGGCAACGGTAAAAGTTCTCCGAGTGCTTCCACCCGCTCACCGCCCACGTTGGCCAGTACTACCATACACTGTCGATAGCGAAGGCAATGTACCCAACCTAGGGCCCCTATCAGACCTTACAACACCGTAATTTCTTTCGGCGGAAGTTCTGTTTGGAATATTTTCCTGAGAGAGGCAGCGAAAAATTCCTTTTCGGTATCTTTCAACTGGAATTGTTTGCAGGGTGAAAAACAGAGAAATTAGATAACTATCCTTCACCCTTTCCAGTGAAGCCCACCAGGGAGATTTCCCGACGTTGTCAAAGAAAAACCCCTTTTGTCTATGCAATCCCGTCTGCGTATGCTCTCCCACAGCGCATATGACACAATGGTATCACGTTGTGCTGTGCAGAACACACGGACATGCGATGCAATAGCACAGCCTATAGATACTAGTTATCTATATGCCTAAGATTGCTGTAGACCACCTAGCCTAGACCACTCCAGACCACTTTAGTTCCTAATAATGCAAGGTAGCGAACCCTACGCCACCGAGCCTCTGCTAACCCGGTGTTACCACTTCAGACCACTTCAGTTTCTGGGTTCAGTTCCACTCGCTCCGCTTTCACTCACTCAAATACACTTTGGTTTTTCTGTACAGAAAATATTTTCATTCAGATAGGCAGCTTTACACCAGAGGCAATACAGTTTTTTTTAAACTAAATTTAGAGTAACCTGCTTTTGAAATCTGATAGTTGTGTGCTATTGTATTAAATGTCTACTATCCCACCTTTGAACTAAACGACACTATTGTATAATTTGTACTTAGCGCCCGCATTCTTACGCACTTTGCGCAAACACGTGACCGTGCGTGTCTCTTACGCTGCGTGCGCAGTCCTTTACTTTGTCCTAAACATGTGTACAAAACCCTGCGTCCGCAATAAATCACACAGCTCTATAAATGTGAACAATACTAATTACTATTGCCCACTAGACACAACTTGTTCTTTATAAACTTTTATGCAGAACTGCGTTTGTGTCTTTACGCTTACTTCCTTAAAATACTGTTGTTTCAGATTTACCTATAAATTTACCTATATAGCAACAAATGTATCCTATTTTACACAGATCTATAATGACTCTAGCAATAATTAATAATTTATATGATATGATTCAGATTGGATAGCTATCTTGCAGAACATACACTGATATAAATATACACATAATTATAATAATTATATATATGTACCATTCACTGGTCTCCTGAGACTCATTTACCCATTCAGTGCTTCTAATTTGCATATCAAAGCTATGCTTTTGCCTGCCTGTAAAAGTGTTTTTTTTTTTTTTTTACTGCTAAGAAAAAGCAGTTACACAGGTTAATTTGCATTTCAATGGCTATCCTAAACTAGCAAGCAGATTTTAACTAAATCCTAGAGGTAAAAGAAAAAAACTACTTTTTTTTATATCTGTGTGTAATTCTTACACTAAGTATTCATCTCTTAACTCTCACTAGGCCCAGCTGAAACTATTTTTAATTGACTATGGCATGGGTTAAATAAATGCATTGGTAACTCATAAATGGTGTTTCATGTGACCAAGGAAAGCTGATTATTCTGAGCAGTGAAAATCAGCCATTTAGAAAAATGACCATCCCAAAATGGCAGCTGCTCCTCCCCCTTCCACCTCCATGAGGGTTACACAAAATGGTGGACAGGCCATGTGGTTAGTCCAAAATGGAGGACAGACCATGCGGCTTCCTTTGTCACAAAGAAATCACACATCATACAAGCACCTGAAGTTATTTTAGGCCTGAGTTAAAAATAAAAACTATATCAAGGCTATGCAGCAACTTTTAAATGTACTTTTAACCCTACTTAACAGATAAGCAATACAATCTGAATCAAACACAATATGACTTATTTGAACCTTGTTTTGCAACAATAAAAATACATTTTAGCTTCTTAAATATTATGAGAAATGCATTGTCCCTTGAATTTCATATCATTGGCTTACTGATACCACAACAATACATTAACATGGATGTTATTTTCATCAGCTTCTCAATGTGTCCATTGGAGCCGGTCAATTACAGCCGCGTTTGTAATGTACAGTGCATCATTAAGACCCTGATATCCCGTAAGAGCCCTCATCTAAGAGTGCCAAATTGATTTCTCACAAATATTTAAAGTGCCCGCTCTAATATATATTGTAAACGCCTGCACCTCTTATTGCCATATCCCATGAATGTGCACTATATATCTCAAAACACTGTATCCCATAAGAGAAAACAACACACCCACACATTATCTGAGTTCCAAAGCTCATTGAAGTATATATTTGCTTTTAAAAGGATATGGATTCAATATATATTACAAAGTACAGTATACTTATAGTTACATGGTTACACTCACACAGTAAGCAGTTAGAACATACAATTACATACAGTTATATGCCATTACATACAGTTTCAGTTACATGCCAGTGATACAATTACCATTCCCTCCAATGCAGCTTATGTCTCCCTCTCTCTGTAAATAAATACAGGAACTGAACTGCCAGCAACTCCTCCATCATCCTCTGAGACCAAAAAGCGAGTAACTGTCCTCCTGTGTGGTCAGCTTATGTCTCATCTAGTTTCTGGGGGAGGGGGCTCATGATGAGTCACCAGTTCCTTTGTATATGGTAATCAGATTCAGCCTTGAATACATCCAAAGGGGCTGGCCTGAGTTCCCTGTCCACTGTAACATTCACTGTTCTAACAAAGTGATTTTAGCTTTTATACATGTAATCATAACTATTCGCTGCAATGTCCTACAACTTCATATCAAGTATCAAATTAATCTACACATTAAGCTGGTTGTTTTAATAGTAAACATGACAGGTCTATCTTGCTTCGTTCAAATAATACACATTCATGACATTAATTCATTAGATAATTTTAAATCATCATGATGTCTGGCGCTTGATATTATTATAATTATGTACTGTATGAAATAAGTGTAGAATCCATCTCTGTGGCATGTCCGTGTAAATGCGTGTGTTACCATATATGGCTGTGCTCGCTGCGCGTATTTGCAAGTATAGCGACTTAAATGTGTGTAGTTTGTATGTTCTCTTTATGTAATATTTTTGACTTTGACAGTCCACCCTTTGGCAGTAAACAATAACTGCCATCAATTATTAACATAAGAAAAAATATTTCATACCATAATCGGTGACCTAGACACAAGTATGTATGCATTTCAGAAATCAGACACTTGACTATATTTGGGGAAGACAGGGAGGAGGACGAGACATCCTCTATATGCACTCGGCGGTCACGGGACCACTGGTTGGGTGTGGGACAACATTCAACCTATAGAGTATGCTGGGACAGTGCTTTGGCCTATAATGTCTGATTTGCGATGAACATTTCACACATACATGTACCTACGTCTTTGTACACTGATGTTTGGATTCGATTGAGGTTCTGCTGGGTAGATGAAGAAGACACAAACAAATCGTGACAGTGACATATAAAATTTTCATGATCTACATATTCCTTTCATTTTCTGAACATTGTTTCCATTTCTGGAACGTATGCTAGGTCTGTTTAATCATTGAACAAGGGTTATAAGTAGTGTCCTTCCTAAATAACATAAACCTTCGGAGTTCGGGGAGAGCCACTCATAAACCTTTCATCCGCATACTGTATATTAATGAGCTCTTTATCTGCAATGTGTGAATAGCCATTGTCTGACTGTTCCTGATTACCTCTGAACTCCATAACTACTAGAACTTTGATTTTTCTCTGACTTTAACAAACTGATCAGCTAATCCTGGGATCCTATAAGGAAATCACTCCTTCCTACAGAACCAGTTCCAGTCCCACACTCGACTCCTCATAAAAAAACCTCACGAAAGTAGAATATCCTGAAAGAAAATGTTTGTCAGCGGGAAAGAGAGAAAAGAGAAATAGAACAAAACAAAACAACTCTTGTTCATAACAAATCAATTACAATGACTGGTCTTTCTGCAATCCTTTTGTACGCTCAGGTAGTGTTCAACAGTGCCGCCTCTCAGTCTTCACGGAACAGAGTCTCTGGTGATACTTTTGCGATCTCTTTGCCTTGCTCTTTGAAAACACAGTTCACTTGGAACACACAGTTAACTTTGCTCTCCATCTTGCTCTTTGAACACACAGTTCACTTGGAACACACAGTTCACTTCAAACACACAGTTCACAAACTTGATGAATGTGAGCAATAAACTACTTTGTCACGAGTTCTCTCCGGGTCAGCGACCTTCTTGCAGGGGGACGAGTGGACCCAAGTCTCTCTTTCGGCGACCTTTAGTGCTGTCAACAAATCTTGGTATGGCCTTCCCACCTGTCTATTAGGCAACCTGAGCGTAAGAACAATCACCCAGTCTCTTGGTTCACAATCAAGACAGTTAGCATTTGGCATACCAGCAATTAACAGTTTCAAGTTCTTTGTGAAGTTCTCAAATGCTGGCTCATCTCAACAAGGTACTGTACTGTCACCTCATTGGTGTAGTTCTGATCATTGTGCGGATCAATCATGACATGAGGTTGTCTTCCAAAAACAACCCAAAAAGATACAAATACCAAAACAAAAAAACAAATTTCGAAGAGGGTGATTCGTCGAGTGAAGATCTGGGAGTGGGTCCGAAGCTACATAATACTAGTGGCAGTATCTATGATCACAATAGTACAATTTCAAGCTTTGCTCCTACTTCTAGGGTTACCATTATCTACACACAAATTTCTGCGAAATTTTTCTTTGCGGTAAACACAGCAGCATCCGTGGCGGCAGGAAATGCCTCTACCCAGTTTGAGAAAACATCAGTGCACACCAATACATAACAATAATTCCTAAAGGGTGTTAACTGTACGAAGTCGATTTGTATTTCCTGAAAAGATCCGTCTGCAGGAGGGATATGGGATGGCTCTGTTGGTATTGCTTTACCAATATTCTTCCTCAAGCAAGTAAGACAGGTCATTGCTCTCTTACCTGCATGAGAATAGAATCCTGGCGCACACCAGTAGGCTCTCATCAGCCTGCACCTACCCTCTTTGTCTAGATGAGTCAGACCGTGTGCCACCTCAGCTAGGCTTGGAAGGTATGCTCTGGGGGCTACTGGCTTACCGTGTCCACCTGCCCACAGTCCTGAGGACTCCTGGCCATACCCCTTTGTCCTCCAGACTGCCTCTTCCTGCAGGGAACACAAATTTTTGTATCTTAATTTAACTATCGTGTGTTGCAATGTAGAGTACCATGAGCATAACTCAAAAAGAAAAAAAAAGAAAAAAAGAAACATCTCTAGAGGAGAGAAGGAAGAAGAAAAAAAAGAAACATCTCTAGAGGAGAGAAGGAAGAAGAAAATGGAAAAAGAAAATGTCAGGTTTGCCATTCACCAACAGGCATATCAGTGTCTATACAAAATTTCCCTTCACCAGTATTCCCATTCTCCACCCTTTGTGCATGACAAAGCACACTGCAATAATACTGGTGTCATCGTGCTGTTGAGATATACTGGGTTCGGACAGAACTCTGAAGGACCTAGGCATGTAAAGTTTGAACTGTACTTGGGTCCATGTATTGTACCACCCTGTGTGAATGCAAAAGATGAAGAGGAAACTGTATAGAAACAGAAAAGAGGTTGGTGACAGATGAGTTTTGTAGAGGTGAAGAAGATTTTATAAAAATTTGACTACTGGATTGGGCACTACGGGGAAGTGATTCTCTACTTGGTCTACTCCCCTTAAAAAACATTTCTGTGTGTCTTATCTCTACTGGGACTATCCCAGCCATCAATCCAGTGTCCTGTCCATCCTAAGTTCATAGGGAACCCGGTATCTGTGAGTTAATTTTCTCTACCTGTGATGGACATGCATCTAGAACAGCGAAATGTAACATTAGTAAGTTGCATTTATTCTATTCTTCCCATTAGCCGAATCTGTGTTTTCTACATGGCTCGTGATTCCTTACTATATGTCCCTTGGTCCCGTCTATGTGTTTAATAATGTGGCTTGTGTTTTCTGTCTAGGGGATCTATATTGGCTATGTGTCCTACTACTCCTACAATCTCTGGCAAAATGCCCTTCCTTCCTACAAGTGTAACATATTATTGACCATTAGGGATCTGGGGTTTGGACTGATGGGTCTTTCCTGTATGTGCCAGTATACTTACCGTCCTCAACCTCTCCACCTGTTGTTCTCTGCGCCTAACACTATTCTTGTGATGTTCAATAGCACACTATCTAAGATTAGCTACTGTGACCTTTCCAATTTTGCAAAGAAGTCTGCACCCTGACACTCAATGCCTTATTGAGCCCGTCCATTTGCACAGAGACAGCCACCTCCCATTTGCCGAATTAGTGTTTACCAGTAATCTTATCCAGATGGAGAGTGAATGACCACTTTAGGGTGTCTGCCTTTTAACAAACGGGATAACAGTTTGCCAGACTTATTGCCATATCTGTAAATGCCACAGTCTCTTGAAAATGAATATTTAGCTTCCATTTGAGAAAGGAGGGTATCAAACAGTGTTTTTGTGTAAGGTACCGTTCCCTAGTAGAAGGGGAGGGGGAGGATTTAAATTCCTGAAAAGAGTGAGTAAGAGCCGCCTGGGCTTCCAAATATTGTGAGTTTAAATCTAAATCCCTTTTTTTACTATAGGACATAATGTGCCCCCGAATAACTGATTTTGACGCCTGCCAGAAAAGAGCAGGATCATCGCTCAGAGTTTCTCCATTGTGCGTATGATAATCCAACCACGCTGCATCTAATGAGGAGCGGAATTTCAGAGAGCCACTTAAATGAGAGGGGAAGTGCCAGGAGCGAAAAGGGGATTTTTCTGAGAGGAGCATCAATTTCATCCAGCATAAAGCATGGTCCGAAATACAGATATCCTCAATTTTAGAGTCAGCCACTTTTTAGAAAAAGGAGTCAGATAACAGCAGATAATCAATCCTCGAGAACGTGTGGTGCGCAGCTGAGAGGCATGTAAATTCCCTTTCTAATGGGTATCATGCGCGCCACACATCAACTAAGGACAACTGCGAGCAAATATAGGGGATACCAATACGTGGTAACAAGGGGGGAGCGCGGGATGTATCCAAGGTTGGAGAAGAATATAAATTAAAATCTCCACCCAAGATTATAGGAATTTCAGAGTAGCTTAGTAGCTTAGTGACCATGTTCGTATAAAATTGCTTAGAGTACTGATTGGGAGCATAGATATTACAAAGTAGGAACCTGGATGCATACAATGTGACATCTGCCAGTACATACCGACCCTGAGTGTCATCTAAAATCGCATGGACAGAGATAGGGACCGTGTGCCGTGCTAAAATAATCACTCCCCTAGCCTTAGGAGAGAAGTAGGAAGAGGCTACCACAGACCAACCCATAGCATTCAGTTTTACCACCTCATTTGGCATAAGGTGAGATTCCTAAATGAAAACAACATCCATCCCCACCTTCCGAAGATAGAGCAAAATCTTTCTGCGTTTAGCTGGGGAGTTGATCCCTCCCACATTCCACGTGCCGACACTCAAACTAGCCATGCATCAAATGAACTGGGAAAACCTGAAAACCTGCGACCGGGGTGGACACATTAGGAGGAGAAGGGGAGGGGGAGAAGAAAAGAGGGACAGAAACATAGAAAACACACAAAATATAACATTAACATTGTGAAAGAAAGTCCTGCTAAGGACAATCATAACTTCAGAAAACGAGAACAACCGGTTCAAGCAAGCACAGAGGCCGTCATAGACTGCCAATGAGCCAGCCAGAATTATGAAAACCTGAGGAAAAAATGAGGGAGGGGGCGCCCTTACCCACCCTCGGCAACATAATATATGAAAATATACATAGGAAAAATAACAAGAAAATATCAGAGCACACAGAGCATGTTACAGAAAAAGAAAAACGCAGCCTGTCACATAAGAAGTAGGGGGAGATATCTCCGCTAAGCATATATAACCATTCTAGAAAGATTACATAGCCACAAAAAGACAACAGATGTATAAGAAAAATCTAAAACAGAAAACAAGGCAAAAAGGTTCAGCCCGTTGTATAAGACCAAAGTCTCTTTTGGGGGGAAAAAACACCTGCAGCAGATTCTACAGAAATAATTAAATTGGCAGACATAACCGGAAACAGAGAAGTCCAGGAGCAATACTCAGCCATCTCGATCCAGGGTGTCATCCGCCTGAGAGGAGTCGTCATCTGCCTTGGATGCCTCAGAAACATAAGCCTCTGCATCTGCAAGATTTGTAAAGTCCCGGAAAGAATTTCCATCAAACAGGCGTAGTCTTGCAGGGAAGAGCAGAGCAAATTTTTTATTCGCCTTTACCAAACGGGAGCAAAGGGGGGTAAATTCCCGACGTGCCCGGGATACCTCCGCGGAGTAGTCCTGGAAAATGGCCAAACGAGCTCCCTCCCATTGTAAATTCCTATGCCTCCTGGATGCCGTCCATATTGCCTCCTTATGGAGAAAGTTCAGACATTTAAATATAACCACACGTGGTCTGCTATTAGGTGAAGAACGTGGGGGACCCAGTCTGTGGGCTCTCTCGATAACTAAGCCAGTGCATTCATCTTGGATATGCAACAAATCAGGGAGGGACGTTTGTAAAAAAAGAGTCAAATCAGGACCTTTCAGTGACTCAGGGAGCCCCAGCACCCGAAGATTTAATCTCCTCGATCTATTTTCAAGATCGTCAACCTTGTTCAGCAGCTGGAAGTGAGATTTCTGGAGCTCATCATATCTGTGCTTAAGATCCCCAACATCCTGAAAAGTCTCCGCCAGCCTTTGTTCATTTGTAAGAACAGTCTTAGATAACTGCTTGATTTGGGATTTTAGGTCTTTTACTGCCTGCTGCATTTTAGCAGCATGTGCATCCATGATAGGCTCCATGGCATCCCTAACAGCTCTCACTACATCAGCATAAGTCACTGGAGAGGCAGGGGAACAGTCAGGCTCACCTGAGGGAGAAATGTGTTTTGCAGAAGCCTGTTTAATGCTGCCAGCAGCCTGCAGACTCGTTTTGAGCTAGGTGCGGCGGCCATCTTGGATTCCCCCGGCCGTTTTTCAGACCTCGATCTCTGGGCTTTAGGGGGCATGGAGGAGGACAGAAACCTTTCCATCCAGTCTCCAGCACTTTCCCACAGGTAGTGTGCGCCAGGTGCGGAGAAAAGCCGCGAACGGGAGGCGCTGTGTGCTCCGGTTACCGAGGGTGCAGGAGAGCTGCAGCAATCAGCTTCTCCTCACATGGGCGCCGCAACCGTAAGTCTGGTTGTTTTAATAGTAAACATGACAGGTCTATCTTGCTTCGTTCAAATAATACACATTCATGACATTAATTCATTAAATAATTTCAAATCATCATGATGTCTGGCGCTTGATATTATTATAATTATGTACTGTATGAAATAAGTGTCGAATCCATCTCTGTGGCACGTCCGTGTAAATGCGTGTGTTACCATATATGGCTGTGCTCACTGCGTGTATTTGCAAGTACAGCGACTTAAATGTGTGTAGTTTGTATGTTCTCTTTATGTAATATTTTTTACTTTGACAGGTTGGATATGTGTAATGTTTTAAGTGCTAATGTGAATTTATTGCACAAAAGGTTGGACAAAGCTGAGTCCAAGGGATGTACAGGGTGTCAAGCCCTGCCTGCCCCTATGTCACAGGGACCTTCGGGGTCTCAAAAGTGCCCACTATCCCAAATAGTAGACACGGATACTGACACGGATTCTGACTCCAGTGTCGACTACGATGATGCAAAGTTACAGCCAAAATTGGCTAAAAGTATTCAATATATGATTATTGCAATAAAAGATGTTTTGCATATCACATTGACATGAGGGTTCACATGTATAAGGAAAAGAAACCTGAGGTAACCTTTCCCCCATCTCATGAGCTGAACGAGTTATTTGAAAAGGCTTGGGAATCTTCAGACAAAAAACTGCAGATTCCCAAAAGGATTCTTATGGCGCATCCTTACCCGAATAAGGACAGGATACGGTGGGAATCCGCCCCAAGGGTGGACAAAGCGTTGACACGCTTGTCCAAAAAGGTAGCGCTGCCATCCCAAGATACGGCTACCCTCAGGGATCCTGCTGATCGCAAGCAGGAGGCTACCTTGAAGTCCATTTACACACATTCTGGTACCTTACTCAGACCGGCGATAGCGTCGGCTTGGGTTTGTAGTGCTGTAATAGCGTGGACAGATACCTTATGGGGGGAAATTGATACCCTGGATAAGGATACCATGTTATTGACCCTGGGTCATATTAAAGATGCTGTCTTATATATGAGAGATGCTCAAAGAGATATTGGCCTACTGGGTTCTAGAGTCAACGCTATGGCGATTTCTGCTAGACGAGTCCTATGGACCCGGCAATGGACAGGTGATGCCGACTGAAAGAGTCATATGGAGGTTTTACCTTACAGGGGTGAGGAATTGTTTGGGGAAGGTCTCTCGGACCTGGTTTCCACAGCTACGGCAGGTAAATCAAATTTTTTGCCTTATATTCCCTCACAGCCTAAGAAAGCGCCACATTATCAGATGCAGTCCTTTCGGTCAAATAGGAACAAGAGAGTACGAGGATCGTCCTTTCTTGCCAGAGGTAAGGGCAGAGGGAAAAAGCTGCCTACCACAGCTAGTTCCCAGGAGCAGAAGTCCTCCCCGGCCTCTACTAAATCCACCACATGACGCTGGGGCTCCGCTGAGGGAGTCCGCCCCAGTGGGGGCACGTCTTCGACTTTTCAGCCACATCTGGGTTCACTCACAGGTGGATCCCTGGGCAATAGAAATTGTTTCCCAGGGGTACAAGCTGGAATTCGAAGAGGTGCCTCCTTGACGGTTTTTCAAATCGGCCCTGCCAGCTTCTCCCCCAGAAAGGGAGATAGTTTTAAATGTGATTCACAAATTGTGTCTTCAACAGGTGGTGGTCAAAGTTCCCCTGCTTCAACAAGGGAAGGGGTATTACTCAACCCTGTTTGTAGTCCCGAAACTGGACGGTTCGGTCAGACCCATTCTAAATTTAAAATCCTTGAACCTATACTTGAGAAGGTTCAAGTTCAAGATGGAATCGCTCAGAGCGATCATCGCCAGCCTAGAAGGGAGGGATTTTCTGGTATCTCTGGACATAAAGGATGCATACCTTCATGTTCCCATTTATCCACCTCATCAGGCGTACCTGAGATTTGCGGTACGGGAGTGTCATTACCAATTTCAGACGTTGCCGTTTGGGCTTTCCACGGCACCGAGGATTTTCACCAAGATGATCCTGCGCAAGCAGGGTGTCACAATTATCCCGTACTTGAATGATCTCCTCATAAAATCGAGATCACGAGAGCAGTTGTTGAACAGTGTGTCACTTTCAATGAAGGTGTTGCAGCAAAACGGCTGGATTCTCAATATCCCGAAGTCACAGTTGGTTCCTACGACTCGTTTGACCTTATTAGGCATGATTCTGGATACGGACCAGAAAAGGGTGTATCTTCCGTTAGAAAAGGCCCATGAACTCATGACTCTGGTCAGGGACCTATTGAAGCCAAAACAGGTGTCAATGCATCACTGCACTCGAGTCCTGGGAAAGATGGTGGCGTCTTACGAGGCCATTCCCTTCGGCAGGTTCCATGCGAGGACTTTCCAATGGGACCTACTGGACAAGTGGTCCGGGTCACATCTGAAGATTCATCAGTTGATCACCCTGTCCCCCAGGGCCAGGGTATCTCTCCTGTGGTGGCTGCAGAGTGCTCAGATTCTAGAGGGTCGCAGGTTCGGCATTCAAGATTGGATTCTGGTAACCCCGGACGCGAGCCTCCGAGGTTGGGGAGCAGTCACACAGGGAAGAAACTTCCAAGGTCAGGAGACTTGTCTTCACATCAACGTCCTGGAGCTGAGGGCCATATACAACGCCCTTCGTCAAGCGGAGACTTTGCTTCGCAATCTACCGGTTCTGACAAGTCAGACAACATCACCGCAGTGGCTCATGTAAACCGCCAAGGCGGCACAAGGAGCAGAGTGGCAATGACGGAAGCCACCAGGATTCTTCGCTGGGCGGAAAATCATGTCAGCGCACTGTCAGCTGTGTTCATTCTCGGGAGTGGACAACTGGGAAGCAGACTTCCTCAGCAGACATGATCTACATCCAGGAGAGTGGGGACTTCATCAGGAAGTCTTCGCACAGATTGCAAGTCAGTGGGGACTGCCCCAAATAGACATGATGGCGTCCCACTTCAACAAAAAACTACAGAGATATTGCCCCAGGTCAAGAGACCCTCAGGCGGGGGCAGTGGACGCCCTGGTGACACCGTGGGTGTTCCAGTCGGTCTATGTGTTTCCTCCTCTTCCTCTCATACCCAAGGTGTTGAGAATCATAAGAAAAAGAGGAGTACAGACAATTCTCATTGTTCCAGACTGGCCGCGAAGGGCCTGGTATCCGGAACTGCAGGAAATGCTCACAGAAGATCCGTGGCCCCTTCCGCTAAGACAGGACCTGTTGCAACAGGGGCCCTGTCTGTTCCAAGACTTACCGCGGCTGCGTTTGATGGCATGGCGGTTGAACGCCGGATCCTAGCGGAAAAGGGTATTCCGGATGACGTCATCCCTACTCTGATAAAGGCTAGGAAGGACGTGACAGCTAAACATTATCACCGTATATGGCGGAAGTATGTTTCTTGGTGTGAGGCCAGGAAGGCTCCTATGGAAGAATTCCATCTGGGCCGTTTCCTTCACTTCCTTCAAACTGGAGTGAATTTGGGCCTAAAATTAGGCTCCATTAAGGTTCAGATTTCGGCCCTATCCATTTTCTTTCAGAAGGACTTTTGTGAAGGGAGTGCTGCATATTCAGCCTCCTTTTGTACCTCCGGTGGCGCCTTGGGACCTTAACGTGGGGTTGAGTTTCCTTAAGTCACACTGGTTTGAACCACTTAAAACGGTGAAATTAAAGTATCTCACTTGGAAAGTGGTTATGTTGTTGGCCTTGGCTTCGGCTAGGCGAGTGTCGGAGTTGGCGGCTTGGTCTCACAAAAGCCCCTATCTGGTTTTCCACGTGGATAGAGCAGAATTGCGGACTCGTCCTCAATTCTTGCCCAAAGTGGTCTCATCTTTTCATATGAACCAACCTATTGTGGTGCCTTTGGCTACGCGAGACTTGGAGGATTCCGAGTCCTTGATGTAGTCAGGGCTTTGAAAATTTACGTGGCCAGAACGGCTCGTGTAAGAAAAACAGAGGCACTGTTTGTCCTGTATGCAGCCAACAAGGTTGGCGCTCCTGCTTTAAAGCAGACTATTGCTCGCTGGATCTGTAACACAATTCAGCAGGCTCATTCTATGGCTGGATTTCCGTTACCAAAATCGGTTAAGGCCCATTCCACTAGGAAGGTGGGCTTTTCTTGGGCGGCTGCCCGAGGCGTCTCGGCATTACAGTTGTGCCGAACAGCTACCTGGTCGGGTTCAAACACCTTTGCAAAGTTTTACAAGTTTGATACCCTAGCTGAGGAGGACCTCCTGTTTGCTCAATCGGTGCTTCAGAGTCATCCGCACTCTCCCGCCCGTTTGGGAGCTTTGGTATAATCCCCATGGTCCTTTCAAAGTCCCCAGCATCCTCTAGGACGTAAGAGAAAATAAGATTTTAAACCTACCGGTAAATCTTTTTCTCCTAGTCCGTAGAGGATGCTGGGCGCCCGTCCCAGTGCGGACTGCTTCTGCAAGACTTGTATATAGTTATTGCTTACATAAGGGTTATGTTACAGTTTGTTCAGTCTCTGACTGGTGGGCTGTGTTGTTTCATACTGTTAACTGGTTCGTATTACCCGAGATGTACGGTGTGAATGGTGTGGGCTGGTATGAATCTTGCCCTTGGATTAACAAAAATCCTTTCCTCGTACTGTCCGTCTCCTCAGGGCACAGTTTCTCTAACTGAGGTCTGGAGGAGGGGCATAGAGGGAGGAGCCAGTGCACACCCATACCTAAAGTTCTTTTTTAGTGCCCATGTCTCCTGTGGAGCCCGTCTATCCCCATGGTCCTTACGGAGTCCCCGGCATCCTATACGGACTAGGAGAAAAAGATTTACTGGTAGGTTTAAAATCTTATTTTTTTTTGTATTTGATTTTCGGATTTTTTATTGTATTTTGAATTTGGAATACTGTATTTTGAATTTGGAATACTGGTGCAGGCGGACACCAGAATAGAGAGCGGAAACAGACAACAGCAGCCCCTGGATGGACACAGCACAAGGCCCCGGATGGACACGGCACAATGGAATCAGCTGCCTCGGATAGAAACACTTTATTTACAGCAGAGGACATGGGACACAATCAGGAGGAAAAGGTACTGTAACACCACACATACTGTAATAAAAAAGTCAACATCACACATACTGTATGGTACTTTAATAAAAAGGTAACATCACAAATAACAATATCCACTTTTTCTCATATATTTTTTGGGTAGGGGGTAATGTTTTGTTTGTATATGGTTTTGGTATTTTTTTTTGTATTTTGAATTTGGAACACTGGCACATGCGGACACCAGAACGTAGAGTGGAAACAGACAACAGAAGCCCCTGGATGGACACAGCACAAGGTCCCGGATGGACACAACACAATGGAATCGGCCGCCTCGGTATAAAAACACTTTATTTACAGCAGAGGATGTGGGACAAAATCAGTAGGAAAAGGTACTGTAACATCATAAATACTGTAATAAAAAAGCCAATATCACACATACTGTATGGTACTTTAATAAAAAAGTAACATCACAAATAACAATATCCACTTTTTCTCACATTTTTGGGTTTTTTTTTTGGGGGGGGGGGGTGTAATTTTTTTTGTATTTAGTTTTTGGATTTGGAATTTGGAACACTGGCACATGTGGACACCAGAACGGTGAGCGGAAACAGGCAACAGCAGCCCAGGGATTGACACTGCACAATGGACTCAGCCGCTTTGGGATAGAAACACTTTATTTACAGCGGAGGACGTGGGGCAAAATCAGTAGGAGCCATGTAACATCACACATACTGTATTAAAAAAGCCAACATAACACATACTGTTCAGTACTTTAATAAAAAGGTAACATCACAAATAACAATATCAACTTTAAAAAAAAATCATATTTTTAGGTGTTTTTTTTTGGGGGGGGGGGGGGGGTAATGATTTTATTTGTATTCGTTTCTTGTATTATTTTTTATTTTTGTATTTGGAATTTGGAATACTGGCGCATACGGATATGTCCTTGTGCAGCTCTGTACAGATTGTCGTCCAGGACAATGAAGATGACAACCAGGGGAATATCAGTCAGAGTGGTGCTGAATGTATTGTGAAATGGCCTGTGAGCAGGTGTGCTGGTCATCATTGGTGTTCCAGGCAACAGCACACTTGAATTGCTGACCAATGCTGGAACTTCAACTGGCAAGTTCGGCACTGGTTCCTGCTGTTGAAATCTTTGCTGGCCTCACTTGTTCCAGCTCATTTCTACAGTTTCTTCATACAGTACTTGATCAGTAATTCTTTCATCTACTTTTTTCATTTATTAATATATTTAAATTCATATCCTTATTGTACAATACTGTATGTGTGTATATTTTAACTTGTGTATTGAGTCGCTCCTTCAGCATTGTCCTGATTCTTGCAGAACCGATGATATCGCTTGCTTCATTGCAGTGGGCTTCCACAAGGTGGGCTCAGGGGCACGGGTGGCAGCCATTTTGTCAACTCACTATGCAATCGAGTCTGGTGTATCATACGGTGTATAGAGCTCGCTTATCCCTATTGCCCCTGTGTATTTTAACTAGTGTATTGAGACGCCCCTTGTTGCCATATAGGTAATTGTCCGCACTCAGTATGATATTAGGGCAATGGATATTGTCCAAATTAAAATATAATTCATTATAAATAGTTGGTGTAACCATAGTGAATAGTATAGTGGATATACAGGTTGAGTATCCCTTATCCAAAATGCTTGGGACCAGAGGTATTTTGGATATCGGCTTTTTCCGTATTTTGGAATAATTGCATACCATAATGAGATATCATGGTGATGGGACCTAAGTCTAAGCAAAGAATGCATTTATGTTTTATATGCACCTTATACACACAGCCTGAAGGTAATTTTAGCCAATATTTTTTATAACTTTGTGCATTAAACAAAGTGTGTGTATACATTCACACAATTCATTTATGTTTCATATACACCTTATACACACAGCCTGAAGGTCATTTAATACAATATTTTTAATAACTATGAGTATTAAACAAAGTTTGTGTACACTGAGCCATCAGAAAACAAAAGTTTCACTATCTCACTCTCGCTCAAAAAAGTCTGTATTTCGGAATATTCCGTATTTCGGATATTTGGATATGGGATACTCATCCTGTATATAGTAAGAGATAGCTGAATTAGGTTTGTATATGTATAAGTTAAATGTTTAAGTAATTTACAAAACTACATTGTGTGTATACTGTATATATATACATTTGTGTTTTACAGTAAGATCAAGAATCATTGTAGAGAAAAGGTTTTAGGCCATAAATGATAATAGACATGTGACTGAGAGCTCTTTTGGTCACTTGGACACTGGAATTCACAGATGTGCTTACAGTAGATTGGAATCAAAGCTCAAATTGCCTTTGGCAATTATAAACTAGCTGGCCTATTGTATTGTCTAGTTATATTGCAGGCCAGTGACAATGACAACAGAAGATCTATTGAAACTGTAACCCCCAAACCAAGTGATAATATTTACAGGGAAATAGTAAGAACTTTGATGATGAAGGAAGTAACATTTTATGAAACCATGCCTCCGTGAACAGGACATGACAGCTCAGATCAATGTTTGTTTTACGACACCTTGGAATCTGGCAAACCTATAATAATTTTTTACACTGAGAACAATATGAGAATATACCAGCAGATGGTTAACAGTATAGACATATATACTTGAGTCAGTCAGTGGTAGAGTAGGCAGGAGGAGAAGAAGTCATGAAGGAGAGAACATGCAGAAGGAAAGGATCTGTAACTTGCAAGAATACACTTTATGTTAGTAATTGAATCTGTTTGTGAAACTTACGTCATGTTGTTTTATGTTATATAACTAAGGAAGTATAGATAAATATTAGTATATATATATATCACTACTGTGTATATCTTATTCTGTACGATTTGATCTGCCTGTAAATAAATGATCATATAAAAGGAGCAGTAATATTCAAGCTTGAACTCTCTTTAAGGAATCTTAACTTCATAATTTCATAAGTCATATGTATAAGGACTGCATATATTTATCAGCCAATTAGTTTGAAAGCCTGACATAATATATTTGCAGATATATATGACAAACGCATATGAATTAAAATATATCCATATATTAAATACCATATATGATATATTAAATATTAATATTCATAAATATGATTCCATAAATGAATACCCTTCAGCAATGCCCTGATTCTTGCGAAACCGATGCCGTCGCTCGCTCCGTAGCAGTGGGCTTCCATGGGCGGGTGCAGGGTCACGGGTGGCAGCCATTTTGGCAACTCGCTATGCAATCAAGTCAGGTATATCGTACGGTGACTAGAGCTCGCTTATCCCTATTGCCGCTGTGTATTTTAACTAGTGTATTGAGACACTCCTTCAGCATTGCCCTGTTTCTTGCAAAACCAATGCCGTTGCTTGCTCCATAGCTGTGGGCTTCCACTAGGTGCAGGGTCACAGGCGACAATCATTTTGTGAACTTGCTATGTGATCGAGTCTGGTGTATCATTATGTGCATGCCCTTAGCTTATCCCCATAGCCACCTGTGTATTTTAATTAGCGTATTAAGACGCATATTTCTAGGCCTACAGTATTTGATATACGGTATAAACAGCATTGCTGGTAGGCAATAATTGAAGAATTTACATAGTGCTTGTGTAGTGACATGCAATGCTGGTAGAGTAGATTAGTCGTCTCTTATGCTGTACAGTACTGTAAGTTTCACAGGGCCCATGCACTTCCAAAGAGGGTTATTCAACTGTTTTATACAGGACAGTAATTGTAGTCCATAACATTGATGTGGTATTTTCAGTACAGTACTGTATACTGTACTTAAATTTGAACATCAAGTAATGTATAGTAAACATGTACAGTATTAGCTTTTAGCATAAAACCAATGCAAATTCTCAAATGTGTACATTTTGGAAACCTGAATACTGTATTCACAAATGTTTTTTCTCCACACAGGAGTTACGGTTGGACAACATGCCAGTAACTATCAACAAAACTATGAGCAAGATAATCGCCAACATGAAAAAAGAAAATAGAAGTATCAAAGAGATCCATGCATGGCTCAAGGAAAGTGGCATTATAGTCACTTTACAAACTGTGCGCTATCATGCTTTCCAGAGAACAATGCCCAGATTAGTGTTTCCTACAAAATGCACATGGTACGTACTGTACAGTACTGTAATGTTTAACTGACTTACTGTATACAATAGTCAATTTTGTTGTAATAGTAAAGAAAAAAAGTAACACTTTATCTTCCTATGATTGTGCTGTTCATTAACTCATATTTTTCATAATGTATTGTACTGTAGGAGAGTGCAAGAGATTGTGGAGGAACTAACTCATGAGGATGATGAGCGTACTGCTTCACAAATAAAATGAATTCTCCATTCCAAGTATGACCTGGACGTATCAATAACCAGCATTAAAAGGATTAGTCGGAAAACGGGATGGACCTTTGGTGCTACAAGGTAAAATACTGTAAGCGGTATAAAGCAGAAATGCACACTTTTTCATAGTTAATAATCCATTGAAAAGTAATAAAACAAAATTCCTAAATCAATATACAGAGTGTGTACTGCATATATATATATATATATATATATAAGTACAACCACACCATGAGGCTCCAGCTGGGGCTATGTTGCAGAAGAAACCAGCACTCCTTAAATATCCAAACGTTTTCATACCATTTCAAGCAATGAGACAAACTTTTTAGTGCAAAATCAGCAGCTTGGAAACAGAATTCCATTAATAATACAAGTCTCACATGTCCTCAGTCATGCTGGGGGTATGGATCCGACCCAGCAGGGTCTCCCAACAGCCGTTTCGGCTACCGCCGTCTTCAGGGGAGTAGTTCAAACCATTATGCCAAGCTCATACTATTTATACCCACTAAATGAACAAAGTGTGCTCCCCTGTCCTAATTGTTTACCCGAGCTCCGCCAGGTGTTGTTCGGAGGCGCGTGTATGAAGCTACCAGGATGCCTGGACACCCACCTGTGACGTCATCCAGCATCGCCACGCTCTCCACGAGCGGCTCCCGGTCTCCCGTTTGTTACCATGGTAGCGTCGGTCCCGCCTCCTCATGCCACGTGACCGTGACGTGTGTACAGCGTCCCACACCCTCCAGGCAAACAGCGGTTCGCCGATTGGCCTGCTCTTCCAAGCGATCCGCCTGCTTGACATGACGTACTTTTGTTGGCTTCCCCGTCTCCTGGCAACCCAGCCACGTCACCTCCACTCACCTATAGCGGCAGAATCGGGGAAACATAAGCAAGATAATCGCCAACATGAAAAAAGAAAATAGAAGTATCAAAGAGATCCATGCATGGCTCAAGGAAAGTGGCATTATAGTCACTTTACAAACTGTGCGCTATCATGCTTTCCAGAGAACAATGCCCAGATTAGTGTTTCCTACAAAATGCACATGGTACGTACTGTACAGTACTGTAATGTTTAACTGACTTACTGTATACAATAGTCAATTTTGTTGTAATAGTAAAGAAAAAAAGTAACACTTTATCTTCCTATGATTGTGCTGTTCATTAACTCATATTTTTCATAATGTATTGTACTGTAGGAGAGTGCAAGAGATTGTGGAGGAACTAACTCATGAGGATGATGAGCGTACTGCTTCACAAATAAAATGAATTCTCCATTCCAAGTATGACCTGGACGTATCAATAACCAGCATTAAAAGGATTAGTCGGAAAACGGGATGGACCTTTGGTGCTACAAGGTAAAATACTGTAAGCGGTATAAAGCAGAAATGCACACTTTTTCATAGTTAATAATCCATTGAAAAGTAATAAAACAAAATTCCTAAATCAATATACAGAGTGTGTACTGCATATATATATATATATATATATATATATATATATATATAAGTACAACCACACCATGAGGCTCCAGCTGGGGCTATGTTGCAGAAGAAACCAGCACTCCTTAAATATCCAAACGTTTTCATACCATTTCAAGCAATGAGACAAACTTTTTAGTGCAAAATCAGCAGCTTGGAAACAGAATTCCATTAATAATACAAGTCTCACATGTCCTCAGTCATGCTGGGGGTATGGATCCGACCCAGCAGGGTCTCCCAACAGCCGTTTCGGCTACCGCCGTCTTCAGGGGAGTAGTTCAAACCATTATGCCAAGCTCATACTATTTATACCCACTAAATGAACAAAGTGTGCTCACCTGTCCTAATTGTTTACCCGAGCTCCGCCAGGTGTTGTTCGGAGGCGCGTGTATGAAGCTACCAGGATGCCTGGACACCCACCTGTGACGTCATCCAGCATCGCCACGCTCTCCACGAGCGGCTCCCGGTCTCCCGTTTGTTACCATGGTAGCGTCGGTCCCGCCTCCTCATGCCACGTGACCGTGACGTGTGTACAGCGTCCCACACCCTCCAGGCAAACAGCGGTTCGCCGATTGGCCTGCTCTTCCAAGCGATCCGCCTGCTTGACATGACGTACTTTTGTTGGCTTCCCCGTCTCCTGGCAACCCAGCCACGTCACCTCCACTCACCTATAGCGGCAGAATCGGGGAAACATAAGTGCACAAAACTACTACACCTAAAACAAGATAAAATAACATAATATCTATGCATATACAATGTGCCATAATTTCCGCCAGGGACCTATTACATCACTTATATAGATGACTATCATTATTCACAGAGCCCCCCTCTGACTTAACTAATCGATAAACTTATAACACTGATTTAGTCGGTGCAAACATATCACCGGGGCTAACCAAATATTGGTCATATCGTGATGATACTACCCTTGGCTGACACATCTACTTGGCACTAGATATATATGCATATAAACAACATACCCAAAAAGGAAATACAACAAATAAATAATAAACAAGAACAGGAGCATCTGTGTGGAGAAGGCATCCACTATGAGACTACAATAAACTAGGAACAGCAGGCCTGGTTCAAAGCTCTCTATTTTCTATAGGAAACAGGAAAAGATTAGTTCCTCATTAAGCCCTAATGTGGCCATAGCATCTAGTAAATATATCCATCGGCTTTCTTGCTTTAATAACTGCTTGTTGCGATCGCCACCTCTCCTAAGCGGCGGCACATGATCCAAAGGCATGAATTTGAAGTCCCTTATTCTGTGACCACAGTTTGCAAAATTTCTGGCCACCGGTGGTGTACTAGGTTCCACTATCTGTAATGCTTTTTTAATTGATGAACGGTGCATAGATATTCTTTCTTTTAGCATCCAGATCGTTTTGCCCACGTATACTTTTTTACAGGGACATACAATGATGTAAGTCACGTACCGGGTGTCACAAGTCATTCTGTGTCTCAACGTGTATTTGTCCCCCAACATGGGGTGCACAAATTCTTTACCAGTCAGCATAAACCTACAATTGGCACAGCCACCACATTTGAAGGCTCCCCTCTGTAGACTAAGCCAATTTGTATTCGACATCACTCCAGGACTAATATCAGATTGTGACATCCGTTCTTTAAGATTCTTGCTCCTTTTATAGTTAAAGAGGGGTGTATTAGCGCAGAATCTGCTTAATGCTGGGTCCGTCTGGACAATATGCCAATGCTTCAGTATTGACTTTTTGACTAAACCCGATGTGATAGAGTAGGTACTCGTAAATACCAAACATTCTGTTTCCGCACTTTTCATCTTTGGAACCAAAAGGTCATCACGTTTTAACCCCAAGCATTTTGTTGTTGCTTTTTTCACTTCCAATGGATCATAGCCCCGGTCAATGAACTTCTGACCCATGTTAGCTAGAGCCTCTGGCAGTTTAGTGTGGTCTGAAGTTATTCGCGTCACCCTTACCAATTGAGAGTAAGGAAGTCCCTTCTTTAAAGGTTGTGGGTGAAAGCTTGATGCAAGAAGAAGCGTATTTTTGTATGTTGGTTTTCTAAAAATGCTAGTTGTGAAACATCCTTCCTCAATTCCTACCAACACATCTAAAAATTCCATCTTCACCCTATTGTATCGATAGGTGAATCAAATGGAACCAGGCCTGTTGTTCAATCTATCAACAAATTGGACCAATGCCTGTTCACCACCAGTCCACAGCATGAAAAGGTCGTCAATGAATCTGTATTTACCTAATGGTAAATCTTGTATTTACCTAATGGTAAATCTAATGCTTTTGGTCATCCAGCAGGTGAACGCCGACATCAAGGTTGTGGAGAAGGATATCAAAGCTTGTGAGATTGCAGGATTAGATATTATCAAGGCCGACAATAGCACTGACTGGCTATCCAAATTGGATGAGAGTGTAGCTACATTTAAATCAGATTTGCTAGCATTTAAGAAAGGTAAATACAAGAGGGTCAAAGAGGACTACAGGGATTTTCGTGTGTATCCCTGGCTGATTCCTCAAAATAATAGACGTCAGTGGCAAACTGGTCAGACATTTAAAAGACGACAACCTAGACACTTTACTCATATTGAGTCTAACACCTCTCAGAGTGATTCAGATAATTCCAGTAAATCTAGACAACATTTTTTAGGAGACAAAGTGTCCACACGCAGCAAAGCACCACCAGACAGGGAATTAGAAAACCCTGCAGGAGAGGGGGTGTCAGGCATCAAAAATCAAAGAGAAAAAAATCCCAGGACAATCCGCAAATAGCATTGTTCAATCTATCCTCATACAAATTAACTGAACCAGAGGCTATGGTATTAGCCAAGGGTCTGTCTTTTGTTCAAACTCATCGACAGAAACCTTTTGACTTTGAGGTTGAGCTTTATAGATTTCACAGGCAACTACGCCTCAAAGACTTCTTCAACAAACGTACAGCTACTGAGTATAAATCAACTCCATTTAAAATCCCTAGTACTTTTGACCCGCCATCAACAAACGCATCGATTGAGACCTTCATGCGTTTGGTGAGGATGGATACTATACCGATTTTACGTAAGAGTAGGATTAAATATTCAAATTTAAACAAGGAGGAGTCGTTAGCAATAAAAACTCTAAATAACAATGTCAATATTGTAATACGCCCCGCCGATAAAGGCGGTGGCATTGTTATAATGAATAAGACTAACTATGTTGAGGAAGTAATGAGGCAGCTGTCAGATGCAACCTGTTACAAAAAACTTCAGTTTGACCCAACACTCAATTTCAAGAAGGAAATAGATTCTATCATTCAACTTGGTTTCAATAACGGTTGGATAGATGAGGAGACAGAAAAATTTCTTACCCAGGACTACCCGAGGATCCCCCTCTTGTACATCTTACCTAAGGTGCACAAGAGTTTGGTGGATCCTCCGGGTAGACCGATTATCTCCTCCAGAGGCTCATTGGGGCAACCTTTGTCTCAGTATGTTGATTATCACCTACAATCAGTAGTCCAACACACCCCGTATTTTATTAAGGATACGTCGGATTTTATTAATTAATTAGAACAATTTGGACAGCCGCCAAGTGATTGTCTTTTAGTGACATTAGACGTTTCTAGTTTATACACTAGCATTGACCATACGGAGGGTATTGAATCAGTCAGGAAGGCTATCACCACTAGTCCACACTATGAGAGTCCACCAGTTGACTTTTTATTATTACTTATTGAGATCATTTTACATAAAAATTATTTTGTATTTAACAATTCTTTTTTTCTACAACTTCACGGGACAGCGATGGGGTCTAACATGGCCCCATCATACGCCAATTTATTTATGTATGATTTCGAACAAAATAACATTATGAACGATTTGGATTTTGCTAAATTCATACCGTTCTACGTAAGATTCATTGACGACCTTTTCATGCTGTGAACTGGTGGTGAACAGGCATTGGCCCAATTTGTTGATAGATTGAACAACAGGCCCGGGTACATTAGATTCACCTATCGATACAATAGGGTGAAGATGGAATTTTTAGATGTGTTGGTAGGAATTGAGGAAGGATGTTTCACAACTAGCATTTTTAGAAAACCAACATACAAAAATACGCTTCTTCTTGCATCAAGCTTTCACCCACAACCTTTAAAGAAGGGACTTCCTTACTCTCAATTGGTAAGGGTGACGCGAATAACTTCAGACCACACTAAACTGCCAGAGGCTCTAGCTAACATGGGGCAGAAGTTCATTGACCGGGGCTATGATCCATTGGAAGTGAAAAAAGCAACAACAAAATGCTTGGGGTTAAAACGTGATGACCTTTTGGTTCCAAAGATGAAAAGTGCGGAAACAGAACGTTTGGTATTTACGAGTACCTACTCTATCACGTCGAGTTTAGTCAAAAAGTCAATACTGAAGCATTGGCATTAAGCAGATTCTGCGCTAATACACCCCTCTTTAGCTATAAAAGGAGCAAGAATCTTAAAGAATGGATCTCACAATCTGATATTAGTCCTGGAGTGATGTCGAATACAAATTGGCTTAGTCTACAGAGGGGAGCCTTCAAATGTGGTGGCTGTGCCAATTGTACGTTTATGCTGACTGGTAAAGAATTTGTGCACCCCATGTTGGGGGACAAATACACGTTGAGACACAGAATGACTTGTGACACCCGGAACGTGACTTACATCATTGTATGTCCCTGTAAAAAAGTATACGTGGGCAAAACGATCTGGATGCTAAAAGAAAGAATATCTATGCACCGTTCATCAATTAAAAAAGCATTACAGATAGTGGAACCTAGTACACCACCGGTGGCCAGAAATTTTGCAAACTGTGGTCACAGAATAAGGGACTTCAAATTCATGCCTTTGGATCATGTGCCGCCACTTAGGAGAGGTGGCGATCGCAACAAGCAGTTATTAAAGCAAGAAAGCCGATGGATATATTTACTAAATGCTATGGCCCCATTAGGGCTTAATGAGGAACTAATCTTTTCCTGTTTCCTATAGAAAATAGAGAGTTTTGAACCAGACCTGCTGTTCCTAGTTTATTGTAGTCTCATAGTGGATGCCTTCTCCACACAGATGCTCCTGTTCTTGTTTATTATTTATTTGTTGTATTTTCTTTTTGGGTATGTTGTTTATATGCATATATATCTAGTGCCAAGTAGATGTGTCAGCCAAGGGTAGTATCATATGACCAATAATTGGTTAGTCCCGGTGATATGTTTGCACCGACTAAATCAGTGTTATAAGTTTATCGATTAGTTAAGTCAGAGGGGAGCTCTGTGAATAATGATAGTCATCTATATAAGTGATGTAATAGGTCCCTGGCGGAAATTGTGGCACATTGTATATGCATAGATATTATGTTATTTTATCTTGTTTTAGGTGTAGTAGTTTTGTGCACTTATGTTTCCCCGATTCTGCCGCTATAGGTGAGTGGAGGTGACGTGGCTGGGTTGCCAGGAGACGGGGAAGCCAACAGAGGTACGTCATGTCAAGCAGGCGGATCGCTTGGAAGAGCAGGCCAATCGGCGAACCGCTGTTTGCCTGGAGGGTGTGGGACGCTGTACACACGTCACGGTCATGTGGCGTGAGGAGGCGGGACCGACGCTACCATGGTAACAAACGGGAGACCGGGAGCCGCTCGTGGAGAGCGTGGCGATGCTGGATGATGTCACAGGTGGGCATCCAGGCGTCCTGGTAGCTTCATACACGCGCCTCCGAACAACACCTGGCGGAGCTCGGGTAAACAATTAGGACAGGTGAGCACACTTTGTTCATTTAGTGGGTATAAATAGTATGAGCTTGGCATAATGGTTTGAACTACTCCCCTGAAGACGGTGGTAGCCGAAACGGCTGTTGGGAGACCCTGCTGGGTCAGATCCATACCCCCAGCATGACTCAGGACATGTGAGACTTGTATCATTAATGGAATTCTGTTTCCAAGCTGCTGATTTTGCACTAAAAAGTTTGTCTCATTGCTTGAAATGGTATAAAAATGTTTGGATATTTAAGGAGTGCTGGTTTCTTCTGCAACATAGCCCCAGCTGGAGCCTCATGGTGTGGTTGTACTTATATTGAATTACCCCAAACCGGGCATGTATATTATATATATATATATATATATAAACCGTGATGTATATTATATATATATATACTGTGCAGTATATACCCTGTATACAGTATGTATATATATATGTATATATACACACACACACACACACACACACACACACACACACACAGTGCTGTGTATATACTGTACTATATGTATATATATATACTATATAGTGTATACAGTTTATATATACACAGTACAGTATGTACTGTATACATATACTGTATATACTAGTGATGAGCGGATTCGGTTTTACTCGGTTTTACTAGGTTCTCAAAACCGTATCTTATTGGCTCACTGATGTCACGTGTTATACTGTAACATATTTAATTACTGTATATGATAAATAATTTTTTGGCTCTTCCCAGGATATCTCCCATGATAACAGATGTGAATAAAGAAAAGAGAGTTGATCAGGCACGTCGATAGATTGAGACTGGTGAAACATTTCACTATGTAATTTTCACAGATGAATCATCTGTTGCTCTTGAGAGGTTCTCCCGAATGTCATTTTGTAAACATCACCATATCTCATTAAAGCCATGTCCAAAGAATCAATTGAAGGCCCATCACGATTATGAGCTGGTCCCTCTATTATTGTTCAAAGGTACTTTATTCTGTGCCTATGTTCTATAAAAATACATACAGAACTGTACAATACATGTAAATTCATAATAAAATCAGTTGCTTATTAATGAACAATATTTTCTTATTTCTGTAGGGATCATGGATAAGCAATTCTTTGAAGAAAAAAATAGTAGGGGGATGTATGGTGCCATTCGTGAGTGAACATTACCCATCTCATCACAAGATATTCCAGGATAATGATCCCAAACACTTTGCCTCAGTCAAATTCATGGAAGAGAAAGGTATCAATTGGGAACGCATACCACCAGAGTGAGTATTGGCCCTCATTCCGAGTTGTTCGCAGCAGTTCATCGCATCGCAAACGGCAAAAAATCTCAAGCTGCGCATGCGCAAAAGCGGAAATACGCATGCGCAAAGCGAGCGATACGACGCTTGTGCAGAATTACGAAACGAAAATCTGCTCGTAATACATAACCGAAAACAGGGAGTGACGGAGGCGTGGCAGAGGCACGGCTTCGCAATCCAACGAAATGGGCGTGAAAGTGGGCGGCTAGTGTGGGAGTATGCAACCAGCAGTAGGCGTGTTTTTGGCAAAAATGCGTATCCTATGTTAAAAGTACATAAGAAATGTTCGCTATCTTGACGCAGCCGAAGAGTAAGTCTGCAGCTACTCAGCACTTGCGAAGTACTGTTACAAGTGTGTGTCTGCTCTAATTAGCAATTAATTAGCAACTGAATTCACCTGTTGAGCAATTACTCGGCAAACACTGCTCTTACAAAATACTACAAACAGCAATTATATGGCCACTTAACATTTGTATTGTGACCACAAATAAATCTGACACACTCACAAATAATGCACTGTATTTTTGGGACAAATAAAAATTAACTGATGTTAAATGCATGTTTTAATTATTTGTTTAATAATATCAAATGTGACTAAACAAACTTATAAACTACATCAGTTAATCTTCTCAACATAGACATATTCCTTTGTACATACCAAATAACATGAGCAACATAATGCAGCCTACTTTTAATGTGACTTAATCTGTTTTTTTTTTTTTTTGGTGGGAATATGTGTCCATATCTAATACTATGGCATGTTGCCCCTAGTAACCCAAGTTTCTTTTTTTTTTCTTTTTTTATATGGCCAATTAAGTGTTGTGCAAGGCATACAGATTTAACATTACAATATGCAATGTTTGTCTTAATATTCTGATTGTTCCCTTGTTCCACAAATGTCAATATGCCATGTTCAAGTTTACAGGGCACAGTTTTCCTGAGTGCATAACCTTTAATAAAACACACAAACAATTGTAAAGTAAAATTTTTTTTTACTTATAAAAAATTCGAAATCACCAACACAACATGGCTACAAATGAGCATCACATACAGAGATGGACATAGCAGCAAGCAGATGGCAGTGGCAAAATGCACATAGCAGAACCCAGTACTATGGTAACCCCTTCTACTGACAAAATATGATGTTTTAAATTAACTAAGTGAACCCCCAGCCAGACTAAACTTTTAGGGGAACTGAGGTAGATTCCGGAACCAACACACAAACACAAACATACACAGCACGCTAGGAAGAGGAAGATGGCTCAGGTGTAGGGCCAAATAACTCACAGGCTACAATTTAAAGAAAACCTTTCACTTTGAGGGAGTTCTACATTCTGGCCACACAAGCAAAAAACAAACAAACATCGAGGCAACATGTAAAACATGGGTGCTGCCCATCTGGAGAGACATCACTTTCTCTTTTTTCGCCCCGCCTGATGTAGTTCTTCATGGCTCGGTCTGCAGAGCGACCTTCGAGGGCCCTGCCCAGTGGGATGTTCTTCCTGGGCAGGGGGAGGGGAGGGAGCCGATGTGGCTGGCTCTCTGCCACTGTGGGCAAGGGAGACAGCGATGTCCTGGAGCCCTTGCCGAATCGAATTGGCAAGTTCTTGGAAGGAGGAGGCGAGTTGATCTTGGCCCTGCCTGATCTCTGCCAGACCTTGGCAGAGATGAGCTACACCTTGCTCCACACTGGTTCTGTGCTCAGTGAGCCGGACAGGTATCTGGCTTACCTCCCGGAGCATCCTGTCCTGAAAAGCATTCAGGCTCTCACCATACCTGGCTATTTCAGTCAGGATTTCTGGGATAGCAGAGGGTTGGGTGGGGGGGGCCAGTTGGTATCTGGACAGATGGAATGTGTGGTCCCACACTGGCACAGACACTTGGTCCCTCCACCTCAGCCTCAGCCACATAACCCTCCTGTGACTCTACCTGCTCACCCACCTGTGCTGTGTTATGTTCAAAGCAAATAGAAGAATGAGTGGAAAAAGAGTAGAAAAAAACAATATGAGACTTTTTGAACCCAAAAAAAAAATTCTTAACAAATATGTGTGTAACCTTACCTGGCAAGTCATGTGCATGGAGTATTTCAGGCAGGTCCGTGTCCATATGAGACACCCCAACCCCCTCCTTGTAGCTCACACAGTCCATCGCCATCTCCTCAAGATCTGTGTATTCCACAGTGGCAGCAGGACCTCCCCCTGTTGCCCTCGAGGCATTCCACTCCGCAGCCCTCTTGCCCTTCAGGCAGGATTTGAAGTCGGCCCAACTACATATGTGGTGAAAAATAGGGGCAAGGTAGAGAAAAATTATGAATACCTGCTTTAATATATAGTACACATGTTATGCATTTGGTTGCTATAGGCAACATCACATCTAACTAACTTTTTAAGAATACTTGGCACAGAAAATGGACTGGCAATATACACTTACCGTCTTCGAACTTCCTGCGAGGTGCGGACTATTGAGCCGACTTCATTAACAGAATCAGTGATGTCCCTCCAAATTCTCTCTTTGATTGCAGCACCCATGTTTTTGGGTCCTCGATGTATTTTTTGCATGGCCTGTGTGACCAAAACCCGTAACTCCCTCTTAGTGAAGGCGGGCTGTCTTTTCTTTTTTTTGGATGTAGCCTGTGAGCTATCGTCCTGTCCTTCCTCACCATCTTCCTCTTCACTAGCTGCTTGTGTAGTTTGTGTTTGAGCTGCTAGTCCGGAATCACCCTCAGTTTCCCCACTATCTATGTCTGGCAGGGGATTCACTCCTAACTCCTGGGTATCAGAAGATGGAGTTTGTCTAGTACTGGGTCCTGCTATTTCTAACTCAGCATTGCCAAAGTCAAGCATCTGCCTCCGCAGTGCTAAGCTTCTATGTGCTAAAGCTGCCATCTGCTTCTGCACCTCGTCCATCTCTGCTGCCATCTGCTCATGAGTAGCCATGTTGCTGGTGACATGTGTGTATGCACGAGTGTTTAGCTATTTATAGCTGCGTGTGTTTTCCGGTGCGGAATTCCGCGCAGGGGTATATTATGCAAATTGGGTCAGTAATTGTTGCACTGGCTATATAAACGCCCTGCATGCAGCCTGTGTGTGTGTTGGTGTATGCTGAAAATTACTGAAGCAAGGTGGACATTTCTGAGTGAGCACATTTCTCAGTGAGTTTTGCAAGTATTTTATATTGTTTCAGTACAGTTTTTTATGTAATGTTCTCCTTATCATGTATGTTGTGTAAGTTTGTTGTCTACAATGTTTTTTTTAAAAAAAATACTTTTGTAGTTTTGAATGTAAACAACCCAAAATTTTTTTTTTACATTTTCTGTTTGGCTTGTGCATCTGTTTACCCTAAAAATTCAACACCATCTGATCCTAAAAAACAACAAATTTGTGACTTTGTGTAGCTGTTTGTTCCAGCAAAATGTGGTGAGTAAACAGATTGTTACACTTAGTTGTGTTTTTTCTAAGCCCAAAAATAGGGCAACAAAAAATGTGTGTGTTGTTTTAAATATATATATATATATATATATATATATATATATGTAGACTTATATGTTTATGATTTGCAGCCATATCTCAATGATATGTGTGTGTGTCTCCGCGGGTGCGAATCTCCGCCCCTGCGAACTGTATAGACTGTCCTGCACATTAATGTACACATATCAATAAAGTTTATTACAGATGACACCATGCAATTACAACCAATCACATGCCACCACACACTATAAATATAAGCCCATATATGGAAAACGCCATTGCCATCATGCGTGCAGCAGCTTTTTCCCGCCACGAGCTGCGCGTCCTGGTTGCGGTAATGGACCACCGCGTAGGCCGCGCAGGGCCCTTTATCCCAAATAGGGTAAAGCGCGAGGCCTACGCGGAGGTCCGACGCTTATTGAGAAGCCGCGTCCGCAGCAGGAGGACCATCATTCAGTTGGAGATGCGCTGGAGTGACCTCCGCAAGCGCACGCCGGACCTGTTGGCGGAACTCCGCCAACAAATCCGTGACATACGAAGGCGCAGTAAGTAAAATATTACAGTAAATAACACTGAGAATTTTAGCATAAACTTTGCCTATTTTCACTAAGTGATAGTGTGAAAATTTGCACACTGACAATAAACTTGTAGAATAAACATGACACAGTGTGTGCGGTTAGGACAAGCAGTACTGACTGTGTAGCAAGGTGCTTCTGAAAAGTGAATGTTGTTGTACAGAGTTGCTACACAGGCTGTCAACTGAACCCAATAACTTGCTCAGTGTGCAAAAATTAATAAGGTGAGAGGTTTTAAGAACTGGTGATGTTGCCTATAGCAAACAATCAGATTCTATCTATTTTCTGATAGCAGCAGCTTAATAAATGTTACGTAGAATCTGGTTGCTATGGGCAACATCACCAGTTTAATAAAAAAAAAACACGTATTAATGTTCCCCCTGTGTCTTTAACATGGGACAGAACAGTGTGTTAGGAATATGCTGTGGACTAAATTTTTCATGCTACAACCTAAATATTACATATGTCATTCTAGGCCGAGCACAACAGGAAGCTGCTGCTGGGAGCCCAGACCAACCCAGTACTCAGCCCCCCTCCCCTTCTGTTGCCCAATCCCCCTCTTCTTCCCAGTCCCCTTCTCAGCCCCCCTCCCCTTCTGTGGCCCAACCCCCTCTTCTTCCCAGTCCCCTTCTCAGCCCCCCTCCCCTTCTGTGGCCCAATCCCCCTCTTCTTCCCAGTCCCCTACTCAGCCCCCCTCCCCTTCTGTGGCCCAATCACCCTCTTCTTCACAGTCCCCTTCTCAGCCCCCCTCCCCTTCTGTGGCCCAATCCCCCTCTTCTTCCCAGTCCCCTTCTCAGCCCCCCTCCCCTTCTGTGGCCCAATCCCCCTCTTCTTCCCAGTCCCCTTCTCAGCCCCCCTCCCCTTCTGTTGCCCAATCCCCCTCTTCTTCCCAGTCACCTTCTCAGCCCCCTCCCCCTCTCTTTACCAATACCCCTCTCTGTCCCCCTCCCCCTCTGAAGGACAAACTACCACTCCGGCCCCCTCCCCCTCTCTTTCCCAGTCCCCCTCTCTGGCCCACTCCCCCTCTGTTGCCCAAACAGCCTCTCCGTCCCCCTCCCCCTCTCAATCTGACCCACCCTCTGAAAAAAGCACCCCAATCCCTCCTCCTTCACCAATCCCTCCTCCTTCCCCAATCCAGCCTCCTTCCCCAATCCAGCCTCCTTCCCCAATCCACCCTCCTACCCCCATCCAGCCTCCTTCCCCCATCCAGCCCCCTTCCCCACCCAGTGAGTGGGCAGCAGAAGCCCCAGCGGAGAATCCGGGGAGTCCGCATGTGGCAGATGAAAGTAAGTTTTTCAACATTTAAAATGTATTGGTTACCTACTTAAACTTAAAATTAAAATACATGCAGTGTTGTACTGTGGCCAATCTTGGCCCAAGGAAAAATGTTTGTGTTCGTCTTCATGGTATAGATGTTGCATTAACATTTATGTGAGTATCATTAGATGTACAGTGTCTATGTGTGCAATGTTTAGGCTGTCCACTCTAGGTCGACACTCATTAGGTCGACAGGGTTGCCAGGACAACAGGGTTTATATGTGCTAGGTTGTCAGTGAAACAGTTAGACCTGAGTGGAGTTTAGTATGTTGGTCTTTTACACTTGTGCGTGGGTATTCCTAATATTTGCACATTCAACTCGCATGCTTCACTTTGTTAGCCAGGCTAAGGACACAATGATTTGTGTTGTGAAAGTTACACTCACAAAATGTTTTTAAAATTTTTTACAATCTGTTTGACCTTAGGTAGTTAGGCAGCCTTTCAGGGAGTGTGGGCATGCCAGGATATGTTGTCCTTCTGAAGATGTTGATATGCAGTGTGATGATGCTAGGCAAACACCACAAAAGACAAGTGTGCTTCACTCCAGATGTGAATGAAGGGCAGCATAGGGTTACATGGACTAAGATGGGAGTGTTATTCAAGATGGGATGTTGCCCATAGCAACCAATCAGAATCAACGTCTCAGTTATTTAGCACCTTCTAGAAGAGATGTGGAATGTGATTGGTTGCTATGGGCAACGTCCCATCTTAAATAGAACTCCCATCTTAGTAAATGTACATCATGGTGTGGAACACTTTTACACATTGTAATTTATCAATGACAAACATTGCTGAGCATGCTTGTGTGTTGGTATGCTAGTGTTTTTACATTCAAACATCCATTATGTATTTCCTTTGCTATGAAAGTGTGCTTTGTGGATTGCTGGTGTAATAGGTAATGTGAGTTATGTTGTAAATTTTATTTATATTCTGCATTTCAGATGGTGCCGTTGAAGGTCCCACAAACCTGGCAGGCATCGTGGCCAGCCTACAGGGACATTTGCAGGCAATGCTGTCTGACCTGGAAAGGCTGGAAAATTTTTGTTAATTTATTTTTTTAAAGTTTACATATATTACAAAAAAACAAAAAACAAAAAAAATTATGTTTTACAAATAAAATACTATTTTTTTACAGTTAAGCGCTTGTTGTGTTTTTAATTGCAATAAAATAACAGCATATTGCCAAGCATAAATTGGTTACCTTACAAAAAACACACATCAAACTTACCATTATTAGTCTTATTAATTACATACAAATTAGGTCAGTTATTAGCTTATTGTTTTAAAAAAACATGTAAACACATACATTCACACACTAAACTTCCACTCCAAATTATGCTATTTAACATTATGTCAGGCACAGTTTACACATCTATTACACTTATTTATAAACAAACATGGTAATGTCCAATTATGCCTACAAAGTGTTCTTGAGGTATTCTTTGCAGACTTAATTGGTCATGCACACAATCAATCATTACACTAATTGGATTTGTAATTGAGGTACGCTTGTTGAGTTAGAATTGCAAGGTGTAATATAAATTAGGGGGAAAAAAACCATTGCTGTGCGTTTTTCCGCAAAAACTTGACCACATTTAAGAGGAATGTGTAAATCTACGATGAGTTCGGATTTTAACGATGATGTATGTGCTTATGCGATGGGTTCGCATTAATGCGTTGTCATTTGGCATACGCCTACTTTGTGAAGTACTGCGTACAAAATTGCAAAATACCGTTGGGGGCGGATGTTCACAATTTTACAACGTATTCGCAACTTTGCAAATATGTTGTGCGAACAAAAAAAATAGCGAACAACTCGGAATGACCACCATTGTTTTAATACTGTACAAGTAATGTTTGTAAATGGTTTTACTAACACTGAAGTAAATATTTTTTTAAATCAAGTAAAAGCACTATGGGATTTGGATGCTCACATGTACTGTATCCTTAATTTCAATGGATCATAGCTTTAACACGTTCTTTTGCTTCTGTATACACTATTTTTATTAATTGCTCATTCTACGGGACCTCCTTGCAGGTTTGTATTTTAACTAGTGTATTGAGACGCTCCTTCAGCATTGCCCTGATTCTTGCAAAACCAATGCCATCGCTCGCTCCATAGCTGTGGGCTTCCGCTAGGTGAAGGGTCACGGACGGGAGTCATTTTGTGAACTTGCTATGCGATTGAGTCTGGGGTATCATAATGAGCATAGAGCTCACTTATCCCCATTGCCAATGTGTATTTTAACTAGTGTATTGAGATGTTCCTTCAGCATTGCCCTGTTTCTCGCAAAAACTATGCCGTCGCTCGCTCCATAGCTATTGGCTTCCGTGAGGTGCTTGGTCATGAGCGGCAGCCATTTTGTGAACCCGCTCTGCGATCGAGTCTGGCCTGCTAAAGCACTGTATGTGTACCATATGGTGCATAGATCTCGCTTATCCCCATAGCCGCTGTGTATTTTAGATAGCAGAATTAGATGCTCCTACAGCATTTACCTGCTTCATGTAAAACCTGTGTGCATATTTTTGTTGAATGTGAAGATATATTACAATAGATAGCCGCTGTGTATTTTAGATAGCAGAATTAGATGCTCCTACAGCATTTTCCAGCTTCATGTAAAACCTGTGTGCATATTTCTGTTGAATGTGAAGATATATTACAATAGATAAAATAAAAAAAATTAATAAACTGTCAGGAAAAAATAGACATGCATTCGAACTTTGGGAATAGAACCCGGGACTCTAAGCATGGGAAGCGGCAAACTTCACCACTCAGACACGACGCCTCATGACAGATACATAAACTCATGTGTAAATGTAAGCAGCGATCCCTTCCTATTGGTTTTTATTATGCCGTAATGGCTACAAGATTTGGATGCTCACATGTCTCTAACATCAATGGAACATAGCTGCAACATGTTCGTTTGTGTCTGTATACACTACTAAATTTATTTGTTGGTTTGTCTGCGGGACTTGGATGCTCACATATCCCTAATGTTAATGGACTACTGTAGCTTTATCATGTTCGTTTGCGTCTGTATATACTGTACAACTTTTATTTATTGGTTTCTCTATGTGACCTCATTGCCGCAGTGCATTTGAAATACTGTAGCATACTGTGAGATGCTCCAGTTAAGTAGTTCTTGCGCTGTAGTTCAGTATTGTATTTTAATGGAGACCACACGTATGCACAATGGTGATTTTAAAAAGTGACATTTGGTGGATGATCGCAAGTATTATACTCAAAGGTACTGCTAAATGCTCTGTGCGCCTCCCTATGACTACGCAAGCCTCCTTGCGTTCAGGCACGCTTTGTGTATATATATTATATACAACAGTAAAATTGGCACCTTGGGATAGTGTTGACTCCCCACAACTATTCAAACCAACAGATGATTACGTATAATGGTATAACCTTTCGGCATATAAAACAAAATAGTGCGTTTCTTTATGACAATTTATTAAACATTCATAAAACAGTATCAAAGTCCATAATATTACATATCCTCTCAAGGTTGACAAAAAATTAAGGTCACAAAAATAGATAACCCAACACATTTCGTCTCATGCAGAGACTTCATCAGGGATACATCTTCCTTTATGGGTAATTATCCTCATTAAATTTAAATAGTAGAACTGTTCCTGGACATTCACATCCAATAGTAGGACCATATAGTACTTAAATATGAGGTCCACAACACCTGGTGTATTTGAAAAGGACGTATGAGACTTGGTAATCAGGTTTGAGGGATACTCCCACAAGCATTTGACCAATTAGTGGAATAGAAGACACATCGAAGTATCAGAAGTAATATATATACAATAGTACTATCTTGTAATGAGTCCCTGGCTCTATGCAAATACAAAGAAAGAGAGTTGACACTCAGCGGACTTGAAATAAATACTTATATTTGTGCAAACAGGCATGTTACAGCATGTGCACACATGCTGTAACAGGCCTGTTTTTTTGCACTAATATAAGTATTTATTTCAAGTCCGGTGAGTGCCACCTCTCTTTCTTTGTATGTGCTTAGAGCCAGGGGCTCATTACAAGAAAGTACTATTCCATAAGTATTACTCATATATGGTGGGCACCCCCGGCAAATGATCATATACTAGACGGAGTGACGAATTTTATATATATATATATATATATATATATATATAATGAATAAAAGTAGACAGCACCTACTAGTGCAGGATTTTTGTACACATGTGTTGGGAGGATTAAAAAAACACTTAGCTCAATAATTTGGTCTTCAATCATCTGACTAGTGCTGGATCATGATAACATGAAACAAGAAACAAAAAATCCACAGATAATACCTGTAGTAAGTACCGTTTAAAAAAAAAACCTGCATATATTCTTAAAGCTGTGCTAGTGCAAGTGTTACTGGGCTGTATAATATTCCCGATATACCACACTCCACAAGACTTTAGCATAAGTAATACATAGTTTTATTAAAAAGATAAATAAAAATCCACGACAATTGAGCGGGTATTAAACGTACAAGAATAAAAACATATAAAAGCTTATCTGTCCATCATAAGAGGGTCCAGGGTAGTTTCTCCACTTGATATGAGAAGCCTATAGGAGTTTTTCCTTTATCTAGATTCCTACCCCTGAAGAAGCCCATTCAGATGAAATGCATAGGGTTTATCAATTTTCGTTCGCAATCCAATTATATGAGCACCCACCCTAGCGCTCACACCTTTTTAAGGTGAGGGGGGAAATCTGTGAACATCTCTCTTACATTGGTCTGTGTGCAACATATTAAAATAAAATGTACGGTATCTTTTACTAATGTATTGTTTCAATTTCTCTGGTGGATTTCTTGGTGAGAGGTAATTATTACAGGCCCAAATTGGGTAATCTGTGAAGACTAATGGCGTGTACACAGTGAGATGTGCGGCTGGCACTTTTCGTGTTTTGTGTTTTGGTTTTGGTTCTAATTCCATTTTCGTGTTTTGGTTTTGGCTTGGTTTTGCCAAAACCACCCTTTCGTGTTTTGGTTTTGATTTTGGATCTGGATGATTTTTGAAGATTTTTTTTAAAAAACAGCTAAAATCACAGAATTTGGGGGTAATTTTGCTCCTACTGTATTATTAACCTCAATAACATTAATTTCCACTCATTTCCAATCTATTCTGAACACCTCACACCTCACAATATTGTTTTTAGGCCTAAAAGTTGCACCAAGGTGGCTGTACGACTAAGCTAAGAGACACAAGTGTGCGGCACAAACACCTGGCCCATCTAGGAGTGGCACTGCAGTGGCAGACAGGATGGCAGATTTAAAAAATAGGCCCCAAACAGCACATGATGCAAAGAAGAAAAAGAGGTGCAATGAGGTAGTTGGATGGCCAAGCTTAGCGACACAAGTGTGCGGCACAAACACCTGGCCCATCTAGGAGTGGCACTGCAGTGGCAGACAGGATGGCAGATTTAAAAAATAGGCACCAAACAGCACATGATGCAAAGAAGAAAAAGAGGTGCAATGAGGTAGCTGGATGGCCAAGCTAAGCGACACAAGTGTGCTGCACAAACACCTGGCCCATCTAGGAGTGGCACTACAGTTACAGACAGTATGGTACAAAAAGAAACTAGTCCCCAAACAGCACATGATGCAAAGAAGAAAAAGAGGTGCAAGATGGAATTGTCCTTGGGCCCGCCCTTATGTTGTATAAACAGGACATGCACACTTTAGCAAACCAATAATTTCAGTGACAGGGTCTGCCACGCGACTGTGGCTGAAATGACTGGTTTTGGAAGCAATAAATCTCTCCTTGCACAAACTGGCTCTACAGAGGCAAGATGTCCACCTCATCATCATACTCTGATTCCTACCCCTTTCACTGTGTACATCACTGAGTATTAATTCGTCCCCACTGGAATCCACCATCACAGGTTCCTGTGTACTTTCTGGAGGCAATTGCTGGTAAAGGTCTTCCCGGAAGACTTTATAATTCATTTTGATGAACAACATCTTCTCCACATTTTGTGGAGTAACCTCCTACGCCGATCGCTGACAAGGTTACCGGCTGCACTAAACACTCTTTTGGAGTACACACTGGAGGGGGGGGGGGGGGGGGGCAACTAAGGTAAAATAATGCCAGTTTGTGCACGGGCCTCCAAATTGCCTCTTTTTCCTGCCAGTATACGTACGGACTGTCTGACATGCCTACTTGGATGCTGTCACTCATATAATCCTCCACCATTCTTTCAATGGTGGTAGAATCATATGCAGTGACAGTAGACATGTCAATAAGGAGTAGCTGTTGACGGGTCACATTCCGCTTGAGTTGACAATTTACTAACCAGCAGGTCTTTGCACCTCTGCAGACTTGTGCCTGCCAGAAAGAGAGATACAACGTAGGCTTTAAACCTAGGTTCGAGCACGGTGGCCAAAATGTAGTGCTCTGATTTCAACAGATTGACCACCCTTGAATCCTGGCAAAGCGAATGAAGGGCTCCATCCACAAGTCCCACATACTTTGTGGAGTCGCTCCGTCTTAGCTCCTCCTTCAATTTATCTAGTTGCTTCTGCAAAAGCCTGATGAGGGGAATGACCTGACTTAGGCTGGCAGTGTCTGAACTGACTTCACGTGTGGCAAGTTCGAAGGGTTGGAAAACCTTGCACAAGATGGAAATCATTCTCTACTGCGCTTGAGTCAGGTGCATTACCCCTCCTTTGCCTATATCGTAGGTGGATGTATAGGCTTGAATGGCCTTTTGCTGCTCCTCCATCCTCTGAAGCATATAGAGTGTTGAATTCCACCTTGTTACCACCTCTTGCTTCAGTTGATGGTGGGGCAGGTTCAGGAGTGTTTGCTGGCACTCCAGTCTTCGGCACGCAGAGGCAGAATGCCGAAAGTGGCCTGCAATTTTCCGGGCCACCGACAGCATCTCCTGTACACCCCTCTCTCCTGCACACCCCTCTCATTTTTAAAAAATATCTGCACCACCAAATTATTTGTATGTGCAAAACATGGGACGTGCTGGAATTTGCCCAGTTGTAATGCATGCACAATATTGGTGACATTGTCCGATATCACAAATCCCCAGGAGAGTCCAATTAGGGGAAGCCATTCTGCGGTGATGTTCCTCAGTTTCCGTAAGAGGTTGTCAGCTGTGTGCCTCTTATGGAAAGCGGTGATACATAGCGTAGCCTGCCTAGGAATGAGTTGGCGTTTGCAAGATGCTGCTACTGGTGCCGCTGCGGGAGGCCATACATCTACCCAGTGGGCTGTTACAGTCATATAGTCATTAGTCTGCCCTGTTCCACTTGTCCACATGTCCGTGGTTAAGTGGACACTGGATACAACTGCATTTTTTTAGGACACTAGTGACTCTTTTTCTAACGTCTGTGTACATTCTCGGCATCGCCTGCCTAGAGAAGTGGAACCTAGATGGGATTTGATACTGGGGACACAGTACCTCAAACAAATCTTTAAGTGACTCTGAACTAATGGTGGATACCGGACGCACCTCTAACACCAACATAGCTGTCAAGGACTCAGTTATCTGCTTTGCAAAAGGATGACTGCTGTCATATTTCATCTTCCTCACAAAGGACTGTTGGACAATCAATTGCTTACTGGAAGTAGTACAAGTGGTCTTCCGACTTCCCCTCTGGGATGACAATCGACTCCCAGCAGCAACAACAGCAGCGGCAGCAACAGCAGGCGTACCGCTCAAGGATCCTACGGAGGAACCCCAGTTAGGAGAGGACTCCTCAGTCTTGACAGTGACATGGCCTGCAGGACTACAGACGTTCCTGACTGAGGAAGTTGACGTTGAGGGAGTTGGTGGTGTGGCTTGCAGGAGCTTGGGTACAGGAGGAAGAAGGGATTTAGGTGTCAGTGGACTGCTTACGCTCTTTTTTTTTAATTCAACAATTTTTATTAGATTTTTTATAGAAATACAAGAACAGGGAAGACCTTCATGATACAGACATACCAAAAACCGGAGAGAAACCGGTATAGTTACAATAATCCATCGTAAAGTGCTTGTAAGCCACATCAGTGAAATCACAGATACATAGTCGGTAATTGTAGGCTTGAGTAAGAGGTAAAGGATAAACAATCTTAACCTACATGAGGTCTAGGAAATGATGAAGACATTACCGACGTGCGTCTCAGCATAAGAAATCACCATATACCTAAGGCTAAGCATACAATTCTACCTGAGGATTTACAGGACATCAGTATACCTGAGAGGTCAGTAAAGAAGACAGACAGGAGGGGAGAAACAAATGGGGAAAACAATACAAGTATAATCATATCATGAATGAGTAGCGGCCAAAGAAGTCCTAAGTAAAAATATTAAAGAAGTAATTCAGGCATGGTTAGCCATTCTAACCAAAGAGAAGGGTCAGTACCCATATGGCATCAGGCTAAACATACAGCATGGGGTATTAAAATTAATATAATTGCATTTCCTAAGAAAACAGCAGGAGGTCCCAAAGGAACAGTACATGGGCCTAGGTTGTCAAGAGGCCCTATCGATTTGTCTATATAGATACCACGTTGTGGTCTCAAAAAGTTTATAGATGAACGACTGTACATCCGGGTCTAGAGTATCAATTTACTTCTCCCACTTCTTGGCAAACCGCCTGACCCCCAATTCAATATCAGGAAGAGTAGCACGCCTCTCAAAATAAATAATCCGGAGGGTCATGTGTTTCACAGCCATCAAAGAAGGGGTAGACGGTTTGATCCAATTATTAAGAATTTGTTTCTTGGCAATTGTCAGGATAACAGAGAGTACCGGAACAATATCTCTATCTTCAGGCCCAAGAGACCACTCCCTAAAATCAAGTAGCAAACAAGCCTTCGGGCGTTTTATTAACCGTAAGTTAAATACTGTGTTGAGATAAGCGACCACCTTGTACCAAAACTTAGATATTTTCCGGCAAGACCACATATTGTGGTACAAGGTGACACTCTGCGCAGTACATTTGATGCAACAGCCAGTGTCGTCTGGGACCATGTGTGCCCTCTGATTAGGTGCTATATACGCCTTTTGGAGCGTCTTCAAGTGAACCTCTTGCAAAGAGGCAGAGTATAAGAACCTAAAAGTGGGTAAAATGTTATCTAACAATTCAGCGCACGATCCCATATTGGGGATATCTCTGGACCATGAAGACAACGCGGAATCCCAGACCCGGTCTCTATATGAGACCCTGAAGGTGTTTCTGAAGTAACTAAGATGGTAAGGACAATCTTTAGTAAGCACCATTAAGGGGCGCAGCGGGTCTGTGGTAGCCTCAGAAATCATTGGGTGAGACTGGGATTGAGCAAAGTGTCTAGCCTGCAAGTACATAAAAAATTCCCGGTGCAAAATACCGAATTTTATCTGGATATCAGAGAAAGAAAGCACTGCGTTGCCTCCTGGGTCGTATATGTCTCTAATAGCTGCGATCCCCTTTTCTCTCCAACTCAAAAAATGTGCGTTATCAAGGCCAGGAAGGAAACATGGGTTACCACAAAACGTAGTGTGAAGAGAGGTGTCAGGTTTTCTCTGGGCTTTAGTGTGAGTGGCCTGCCATGCTCGATATGTATGCCAAAATAAAATATTATGTTTTATCTCAGATGGGAGACGGGAGTTTGGGGTGTGTAAGAGTGCAGCAGGGGAGAAAGGATGGAATACGGCCAGTTCAAGTGGCAAGTTCGTAAATACTGATCTGCCCCAGATCCAGTCTGTGATATACCGGTACATCGCTGCTCTACTAAATAGGACAGGATCCGGGATTCCCATACCTCCCTCTTCACGTAGTAGCTGCAACCTAGCGTAGGGGACTCTTAATCGTTTACCTGCCCATAGAAATCTAGTGAAACACTGTTTAAGAAAAAGGACATCTTTCTCAACAAGGGCAATAGGGAGCATAAGAAGAAAATAAGCAATCTTGGGAAAAACAATAGATTTAATAACTTCTGCGCGACCCATAAGAGACAAGGGCAGAGACGCCCAGTCTGTGAGGATTTTAGACACCTTGGACAAAATAGGACCAAAATTAACCGCATATAGATCCGGGAAGTAGGGATCTGAACCCCTAAATATCTAAGACTATCTCGAGCCACTGGAAATTGGGACAGGACCGGGTGTAATGGAAAGAGGGAAGAGTCTCCTGAAAGGAGGAGAAGCTCGGATTTAGATATATTAATTTTGTATCCCGCAAAGGTACCAAATTGTTCAATCAGGGAGACAATCGCAGGGATGGACGTATCAGGATGAGAAATAAATAGAAGCATGTCGTCAGCATACAGTGATAATTTTACCGTGGTGTCCATTATTGTTATGCCTGTAAATCTGGGAGAATTTCTCAGGGAAACAGCTAGGGGTTCTAAAGCTAAGGCAAATAATAAAGGTGACAAGGGGCAGCCCTGACGTGTGCCACTCTGGATAAGAAAAGGGGATGAGAGGATACCATTCCCCAAAACTTGAGTGGAGGGAGATTCATATAATCGGGAAATAAGAGAGACAAAGTCCTCAGGTGCACCAAAGCGGTGGAGCGTTTCATACAGATGGTCCCAGGTGACCAGGTCGAACGCCTTTTCGGCATCAAGTGACAATAATACATTAGTAGATAGCAGGTGGTAGTCAGGTTCATCAACAGCACACCCTAACCGGTTTGTGTCAGCAAGTGTTGTGTCAGTTTAATCAGAGGGATGTGGTTTCTGCTTGGATCCATATTTAAACCAGTGGTGTCCAATCAGAACTCCAGAAAATGAATTACTTCATTAGAACATGTGTTGTGTCCAATTAATCCATATGGATCACTTAGTAATTTTAAGTCTCATAATATACTTCCAGATAAGTACCAATTATAATGACAAATTAGGCTGTCTAATAAACTTATACATATTATAAAAACATAATACTACTACTACTACTAATAATAATAATAATAATAATAATAATAATAATAATAACAGTAATAATTTTACTGCATATATTTAATCATAAAATGCATCACTGAAGGTTCTTTGGACAGGTAATGTAATAAAACAAATCTACCAAAAGACATAGTTTGGCCACCACTTCTCCTGTGGTCTAGTGGGCTATTTCCCTGTTATAATCGGACTCAAATCCTGAGTTTGAATCTTGTCTTAATTTTTACTGCATATGAAACTAGAAAGTACAATTCAATACCTAAAATAGGTTTCCCTTTCACCATAGGTTTTCCAGTGGTCTACTGGACTAATGTCCTACAACAATCAGGTTCAAATCCTATCTGGGTTTTTTCTTTATATCATGCATATTCAATACAAATGTTAACACCTAGAATACTTTTTATTTTCACCACAGGTTCCCTTGTAGTCTAATGCCCATTCTATTCAGGCTCAAGTCCTAAGTTCGTATCTTGTTTCTTTTCTATTTTCTACCAACATTTAACGGGATCCCAGCAGTTAGCATACCGATGCCGGAGGGATTCTGGCCGCAAGAATGCCGGCAGGGGGCCCAGGACTATTCCCACTAGTGGGTGTCCATGACACCCATAGAATGGGAATATAACCTGTGGTGGGCGCATCAAGCCACCAAGCCAGCAGCGTGGCAAGCACAGCAAGCCCGCAAAGTGCTTTGTTGCACTCACTCCCCTGTCGGCATTCTGGCAGCTGGATCCCAGCATCAGGATGCTGACCGCTGAGATTCCGAACCACCAGTCACCCGATCCCAACCCCATTTAACATCTTGTATTATTAAGCACAATTTAAATTAAAGACTCTCCTGTGGTCCAATGGGCCAGCACTCAAATGTCCATCTCAAGACAATGTCCCAGGTTCAAATCCCATTTTCCACCGCATAATTATTTATAAGATCTATATATACATGGATATTTTAAAGGGAATTGGTTAACAACAATCCAGGGAACAACATTCTGATGTCAAGTAACCCTACTTAAAACTATTCAATTCTATACTCTATTGAGGCTGTTCGGTATAGAAATCCCAGGGAAAAAATATCCAGAAGGCCTCTATCTTGCACAACTGGGTATATCAGTCCACTCACTGTTGCAGCAACATGCTTGGAATCTCAGTACTGATACGTTCCCATCATGATTACCCACAATACGTCTGGATAAACTGTGATCATAATTTCTCTTCTGTAGGTTTCTTCTATGTTCCAAAAACTTTATGTTTAAACTTCTAGTCGTTCTACAGACATATTGCTTATTGCATACACATGTAATTAAATAAATCACGTAAGACATGACTGTTGATAAATAGTTCTACATTAAAAACAGCAACCAAAGTTGAAGATGTACAGTTAATACTTCTATGGAGAATCAAATGACATGCAATACAAGAGGCTCTACCACAATTCTAACAGCCTTTCAGATTAGTGGAGAACCACCTTGACAACCCTTCTTCCTGTTTCTTTATTTGGTACAAAGAGTCTCTGTGATAGGTGACGTTTAAGATTTCTGGCCTTAAAAAAAATATAAGGTTGTTCTATCTAGACATGGAGCCAAATTTTTTATCATGCTTAAGAATTGGAAAGTTTTTAGGTATCTTTACTTGGGTTTAACATACATTATAAGATTATATAAATGGAAGTTTGAATGAATCCTTTGTTCTGGTTTCCCTATCAAGGGCTTTTTATTTGGCGAAAGGAGGTAACTTCATTAAATGCTTAATTTAGGATCACTTCTGGGTAGCATTGTTCTTTTAAAGCTAGGGTAAGGACACTGGCTTGCGACAGAGTCCTTCTTGTCTGAGCAAATCCTTTTAATATGTAGATCCTTTTGGATTATTATTTTCCATTTATAGTGGTGACAACTGGAATAATTCAAGTACTGTAATTGTTGCTGTGCACTTTTTACTCAAATTTGGTCGTGTATAATGTACTATGTATTTAGGATTTCAGGATTGGGATTTTTGTCACAGATTACACATAACACATGGTGCAGGTTGCTTGTATTGGACCAGTCATACAATTTTACACAGACTCTATGTTGTCCTATTGAGATTTTAGCTTTCTCTCAAATTGGTTCCTGTACTTGTACCTGCTTGATACAGATATATCCTCCCTGTGAGGGCAGGGGGGTACACATTGGATAAACTTGGATGCTGGATTTTCACATTGTTCAAATAGTGAAAAGCATATGGGGTAAATGTAATATCTTGTGATTAGCAAGGAACCATGAGATTTTTGTGATGTAACCACATTTAAATAGTCAATCATTTAAAAGACACAACCAACCTGAGGTACAGATGTATATAAAAGAGGTTTCTCCCACAGCGCTATTTAGAACAGAAAACTACCGATATTTCTAGTATGACAGTTATCAGTATTTATATATGATTAAAACATATTAAATAAAGTAAAGCACAGTAAATAATAAAACACAGTAAGCAATAAACACAATTACTTATTCTTTGTTAAACACCACACAATATTTTGGTGCCTGCTGGAAACTTTCAGAGACCTTTTGCTGCATAAAAAACTTTTAGTACACAATGGCCCTCATTCCGAGTTGTTCGCTCGCAAGCTGCTTTTAGCAGCTTTGCACACGCTAAGCCGCCGCCTACTGGGAGTGAATCTTAGCTTATCAAAATTGCGAACGAAAGATTAGCAAAATTGCGAATAGACACTTCTTAGCAGTTTCTGGGGTATATGCAATTGCGGTCGAATTCCCGAAATTGTCGAATTTCGGGTCATTTTCGACCCAAAAAAAAATTCGCCTATGCAATTCAGTGCTTTCCGACCAAAAAACGGACTTTCAAAATTCGACTTTTTGAAATTCGAATTTTTGCAAATTCGACTTTTCTGCAATGATTTATAAGTGCTGCAATTCGACCAAAGCATATTCAATTCAAGTTTGGAAATTCGACAGCAGTGCTTTTAGACAGCAAATTCGTCATTTTCAATCCGCCACACTTTGGAGGGTGAAAACAAATAAAAAAATTTTAAACATGTTTTTTTTTGTGTTTTTTTGGGGGGGAATAGCAGATCTATTTATATTAGAAGGGATTAGGTACTTTTTTTTTTTTTTTTGGAGGCACAAATATTATTTATATATTTTTTAAAATATTATTTTATTTTATTTATTTTTTATTGCTGGAACGGTAAAATCCTAAAAAAAAATGGCGTGGGGTCCCCCCTCCAAAGCATAACCAGCCTCGGGCTCTTCGAGCTGGTCCTGGTTCTAAAAATGCGGGGAAAAAATTGACAGGGGATCCCCCGTATTTTTAAAACCAGCACCGGGCTCTGCGCCTGGTGCTGGTGCCAAAAATACGGGGGACAAAAAGCGTAGGGGTCCCCCGTATTTTTAACACCAGCATCGGGCTCCACTAGCTGGACAGATAATGCCACAGCCGGGGGTCACTTTTATGCCGTGCCCTGCGGCCGTGGCATTAAATATCCAACTAGTCACCCCTGGCCGGGGTACCCTGGGGGAGTGGGGACCCCTTCAATCAAGGGGTCCCCCCCCCCCAGCCACCCAAGGGCCAGGGGTGAAGCCCGAGGCTGTCCCCCCCCATCCAATGGGCTGCGGATGGGGGGGCTGATAGCCTTTTGTGATCATGAAAAGAATATTGTTTTTTCCAGCAGTACTACAAGTCCCAGCAAGCCTCCCCCGCAAGCTGGTACTTGGAGAACCACAAGTACCAGCATGCGGGAGAAAAACGGGCCCGCTGGTACCTGTAGTACTACTGGAAAAAAAATACCCAAATAAAAACAGGACACACACACCGTGAAAGTAAAACTTTATTTCATACGTCGACACACACATACTTACCTATGTTCACACGCCGACATCGGTCCTCTTCTCCATGTAGAATCCAGGGGTACCTGAAAATAAAAGATCAATATACTCACCTCAACCAGGCTCCAGAGATAAATCCACGTACTTGGAGAAAAAAAAACACCGAACACCCGCTCCATGCCGGACTGAAAGGGGTCCCATGCTGACACATGAGACCCCTATCCCCGAATGCAGAGAGACCTGTCAGTGACAGCTGTCACAGAAAGGTCTCTAAAGCCAATCAGGAAGCGCAACTTCGTTGCGCTCATCTGATTGGCTCTGCGCGTCTGAGCAGACAGCGCATCGCACAGCCCAGTCCATTATATTCAATGGTGGGAACTTAGCGGCTAGCGGTGAGGTCACCCGCCGGTCAGCGGCTGACCGCGGGTTAACCCCACCGCTACCCGCAAAGTTCCCACCATTGAAAGTAATGGAGCGGCTTTGCGATGCGCTGTCTGACAGCTCAGACAGTGCACAGCCAATCAGGTGAGCGCCACGGAAGTAGCGCTTCCTGATTGGCTGAAGGGACTTCAGTGACAGGAGTCACGTGATGTCCCGGGATTCGGGAGAAAGGGGTCTGATGTGAAAGCATGGGACCCCTTTCTAGTCCGGTATGGATCGGTGTTCGTTTTTTTGTTTTGCCAAGTACGTGGATTATCTCTGGACGTGGATGTACCTCTGGACGCTGGAAGGTGAGTATAATTTTTTCACAGGTACCTCGGATCGTCGGAGACCGTGGCAGTCGGCGTGTCAACATAGGTAAGTATGTGTGTGTCGGTAGTGTGTAATAAAGTTTTACTATCAAGGTGTCTGTGTACTGTTTTTATTTGGGTATTTTTTCCCCAGTAGTACTACAGGTACCAGCGGGCCCGTTTTTCTCCCGCATGCTGGTATTTGTGGTTCTCCAAGTACCAGCTTGCGGGGGAGGCTTGCTGGGACTTGTAGTACTGCTGGAAAAAACAATATCTTTTTATTATCACAAAAGGCTATCAGCCCCCCCATCCGCAGCCCATTGGATGGGGGGGGACAGCCTCGGGCTTCACCCCTGGCCCTTGGGTGGCTGGGGGGGACCCCTTGATTGAAGGGGTCCCCACTCCCCCAGGGTACCCCGGCCAGGGGTGACTAGTTGGGTAGTTAATGCCACGGCCGCAGGGCACGGCATAAAAGTGACCCCCGGCTGTGGCATTATCTGTCCAGCTAGTGGAGCCCGATGCTGGTGTTAAAAATACGGGGGACCCCTACTCTTTGTCCCCCGTATTTTTGGCACCAGCACCAGGCGCAGAGCCCAGTGCTGGTTTTAAAAATACGGGGGATTCCTGCCCAATTTTTCCCCTGCATTTTTAGAACCAGGACCAGCTCGAAGAGCCCGAGGCTGGTTATGCTTTGGATGGGGGACCCCACGCCATTTTTTTTTCCGGGTTTTTCCCGTTTTTTCCCGTTTTTTAAAATCGCGGCAAAATCCGCCAAATCGGCCGATTTTCGCCCGCGATTCTGGCGAATCCGTTTTTCATTGAATATGGTGAATTCCGGCAGCCACCTTCCGGAATTCACCTGGCGAATTTAGTCGAATTAAAAAACGGCGAAAAATTGCCGCAATTCGCCGTGAATTGCATATACCCATCTGAGTAGCTCCACACTTACTCGGCATCTGCGATCAGTTCAGTGCTTGTCGTTCCTGGTTTGACGTCACAAACACACCCAGCGTTCGGCCAGACACTCCTCCGTTTCTCCAGCCACTCCCGCGTTTTTCCCAAAAACGGTAGTGTTTTTTCGCACACACCCATAAAACGTCCAGTTTCCACCCAGAAACACCCACTTCCTGTCAATCACATTACGATCACCAGAACGAAGAAAAAACCTCGTAATGCCGTGAGTAAAATACCTAACTGCATAGCAAATTTACTTGGCGCAGTCACACTGCGGACATTGCGCATGCGCATTAGCGACTAATCGCTCCGTTGCGACAAAAAAATAACGAGCGAACAACTCGGAATGACCCCCAATGTTTCTTTTTTGTTTTCAGACCACTCTGCTTTTCAGGCTGCTATTCAGGGTTCTCTATTGTGCATCTCCATTTGCAACATGCTTTCTGTAGTTAGAATTAGAGTCTCAATGTACTCCCACTATTATACAGTCTTGTTATAACTTAATCAAAGAAACCAGTTTTTTTTATATGGTTGTAGATCCGAAATTGAAGTTAAAGATGACAGTGTGTATAATCTGTATTATTTAGCCCCACAATGCTTTAAAAATCAATTGGAGTCCATCTGAAATAAGATATGTACAAAAAAGTATTCAGGTACATTTAGCTTCGGTCATAGCAGACCTGGTGGTATATTTACTAAGGTCCCAATTTTTTCAGCGTTTGCTCTTTTTTTTCTAAGTGTCATCTCTGGAATTTACTAAACACAAATCTCGGCAGTGTTGGGGCTATTCGTATTGTTTTTCCCAACAGAGGTCACAAATACGAATGAATAGACCATCGGTCAAACGCAATTGTTATTTGATACAACTCGGTAATTTACTAAGAATTTGTATTCTCAATCACTGCCGACAATAGCCAAACACTGCCGGTAAAGCATAGAATTCATTAAAAAAAAGGAGTTTTAAAATAGATCTGCTTTTTGGTGGCATGTTCAGATAGTCAAGCACGGATCAGTGAGATCCGTGCATGCTTATCTGTGTAAAAGGGGCTGACTGGATTAAAAATGTAAACAAAAAATTGCGTGGGGTCCCCCCTCCTATGTATAACCAGCCTCTGGCTCTTTGAGCCGGTCCTGGTTCATTAAATTCCGGGGGAAAATCTAACAATCTGTCAATCAGGCGGAGCGCAGTGGCTAGAATGGAGGATCGCGGTCCTCCATTCTAGCCTATGATGGGAACTTTGCGGTCTGTGGCTAACCGCAAAGTTAATTGGGGTCACTCACAAGAGTGACCCCAATTAACTTCGCAGTTAACCGCAGACCTGATTGACAGGCCAGGAGCCCACAGCCAATCAGGAGAGCGCATTGACGTGGCGCTCCCTGATTGGCTGGCGGGATCTCCAGTGACAGCAGTCACGGGGGGTCCCAGCATTCAGGGGGAAAGGGGATCCATGTGTAAACAAGGATCCCCTTTAGTGGCGTGGTTCGGGTTTTTTGCATTTTGTTTTTTTTAACCCCTGGATTACTACTGGAACAAAGAGGACAGATCATCACTGGAGAATAGGTGAGCATTTGGGTCTTTTTTCCACAGGTATCCCTATTGGATACTACTGGACAAGGGGACATGATTGCCCGGCGTTGAATGTAGGTAAGTATGAGTGTGTAAGTGTGTTTGAATAAAACTTTACTTTCAAGGCATGTGTGTATTGTTTTTATTTGGGTATTTTTGTTGTTGTAGAACTACAGGTACCAGCGGGCCTGTTATTTCCCCGCATGCTGGTACTTGTGGTTCTCCAAGTACCAGCAAGCAGGGGAGGCTTGCTGGAACTTGTAGTTCTACGACAAAAAGCAATATTCTTTATTTTACACAAAGGCTATCAGCCCCCCATCCACCACCCCCGGGGATGGGGGGGACAGCCTTGGGCATCAGCCCTGGTCCTTGGGTACCTGGAGGGGGTGGACCCCTTGATTTAAGGGGTCCCCACATCTCCAGGAAACCCCGGCCAGGGGTGACTAGTTGGGGGGGTTATGCTGCGGCCACAGGGACCTATATAAAAGTGTAGTCTGGCCGTGACATTATCTTCTCAGCTAGTGGAGCCCGGTGCTGGTTTTAAAAATACAGGGGACCCTTACGTCTTTTGTTCCCTGTATTTTTGGAACCAGGACTGGCCCAAGAGCCCGATGCTGGTTGACTAAATATTGGGGAACCCCAGGCAATTTTCCCCCGGTATTTAAACAACCAGAGCTGGCTCAAAGAGTCCGAGGCTGGTTATGCTTAAGAGGAGGGACCCCACGCATTTTTTTTCACACTTTTAACTGTTTTAACTCTTTTCATACTGTACACAATGAAGCCCTGCATGGATCTCACTGATCCGGCCAGGCTTCATTGTGTTATGTCCGGCAGTGTTTTACTCATCACTCCCGTAAAACACTGTCCGACAATACGAATAGCATCAACATCGGAAAATACGAAAATCTAAAACTCAGCAGCTTAGTAAATTTTAGTTAATGATTACAAAAAGATGTAGAAAAACACGCCCGATAAAATTCGAGTTCAAACTCCCACCAATTCGTCAGAAACATGAATCTTAGTAAATATACCCCCTGTTGTCTTTATAGTGCTCCCGTTTAATTGCGCTGCTTCTTCATCAGGGCATCCCCATGGTGAAAAGCCACTTCTCTACCTTTCCTGACCTTTATGCCTCCGGTCTTGGCAGTGGATGTGGAGAGAAGTGTGAAATGAGTTTTAGCTGGCAGCTCCGGTTGCGGTGCGCCGGTTGCGGTGCTTCTCCTTCCTGCTCTCCTGCTACAAACAGACTGTGATGGCAGGGGGCGTGTCCAACATGTTTCGCCCAATCAGGGCTTCATTAGGGTATTGAGGGCGTTGTCATCCTGTCATTCTTATTCGTTTCTGTTTCTATGGTAACCCACAGTTTTCTCCTGGCTTATATAACTGTATTGCATGTTGTTTCCATCCAGCTTTATCAATCTTCCAAGTTAGGTTGGCATTATCGAACAGGTTTTCTAAGGTTAAAGTTTCCATACTTTGACATGGGTGGTCTTCAGTTTGCCGGCTGTCGGGATCCCGGCGCACAGTATGCCGGTGCCAGAATCCCGACAGCCGGCATACTGACACTTTATCTCCCTCTTGGGGGTCCACGACCCCCCTGGAGGGAGAATAAATAGCGCGCCACCGTGCCCGCAGCGTGGTGAGCGCAGCAATCCCGCAAGGGGCTCATTTGCACTCACCACGCTGTCAGTATGCCAGCGGTTGAGATTCCGGCGCCGGTATGCTGGTCACCGGGAGCCCGGCCACCGGCATACAATACTACAACCCTTTTTACATATGTGTCCGTGTGGATTCATTACTTTATAAAGCCTTGCGTTATACACTACCTTATAAAACATGCAATTAATCTCTCTACAGGTTTTCAATCAAATGCAGATAATGATAAATATAAAATAATCAGGTTAAAGTAAACACACACACACACACACACACACACACACACACACACACACACACACATAAAACTATGTAGAATATTAGTAGTATGAAATTGGAGAATCCTCCCCTATATACCAGCAATCCCATGGGGATCTAAACTTTAAGGTTCTTAATTGAATTTACAATTCTCCATTTTTTTTTCATGAAAGAATTGTTAAATTTTTTCTAATAAAGTTTCTCATAAGAAAGTTCCCAGATCAAAATCTATAGTCAGCCCATCTACTACAATGGTGCCCATATTAAAGATCCATTTCGCCTCTTCACGCAATATTGCTGCTGTATAGTCTCCTCCTCTCCAAGAAGGTTCCAGTTTCTTTGATTCCAATGAATTTCAGACCTGCCGGGTACGCGTTGTGTAACGTCTTAGTGTACTAGAATGCTATGCGTATTCAGTTCTTTCCTAATATTGCGGCTATGTTCCGATATACGTAATTTTCAAGGTTCTGGTCATTCTTCCGATATACTGTAGCCCACATGGGCATTCTAGCAGATGGATAACTCCTTTAGTTTCACAGGAAAGCTTTTATTTTATCTTGCATTCCGTTCCATTTTTATTGGACTTGAAACTCACTTTAGGTTTACATGTTGGCCCTCATTCCGAGTTGATCGCTGCGGTTCTTCACATTGCAAGCAGCGGGGAAAAGCCCTATGCGCACGTGCAAAAGCTACAATGCGCATGTGCACAGTGACCCGTGCGATGAATGTGCAGAAATGCAAATGATTTTTGTGTTAGCAGTGGGCCAACGATAAAGAGGTGTGTTGAAGGCGGTGCGGGGACATGGCTTTACTAGCTAGCGAAAAGGGGCGTAATGGTGGGTGTCTACTGTGGGAGTGTGCTAAGGATAGCAGGTGTGGTTTTCGCATTAAGCGTTTGCAACACGAACACAGCACAGGAGTAGGTCTTCAGCTACATAGAGCAAGTGAAATCAGGAAACAAGTTGCTGACAGGGCGTAGCTAGCTGGTAATTGCCAATAAAAAGCAGCTGGTGAGCAGCTAGTAGCTCAACACTGCAATTGTAACTGAGTCAGTCACACAGACGGTATGTGCATTTAAACTCCTAGGAAATGTTATTTTTCAAACCCATTTCAAAATCAAAGACTCTGACAAGCCTCACACATGTGTATTTGCTATGTTTCATATGTCTGCTTTGTGTAGAACGTATTGGCTAAGTGTTTTCACTATTTTATGGAAATTAAAAGTGCAACCCACAACCATGCCATGTTTTCAAGATTCCATCCTTAGTTTGGTCACTCATATACCAACATTACCCACATAATGCACGCTAAGCTGTAATGTTTTGTCATACTGATGTACCTAAGACATTGCAAAGTCTGATTAGGTTCACTTGTCAGTTTCTTCAACTATGGCCTATTGTCCCTAGTAACCAAACTGCTTTGTGCCAATATATTGTGTTTTGAGCAACAGAAAAGAGTTGTGAATGCAAAGCATTTTGAGCTATGAGATATGGAATGATTGTGGGCTTTGGGGGTCATTCCGGTTTATCGCTGCGGTGCAAACGGGTGCGGAATGCGCATGTGCAGCGGCCGCAGTGCACGTGCGCGACGTTACCCGGTGACAGAGGTCGCCGGGTTACGTCGCTGCATAAGAAGAAAGTGGTCGCAGGACGGACCGCAAAGAAGATTGGCAGAAAGAGGGCGGTGCAGGTCGGATCCGGACCGTTTGGAGCTGTTTTCAGGGAGTGGTGAGCATAATGCAGGCGTGTCCAGCAGAACAGAGGGCGGAGGAGTGACATCAAAGCCAAGCCCAGCTGGATCCATCGCACAGGGTAAGTAGGTATAGGCCTGGTCTTGTTTTGTGTGAAATCTTTTTAGCTTAGCAGGGCTGCACAAGCGATCGCAGCCCTGCTAAGCTAACATACACTCCCCCATAGGCGTGGGCTAGTTGATCACAGCAGCAAAAAGTTGCTGGCTGCGATCAACTCGGAATGACCACCTTTGTCCCCAAACATATTATTAGCATTTGTACTTGTAATACAAATAAAATAAGCAAATGTTGTTAAAAAAACAATAATAAAAACACAATATCCACACAAATAATGTTAATAAAGTCATTTTACTAATCTATATAAATGTACTTACACCAATACAATAAGCAAACATGCCATAGCAATAAACACATGCCAGTGCAGAAATTTCAAACACAGAAGTCAGTAGTCACGGTCCCCCATCTACTGGCCAGCAAACAATATAAGAAACAGCTGGCAATACCCTGCCAGAGGATCCTGTAGGTCAAACTGAGGAAGATTCGGGGCACACTACCCAAGCCCAACTAGCCACTGCACGATATGAAGAGGAATGTGGCTAAAGTTTACAGGAGAATGCATCACAGGCTACTAACAAAAAGAGAACCCACCAAACCCCATTCAGAATGAGGGAGTTGGCCATTCTGGGCCCACAAGCCAGCAAAAATACATTTTGGGAACATTATAAACATGGGTGCTCGGAAACGTGTCCGCATCTGGAGAGACTTTACTTTTTCTTCTTTCGCCCCGCCTGAAGTGGCTGGTCACTGGTGGGTCTGCGAAGTGACCTTCGAGGGCACTGCCCAGTGGGCTCTTCTTCCTGGGCAGGGGTAGGGGAGGGGCCAGGTGTTGGTGGCTCCATGCCACTATGGGAAAGAAGGGCAGCGATGTCCTGTAGACCTTGTCCAACTCGGTTCGCAAAATGTTGGACAGAGGAGGTGAGCTCGGATAGACCTTGCCTGATTTCGCCCATACCTTGCCGAACACAGGTGGTATGCCCAGTGAGCCGAAGGGACATTTCACGTATCTCCCGGTTCATCACGTCATGGTATTGGCTGAGCCGATCTCCATGACTTGATATTCCTGTCAGAATCGCTGGGAGAGTGGGTTGGGTGGGTGGGGGGCGGGGGATGGGGGGGGGGCAGTGTGTGGCTGGCCTGGTGGAATAACCGGCCCCACACTGGAGGTCTCACTACTTCCCCCGCCTCAGCCTCCGCAAGATGCCCCTCCTGTGACTCACCAAGCTCACACCCCTGTGCTGTTATGGGAAAAACAGATATATTAATGTGATACAAAAGGGGAAAACAATAACATGAAAAAATTAGTATGAACTTCTAAACTGAGACATAAAACACTTTAATATATATGTAAGACAACTTACCGGGCAAGTCATGTGGGCCGAACATATCAGGCAAGTCTGTCCATATCGGACACCCCATGCACCTCCTCATACGTCACACAGGGCATCGCCAGCTCCTCTAGATTGGTAAACTCCCCTTGGTTGGTTTTAAAATAGTCATATATATAGATACATATATATTGGTAGATGCTCAATTAGCTTAGTGGTTTTAAAATAGTGTATGCAATTGTGTGTCAGTATATACTTACCATCTTCGGACTTCTGCTAGGGTACGGACTATTGGGCCAACTTCATTTATGCGGTCAGTAATGTCTCTCCAGATGCGTTCTTTCACCACAGCACCCATGTTTTTACTGCCATAATGTATTTTCTGCATGGCTTGTGGGACCAAAATTGCCAACTCCCTCTGTGTAAATGGGGGCTGGCGCTTTCTCTTTTTGCTTGGTGCCTGTGATGCATCTTCCTGCAAAGTTTCACCACCTTTCCCTTCACTTTGGTCCTGGCATGGTTGGGTTTGAGTAGTGAGGCCAGAATCTCCCTCAGTTTGATTTTCAGCTTCCTCTGGCAGGGCCTCTTCTGTTTGTGGGTCAGTAGAGGGGTACTGGAGTACTGGTTCCTGCAGTACTGGGTCCTGCACCCTCATCCTCTGCACTGGCCTGTGTTAGACTGAGGCGTTGCTGCTGCAACCTCCATCTTCTTGCTGCTATAACCCGCATCTGCTCCTGCAGCTCTGCCACCTCAGCCTCTGTTTCACAGTAGCCATATTGGTGTTGGCATGTGCGTCTGAATGTGTGTAGAGTTTTTATACCTGCATATGTAGGTTTGTGCGGGAAATTGCACAGGTGATGCATACACAATGTTTAGGTGTACTTTGATTACTGTCTATTTAAACGTACTCCATGCGGACTGTGTTTGTGGGTGTATGCAGGAGTTCAGTGGTGTCGTTGTTTGCTGTGGAGTGCACTGGAGAGAGACGAGTATTACAGTTGTGAAGGCATGACAGGTAAGAGTTGTTTGTTGTTTCTGCTAACACGATTATGCGCTTAGGATGGTGCGATTTATTGTAGTGCATATGGCCAGCGTTTTTTTATTATTTTTTATTATTTTACATTTTTTACATTCATGTATGTTGCTTTAGTATATTGGGTAACATTATTTAACGAAGATAGCAAGGAAATTAATGTTCTGTTAAGCTGTTGTGGTGGGCTTGCCATTCATTGTACTTTACATTGTGTTCCTTTATTCTAATGTTCTCCACAGTATTTATATAATTGCTGGTAAGTTTGGTCGTGTTGCTTGCTGTGCTTTGGGTGTAGGTGGTTAGATTTATGGGTGATTTTACAGTATTTTCTTAATCTCTTTCCTCTTCTGTAGGGTGCATTATGCGTACGTAGGCAGGGCCGGCGCTACCACTAGGCAGCTTTAGGCAGCTGCCTATGGGCGGAGGCCATTGGAGGGCGGTACCTCATGCTGCTGAAAAATTATTGCCTTATCTGAGCTCCTCTTCCTTTACGAGAAGAGCAGCGATGCCGCTGCCGCCCGGAAGCACTGAAGGTGTAAGTAAGTAATCCATCAGCAGCTGCTCGCATAAAGTACGTTTTGTGAACTACACTTGTAGTGTAGTAAGTGACTGTCACTGCTCCCACCGCAACAATACCCGATCTTCCCGCACCACAGCAACAGAGCCCCGTAATGTCTGTGCGGGATGCAATCGTTTGGGGGGAGAGAGGATGTAATACTGTTAGCATGTAATCCTCTCTGAACCCCCCCCCCTTCCCCCCCGTGATTACAACCCGCGGTCACAGTATCCTCTAACCCCCCCGCGCGATTGCATCCCGGACACACAAGTATTACATCCTCTCCCCTCGCCTCCCCTGCGATTGCATATCACACCACCACCACCCCACCCACCGACACTTCCCGCCCGCCCCCCCCCCCCCCCCCCCCCCCCCCCGCTGCAATACTTCCCGCCCGCACTGTGATGATCGCAAGCCCCACAGGAAGGGGGAAAGAGTATACTGTAAAAAAAAAATAATATATATATATATATATATATTTTATATATATATGTATATATATATATATATGTGTGTGTGTTCTACTTGCTGCTGTGCCCTCCTAGGACTTGTAGAGGTCCAATATATGTTAAAAGAAAATCAGGCAGCGCTCCACGGACTTACAATGTATAATATTTATATATATATATATATATAGATATTATATATGTGTGTATATATATATATATATATACTAGAGATGAGCGGGTTCGGTTCCTCTGAATCCGAACCCGCCCGAACTTCAGGTTTTTTACACGGGTCCGAGCAGGCTCGGATCTTCCCGCCTTGCTCGGCTAACCCGAGCGCGCCCGAACGTCATCATCACGCTGTCGGATTCTCGCGAGGCTCGGATTCTATCGCGAGACTCGGATTCTATATAAGTAGCCGCGCGTCGCCGCCATTTTCACACGTGCATTGAGAGTCATAGGGAGAGGACGTGGCTGGCGTCCTCTCCGTTTAGAGAAGAGAGAGACACAGTATTTTGGGGAGCATAATTAGGAGGAGTACTACTATACTGTATACTACTATACTACTTGCTGAAGTGATATTTATAGATTAGATAATAGATAGTGTGACTGTAAGTGTATTATCTGACTTGTGGGGGAGACACTGACAGTGGGGAGCAGTTAGAGTCTGAGAGCAGGACTCAGGAGTACATATAACGTACAGTGCACACTTTTGCTGCCAGAGTCAGTGCCACACTGCCATTGTTGTGACCACACTGACCACCAGTATAATAATATATTTTGTGATTGTCTGCTTAGGCCTCGGAGTACTAGTTGCAAGTTGCAACGTGACCTGAAGTGACCACCAGTTTAATAATCAATCACCACCAGTTTAATATATATATATATATATAATTGTATATAATATATATATATATATATATATATATATAATATTGTATACCACCTACCCGTGTTTTTTTTTTTTTTCATTCTTCTATATACATACTACTATAGTAGCTTACTGTAGCAGTCTGCGGTGCTGTGCTGACCTGACAGTGTCCAGCAGGTCCGTCATCAGTCATTACATAATAAATATATATAGTACCTGTCCGGCTGCAGTACTAGTGATATTATATTGATTTCATCTCATTATCAATAATTTATCATCCAGTCTAGACTCTATATTAGCAGCAGACACAGTACGTTAGTCCACGGCTGTAGCTACCTCTGTGTCGGCACTCGGCAGTCCATCCATAATTGTATACCACCTACCCGTGGTTTTTTTTTTTTCTTTCTTCTTTGTACATACTACTATAGAGTATAGTAGCTTACTGTAGCAGTCTGCGGTGCTGCTGAGCTGACAGTGTCCAGCAGGTCCGTCATCAGTCATCATTACCTAATACATATATTATCTACCTGTCCGGCTGCAGTACTAGTGATATTATATATACATACATATATATATTGATTTCATCTCATTATCAATCATCCAGTCTATATTAGCAGCAGACACAGTACGTTAGTCCACGGCTGTAGCTACCTCAGTGTCGGCACTCGGCAGTCCATCCATAATTGTATACCACCTACCCGTGGTTTTTTTTTTTCTTTCTTCTTTGTACATACTACTATAGTATAGTAGCTTACTGTAGCAGTCTGCGGTGCTGCTGAGCTGACAGTGTCCAGCAGGTCCGTCATCAGTCATCATTACCTAATAAATATATTATCTACCTGTCCGGCTGCAGTACTAGTGATATTATATATGCATACATATATATATTGATTTCATCTCATTATCAATCATCCAGTCTATATTAGCAGCAGACACAGTACGTTAGTCCACGGCTGTAGCTACCTCTGTGTCGGCACTCGGCAGTCCATCCATAATTGTATACCACCTACCCGTGGTTTTTTTTTTTCTTTCTTCTTTGTACATACTACTATAGTATAGTAGCTTACTGTAGCAGTCTGCAGTGCTGCTGAGCTGACAGTGTCCAGCAGGTCCGTCATCAGTCATCATTACCTAATAAATATATTATCTACCTGTCCGGCTGCAGTACTAGTGATATTATATATACATACATATATATATTGATTTCATCTCATTATCAATCATCCAGTCTATATTAGCAGCAGACACAGTACGTTAGTCCATGGCTGTAGCTACCTCTGTGTCGGCACTCGGCAGTCCATCCATAATTGTATACCACCTACCCGTGGTTTTTTTTTTTCTTTCTTCTTTGTACATACTACTATAGTATAGTAGCTTACTGTAGCAGTCTGCGGTGCTGCTGAGCTGACAGTGTCCAGCAGGTCTGTCATCAGTCATCATTACCTAATAAATATATTATCTACCTGTCCGGCTGCAGTACTAGTGATATTATATATACATACATATATATATATTGATTTCATCTCATTATCAATCATCCAGTCTATATTAGCAGCAGACACAGTACGTTAGTCCACGGCTGTAGCTACCTCTGTGTCGGCACTCGGCAGTCCATCCATAATTGTATACCACCTACCCGTGGTTTTTTTTTTCTTTCTTCTTTGTACATACTACTATAGAGTATAGTAGCTTACTGTAGCAGTCTGCGGTGCTGCTGAGCTGACAGTGTCCAGCAGGTCCGTCATCAGTCATCATTACCTAATAAATATATTATCTACCTGTCCGGCTGCAGTTCTAGTGATATTATATATACATACATATATATATTGATTTCATCTCATTATCAATCATCCAGTCTATATTAGCAGCAGACACAGTACGGTAGTCCACGGCTGTAGCTACCTCTGTGTCGGCACTCGGCAGTCCATCCATAAGTATACTAGTATCCATCCATCTCCATTGTTTACCTGAGGTGCCTTTTAGTTGTGCCTATTAAAATATGGAGAACAAAAATGTTGAGGTTCCAAAATTAGGGAAAGATCAAGATCCACTTCCACCTCGTGCTGAAGCTGCTGCCACTAGTCATGGCCGAGACGATGAAATGCCAGCAACGTCGTCTGCCAAGGCCGATGCCCAATGTCATAGTACAGAGCATGTCAAATCCAAAACACCAAATATCAGTAAAAAAAGGACTCCAAAACCTAAAATAAAATTGTCGGAGGAGAAGCGTAAACTTGCCAATATGCCATTTACCACACGGAGTGGCAAGGAACGGCTGAGGCCCTGGCCTATGTTCATGGCTAGTGGTTCAGCTTCACATGAGGATGGAAGCACTCAGCCTCTCGCTAGAAAACTGAAAAGACTCAAGCTGGCAAAAGCACCGCAAAGAACTGTGCGTTCTTCGAAATCCCAAATCCACAAGGAGAGTCCAATTGTGTCGGTTGCGATGCCTGACCTTCCCAACACTGGACATGAAGAGCATGCGCCTTCCACCATTTGCACGCCCCCTGCAAGTGCTGGAAGGAGCACCCGCAGTCCAGTTCCTGATAGTCAGATTGAAGATGTCAGTGTTGAAGTACACCAGGATGAGGAGGATATGGGTGTTGCTGGCGCTGGGGAGGAAATTGACCAGGAGGATTCTGATGGTGAGGTGGTTTGTTTAAGTCAGGCACCCGGGGAGACACCTGTTGTCCGTGGGAGGAATATGGCCGTTGACATGCCTGGTGAAAATACCAAAAAAATCAGCTCTTCAGTGTGGAGGTATTTCAACAGAAAAGCGGACAACAGGTGTCAAGCCGTGTGTTGCCTTTGTCAAGCTGTAATAAGTAGGGGTAAGGACGTTAACCACCTCGGAACATCCTCCCTTATACGTCACCTGCAGCGCATTCATAATAAGTCAGTGACAAGTTCAAAAACTTTGGGTGACAGCGGAAGCAGTCCACTGACCAGTAAATCCCTTCCTCTTGTAACCAAGCTCACGCAAACCACCCCACCAACTCCCTCAGTGTCAATTTCCTCCTTCCCCAGGAATGCCAATAGTCCTGCAGGCCATGTCACTGGCAATTCTGACGATTCCTCTCCTGCCTGGGATTCCTCCGATGCATCCTTGCGTGTAACGCCTACTGCTGCTGGTGCTGCTGTTGTTGCTGCTGGGAGTCGATGGTCATCCCAGAGGGGAAGTCGGAAGACCACTTGTACTACTTCCAGTAAGCAATTGACTGTCCAACAGTCCTTTGCGAGGAAGATGAAATATCACAGCAGTCATCCTGCTGCAAAGCGGATAACTGAGGCCTTGACAACTATGTTGGTGTTAGACGTGCGTCCGGTATCCGCCGTTAGTTCACAGGGAACTACACAATTTCTTGAGGTAGTGTGCCCCCGTTACCAAATACCATCTAGGTTCCACTTCTCTAGGCAGGCGATACCGAAAATGTACACAGACCTCAGAAAAAGACTCACCAGTGTCCTAAAAAATGCAGCTGTACCCAATGTCCACTTAACCACGGACATGTGGACAAGTGGAGCAGGGCAGGGTCAGGACTATATGACTGTGACAGCCCACTGGGTAGATGTATGGACTCCCGCCGCAAGAACAGCAGCGGCGGCACCAGTAGCAGCATCTCGCAAACGCCAACTCTTTCCTAGGCAGGCTACGCTTTGTATCACCGCTTTCCAGAATACGCACACAGCTGAAAACCTCTTACGGCAACTGAGGAAGATCATCGCGGAATGGCTTACCCCAATTGGACTCTCCTGTGGATTTGTGGCATCGGACAACGCCAGCAATATTGTGTGTGCATTAAATATGGGCAAATTCCAGCACGTCCCATGTTTTGCACATACCTTGAATTTGGTGGTGCAGAATTTTTTAAAAAACGACAGGGGCGTGCAAGAGATGCTGTCGGTGGCCAGAAGAATTGCGGGACACTTTCGGCGTACAGGCACCACGTACAGAAGACTGGAACACCACCAAAAACTACTGAACCTGCCCTGCCATCATCTGAAGCAAGAAGTGGTAACGAGGTGGAATTCAACCCTCTATATGCTTCAGAGGTTGGAGGAGCAGCAAAAGGCCATTCAAGCCTATACAATTGAGCACGATATAGGAGGTGGAATGCACCTGTCTCAAGCGCAGTGGAGAATGATTTCAACGTTGTGCAAGGTTCTGATGCCCTTTGAACTTGCCACACGTGAAGTCAGTTCAGACACTGCCAGCCTGAGTCAGGTCATTCCCCTCATCAGGCTTTTGCAGAAGAAGCTGGAGACATTGAAGGAGGAGCTAACACGGAGCGATTCCGCTAGGCATGTGGGACTTGTGGATGGAGCCCTTAATTCGCTTAACAAGGATTCACGGGTGGTCAATCTGTTGAAATCAGAGCACTACATTTTGGCCACCATGCTCGATCCTAGATTTAAAGCCTACCTTGGATCTCTCTTTCCGGCAGACACAAGTCTGCTGGGGTTGAAAGACCTGCTGGTGAGAAAATTGTCAAGTCAAGCGGAACGCGACCTGTCAACATCTCCTCCTTCACATTCTCCCGCAACTGGGGGTGCGAGGAAAAGGCTCAGAATTCCGAGCCCACCCGCTGGCGGTGATGCAGGGCAGTCTGGAGCGACTGCTGATGCTGACATCTGGTCCGGACTGAAGGACCTGACAACGATTACGGACATGTCGTCTACTGTCACTGCATATGATTCTCTCACCATTGAAAGAATGGTGGAGGATTATATGAGTGACCGCATCCAAGTAGGCACGTCACACAGTCCGTACTTATACTGGCAGGAAAAAGAGGCAATTTGGAGGCCCTTGCACAAACTGGCTTTATTCTACCTAAGTTGCCCTCCCACAAGTGTGTACTCCGAAAGAGTGTTTAGTGCCGCCGCTCACCTTGTCAGCAATCGGCGTACGAGGTTACATCCAGAAAATGTGGAGAAGATGATGTTCATTAAAATGAATTATAATCAATTCCTCCGTGGAGACATTGACCAGCAGCAATTGCCTCCACAAAGTACACAGGGAGCTGAGATGGTGGATTCCAGTGGGGACGAATTGATAATCTGTGAGGAGGGGGATGTACACGGTGATATATCGGAGGATGATGATGAGGTGGACATCTTGCCTCTGTAGAGCCAGTTTGTGCAAGGAGAGATTAATTGCTTCTTTTTTGGTGGGGGTCCAAACCAACCCGTCATTTCAGTCACAGTCGTGTGGCAGACCCTGTCACTGAAATGATGGGTTGGTTAAAGTGTGCATGTCCTGTTTATACAACATAAGGGTGGGTGGGAGGGCCCAAGGACAATTCCATCTTGCACCTCTTTTTTCTTTAATTTTTCTTTGCGTCATGTGCTGTTTGTGGAATGTTTTTTGGAAGGGCCATCCTGCGTGACACTGCAGTGCCACTCCTAGATGGGCCCGGTGTTTGTGTCGGCCACTAGGGTCGCTTATCTTACTCACACAGCTACCTCATTGCGCCTCTTTTTTTCTTTGCGTCATGTGCTGTTTGGGGAGGGTTTTTTGGAAGGGCCATCCTGCGTGACACTGCAGTGCCACTCCTAGATGGGCACGGTGTTTGTGTCGGCCACTAGGGTTGCTTATCTTACTCACACAGCTACCTCATTGCGCCTCTTTTTTTCTTTGCGTCATGTGCTGTTTGGGGAGGGTTTTTTGGAAGGGCCATCCTGCGTGACACTGCAGTGCCACTCCTAGATGGGCCCGGTGTTTGTGTCGGCCACTAGGGTCGCTTATCTTACTCACACAGCTACCTCATTGCGCCTCTTTTTTTCTTTCCGTCATGTGCTGTTTGGGGAGGGTTTTTTGGAAGGGCCATCCTGCGTGACACTGCAGTGCCACTCCTAGATGGGCCCGGTGTTTGTGTCGGCCACTAGGGTCGCTTATCTTACTCACACAGCTACCTCATTGCGCCTCTTTTTTTCTTTGCGTCATGTGCTGTTTGGGAAGGGTTTTTTGGAAGGGCCATCCTGCGTGACACTGCAGTGCCACTCCTAGATGGGCCCGGTGTTTGTGTCGGCCACTAGGGTCGCTTATCTTACTCACACAGCTACCTCATTGCGCCTCTTTTTTTCTTTGCGTCATGTGCTGTTTGGGGAGGGTTTTTTGGAAGGGCCATCCTGCGTGACACTGCAGTGCCACTCCTAGATGGGCCCGGTGTTTGTGTCGGCCACTAGGGTCGCTTATCTTACTCACACAGCTACCTCATTGCGCCTCTTTTTTTCTTTGCGTCATGTGCTGTTTGGGGAGGGTTTTTTGGAAGGGCCATCCTGCGTGACACTGCAGTGCCACTCCTAGATGGGCCCGGTGTTTGTGTCGGCCACTAGGGTCGCTTATCTTACTCACACAGCTACCTCATTGCGCCTCTTTTTTTCTTTGCGTCATGTGCTGTTTGGGGAGGGTTTTTTGGAAGGGACATCCTGCGTGACACTGCAGTGCCACTCCTAGATGGGCCCGGTGTTTGTGTCGGCCACTAGGGTCGCTTATCTTACTCACACAGCTACCTCATTGCGCCTCTTTTTTTCTTTGCGTCATGTGCTGTTTGGGGAGTGTTTTTTGGAAGGGCCATCCTGCGTGACACTGCAGTGCCACTCCTAGATGGGCACGGTGTTTGTGTCGGCCACTAGGGTCGCTTAGCTTAGTCATCCAGCGACCTAGGTGCAAATTTTAGGACTAAAAATAATATTGTGAGGTGTGAGGTATTCAGAATAGACTGAAAATGAGTGGAAATTATGGTTTTTGAGGTTAATAATACTTTGGGATCAAAATGACCCCCAAATTCTATGATTTAAGCTGTTTTTTTAGTGTTTTTAAAAAAAAACACCCGAATCCAAAACACACCCGAATCCGACAAAAACAATTCGGTGAGGTTTTGCCAAAACGCGGTCGAACCCAAAACACGGCCGCGGAACCGAACCCAAAACCAAAACACAAAACCCGAAAAATTTCAAGTGCACATCTCTAATATATACACACACATACACACACACACACACACACACACACACACGCACACACACACACACACACGCACACACTATGTGTGTGTATGTATATATATATATATATATATTATACACTGTAAGAATGAAGGATGCTGATTACTTTGTTTGTAAGTCTGTGGAGTGCTGCCAGATTTTTTTTCTTTTCTTTTCTTTTCTTTTTACATATATTGGACCTCTACAGGTCCTAGGAGGGCACACCAGCTCCGGTGCCTTCCAGGAGTTAAAAACCCTTGACATGTGAACAAGTTGGCGGCACTCAGAGACTTTAATTTTAAAGTCGGCCTTGTTGGGTGGACGTTCTCTGATGACAACCGCTCGCCAGCCACCCGCTGCCGCCAGCCACCCACCGCACGCCACTCACCGCCAGCCGCCCGCCGCCAGCAGCCCACCGCTCACCGCTGCCAGCCACCAGCAACAAATGAGGTAATGTTCCACTGCTGTCACCTCTCTCCCTGTCGATACCATCCCTGTCCCTACTGTCACTCTCTCCCTGCTGTCACTGTTGTCACTCTCTCTCCCTGTCGTCACTCTTTCTCCCTGTCGTCACTCTCTCTCCCTGTCGTCACTCTCTCTCCCTGTCATTACTGTCGTCACTCTCTCTCCCTGTCGTCACTGTCGTCACTCTCTCTCCCTGTCGTCACTCTCTCTCCCTGTTGTCACTCTCTCTCTCTGTCGTTACTGTCGTCACTCTCTCTCCCTGTCATCACTCTCTCTCCCTGTCGTTACTGTTGTCTCTCCCTGTCGTCACTCTCTCTCACTGTCGTCACTCTCTCTCCCTGTCGTCACTCTCTCTCTCCCTGTCGTCACTCTGGATGTCCCTGCTATTACAATTTCAGCTCATTCAGTGTGCTACAATGTGAATTTCGGCTCATTCAGTGTGCTACAATGTGAATTTCGGCTCATTCAGTGTGCTACAAGGTGACTGTCGGCTCATTCAGTGTGCTACAAGGTGAATTTCGGCTCATTCAGTGTGCTATAATGTGAATTTCGGCTCATTCAGTGTGCTACAATGTGAATTTCGGCTCATTCAGTGTGTTACAATGTGAATTTTGGCTCATTCAGTTTGCTACAATGTGAATTTCGGCTCATTCAGTGTGCTAAAATGTGAATTTCGGCTCATTCTGTGTGCTACAAGGTGAATTTCGGCTCATTCAGTGTGCTACAATGTGAATTTCGGCTCATTCAGTGTGCTACAATGTGAGTTTCGGCTCATTCAGTGTGCCATAATGTGAATTTCGGCTCATTCAGTGTGCTCCAATGTGAATGTCGGCTCATTCAGTGTGCTACAAGGTGAATTTCGGCTCATTCAGTGTGCTACAATGTGAATTTCGGCTCATTCAGTGTGCTACAATGTGAATTTCGGCTCATTCAGTGTGCTCCAATGTGAATTTCGGCTCATTCAGTGTGCTACAATGTGAATTTCGGCTCATTCTGTGTGCTATAATGTGACTTTCGGCTCATTCAGTGTGCCACAATGTGAATTTCGGCTCATTCAGTGTGCTCCAATGTGAATGTTGGCTCATTCAGTGTGTTACAATGTGAATTTCGGCTTATTCAGTGTGCTACAATGTGAATTTCGTCTCATTCAGTGTGCTCCAATGTGAATGTCGGCTCATACAGTGTGCTAAAATGTGAATTTCGGCTCATTCAGTGTGCTACAATGTGAATGTCGGCTCATTCAGTGTGCTACAAGATGAATTTCGGCTCATTCAGTGTGCTATAATGTGAATGTCGGCTCATTCAGTGTGCTACAAGGTGAATTTCGGCTCATTCAGTGTGCTACAAGGTGAATTTTGGCTCATTCAGTGTGCTACAATGTGAATGTCGGCTCATTCAGTGTGCTACAAGGTGAATTTCGGCTCATTCAGTGTGCTACAATGTGAATTTCGTCTCATTCAGTGTGCTACAATGTGAATTTTGGATCATTCAGTGTGCTACAATGTGAGTTTCGGCTCGTACCGTGTGCTATAAGGTGAAAGGGGCACCAGTACTAGATAGTACAAGAGGTTCTACTACACTGGTCATGCCCCCTTTTTGAGTGACCACACCCCCTTTTTGGGTGACCACGCTCCCTTTTATGGAGCACATCATTACGTCCTTGACTTTTGCATACCCCCACTTCAAAATTTCCATTTCAACCACTGTATGTATGTATGTATGTATGTATGTATATATATATATACACATATATATATATATATATATATAGCCGTTTGTGGTGCCACCGCTAGACAGCTGTAGTAGAGGCCAGCTACTTGTCAGAGTTATATGGCGTGGTATACGTGCTGCACTGCAAATTCCTGACTGTACGCTCCGCCCCTCTCGGCATGCAAAAGTAGACAGACACTACACTGTCCGCCTACTTTTGTGACAATGCAAGTTGTTATTATTATTATTATTATTATTAACAACAACAGTTTCTTATATTCAGTTGCACTTTACAAGTGATAGAACAAAGCTGGGTAATTACAGACAAAGCAGTAGGAACAGGGTCGGCTCTATCATTAGGCAGCTGCCTAGGACGCTATGATCTAGGGGGTCTGCTTATCATAAAATTAAGGATAACTGTGAGAGGTGCATCCTTGTTTAACTTAACGCAGACTATGGCGTTTGAACTTCTAAGATGTCACCTCCAGACTTTCACCTGAGGGGCTGGATAGTAGGTACTGGTGTGTGGTTTGGGAATGAAGGAGGGGGCAGCATGCTGAAGTTTTGCCTAGGGCATCGAGAAACCTTGCACCGGCCCTGTACGTAGGGGAAAAACACCACTGTTAATGTCCAGTTATATTAACAAAGTTTATCTATACAGGTGACACCATCACAGTTTGACAGTCAGCATACAGTATAAATATTAGCCCCTCTTACTAAAATGCTATTGGCACCATGCGTGCCGCAGCTTTTTCTATGAGGGAGCTGCGGCTATTAACGGCCATCATGGACTACCACATAGGCCACGCGGGCCCGTACATTCCGAACTCTCGGAAGCGTGCGGCGTACGCGGAGGTCCGCAGAGTCCTGCGGGCGAGGGTCCGAACTAAGCGGACCATTGTCCAGCTCGAGCGGCGGTGGTCTGACCTCCTCTGTTGCCAGCCTGAGTTGCTGGCCCAATGCACCCGCAAATCCGCGAATGTGTGTAATCCACAATACATTTGTTTGCATGTGTATTTTTAGCATGTAAATGCTAAACATTATTAGCAAACATCATTAGTACACATAAGACCTATACTGTATGCTTAGAGACTGTGTGGGGGTAGGCCTTTGCAGAACACACTGGAGAATGCAGTGGGAGGGGTCCATGTGTAGGGATTTTGGATTGACATACAATTTAAGAGTGCAGGGAGTGTGTTCCTTCATAAATATATAATGGAAATTCAGCTAGCCAGTGGCGGAACTACCGCCAGTGCAAGCTGTGCCTTGCACTTGGGCCCGCCGCTGTGAAGGGGCCCAAAGCAGCGTGGCATGTAATGAGTCAAACTGACTCTTACATGCCGCTGTGTGCAAGGTGGAGGAGGGAGCTGCAGCAACGCTATTTAATTGGTGGAGGCGCCGCTGCTGCAGCTGTCCATCTCCTTCACCATATGCTGTTCTCCGCCGCTGTGAATGCTGGGATGCGCTTCCATCATCACAGCGGCGGAGGACAGCCTATGGTGAAGGAGAGGGACAGCTGCAGCGGCACCTCCACCAATTACATAGCACTGCTGAGGCTCCCGAGTCCCCCTCCCTCCTCCTCCATCTCCCCTGCCCAGGAACCGGATCATCATCTGCCAGAAGCTGCACCGAGGAGCCTGACTGCCAGCGGAGACAGTAAGTATAATCTATTCTTTCTTTCTTTCTTTCTTTCTTTCTTTCTTTCTTTCTTTCTATTCTGTCTGCTTTAATGTGTAAAAAAGGGGACGCTGTCTGCCGTAATGTGTAAAAAGGGGACGCTGTCTGCCGTAATGTGTAAAAAAGGGGACGCTGTCTGCCGTAATGTGTAAAAAGTGCACGCTGTCTGCCGTAATGTGTAAAAAGGGGATGTTGTCTGCCGTAATGTGTAAAAAGGGGGACGCTGTCTGCCGTAATGTGTAAAAGGGGGACACTGTCTGCCGTAATGTGTAAAAAGAGGGACGCTGTTTGCTGTAATGTGTAAAAAGGGCATGCTGTCTGCCGTAATGTGTAAAAAGGGGAACGCAGTCTGCCGTAATGTGTTAAAAAGAGGACGCTGTCTGCCGTAATGTGTAAAAAGGGGACGCTGTCTGCCGGTATGTGTAAAAAAGGGGACGCTGTCTGCCGTAATGTGTAAAAAGGGGAACTCTGTCTGCCGTAATGTGTAAAAAGGGGAACTCTGCCGTAATGTGTAAAAAGGGGACGGTGTCTGCCATAATGTGTAAACACGGGACTGTCTGCCGTAAGGTGTAAAAAGGGCTCTAACTGGTGTAGTGGTGCTACTGTGCGGCGTAATTTGAATAATGGAGACTACTGTGCACCGTTATATGAATTGGTACTATTTTGTGGTCACACCCCTTCCCCACGAAGCCATGCCCTATATTTTTTGCGCACTACGGTGCGCACTGCCCCTGTTTTACATAGAGGGGGGGACTCCAATGTCATTTCTTGCACACGGCGCTAAAATGTCTAGTTACGGCACTGTTGCTAGGTATCCATTTCCCTGGCCCTGAGCAGGTCCCCCTCACCAGATCCTCTCCAGGGGTGAGGGCGTGGACTTGGATGGGATGAGGGGGGGGCAAAGCATTTTGTTGCACCTAGGCCCACCGCTCGCTAGTTCCGCCACTGCAGCTAGCTGTATAATCACAATGCTTCACATTAAAATTGCAATAGGCCATATAAGTTTCCATATATGTTTGGTATAATGAAAGTGTCCAGTACATTCCTGTGTGTGTGTGTGTGTGTGTGTGTGTGTGTGTGTGTGTGTGTGTTTGTGCAAATGAGAATAGTCTAAAACTGATATTCATAAGCACAAGTCAAATTATTCTTTAAACCAACAGACCAAGCTAGTTCAACTTTTATTAGCAAAAACCTGACTAAGCACACAATGGAAACATATGACACAAATATTAATCTTAAACATTTTTCCTGGTGTCATAAATTGACTCCAAAAAAAACTTACACATTTGTATGTCTTTCACATTTTAGGATCATCAGAATGGCAGGAAAGAGAGGATGAGGATGCCTCCTCACTGATGACCCTCAACCCCATCAAGCCTCATCCTCCTCTTCCTCCTCCTCCTCTCAACCCCCCTCCCCCACTCAACAACCATCACTCCATCATTCCACCTCAGACTCCTCCTCTTCCTCCTCATCCTCCAACTTTCAATCCCCCTCCCCCTCTCACTCTTACCCCTTCTCAATCCCCCTCTCACTCTTACCCCTCTCACTCTTACCCCCCTCTCAATCCCCCTCTCACTTTTACCCCCTCCCCCTCTCACCCCCTTCTCAATCCCCCTCCCCCTCTCACTCTTACTCCCTTCTCAATCCCCCTCTCACTCTTAACCCCCCTCCCCCTCTCACTGTTACCCCCCCTCCACCCCCCTCATCCATCCTCCATCCCCCTTTCAACCTCCTTCCCCGATCCAACCTCCTTCACCCATCCAACCTCCTTCCCCCATCCAACCTCCTTCCCCTTTCAATCCCCTTTACCCTGGACATCGGAGTGGGCAGATGGTGCTGCTCATCCATCGGGGGAGAGTAAGTCATTTGTAACACAGAAATGTTTTAGTAAAGTACTTTTTATTTATGTACACGTACATGTGTTCTCCAAATGTGCCCCTGAAAATGATGATCTGATACACATACCAACAGGCCCTGACTCAGCTTAGGTATTAAGGCATGTTATCACATGTACATGCGCTGTCTGATGAGGCTGAGCCTGAACACTAAATGGTGAGGCCAGGCCACTCCAGATGTGTATGAAGTACACATCCCAGCATGTCCCGCACCCGTTTTAACATGTGGATTTTTTTATTACATTGCAGGCCATGCTGGTATGTATAGTTCCTGAACAGCTGGAGGGCCAAAGGTTCGACATCCCTGACCTAGCTAGTGACCGGTTAAAGTGTGTTTTGTGCCTTGCTTATAGAATGTGTTATGTCAGTGACTAATTTAGTATTATTTATATTCCTTACAGATGATGCTGTTGGAGATCCCCATGCCTTAATAGGCCAAAGTCTATATAGAATGGAGGCCTTCTGCAGGAGATCAAGTCGCTGCAGCTATTTTTTTGGAGATATTTCTTATACATTTATCTTTAAGTTTACATAGTTTAACAAAATAATAATAATAATAATAATAATAATAATAATAATGTTTACAAATACCAATAAAAACTTTTGGTTAGACACAAATAGTGTTTTATGTTGTGCTTTAAAATGTAAACATAGCTACCAATGTTTTGAAAATGGATTATGGGTACATTAAAGAGTGACAAAGGCCTACTTAATGAACTAAAAAAAGTACACTTAAATAACAAAGTCTGTCACCTGACAGTTTGGAGCTGATTGTTTCAGAATTTCACCAAAAAAAAAAAGGACATGTACATGTACACTGATGGATAGTACACATTTAAATTGTGTGGTCTTGAAAATATATTCACAAAAAAATGGTAAATGTCCAATAAAAAACACAATGGTTTGTTATTGCGCAATTAGGCTGACAAACTATTCTAGGCCCTACACACTGGCCGATTTTCTGAAAGATATGAACGATCTCGTTCATAAATGAACAAGAACTCATTCATATCTTTCAGTGTGGAGGCACCAGCGATGAACGATGCGCGGCCCCGCGCTCGTTCATCGCTGGTCTCCCGTCGGCTGTGCATGCAGGCCAATATGGACGATCTCGTCCATATTTGCCTGCACTTCAATGCAGCCGCGTGACGGGGGGAGTGAAGAAACTTCACTCCCCCCGTCACTGCCCCCCCCGCCGCCGGGTCGCTCGTCGGCCGTATCCGCCGTCGGGCAGCTCGGCGGCGGGTCGGCCAGTGAGTAGGGCCCCTTCCTTTTGAAGTCTTGGGATACTTAATTGGACAATCACATTTAAAATCCTTACCCTAATTGGTCTCTTAATTGAGGAAGGGATACGAGAAAGTATGTCAGTGAGTAGTGAAAACAAACAAACAAGTGCTGTGCGAATATTTGCAAAGTAACATAAGCATGTGTACTCCAGCGAAGGCATGGCACATATGCAACGGGGTATGTGTTGCTAGCGATGCGTATGGTAGCCATGCGAACGGATCGCTACCATGCTATGCTACATAATATGTGTCATGACTACTTTGTGCATTGGTGCATGGTCGTTTGCAGTAGTGCGTAGTGGGCGTTTGCATTCGTGCGATGTGTTCACTGCTGTGCGTATGCCACTTGCGTACGTAAACAATAGCGAACAACTCGGAATGACCCACCATATCGCTTGAATGTTTCTACACCCCATACATTTGTTACATTGAAAGAAGCCTTTTTATCCCCTTCATTTAGCCATATTCAAATTTTTCGCCTTTTTGTATATTATCATTGGTGCTTTTGGGATCAGAGTGCTGCTTTTCTTATCCTTTTGAAGGATCAGCCAGTGTTTCTTCAAAATTTTCTCCAGCATCCAGGATTCAAAATTATATTGAGCAATAAAAGTGATTGTTTCTTCATTACTCTTTTTTATCTTCTTTTGTGGGTCTAGCAGTGTTTTTCTTTCTATTTTTCTTAGTTTTTCCTCTATTACTTCTTTCTTGTAACCTTTCTCCAAGAATCTTGTTTTCATTTCTCCTCCCTGTTTGTTATAATCAACTTCTTTGGAGCAGTTGCACTTGATTCTTTTAAACTGGCCCTCAGGAATATTTGCAAGCCAGTTGATTACTTTCAGTTCCAATATACAGGGTGATTCAAAAGTTGCAGTACGCTGTGCAAGAAATGGGAAAACTGAATACTCCAGTAAGGTATGGGTGAGGTGGGCTATCTTTTAGGGTATGTACCGAATATGGGAGCCATCTTGAATCTAAGTCAGTTTTCATCATGTAAAGGGAGAGGGGAAGGGGGGATGGGAATCTCTGCACCAGTATAATAATCTCAATGAAGTGATAAATACCCCGATCTATATTTATCAAAAATATCTCATATTCACTATAGAGAATGCCGGGGATGCTGCCAGAGACAAAATATGTAGACACAAAAGAGACGAAGAGGAAAGATTGTCTCTTTGTTGGAATAGTTAATTAAAATATAACCTTTATTATATACATAAAATACGTCTTATCACAAAATAAAGACAATACTTACATTACATACAGTATAGTGAATAAAATGTGCAAGATAGTGATGTTAAAATCAAGGCACGCTATCCATCTGCTATATCCTATTTTATGCCGTGATTGAGGATGGAGCACAGTGCTATTCCATTGGAGGACTTATATAGGTAAGTGTTGAAAATATAGTATCTATTAAGGAATCAATTCCAGTTAAGTATATATCATGTGATAATGAAGTGTAAGTATGAGCTTATATGTATATTCACTCCTCAAATCACCCCCCCCCCCCCCCGTCAATCTGAGTTATATCTAGATAACAGGTAAGCAATTATTATGTGTGTATAATAAGCCTATGTATATATTCAATACACTCCATTAGCTTATATTGTATAGCACATAGGTTCTCAAACTCGGTCCTCAGGACCCCACACAGTACATGTTTTGCAGGTAACCCAGCAGGTGCACAGCTGTATTAATTACTCACTGACACATTTTAAAAGGTCCGCAGGTGGAGCTAATTATTTTACTTGCGATTCTGTGAGGAGACCTGCAAAACATGCACTGTGTGGGGTCCTGAGGACCGAGTTTGAGAACCTGTGGTATAGCACAATGGTGGTCATTCCGAGTTGTTCGCTCGTTATTTTTTTTCGCAACGGAGCGATTAGTCGCTAATGCACATGCGCAATGTCCGCAGTGCAATTGCGCCAAGTAAATTTGCTATTAAGTTAGGTATTTTACTCACGACATTACAAGGTTTTTTCTTCGTTCTGGTGATCGTAGTGTGATTGACAGGAAGTGGGTGTTTCTGGGCGGAAACTGGCCGTTTTATGGGTGTGTGCGAAAAAACGCTGCAGTTTCTGGGAAAAACGCGGGAGTGTCTGAAGAAACGGGGGAGTGTCTGGGTGAATGCTGGGTGTGTTTTTGACGTCAAACCAGGAACGAAACTGACTGAACTGATCGCAGTGGCAAAGTAAGTCTCGAGCTACTCAGAAACTGCTAAGAACTGTCTATTCGAAATTTTGAGAATTTTTCGTTCGCAATTTTGCTAAGCTAAGATTCACTCCCAGTAGGCGGCGGCTTAGCGTGTGCAATGCTGCTAAAAGCAGCTTGCGAGCGAACAACTCGGAATGAGGGCCAATGTGTCCACTACAATTATTATGGTAAGTATCAGTTAAATGTCCACATTTCACTCTGCAACAATAAGTATGAATATAAGTGTAAAAGTAATTAGTTTATCCACTATAAGATAGTGGGTATTAATTCCAGTTACATGCTCTCAAATAATTCACCACAGTATGTAGTCATAAGTGAATGTAATTATTGCTTTAAATTAATTGTATAACACTTACTATCTGCACTACAATAAGTATACATACTATATGAGTGCAAAAATAATGACTTTGGCCCTCATTCCGAGTTGTTCGCTCGCTAGCTGCTTTTAGCAGCATTGCACACGCTAAGCCGCCGCCCTCTGGGAGTGTATCTTAGCTTAGCAGAATTACGAACGAAAGATTCGCAAAATTGCGAATAGAAATTTCTTAGCAGTTTCTGAGTAGCTCGACACTTACTCTGCCACTGCGATCAGTTCAGTCAGTTTCGTTCCTGGTTTGACGTCACAAACACACCCAGCGTTCGCCCAGGCACTCCCCCGTTTCTCCAGCCACTCCCGCGTTTTTCCCAGAAACGGCAGCGTTTTGTCACACACACCCATAAAACGGCCAGTTTCCGCCCATAAACACCCACTTCCTGTCAATCACACTCCGATCACCAGAACGAAGAAAAATCCTTGTAATGCCGTGAGTAAAATACCTAACTTTTGAGTAAAATAACTAAGCGCATGCGCTCTGCGAACATTGCGCATGCGCAGTAAGCGACTAATCGCAATATAGAGAAAATCGGCAACGAGCGAACAACTCGGAATGAGGGCCTTTATCCACTATACAGCAGTAGGTATTTATTCCAATTGGGTACTCTCAATTAATTTACCACTATGGGGGTCATTCCGAGTTGATCGCTAGCTGCATTCGTTCGCTGTGCAGTGATGAGCCAAAAAAAGGCACTTCTGCGCATGCGGCGCAATGCGCACACGCGACGTACTATTACAACAAATGATGTAATTTCACACAGGGTCTAGCGAAGCTTTTCAGTCACACTGCTGGCTGCAGAGTGATTGACATGAAGCGGGCGTTTCTGGGTGTCAACTGACCGTTTTCAGGGAGTGTTCGGGAAAACGCAGGCGTGCCAGGAAAAACGCAGGCGTGGCTGGGCGAACGCAGGGTGTGTTTGTGACGTCAAAACAGGAACTGAACATTCTGAAGTGATCGCAAGCGCTGAGTAGGTCTGGAGCTACTCAGAAACTGCCCAAAAAAACTTTGTAGCCGCTCTGCGATCCTTTCGTTCGCACTTCTGCTAAGCTAAAATACACTCCCAGTGGGAGGCGGCATAGCATTTGCACGGCTGCTAAAAACTGCTAGCGAGCGAACAACTCAGAATGACCACTGATGTACAGCCATGAATGAGCATATACAAATTCGTTTGTTTATTGAAATTGTTAGTAAAAGCACTTACTGTCTGTACTTAAATATAGTGCTATTAATTGCTTTAGAACTGGATGCTACCGTTCACTGACACAGATGTAGCAGTATATTGGGGGTCATTCCGAGTTGATCGCTCGCTAGCAGTTTTTAACAGCCGTGCAAACGCATAGACGCCCGCCACGGGGGAGTGTATTTTCGCTTTGCAGGAGTGCGAACACCTGTGCAGCCGGGTGGCAGCAAACACATTTTGTGCAAAATAAGACCAGCCCTGTAGTTACTTATTCTGTGCGATGATTGCAGCGACGAATGACAAGGTAATGACGTCAGATACCCGCCCAGCAAACGCCCGGCCATGCCTGCGTTTTTCCAAACACTCTCAGAAAACGTTCAGTTGACACCCAGAAACTTCCACTTCCTGTCAATCTCCTTGTGATCGGATGTGCGTCTGAATGCATGCTAGAACCTGTGCAAAACCACAATGCTCTTTGTACCCGTACGTCGCGCGTGTGCATTGCGGTGCATACGCATGCGCAGATTAGCCATTTTTTTCACTGATCGCTACGCAGCGAACAACGGTAGCTAGCGATCAACTCGGAATGACCCCCATTGGCAATTGTTGCTCTCTGTATGAAGTGAATCTAGCAACCTGCACTTCGCTACAATGTATCTTCTTTGCTGTAATGAAATCTGTTTAACATAGAGCACTGCTCTCTGCTTATGCAATGATAGTCAAGGCTATGAGACTTATATGAGACTATGGGGGTAATTCCAAGTTGATCGCAGCAGGAATTTTGTTAGCAGTTGGGCAAAACCATGTGCACTGCAGGTGTCGCAGATATAACATGTGCAGAGAGAGTTAGATTTGGGTGGGTTATTTTGTTTCTGTGTAGGGTAAATACTGGCTGCTTTATTTTTACACTGCAAATTAGATTGCAGATTGAACACACCCCACCCAAATCTAACTCTCTCTGTACATGTTATATCTGCCTCCCCTGCAGTGCACATGGTTTTGCCCAATTGCTAACAAAAATCCTGCTGCGATCAACTTGGAATTACCCCCATGGTTTTGCTCAACTGCTAACAAAATTCCTGCTGCGATCAACTTGGAATTACCCCCTGTAAGCTATATTCCAAGCAATGTCTATTCACATATACAGTATGTAACGTAACATATAGGATTATTTATTCTTTGTAATTGCCTATATTTAATAGACTCTATTTGAAATGGTACACTTCTGTTGTTACTGTGATATAATTAACACTTGGACTATTGCCACAAATGTAGGGCTCAGTTTAATCCAGTATGACATTATAGTAAGTGCACTTGCATTTCTATAATAACATAAGCACTGATATTTATAAATATGGCATTACCATATAGTTGCAGTGAATAGCCACTATTGGTATAGATAGTTTCTCATTCACAGCGCTAGCAGTCTGTACTTCGATACAATGTATCTTCCCTGCTATAGTGAGATCTATTTAACATAGAGCACTGCTCTCTGTTTATGCAATAGTAAAGGCACATATATGAGACAATGGCATACTTGCCTACCCTCCCGCATTCAGCGGGAGGCTCCCATTTTTTAATTGAGCCTCCCGCTGCCCCGCAAATCTTCCAGATCCTCCCGGTTTTCATATGTACTCCGTGGAAGAGCAGACTGCACATTCGCCAGTCCAAAAGTGCCGGGGGCAGAGCCTGACTGCATGCAGCCTGCTGTAGTCACGGTTGGAGGCGGGACTGTGCGCTTTCATTGATTGAAGTAGGCAGTAGCGGTGCGCAAAGGAGAGGATGGGAGCCGGGCTCTAGCGAGTGTCAGCGCTGCCGGGTATGTTAGGGGGGCGTGGCTTGCTGTAGCTGTGTGTGGGAGCCGAAGTGAGAGAGAGACAGGCGGGAGGAGGAGACCGGCGGCGGGAGGGGAGCAGCGGAGGGCAGAATGTCAGAGCGGTTCCCGGCTGCCTGAGAGGATAAAGAGGGGAGGCACTCCCAGTAAGGAATGACAGCAGTTTCAGACTGCCCCTGGGACTCATGAGGGTGCTAATGGGGGAGTGGCTTCCCCTGGTCATGTGGTGCTACAGATATGTTGAATATGGTGACCTATGTATTCCATGCTCTCTGTGCAGTGGGTGCAGGTGAGGTGCCATGTGTTTCCTTTCATTTCTTTCTTTCTTTCTTTCTTTCTTTCTTTCTTTCTTTCTTTCTTTCTTTCTTTCTTTCTTTCTTTCTTTCTTTCTTTCTCTGTAAAAAGGGGGACGCTGTCTGCCGTAATGTGTAAAAAGGGGATGCTGTGGGTGACGCTGTCTGCCGTAATGTGTAAAAAAAAGGACGCTGTCTGCCGTAATGTGTAAAAAGGGGAAGCTGTATGCCGTAATGTGTAAAAAGGGACGCTGTCTGCCGTAATGTGTAAAAAAGGGGATGCTGTCTGCCGTAATGTGTAAAAAAGGGGATGCTGTCTGCCGTAATGTGTAAAAAAGGGGATGCTGTCTGCCGTAATGTGTAAAAAGGGGGATGCTGTCTGCCGTAATGTGTAATAAGGGGACGCTGTCTGCTGTAATGTGTAATAAGGGGACACTGTCTGCCGTAATGTGTAATAAGGGGACGCTGTCTGCTGTAATGTGTAAGAAGGGGGACGCTATCTGCCGTAATGTGTAATAAGGGGACGCTGTCTGCCGTAATGTGTAATAAGGGGGACGCTGTCTGCCGTAATGTGTAATAAGGGGACGCTGACTGCCTTAATGTATAAATAGGGGGACGCTGTCTGCCGTAATGTGTAAAAAGGGGATGCTGCCTGCCGTAATGTGTAAAAAGGGGGACGCTGTCTGCCGTAATGTGTAATAAGGGGTTGCTCTCTGCCATAATGTGTAAAAAGGGGGACGTTGTCTGCCGCAAAGGTGTAAAAAAGGGGACTGTCTGCCGTAATATGTAAAAAGGGGACGCTGTCTGCCGTAATGTGTAAAAAAAAGGGGGCACTGTCTGCCGTAATGTGTAAAAGGGGCTCTACCTGGTGTAGTGGCGCTACTGTGTGGCGTAATTTGAATAATGGAGACTACTGTGCACCATAATATGAATTGGTATTATTTTGTGGCCACACCCCTTCTCCATGAAGCCACGCTCCTATGTTTTTTGCGCGCACCTACAGCGTGCACTGTCCCTATTTTACATTAATAGGGGGCGCCAATGCCGTTTCTTGCACACAACACTAAAATGTCTAGTTACGGCACTGTTGCTAGGTATCCATTTCCCTGGCCCTGAGCAGGTCCCCCTCACCAGGTCCTCTCCAGGGGTGAGGGAGTGGACTTGGATGGGATGAGGTGAACGGGGGCCCAAAGCATTTTGTTGCACCTGAGCCCACCGCTCGCTAGTTCCGCCACTGGATACGCCCATCAGGGCCGGTTCTAAGACTTTTTGCGCCCCGGGCAAAATATGGGGGCGTGGCTTCAATTGGGGGCGTGGTTACGACGCTGAAAGAAAATAAATAAATAAATAAAAAGTATACTTACCATCCCCGTTCCTGATCCAGACCCCCTCCGCCGGCGGCGCCGCTCTTCTCCTCTCCTCTCTTCCATCTATGGGAGAGACGTTATTACGTCTCTCCCATAGAACAGCATAGACACTAGAGGTCAATTATGACCCCTAGTGTCTGTGCCACTATGCTGTGCGGTGCGCGATGACGTCATCGCGCATCGCACAGCAAAGGTCCTCTACACGAAGGGAAACTAGACCGTAGCGTCTAGTTTCCCTTCATGGAGAGGACCTTTGCTGTGCGGTGCGCGATGACGTCATCGCGCACCGCACAACTAAGGTCCTCTCAATGAAGGGAAACTAGACGCTACGCTAAAGCGGGGGGCACAGCAGGGCACTGCGGGGGGCACAGTGGCGGATCTTGCCCTGGTGCGGCGCCCTCCAGATGGCGCCGGCGCCCTCCGGAAGGCGGCGCCCCGGGCAAAAGTACCGCTTGCCCGTGGCAAGAACCGCCACTGACGCCCATGGGTGGAGATAGACATGCCCCTTTGGGCGGAACATGACGCGCACCCTCAATGACGCTCCTATAATCTCCCTGAAACTACTTTTCAAAAGTAGGCAAGTATGGACAATGGGCTATATATCAAACAGTGTCAATTCATATATATGTAACTTAACATGTAGGATTATTTATACTTTGTAATTGCTTATATTTAATAAACTTTATTTGAAATGATACGCTTCTGTTGTTGCAGTGATTTAATTTACACTTGCACCATTGCCTCAAATGTAGGGCTCAGATAGATCCAGTATGACACTATAATATATGCACTTGCGTTTCTATAGTAACATCAGCACTATTATCTATGAATATAACAATACCATATTGTTACAGTGAATAGCCGTTAAAAAATGCTATTGTTATGAATAGTTTTTCATTCACAGCGACTATATGTGTGGATTAAGGCCCTCATTCTGAGTTGTTCGCTCGTTAGCTGCTTTTAGCAGCATTGCACACGCTAAGCCGCCGCCTACTGGGAGTGAATCTTAGCATAGCAGAATTGCGAACACAAGATTAGCAGAATTGCGAATCAAAATTTCTTTGCAGTTTCTGAGTAGCTTGAGACTTACTCTGCCACTGCGATCAGTTCAGTCAGTTTCGTTCCTGGTTTGACGTCACAAACACACCCAGCGTTCGCCCAGACACTCCCCCGTTTCTTCAGACACTCCCGCGTTTTTCCCCAGAGACGGCTGCGTTTTTTCGCACACACCCATAAAACGGCCAGTTTCCGCCCAGAAACACCCACTTCCTGTCAATCACACTCCGATCACCAGAACGAAGAAATTTCTTAGTGAAGCCGTGAGTAAAATACCAAACTTTTGTGCAAATTTACTTGGCGCAGGCACACTACGAACATTGCGCATGCGCAGTTTGCGACTAATCGCACCAATGCGAAGAATAATAACGAGCGAACAACTCGGAATGAGGGCCTAAATCCTATACTGCATACACGGATACTATATATAGCCACCTGTAGCACTTATTGTTAAATTATGAGTAGCTCCTTAATAGTCCCTAAATAGATATCGTAAATTAATTTTATATTGCACATTCGTTCAAATAGTAAGGGACTGCCTCAGTAACACTTTTAGCAAGTACTCAATTCAATAGAGAGTAGTGGCCATAACGCCGCTTGACACGTGTTTCGTGGTTAGACTTTTTCCTTTGTGCTCCATCCTCAATCACGGCATAAAATAGGATATAACAGATGGGTAGCGTGCCTTGATTTTAACATTACTATCATGCACATTTTATTCACTATACTGTATGTAATGTATGTATTGTCTTTATTTCGTGATTAGACGTATTTTATGTATATAATAAAGGTTATATTTCAATAAAGAGCAAAGAGACAATGGGGGTCATTCCGAGTTGTTCGCTCGCTAGCAGATTTTAGCAGCATTGCACACGCTAGGCCGCCACCCTCTGGGACTGTATCTTAGCTTAGCAGAATAGCGAACGAAAGATTAGCAGAATTGCGAATAGAAAATTCTTAGCAGTTTCTGAGTAGCTCCAGACCTACTCACAGATTGCGATCAGCTCAGGCCGTTTCGTTCCTGGTTTGACGTCACAAACACGCCCTGCGTTCGGCCAGCCACTCCCCATTTCTCCAGACACTCCCGCGTTTTTCCCTGACACGCCTGCGTTTTTCCGCACACTCCCAGAAAACGTCCAGTTTCCGCCCAGAAACACCCACTTCCTGTCAATCACACTCCGATCATTTCAACAATGAAAATTCTTAGTTCGGACGTGAGTAAAATTACTAAGTTTTGTGCTAAAATACTTAGCACATGCGCACTGCGTACCATGCGCATGCACATTTTAGCCTTAATCGCTCTGTTGCGAAAATCGGCAACGAGAGGTCAACTCGGAATGACCCCCAATATTTCCTCTTCGGTTCTTCTAAGTCAGTTTTCCCATTTTCTGCAGTTTTTTAAACAAAAGGGTGTACTGCAACTTTGACGAGTGTGTACTGCGACTTTTGAATCACCCTATAGTTGTTGCAGGCCACGACCTTCAGATGTTCGTGTTTCAATTTTATTTTCAGCTACATAAATTTATAGATCCAGGAAGACTACTTCTGTTCTGCTTGAAGATGTAGTGAAGACCAAATTCAAGTCATTGTTGTTGATATATATGACGAATTCCTTCAATTTGGGGCCAAATGTAATAGAGTGAGAGTTTCAGAAAGTGAGAGATTTGGTAAGGTTTTTCAGTTTTTTTTTTTAAACTGGCAATCATTTACTCTACAAAACCAGATTGATCTTCCTGTGTAAATGATTGCCACTTAAAAAGGAGATTTATGGTAAGAACTTACCTTTGTTAAATCTCTTTCTGCGAGGTACACTGGATTCCACAGGGAATAACATCGGGGTGTAGAGTAGGATCTTGATCCGAGGCACCAACAGGCTAAAAGCTTTGACTGTTCCCAAGATGCTCAGCGCCACCTCCTCTATAACCCCGCCTCCGTGCCCAGAAGCTCAGTTTTGTTAACCAGTCCAATGCAGTAGTAGGTAAAAGATCGACAACAGTTAGTAGCCACAGACACCACACTCTGACGACAGGAGTAGGGATCAGCGGCTAATGCCATACCAACCCAAAGAAGCTAAGTGCGTCAGGGTGGGCACCCTATGGAATCCAGTGTACCTCGCAGAAAAAGATTTAACAAAGGTAAGTTCTTACCATAAATCTCGTTTTCTGCAGCGGGGTACACTGGGTTCCACAGGGAATAACATCTGCGATGTCCTAAAGCAGTTCCTCATGGGAGGGGATGCACCGCAGCGGGCACAAGAGCCCGGCGTCCAAAGGTAGCATCCTGGGAGGTGGAAGTATCGAAGGCATAGAACCCTATGAATGTGTTCACTGAGGACCATGTAGCCGCCTTGCACAATTGTACAAGGGTCGCACCACGGCGGGCCGCCCAAGAAGGTCCAACAGACTGAGTAGAATGGGCTTTGATGGTATCCGGAGCTGGAAGGCCAGCCTGTACATAAGCATGTGCAATCACCATTCTAATCCATCTGGCCAAGGTCTGCTTGTTAGCAGGCAAGCCACGCTTGTGAAAACCAAACTGTACAAAGAGAGAATCAGACTTCCTAACAGAGGCTGTCCTCTTCACACAGAAACGGAGAGCCCGTACCACATCCAAAGACCGCTTTTTGGAGGATAAATCCGGAGAGACAAAGGTCGGTACCACAATATCCTGGTTAAGGTGGAAAGAAGACACCACCTTAGGTAGATAACCAGGGCCTAACCGAAGAACCGCCCGGTCACGATGAAAAATCAGACAGGGGGACCTACAAGACAAGGCACCCAAATCTGATGCTCGTCTAGCAGAGGCAATAGCTAGCAGAAACAAGACCTTGAGGGAAAGTCACTTAAGGTCCGCAGATTCAAGAGGTTCGAACGGAGACTCTTGCAAAGCCTCCAGAACCCCCGACAAATCCCAAGGAGCCACAGGTGGGACATAGGGAGATTGAATCCGTAAAACACCATGAGTGAATGTATAAACATCAGGCAGAGTCGCAATTTTTCTCTGGAACCATACCAACAAGGAACCATGAGGGAGGCCAGCCGAAGGCCCAAGTCCAATCCCTGTTGTAGGAAGGCCAAAAGATTGGCCGTACTAAACGTGTAAACATAATGATTGTTAGATGCATGCCAAGCAAAGTAAGAATTCCAGACCCTATGGTAAATCCGAGCAGAAGCCGGCTTGCAGGCCTTCAACATAGTTTGAATGACCGCCTCAGAAAATCCTTTGGCCCTCAGTACGGAAGCTTCAAGAGCCACGCCATCAAAGCCAGTTGGGCCAAATACTGGTAAACACAAGGTCCCTGAATGAGGAGGTCTGGTCGTTGCAGAAGCAGAAGAGGACGCTCTAGCGATAGACCCTGCAGGTCTGAGAACCAATGCCGACTGGGCCACGCTGGAGCTATTAGAAGAAGGGTTCCTCCTTCTTGCTTGAACTTTCTCACTACTTTGGACAGGAGTGACACCGGAGGGAACACGTACGGCAGCCAAAAGTTCCATGGAATTGTCAATGCGTCCACGAACGTCGCTTGAGGATCCCTTGTTCTTGCTCCGAAGACTGGAACCTTGTCATTGTGTCAAGACGCTATCAGGTCTATATTATTCCCAATCACTGCCAGACCATCCCAGTATGAATGGGGAATTAGGACTGTAGGATGTGTGTACTATTATACCTACTTACCTACTCATTAGGAATATAAATAGATTTGAATTCGTTGGATGAAAAGGAGAGATAGATATAATCCGAATTGTCAATTCTAGAAGGGAGAAGGATAATAGAGGGAATGAATTGGGTATGTATATCTATTAAGGGCTAATAATCATTTGGATATATATATATATGTTTGTTCACTGATTTTTATACTGATGAATGGGTGGATGCATATGTATTTTTATTAATCTATTCATTATTATTATTGTTCTTTCTAAGTGTTAGGAGCAACACCAAAATAGCATTTCTGGAATATTAAAGGGAAGAGGGATATGTATATGTGGAGTAATTGAATATATAGGGATACTTCAAAATATAAACCGCTAATTGGTTTTTATGATTATGTGCACATATTACTATAGAGGTGACTCCACAAAGTGAAAGCTTCAAATATTGATATAATGAGAATTAGGATCGAATATCCAAAAAGAGGCTTGATTTGAATAGTCATCGCAGGTAGCGATTTGTTGCATGTAATGAACAGTGAAAACGAGGCTTGGAACGCGACGCATGGTGCGTGCGCGAGGTAGACAGAAAGACGGAGATACGAACCCGGCCTATAAGCCGAACAAGCATGGAGAGGCTCCATACACACTGAGGAAGCCGCCGAGGACATACTAAGGCGGAGAAACGCGTATGTGGATAAAAGTGAGTTTACAGCCGGCCGGCCTAATCCATTCTTCAAGCAATCACATGCTGTCTCATCATCATATTAAGGTACTCAGTACCCGGACATCCGGACCCCAGTGCTAAGGGGGAATAGGGAGTACGCTCCCCTATCTGAGTTACATCACATCCTATTTAGAGGCAGCAGATGTACCCTAGTGCTAAAGGGAATAACTTATCATAAGCTTGATACAATTGTACTGACATTACTGCTTTGCTGACCGACGATCTTTGGGACGCTATTACACCTGGGTTTATGACATCTCACTCAGAGGCAGCTGTGACAATCTAGTGTCAAAAGGAAGGATATATTATAAGCCTGTTAATATTGCTTTAACAAAACTGCTTTGCTAACCCTTGATCTTTGGGACAGTGCCGAATAAGTGACTGAAGTATTAACCCACTAATCTCTTTCTGTCATAAAAATAAACGGACAGTACATTAATTACCCTACATTGCAGGGACGCCTGCAATGTTATAGGAGTCACCTGAAAACAGTTATTCCAATTAGTGGAGTTTCCTTATGTGCACTAATGTTTTAATGTATGTTTTTAGGAGAGAATTTCTCTATGTAGAATAGTTATGTGCTATAGTAGCACTAAATACTGTATGCATATTCAAATTTTTCTTGTTTAGATTTGTGGGATATAAGAAATCCGGCCGGTAACTGTATAAGTATATACATTTTATACATTTTTTTATATATGGGAATGAATAAAATATTTAATTGAATGTTAAGCGCAGTTCCAATTTTTTGTCTTTTCAGGTCTATATCTGGTAGGCCCCACTTGTCCACCAGGAGTTGAAATACTTCTGGATGAAGGCTGCACTCTCCGGCGTGTACGTCCTGATGACTGAGGAAGTCCACTTCCCAGTTGAGGACCCCCAGAATGAACACTGCCGATATGGCTGGCAGATGGCGTCCGACCCAACAAAGGATTTTTGACACTTCCATCATTGCCATGCGGCTTCGAGTGCCACCTTGATGATTTATGTATGCCACCGTGGTGGCGTTGGCTGACTACTTGAACAGGCCTGTTCAGTACCAGATGCTGGGCTAGTTTCGGAGCATTGAACACTGCCCGCAATTCCAGAATGTTTATCGGGAGGAGAGACTTCTCCCTGGTCCATCGACCCTGAAGAGAGTGTTGCTCCAACAGCACGCCCCAACCCCACTTAGACTGGCATCCGTCATCAGAAGGAACCAGTTGGAGATCCAGAAGGGACGACCCCTGCTCAATCTGTGGTCCTGCAGCCACCAGGTCAGTGACAGACGGACCTCCGTAGACAAGGAGATCATTTGAGACCTGATCTGGTGAGGCAGGCCTTCCCACTTGGCAAGAATCAGTTTCTGCAGAGGGCGGGAATGAAATTGAGCATACTCCACCATGTCAAAAGCCAACACCATGAGGCTTAGTAATTGCATCGCCAAGTGTATCGACACACGTGGACGAGAGAGGAAGCAACGTAGCTTGCCCTGAAGCTTCAGGACTTTCTCCTGTGACAAAAACAACCTCTGGTTGTGTGTGTCCAACAATGCTCCCAGATGCACCATGCTCTGGGCAGGGATATGGGATGATTTCTTCCAGCTGATGAGCCACCCGTGGGCTTGCAGAAACTGGACCGTCAGATCCAAATGACAGGCGAGAACTTCTGGGGAATTGGCCAGGATCAGCAGGTCATCCAGATACAGCAGGATCCTGATGCCCCGATGGCAGTGTGAAGCCTTCATAACTGCCATGACCTTGGTGAAAATTTGCGGAGCCGTGGTCTGACCAAACGGTAAGGCCTGGAATTGGTAATGGAGATTGCCAATAGCAAACCGCAGGTATTGCTGATGTGACATGGCAATAGGGTAGCAGGTAAGCATCCTGTATATCCAGGGATACCATATAGTCTCCTGGTTCCAAAGCCAGGACAATAGAGCAAAGGGTCTCCATACGAAACTTGGAGACCCTCACAAACTTGTTCAAAGATTTGAGGTTGAGAAAGGGCCGGGAGGAATCACTCGGTTTGGGGACTAGGAACAGTGTTGAATAGTACCCCCTGCCCCTCTGAGCCAGAGGCACTGGCACAACCACTCCGGTGTCCAGGAGGGAGAGTTGTTGCCCTTACCTGGTCCGAAGGGATGTCCGTCCGTCAGGCAACAGTGAGGAGGGGGACGTGTCTTGAAGGATATAGCGTATCCATGAGTGACGACTTCCCGTACCCAAGCGTCTGAAGTGGTCTTCAACCATACCGGGGTGAACTGTAGAAGTTGGCCTCCCACCCTGGGATCCCCCAGGCGGATGCCCGCCCTGTCATGCCGCAGGCTTGTCAGATTTGGAAGCAGGCTGACGGGCAGCCCAGGCACATTTGGGCTTGGGCTTGGAGGTTTTGGAAGTGCGAGACTGTTTTGGGTACGCCTGACCCTTTGCTTTACCTGGAGGGCGAAAGGGAGTACTCAGCCTTCGGGGCAGAAGAAGTAGTACTAGGTAGACATGCAGTCTTAGCAGACGCAAGTCAGCGACAATCCTTTTGAGATCCTCACCAAAGAGGAAGTTTCCTTTAAACGGGAGCACCTCCAGGGTTTTCTTAGAGTCCAAGTCCACCGACCAGGACTATAACCAGAGAATACAGTGATCCAAAATGGATGTCGTAGCAGCCTTGGCCACCAGAACACCGGCATCTGAAGCTGCTTCTTTAATGTAATGAGATGCTGTGACAATATAAGAGAGACATTGTCTGGCATGTTCAGGAAAATCAGACGGAAACTCAGCCTCTACTTCCTGAGCCCACGCCTCAATAGCTTCTGCGGCCCAAGTAGCCGCAATGTTGGGCCTATGCGCAGCCCCTGCAAGGGTATAGATAGCTTTTAAGCAGCCCTCCACGTGCTTATCCGTCGGCTCCTTGAGAGAAGTGACAGTAGTGACAGGCAGAGCAGATGACACCACCAGCCGAGCGATTTGCGAGTACACCGGTGGTGGCGTTTCCCAATTTTTACTCAATTCTGCTGCAAGGGGATAGCGGGCTAGCATCTTCTTGTGCGGGGTGAATTTCTTTCCTGGCTTCTCTCAGGATTCCTGACGTATGTCAACCAAGTGGTTAGAATAATGTAAAACCAATTTAGTAACCTTCTGACGTTTGAACCTGCCTGGTTTCTTAGATGTAGTAGCAGGCTCAGGATCATCATCAATTTGAAGAATGAGCCTGATAGCCTCTAAGAGATCAGGAACATCCACCTGTGAAACAGATTCCCCATCAGAAACGTCATGATCAGAGTCTGTGGGGTCAGTATACACGCCATCTTCATCGGAAGAGGTATCCAGAACATGCGTGGATTGAGAGTAAGTAAAAGCCCGCTTAGAGGACTTCTTAGGTTTAGTCTTAGGTGGGACAGGGTCAGGAATATGTTTATCCAAAGAGTTATTCAAGTGCTGTAACTGAGTGGACAGTATCTATCCATGGCGGATTAACCGCAGGGACCATATAAGGCTGATAAGGCACAGGAGGTCCCATAGGGGGCGCAAGTCTAGTTACCAGCATAGTCAGCAAGTTAGAAAAGGCAGACCAAGGTGGGCCCTGATGTGTCCCCATAGTTACAAACTGACTGGGGGGTACAGAACCCCCAAAACCTGAACCCTCCGCAGCCATGTTATCCTCAAATGCATCTGGGACATCATAACCGCGCATGGCGGAATCAATCCCAGACCCATCGCCCCTTGTAGCTGACATAATATGAAAGCATAAACCACGGGCGACACAGTACAATGTCAGGAGATAGAACACCTAACACAAACCCCCTGTGCAGTGTGACAGCACAAACAGAGGATTTCTGAGGTAAAATGTGACTGAAAAACACAGAGAAAAATACAAAATATGTATATCCTGTGAAAAACCCATATTATCTAATAACCCTGATGCATGGAGCCCCCTCAGGTTACAGAATATAGGAATAGCAGTAGGAGTGAGATACACGGAGTAGAGATCACCCAGCAGCTATATGCACACACACACACACACACACACACACACAGTCACATGTATAATGCAGGAATTATGACAAACAATAAAACTGCACTGGACTAGCAATACTATTACTGAGTAAGGCTATGTATATAAACAGATATATCAATGCACAGTAAAAACTGGATAAATATCACAGGGTACTTGTACTAAATAACCCTAAAGTATGCACTTGTTCTTAACTAACACTGTCTAAACGACATGTAGAATACTTAAGTGTCCTGTAAATGCACAGCGCTGATGATGCAGGCGGCTTTACAGAGGAGACATTGCCCAGCAGTCCCAGAATCAGCACAGCTGTGTGTAATGGTGTCTAATCCGACCTGTGCCCTTGCCCTGGTGGTCTAGCGGGGTCCCTGTACGGCCACAGTGTCCACACCAGCGCGTGCAGCACGCCTCCTATTGGCCATGCCGGATCTCGATTTCCCCTCTTACCTCCTCCCTGAGTGCGTCCACGAGATCCTGGAGAACTTCGGTTAGTGTGTATGCCCTGGGTGAAGAACCGGAGCCTCCGCTGTACGTACCCGGCAACCAGGGATGCGGTAGTATACAGCGCCGTGGGGGAGGTGATGGAGCTGCAGCAGGAGATATCAGAATGATATCTAGCACCAGAGTGCCTCTGCTGCAGCCTTGAAGTCTTCTATCTTCTTTAAAATAGCTCTTCTTAGCTATTCTGCACTGCAAGCACCAACTTACAAACTGAGCTCCTGTGCATGGAGGCAGGGTTATAGAGGAGGCGGCGCTGAGCATCTTGGGAACAGTCAAAGCTTTTAGCCTGTTGGTGCCTCAGATCAAGATCCTACTCTACACCCCAATGTTATTACCTGTGGAATACCAGTGAACCCCGCTTCAGAAAAAAAACTGCTAAACCTTACCAAATCTCTCATGCTATTACATTTGGCCCTTGGTCTCTCCTCCAGTCCATATAAAGAAGGCATTTTCTATAAATCTTCTCCTAACAGATATATTCTCAAGAAACGGGATGTTGTTCCAGATTTTTTCATTTTCACAGTGAGCTACAAATAGATTTGCATACCCGGGAGCAAATTTCATACTCATTGCTGTCACCTGCACTTGCCTGAAGTAGAAATAGTTATGTTTTAGTATAAAATTGATTGCCGTTCCTATAAAGTTAATCTGTTTGCTAGTCAAGGTTCCTTTTTCTCCTAGTACCTAGTTGATAGCTTCGCAATCTGCCTCATGGTTCATGATAATATATAGGGAGGTTATGTCACATGTACAGAGGATGTATCCTTCTTCCCAATCGGTGTCTTGAAGTTTAATCAGAATATATGTTGTGTCTCGCAGAAAACGTTTTTGTTCTGCGATTGTTCTGTGTTTATTGCTTACTGTGTTTTATTATTTACTGTGCTTTACTATGTTTTAATCATACATAAATACTGCTGTCAACATAGATGTATCAGTAGTTTTCTGTTTAAAATAGCGCTGTAGGAGGAACCTCTTTTACATACAAATGTAATACCTGTGGAGGATTACAGGCTTATTCATCCCATCCAGCAGCCGTTTAGTCAGAGGGAGCAGCGCAAGTTTTCTATACCTATATTCTGAGGTACAGATTGTCTCCTCTTATCATTGCTGCAGTCATGTTAAACAGCCCTTCTAGTAGTGCATAGTCATGAGCACATTTGCTAATGCCAGGCGTCATTTTGTGAATTTAATTGTATTACTACTGCGGCTGTATCTGCATATGAAATGCTATGTTACAGGGGTTTTCCTTGAAAACACTGTAATGTAGCATTTTGTATGCAGATATAGCCGCAGTCGCACACAGAATGCAGGCATGCCACATTTTATTTAAATCAGTAGAATCTGCTTGTGTGTCTTATGCATTTCCTGGATGTTAGCCTAGTTGCATGGGAACCTGATGCAAGTTGCATGCTGTCTCTTTCACACCAGGCATCTGTGAGGACACATTATTTAACCAAAAATCTTGACAAAATTGTACCCCTCTAGAATTCGGGTATATTATAATGCTCAATCCACTTCATACAACAAAGGTGCTTTGACATACTATAGTAGCTACAATGTTTGAAGACACGTAGTATATACAGTGGGGCAAAAAACTATTTGGACAGCCACATTGTATGATTTTTAAACAATTTATTTGTATATTCTTGCGGGAAAATAAATATTTGGACAATCAAAAAGTTTAACTCAATACTTTGTAATATAACCTCGGTTGGCAATTACAGAGGTCAAACGTTTCCTGTAGTTCTTGACCAGGTTTGCACACACGGTAGCAGGTATTTTGGCCCACTCTTCCATGCAGATCTTCTCTAGATCTGTCATGTTTTGGGGCTGTCGCCGGGCAACACGGACTTTCATCTCCCTCCACAGATTTTCTATTGGGTTGAGGTCTGGAGACTGGCTAGGCCACTCCAGGACCTAGAAATGCTTCTTACGGAGCCACTCCTTAGTTGCCCGGGCGGTGTGTTTGGGGTCATTGTCATTCTGGAAGACCGAGCCACGTTCCATCTTTAATGCTCTTACTGAGGGAAGGAGGTTTTTGCCCAAAATGTCACGATACATGGCCCCATTCATCCTCTCCTTAATATGGATCAGTCGTCCTGTCCCCTTTTCAGAAAAGCAGCCCCAAAGCATGATGTTTCCACCCCCATGCTTCACAGTGGGTATGGTGTTCTTGGGATGCCATTCATCATTCTTCTCCCTCCAAGCACGGCAAGTGGAATTTATACCAAAAACTTCGATTTTGCTATCATCTGACAACATTACATTCACCCAATCCTCCTCTGGATCATCCAGATGGTCACTGGCAAACTTTAGAGGGCCTGTTAAAGAAGAAGTAACAGGTCTGTGAGAGTCAGAAATCTTGCTGCTTGGTAGGTGTCCAAATATTTGTCACAAGAATATACAAGTAAATTGTTTAAAAATCATAGAATGTGGGGGTGTGGCCTGGCTAACAAAGGGTGCAGTCATAAGCTTGGAGAGCTCCTTTCCTATGGATATAAAAACTACCCTTTTAACCTGCTCACATCCACCCCAGTGATTCCCCAGGGACATCAGTGGTGTCACTCATTGCACAGGCACTCCGAAGGTCAGGTTGCAGAGCCGGGGGGTCACTCTAAGTGCCCCTGCAGGTTGTGGCCTTCCTCCTGCACCAAGCCGTGGACTGGAGTACCCTCCTCACTCCCACCGCGGGAGCCCTGCTGGTGCAGTTCCCGTGGACTTGCTTACCGTGGGTCCCTCTCCCTCTCAGCTGCAGGACAGAGCGTCAGCGCACCTGCAGCATCCCCTGCTACCCTCCAACCAACGCGGTTCCGGAGCTCAGATCCATGATCCCGGGTGGACGCAGCATTGTCTTCTCCACTGGGGGAGGAGGCGGGCGGCAGCCTTGGCGGCGGGAGATCTGTGCACTGTGCCTGACGGCCGGCGGTCAGCAGTGTGCTGGTGCTCCCTCTGCAGCATCCAGGCGCCACACATCTAGGTGCTGGCGCTCCTCTGCAACATCGCTGCTGGCTAATGCTAGGGCTCTTCCACCCATCTAGGCAGCCCTCCACTGTTACTATATGGTAAGCTTGCTGAGTCCCACAGCACATGAAGCTGGAGTTTTTTCAGCCCCCCCCAGTGAGTTTTCCTATATTTATATACAGCCTGCCCCTGTCGTGCTGCAGTGTCTAGTATTAGAATTAGTTACACACACGGCACTTTCTGCTACACTGAAACGCAGCTGCCGGCATTTGGGTCTGCCCTCCAGGCTTATCTACCCTTGCCCATTCCCTGGTAGCTGGATAGCCCCCCCCTATAAGGGGCTTTTGTGGGCAGCGGATTGCACTCTGCAACCCATTATAGGTATATTGCTCAGGGTCTGTCGCAGTACCTGTATACTACCCTGCTGTTTAGAACGCCTCCAGCTCCTGTATAAGGAAGTGTCTATCGATTTGTGGGGTACACCCCAGCCTGGTATGTTCTGATTTTGTTCCCTCTTGTTCACCCGGAACCTCTACTGTCCCGCTTGTTTACTACGTCTTTTTTGCTCAAGACTCAATATGTCCAAAAATAACAACAAAGGAGGAAAACAAAAAAATACCCAACAGGGCATTATGCAACACCTCTCCAGGTCATCTCATCACCCATCAGACTCACCGCCTGCCTCTCCAGCGGACTTTTAGTGCCGATGCTGCGCCTGGTGATTCTATTGCAACTAAAAATGACATTCAGGCTATGATGGCGGATTTGAATAAAACCCTCACCTCTAATTTCCAGCAACTGTTTGCCGATTTATGCAGGGACTTGGCCTCTCTTTCCGGACGCACGGCGGCGGTGGAATCCAAGGTGGAGTCCAACTCCAAGGGTCTGCTGGATGTCTCTCCGGACATTAATTATCTCTACCGTGACGTGGAATTCCTCCGCGATAGAACAGAAGATCTCAAAAACAGAGAAAGGCGATGCAATCTTCGCATTCGGAATGTACCGGAATCGGTTGCCCCTCAGGACCTGGAACCTTTCCTACTACGTTTGTTCCAGATGCTCGTCCCAGCACTCAAGGATCAACCGTGTCATACTGAACGGGCTCACAGAGCCCTTCGGCCGATAGATGGTGACCCTCCCAGGGACGTGGTGTTGAAATTTCTCTCTTTCAAGACTAAGGAACAGGTGTCTGCCTCTAGCAAAGCGATGCCACACATACTTTTTGAGGGGTCCCACTTACAGATTTTCCAAGATTTGGCCCCTTCCACCATCATTAAACGTAGGGAAATGCGAGACGTCACAACGGTTCTTTGAGACAACGGATACAAGTATAAATGGGGATTCCCGTTCCGCTTAATAGTTGATGTGAATGGCCGCCCGATGTCGTTGAGGGATCCTAAGGAAGGGAAAGACCTGCTTCATAGGCTCCAGCTCTCCGCATCCAGGATCGGTCCCTCCTCTGGTGATCCATCCGGATCTTAAGCTTGGACTTTCAACAGATGTTCGGAGGTCCTGTGACCCGTTCCTGATATTCTCCAGTTCAGTGCATGTTATACCTGGTATTGGGTAGTTTTGGACCATTTGTTCCTGCCAATGCCTACTGCTAACATTATTATTCTGCTCCTGTTCTTTTCTTATGTTACACCCAGTGTCCTCCTTTGGCCGGGTTACACAGTGCTGACAGGAGTTGGTAATGTATGTTTTCCCTACATTAAGCTATTATGTCATGTTATTTTGTTTGCCACCCTGGTATAGTTACTGTTAGCAACTTCACTTTCAATATTATCTTTACTGTACGCCTGTACGTAGTTATGTTGTGCTCAAAGTTCATTGGTTCTGGGTGGACAGTCCCCTGTCCACTTGGCCTGTGCCACCCCCTCCCTACACCTGGGACTTACATGAGCTTCCCTGTTCCCTTAGCTCCCTTATTTTTTCTACTTGTATTTTTGTATAGCACTCCCAAAACTTGGGTCCCCTAGGTTTGTGTTCCTTCAAGAAACCCATTTTAAGAGCGGATCTCACCCTTCACTAGTCTCTAGGCGCATTCCCACGGTACTGTATTCTTCTCACACCTCAAAGAAAAATGGGGTAGCTGTCATGCTACTGGCGTCTGTCTCCTCCCAGTTTCTTTCCACTAAAGTGGATAAGGATGGGCGGTATATTAATATGGTATGCCAAATGGGCCCTCAGATTATGACTTTGGTAAACCTGTATGCTCCCAATGTGGGCCAATGTGGCTTTTTCCGCAAACGCTTTATTGACATTCAGTCCCTCCGTAGAGGTATCCTCATAGTGCGTGGGGACTTTAATTCTGTAATATCGCCCGAATTAGACCACAGTAAGCCACGCCACTCCCCTCTTCCATGCCCACCCATGGGAAATCTTAGGAAACATATGGCCGAAGCTGGTCTCTTTGATACATGGTGGGCGCATTACCCGACCTCCAGGGATTACACAGTCTTCTCTAATCCCCATGGTTCATATTTCCACATTGACATGATCGTTGGTTGTAGTGGGTTACTGCAAAGCTTAGTGAAGGTAGACATTGTTCCTAATGTTTGGTCTGACCATGCGATAGTTCTAGCTACCATCAATCCTCTAGACTACCCGACAGGTCGCCCTACTTGGCGGTTGAACGAGACTCTTCTCCGGATGCCCCATTTTAAGGAACACGTTAGATCCCAACTGGAGGATTATTTTAACAACGTCACGGATGATGTTCCCCTCCCCACAATCTGGGAAGCACATAAGGCCATCATTAGAGGGGCAATAATTAAATATGATACACATAGAAAAAGGCAACAGACTGAGAGGATGGCTACTCTCACCTCTCAACTAACGCAGCTTGAGCATGTCCATAAGCAGTCCCACTCCTCACAGGTCCTTCGTCAGATTCAAAGTATCAGGGGAGAGCTTCAATCCTTCCTCACAGAGAAATCCCTTCAGTATCTGAATCAAAAATTCTATGTAAAAAGTAACAAATCTGATTCCCTATTAGCGCCCACTCTTAGAACTAAAAAAGCTTTGCAGACCATCCTGGCTCTCAGGAATGGTTTGAATATTCTTAGTTACGACCCAAGCTCCATTAATAAATCCTTCTATAACTATTACAAATCTCTATATAATCTTGAAGAGCCTGTGTAGAGTCCTGATCTGCCATCAGCGGTGGCCCAGGAATATCTAGCCGCCTGTAAACTTCCTTGCCTCCCTACCTCCGCAGTTAGCAAGTTGAATTCCCCAATCTCAGTCGAGGAATTTGACACTGCCCTGAAATCTCAGAAACCGTCTTAAGCGCCGAGACCGGACGGGTTCCCCATGTCGTTATAAATCCTTTTCTGGTTTATTGGCCCCCCATCTGATCACTGTTTTTAACAAAATAATGCTTGGGGAACGTTTCCATGCAGACTCACTAAAATCGGAAATTATTGTGTTGCTCAAACCGGGAAAGGACCCGACTAGTTGTACTAGCTATAGGCCAATTTCCCTTCTTAATGCAGACATTAAGCTATTCACAAAGATTTTGGCGATCCGGTTGAATACATATTTGGTCCAATTGATTGACGCTGATCAGGTGGGATTTGTCCCGACCAGACAGGCCCTCGACAATACGAGACGTACAGTCAACTTGATCTTATATATCAATAAACACAAACTACCATCCATTCTTTTGTCACTCGACGCCGAGAAGGCCTTCGACCGCTTGTCCTGGCATTTTATGTTTCAAACCCTTCGGTCCTATGGTTTTTGCGGTAACTTCTTGTCTGCTATACAAGCTCTGTACCACAATCCCACGGCATCCGTTTCCAGCAATGGGCTCTCCTCCCCCTCCTTCGGATTAGGTAATGGTACCCAACAGGATTGTCCTTTATCACCCGTTATACGTCCTTAGTATTGAACCGCTGGCAGCTCACATTAGAATGAATCCAGATATGAAAGGGATCGCAGTCCTAGGCACACAATATAAAATATATTTTTTTGCAGATTATGTCCTACTTTCTCAGTCCTCCCCTATGACCTCACTCCCTAACTTACGGGCCGCACTTTCGTTGTTTGGGAGGATAACGGGACATAAAGTTAATAGTGCCAAATCTGAGGCGCTAGCACTTCACCTCCCCAGTGCTATTGTGCAGCTTCTAGAGACAAATTTGGAGTATATAAGGCGGCCTCAGTCCATCAAATATCTGGGGATCCAGATCACAAAGCATTACGACCAGCTATTCGAGGCCAATTTTCTCCCGCTTCTGCAAAGTATTAGGAAGGACTTGGCTAAATGGGATCCCTTGTGTATATCGTGGACTGGTAGAATTAACTCTGTTAAAATTAATATCTTGCTGCGACTGATTTACTTGCTTCAAACCATCCCCATGGTAGTCCCGACTTCATTTCTCCATACTGTGCAATCTGTGTGTGGCAAATTTATTCGGTCGAACAAACGGCCCAGACTTAGGAGATCTTGCATCTCTAAACCGGCGACCGCCGGAGGTCTGGGGCTCCCTATATTTGAACGTTATTTCCAGGCTCTGCAATTGAGCCACATTACTGCCTGTCATACGCCTGAGGGTAGTAGGTAGTGGGTGTCCCTGGAAAACGACCTTATTAACTACTGCTCGGTTAGTTTCCTTCCGTGGCTCCCTCCACATTTAAGACCAGCCTCGGTACATGATGTCCCATGTGTCCATTCTGTCTTGAAAGTATGGGCTAGTTTAAACAAGAAAATCGATTTAGCAGCTTATCCCTACCCTTTGACTCCTCTCTGGCGTCACCCCAGTTTTCCTCTGGGTTGTGTATCCTCTTACATGCATCCTTGGGTCGAAGCGAGTATAAACAGGATTTCACACATTTCAGGGGATTCGGCTCCACAAGATTTCTCAGCATTGCGTGAAAAATACGATATTCCAGAAACCCGGTACTTTGCTTACTTGCAGCTTACCAGCTTTGTACGCTCTTTGTATACATCTGGTACACTCAGAAAACCCCATCCATTTGAGTGAATTTGTATTTACGACCCAGAACGCAGAGGCATTGTTTCTGCTTCATACTCTCTTCTGGCCGGCTCCTCATCTCCCAAGGAACCATTTGAATTGGCCTGGGAACGAGACTTGGGTGTGGCCTTGGAGAAGGAGTGGTCGGAGATCAGGTGTTCAATTGCCAAGGCCTCTATAAACACAAATCTTAGGGAAAATGCATTCAAAGTTTACTCAAGGTGGTATATGGTTCATGAGAGATGACATCAAATCTTTCCAACGAGTTCGGATCTCTTCTGGAGAAAGTGTGGAGGCACAGGCTCTTTTATACATGTGTTGTGGGATTGCCCTTTGCTTACTTCTTACTGGGATAACGTCCTTACTCTCGTTAGGAATATCCTCCAGATTTCCACTCCTATTAGCCCATTACACGCCTTGTTGTGCAAACCTCTGGAAGGGATTTCTAGACCCTTGAGAAAACTCTGCTCCCATATCCTTAATGCGGCCAAGTTACTAATTGCAACACAATGGAAGCAGCCTGCAGCTCTTTCTATGCAAAATGTAATAAACAAAATTTGGTTTATTTCATCAATGGAATACCTCACTGCCTTGCTTCAGGATTCAGTAGTCAAATTCCGAGACACGTGGAGTCCTTGGTATCTATATTTCCATAGACAAATTCCGGGTTCTGTATAGTTACAAATTTAGTTTCATATATAAATTCTGATTCTAATTTTTTTCTATTGTTATGTGTTTTGTGCCCTCTTTCTCTTGTCTAATCCATTATATTCTACTCTGTATGGATTGAAGCGGTATTTTTTCTCCCTCCCTCCCCCCTTACCTTCCTTTCCCATTTCCCCTTCCAGATGTATTGTACAGTTGTTATTATACTGTTGATTCTTTCTGCCCCCCCCCCCCCAAAAAAAAAGAAAAAAAAAAGAAAAAATAAATGACAAAATTGGTGGACTTGATAATGTATGTTTTGTTTTGGAATATACTTTATTGTTTTATATGTTTTGGTACAGTATATCGAATTGTATCTTGCTATTGCTTCCTGTTGACTTTATTTGGATTGTACAGTTTTGCTCTCCACTATTATAAATAAAGAGAATAAAAAAAAGAAAAAAATCATACAATGTGATTTCCTGTGGTTTTTTTTTTTCAGATTCTGTCTCTCACAGTTGAAGTGTACCTATGATGGAAATTACAGACCTCTCATCTTTTTAAGTGGGTCAACTTGCACAATCGGTGGCTGTCCAAATACTTTTTTGCCCCACTGTATGGCATTGTGCACATCTACACACATTCTGTAAAATGGTACAGATGTGTTCTCATACATTTAACTTTTTTTGCACCATATGGCATATGTCTGGAGCAATTCCCTTGTTGTGCACATTTTACTCAATTTTGATCACATATTGGGTCAGATGTAATGGATTGCGAGACGACCGGTGCTCCGAGACTCCGGCTGACCTCATACATTTTTTTTTAAAGCAGCAAAACCAACAAGTGCTGTCTCTGCCATAAAGGTCATTCTGAATTTTTCTGGGCAGCAATCCTATCCTGATAACATAAGAGAATGAAGACTAATTTTATACAACTGTTTATATAGTTGTATAGTTTATGAGGTTGAAAAAAAAAAACAATTTGACCATCGAGTTCAACCTATTTGTGGTCTCCTATACTGTATTATTTTTAGGACTAATTTAATCTGTAGTGAAAGTTGGGTGTTTTGTTTATTCCTCTTTTTTGTTTAACTATAGTGTGTGATCTACCTACCACAACCCTGTATATCGTTATCCTTTAGGAATTTATCTAGCCCATTCTTAAAAGTATTGACCGAGTCCACCATTACTACTCTATCTGGCAGGGAATTCCAAACACGTATTGTCCTTACTGTGAAGAAACCTTTTCGTCTGTGTATGCAAAATCTCCGCTCTTCTAACCTAAGCGGATGTCCACGTGTACTCGGATTTGCTCTTACCAAAAACAGATCCCCCACAAGCTCTGTGTATTGTCACCTTATATATTTGTAATGTTAATCATTTCCCCTCTTAACCTCTTTTCCAGTGTAAACATGCCTAGCCTAGCAAGCCTTTCCTCATAGTGCAGCGTCTCCATCCCCCTAAACAGTTTGGTCGCCCTCCGCCTGAACCTTTTCTAGTTCCAGGATATCCTTTTTGTAGTATGGTGCCCAAAATTGTGAACAGTATTCAAGATGTGGCCTCACTAGGGATTTATATAATGGGAGTATAACACACTCATCCCTTGCATCAATTCCCCGCTTTATGCATGCTAATACCTTGTTTGCATTCTTTGCTGCAATCCTACTTTGGGTACTGCTGCTAAGTTTGTTGCTATGTGAACATCTAAGTTTTTTCTAGTACAGAAACCCCTAATTTTACCCCATTTAGCATGTAGGTGGTATTTATGTTCTTGCTACCAAGATCTTTTTTGTTTGCAAATCTAAAAATGATCTTTTTTCTTTTCAAATCTAAAAATTGCTATAATGTTTAAACTCAATTTGATAATAAACTCACTATGATTATCTACTCAGCCAAATTTTATAGAAATATTTTCTGCAAAGTGATAGCTTAAGGATGATACAGTTCCAAAAATATACCCCTCTTGTTTTAACATGGACAAACTGATTTTTAACTTTTCCCCACAAAAAAAACACACTACCAATCTTTTCCTGCATTCAGACTGTAATCCTTTAAATTATTTTAATGGTATTAAATAAAAAAAGAAGGGATTAATGATGGAAAGCACAGCTACACCTACTGTATACATATATACTTTACAGAATAATAATAATCAAAATACAATATATACTGTATCAAATTTAAGTGATGCATGTCAAAAGGAGTTTTATTTTCAAAATGCATATATTGTACATATTTAGCAATGCCCAATATTTCTTTCTTCAGGTCTTTATAGGTAAGGCTGATCACTTGACAATTTCAACGCGGGAGAACAAGTTCCGGGTGTCACTGGCTTTTTCAATGAATTTGCAACTGCCATATCACAACTGCAAAAAGAAATACATAAAATAAATTACAACATAATAAATTATAACATATGTGACAATTCCAGCTCCCATGAATATACTGAAGAACATAACTATGTCAATTTGAATGGTCTGGGTGAGCAGGAATCTCCCACACATTTGGAAACAGCTAAAATAAGAATTTACTTACCGATAATTCTATTTCTCGTAGTCCGTAGTGGATGCTGGGGACTCCGTCAGGACCATGGGGAATAGCGGGCTCCGCAGGAGACAGGGCACATCTAAAAAAGCTTTTTAGGTCACATGGTGTGTACTGGCTCCTCCCCCTATGACCCTCCTCCAAGCCTCAGTTAGGTACTGTGCCCGGACGAGCGTACACAATAAGGAAGGATCTTGAATCCCGGGTAAGACTCATACCAGCCACACCAATCACACCGTACAACTTGTGATCTGAACCCAGTTAACAGTATGATAACAAAACGAAGTAGCCTCCGAAAAGATGGCTCACAACAATAGTAATAACCCGATTTTTGTAACAATAACTATGTACAAGCATTGCAGACAATCCGCACTTGGGATGGGCGCCCAGCATCCACTACGGACTACGAGAAATAGAATTATCGGTAAGTAAATTCTTATTTTCTCTAACGTCCTAGTGGATGCTGGGGACTCCGTCAGGACCATGGGGATTATACCAAAGCTCCCAAACGGGCGGGAGAGTGCGGATGACTCTGCAGCACCGAATGAGAGAACTCCAGGTCCTCCTTAGCCAGAGTATCAAAATTTGTAAAATTTTACAAACGTGTTCTCCCCTGACCACGTAGCTGCTCGGCAAAGTTGTAATGCCGAGACTCCTCGGGCAGCCGCCCAGGATGAGCCCACCTTCCTTGTGGAATGGGCATCTACATATTTCGTCTGTGGCAGGCCTGCCACAGAATGTGCAAGCTGAATTGTACTACAAATCCAGCGTGCAATAGACTGCTTAGAAGCATGAGCACCCAGCTTGTTGGGTGTATACAGTATAAACAGCAAGTCAGACTTTCTGACTCCAGCCGTCCTAACTATATATATATATATATATATATATATATATATATATATATATATATATTTTTAGGGCCCTGACCACGTCTAGTAACTTGGAGTCCTCCAAGTCCCTAGTAGCCGCAGGCACCACAAGAGGTTGTTTCAGGTGAAAACGCTGACACCCCTTTATGAAGAAACTGGAGACGAGTCCCAGTTCTGTCCTGTTCAAATGGAAAATTTTAATATGGGCTTTTGTAAGACAAAGCCGCCCATTCTGACAATCGCCTGGCCGAGGCCAGGGCTAACAACATGGTCACTTCCCATGTGAGATATTTGTCAACAGCATGGTCACTTTCCATGTGAGATATTTCAAATCCACAGATTTGAGCGGTTCAAACCAATATGATTTTAAGAAATCCCAACACTATGTTGAGATCTCACGGTGCCCCTAGGGGCACAAAAAAGCTGTATATGCAATACATCCTTTACAATCTGGACTTCAGGAACTGAAGTCAATTCTTTCTGGAAGAAAATCTACAGGGCCGAAATTTAAATGTTAATGAACCCCAATTTGAGGTCCAAAACACTCCTGTTTTCAGGAAGTGTAGAAATCGACCTAGTTGAATTTCCGTCGTGGAGCCTTCCTGGCCTCACCCACGCAACATATTTTCACCACATGTGGTGATGACGTTGTGCGGTCACCTCCTTCCTGGCTTTGACCAGGGTAGGTATGACCTCTTATGGAATGCCTTTTCCCCTCAGGATCCGGCATTCAACCGCCATGCCGTCAAACGCAGCCGCGGTAAGTCTTGGAATAGACATGGTACTTGCTGAATCAAGTCCCTTCTTAGCTCCCCAGGCCCTTAGTCCTCTGTGAGCATTTCTTGAAGTTCCGGGTACCAAGTCCCTCTTGGCCAATCCGGAGCCACTAGTATAGTTCATACTCCTCTCTGTCTTATAATTCTCAATACCCTGGTTATGAGAAACAGAGGAGGGAACACATACACAGACTGGTACACCCACGGTGTTACCAGAACATCCACAGCTATCGCCTGAAGGTCTCATGACCTGGCGGAATACCTGTCCCGTTTTTTGTTCGGGCGGGACGCCATCATGTCCACCTTTGGTCTTTGCCAACGGTCCACAATCATGTTGAAAAACTTCCCTATGAAGTTTCCACTCTCCCGGGTGGAGGTCATGCCTGCTGAGGAAGTCTGCTTCCCAGTCGTCCACTCCCGGAAAGAACACTGCTGACAGTGCTATCACATGATTTTCCGCCTAGCGAAAAATCCTTGCAGTTTTCACTGCCCTCCTGCTTCTTGTGCCGCCCTTCTGTTTACGTGGGCGACTGCCGTGATGTTATCCCACTGGATCAATACCGGCTGACCTTGAAGCAGAGGTCTAGCTAAGGTTAGAGCATTATAAATTTGCTCTAAGCTTATTTATGCGGAGAGAATTCTCCAGACTTAATCACACTTCCCTGGAAATTTTTTCCCTGTGTGACTGTTCCCCAGCCTCTCAGGCTGGCCTCCGTGGTCACCAGCATCCAATCCTGAATGCCGAATCTGCGGCCCTCTAGAAGATGAGCACTCTGTAATCACCACAGGAGAGACACCCTTTTCCTTGGATATAGGGTTATCCGCTGATGCATCTGAGGATGCGATCCGGACCATTTGTCCAGCAGATCCCACTGAAGAGTTCTTGCGGGAAATCTGCCGAATGGAATTGCTTCGTAATAAGCCACCATTTTTACCAGGACTCTTGTGCAATGATGCACTGACACTTTTCCTGGTTTTAGGAGGATCCCGATTAGCTCGGATAACTCCCTGGTTTTCTCCACTGGGAGAAACACGTTTTTCTGGACTGTGTCCAGAATCTTCCCTAGGAACAGTAGACGTGTCGTCGGAAAAAGCTGCGATTTTGGAATATTTAGAATCCACTCGTGCTGTCGTAGAACTACTTAAGATAGTGCTACTCCGACCTCCAACTGTTCTCTGGACCTTGCCCTTATCAGGAAAGCGTCCATGTTTCTTTTAAGAAAAATCCTCATTCCGGCCATTACCTTGGTAAAGACCCGGGGCGCCGTGGACAATCCAAACGGCAGCGTCTGAACTGATAGTGACAGTTCTGTACCAGGAACCTGAAGTACCCTTGGTGAGAAGGGCAAATTTGGACCTGTAGGTAAACGTCTCTGATATCCAGTGACATCATATCGTCCACTTCTTCCTGGTTCGCTATCACTGCTCCGAGTGACTCCATCTTGATTTGAACGCTTGTATGTAAGTGTTCAAATATTTCAGATCTCACCGAGCCGGTTGGCTTCAGTACCACAATATAGTGTGGAATACTACCCCCTTCCTTGTTGTAAGAAGGGTACTTTGATTATCACCTGCTGGGAATACAGCCTGTGAATTGTGTGAGGGGGAGACGTCTCGAATTTCCAATGTACACCTGGGATATTACATGTAGGATCCCGGAGTTCCCTTGCGAGTGTTGCTGAAACTCTTGAGATGACCCCCTACCGCACCTGAGTCCGCTTGTACGGCCCCAGCGTTATGCTGCGGACTTGGCAGAAGCCGTGAGGAGCTTCTGTTCCTGGGAATGAGCTGCTTGCTGCAGTCTTCTTCCCTTTCCTCTCCCCCTGGGCAGATATGACTGGCCTTCGCCCGCCTGCCCGTATGGGGACGAAAGGACTGAGACTGAAAAGACTGTGTCCTTTTCTGCCAATATGTGACTCGGGGTAACCAAAGGTGGATTTTTCAGCTGTTGCCATGGCCACCAGGTCCAATGGACCGCCCCTTTATACGGCAATACTTCCATATGCCGTCTGGAATCTGCCTCACCTGACCACTGTCGTGTCTTCGTCTGGCAGATATGTACATCACATTTACTCTTGATGCCAGAATGCAAATATGCCTCTGCGCATCACACATATATAGAAATGCATCCTTAAAATGCTCTATAGACAATAAAATCCTGTCCCTGTCAAGGGTATCAAAATTTTCAGTCAGGAAATCCGACCAAGCCCCCTCAGCGCTGCACATCCAGGCTGAGGCGATTGCTGGTCGTAGTATAACACCAGTATGTGTGTATATACTGTTATGATATTTTCCAGCTTCCTATCAGCTGGCTCCTTGAGGGCGGCCGTATCTGGAAACGGTAACGCCATGTTTTTTTATAAGCGTGTGAGCGCCTTGTCCACCCTAAGGTGTGTTTTCCAACTCGCCCTTACTACTGGCGGGAAAAAGGGTATACCGCCCATAACTTTCTGTCGGAGGAACCCCACGTATCATCACACACTTCATTTAATTTATCTGATTCAGGCAAAACTACAAGTAGTTTATTCCCACCCTACAAAATACCCTTATTTGTGGTACTTGTGGTATCAGAAATACGTAACACCTCCTTCATTGCCCTTAACATGTAACTTGTGGCCCTAAAGGAAAAATACGTTTGTTTCTTCACCGTCGACACTGGGGTCAGTGTCCGTGTCAGTGTCTGTCGACCGACTGAGGTAAATGGGCGTTTTTACAAGCCCCTGACGGTGTCTGGGACGCCTGGACCGATACTAATTTGTCCGCCGGCTGTCTCATGTCGTCAACCGGCTTGCAGCGTGTTGACATTATCACGTAATTCCATAAGTAAGCCATCCATTCTGGTGTCGACTCCCTAGAGAGTGACATCACCATTACAGGCAATTTTCTCCGTCTCCTCACCAACATTTTCCTCATACATGTCGACACACACGTACCGACCTACAGCACACACATACAGGGAATGCTCTGATAGAGGACAGGACCCACTAGCCCTTTGGGGAGACAGAGGGAGAGTTTGCCAGCACACACCAAAAGCGCCATAATGTATATAACAACCCTAGAAGGTGTTGTTTCTATATATGGGCTCTTAATATATAATTATATCGCCAATTTATGCCCCCCTTCTCTTTAACCCTGTTTCTGTAGTGCAGGGGAGAGTGGGAGCCTTCCTCACCAGCGGAGCTGGTCAGGAAAATGGCGCTGAGTGCTGAGGAGAATAAGCTCCGCCCCTTTCACGGCGGGCTTTTCTCCCGGTTATTAGGAAAACTGGCCTGGGTTAAATACATACATATAGCCTTAATGGCTATATGTGATGTATTTATTTGCCTCTAAGGTAATCTATATTGCTGCCCAGGGCGCCCCCAGCAGCGCCCTGCACCCTCCGTGACCGAGATCAGTGAGCCGTGTAGCAACAATGGCGCACAGCTGCAGTGCTGTGCGCTACCTTCATGAAGACTGAGGAGTCTTCTGCCGCCTGTTTCCGGACCTCCGTTCTGCCGTTCTTCAGCGTCTGTAAGGGGGATCGGCGGCGCGGCTCCGGGACGAACCCCAGGCTGACCTGTGTTCCGACTCCCTCTGGAGCTCAGTGTCCAGTAGCCTAAAACTTCAATCCTCCTGCACGCAGGTGAGTTGCAAGTCTCTCCCCTAAGTCCCTCGTTGCAGTGATCCTGTCGCCAGCAGGAATCACTGATTAGAAACCTAAAAAAAAAACTTTTCTAAACAGCTCTTTAAGAGAGCCACCTAGATTGCACCCTCTCGGACGGGCACAAAAACCTAACTGAGGCTTGGAGGAGGGTCATAGGGGGAGGAGCCAGTACACACCATGTGACCTAAAAAGCTTTTTTAGATGTGCCCTGTCTCCTGCGGAGCCCGCTATTCCCCATGGTCCTGACGGAGTCCCCAGCATCCACTAGGACGTTAGAGAAAAGCTAGTAACTTTGATCACGCAACCCCATATTGTAGGAATGCAGCCTTGTTATATTATCACAGGGGTGGCATAGTAGCAGGTACATTAGTTACAGAATGAACACTGGAGGTCATTCCGAGTCGCTCGCTCGGAAAATTTCTTCGCATCGCAGCGTTTTTCCGCTTAGTGCGCATGCGCAATGTCCGCACTGCGACTGCACCAAGTAAATTTGCTATGAAGTTTGGATTTTTACTCACCGCTTTTTCTTCGCTCAGGCGATCGTAGTGTGATTGACAGGAAATGGGTGTTACTGGGCGGAAACAGGCCGTTTTATGGGCGTGTGGGAAAAAACGCTACCGTTTCCGGAAAAAACGCGGGAGTGGCTGGAGAAACGGAGGAGTGTCTGGGCGAACGCTGGGTGTGTTTGTGACGTCAAACCAGGAACGATAAGCACTGAACTGATCGCAGATGCCGAGTAAGTCTGAAGCTACTCTGAAACTGCTACGAGATGTGTAATCGCAATATTGCGAATCTTTCGCTCGCAATTTTAAGAAGCTAAGATTCACTCCCAGTAGGCGGCGGCTTAGCGTGTGCAATACTGCTAAAATCGCCTTGCGAGCGAACAACTCGGAATGAGGGCCCCTGTTAGGTGTTCTGGTTGACACTACTTGAATTTCCATTGTTTCCTAGCCATAACCATAGTAACATACTGTAGTTTCTGAGGTTGATAAAAATCAATTTGTCCATCGAGTTCAACCGGTTAGTGATCTCCTACACTGTGATATTTTAAAACTAATTTCTCTTACGTCTTAGAGGATGCTGGGGTCCATTTTAGTACCATGGGGTATAGACGGTTCCGCAGGAGCCTTCGGCACTTTAAGACTTTTTAACAGTGTGAACTGGCTCCTCCCTCTATGCCCCTCCTCCAGACCTCAGTTTAGAAAATGTGCCCAGGAGACTGGATGCACACCAGTGGAGCTCTACAGAGTTCTGCTGGAAAAGACTTTGTTAGGTTTTTTATTTTACAGGAAAGCTGCTGGCAACAGCTTCCCTGCTTCGTGGGACTTAGGGGGGGAAGTAGGAACCAACTTCTCAATCAGTTCAATGGCTCTGCTTCCGCTGACAGGACACCATTAGCTCCTGAAGGGTACTGAATACAGCCCTTGCCTGGCTGCTGCTCACTCCCACAGCACTGCCGCCACACCCTAATAGAGCCAGAAGTCAGAAGGCTGGTGAGTATTTACCGGAGACCTGCAAAGAGGGGCCCTCAGGTCATCATGGCGGCATTAAGGTACCAGCGCAGCGCGCGCCGCTGCGCACAAACATGTCTCACAGCACAGGGTGTAGGGCGCACTCTGGGGACATGAAAAATAAAATCCTTACTCTCACTGGCGACAAAGTACACACAAGGGAGCCGCTGGTGTACATACCCCTGCCAGTATAAATATTGTATTCCTGAGGCTGAACCGCGCCATTACAGGGGGCGGGGCTTCTCCTCAGAATTACTAGTAACACTTTGGTGCCATTTTCTCCTCACAGAGACACCGGAGCGCTGATCCTGAACGCTGCTTCTGCTCACACATCGCTGATACAAGTACCAGGGTGTTATAGAAGGGGAGGGGAGCGCATAGTTATTGAAGTCTGCGGGCTTCATATTGGATAAATAAGCGCTGTGGTTGTGAATTTATTGTATGCAATACATATAGGGCGCGTGGTATGGACTGGCAATCCCCTCTGGGTCTCTCTGACAGACTTTAGGTAGATCTGTCCCCAATAGCTCCCCTGTGTGTGTGAGAGGTGTGACTGTACACGTGTGTAACATGTCTAGAGAAAGCTCTTCCCCAGAGGAACCCATTTTGGAGGCACAAGAGTGTTCGGAGCCTGTGTGGGTGAGAAAGCTGCAGAGTAATATTTAAATTCTCTGAGTCTGAACAACAGACAAAGCAATGGAGACAGTCTGTGGAGGATGCTCTGTTTGCTGATTCCTCCACGTCACCCACTCGGGACCCCTCCTGTTCCCAGAAAAGGTCTCTGACCCAAATTTATGCAAACGGACACTGACACAGATTCCGACATTGAAGATTTGAGGGGGGTAGATCCCAAACTGGCTAAGAGCATTCAATGTATGATCGTAACTATAAAAGAGGTGTTAGAATTTCCTGACACAACACCTCCACCTGAGGAAAAAGATTATTTTAAATTAAATAAAAAAACAGGTGGTGACTTTTCCTCCGTCTAAGGATAGCGTACCCTTTCCCTGAAGAGGATAGGCGTAAGTGGGAGTCACCCCCAATGATAGACACCTCAATCTCTAGGTTGTCAAAGAAAATCATTTTACCTGCCCCAGGGTCAGCTTCATTAAAAGAACCTACTGACCGCAAATTAGAGATGACTTTAAAGTCCATTTATGTTGCTAAGGGTACGTTACTCAGGCCCGCAATTGCTTCTGCGTGGGTAGATAACGCAGTGGAAAAGTGGGCAGACAATTTAATTGTTAATATTGACACGGTCGATAAAGATAATATGCTACAAATTCTAGGTCATATCAAAGATTCTGCAGGTTACTTGGTTGAGGCTATGTAGGACGTAGGCTTACTGGGCTCAAGGGCCTCTACTATGGCGATTTCAGTCCGCAGGGCGCTCTGGATCTGCCAATGGAACGCTGACGCTGAATCCGAAAGAAATATTGGGACGCTCCCCTACAATGGTGAGGCCCTCTTTGGAGAGAAACTAGATGCCATGATATCAACTACTACATCTGGCAAGTCAGCATTTCTGCCGTCGGCAGCTACACCAGCTAAAAAAAGTATATAATTCTCATACTATGCAGTCCTTTCGGCCCAACAAGTACAAAAAGGCTAAGAGTACCCCTTTTGTCACAGGAAAAGGGAGATGAAAAGGTAGAAAATCTACAACACCGTCAGGCTCCCAGGAGCAGAAGTCAGCAACTACTTCGGCAAAAGCCACAGCATGACGCTGGGGCTCCTCTGCAGGAGTGCGATCAGGTGGGGGCACGTCTATTATTTTTCAGCCAGGTCTGGCTTCACTCAGACCTGGATCCTTGGATATTACAGATAGTATCCCAAGATTACAGGTTGGAATTTCAAGACCTTCCCCATGCCGATTTTTCAAATCAGCCTTGCCAGTTGCTGCTCAGGACGGCACAAATGTCCAAAACGCAATACACAAAATAATTGCCTTGGTTCCTGCTGAACAAAGAAACCAAGGATTTTATTCAAGCCTGTTTGTGGTGCCGAAGCCGGATGGCTCGGTCAGACCGATTTTAAACCTAAAATCTCTGAATCTTTATTTGAAAAGGTTCAAATTCAAGATGGAATCCTTGAGAGCGGTGATCTCCAGCTTGGAGGAACAGGAATTTCTGGTGTCAGTGGACATCAAGGATGCTTACTTGCATGTCCCCATTTTCCCGCCACATCAAGCATACCGAAGGTTTGCAGTTCAGGATTGCCACTACTAATTCCAGACATTACCGTTCGGACTCTCCACGGCTCCGAGAATATTCACCAAGGTGATGGCGGAAATGATGGTTCTTCTTCGCAAACAAGAAGTCAACATAATTCCATACTTGGACGATCTCCTCATAAAAGCGAGATCCAGGGACAAGCTACTCCAGAGCATAGCATTGTCCCTGAAGGTGCTTCAACAGCACGGTTGGATCAATAACTTTCCAAAAATCCCAGTTGGAACCGACAATGAGATTATCATTTTTGGGAATGATACTGGACACCGAGGTACAGAGACTATTTCTACCGTGGAAAAGGCTCAGGAGATCCAGAGCATGGTCAAACAACGTTTGAGACCAAGAACAGTATCAATTCATCAGTGCATTCGCCTGTTGGGGAAAATGGTAACGGCTTACGAGGCGCAACAATATGGCCGATTCCATGCAAGGGTCTTCCAGTGGGACATACTGGACAAGTGGTCTGGGTCGCATCTCCACATGTATCAAAGGATAACCTTATCAGCGAAAGCCAGAATTTCGCTCCTGTGGTGGCTACAAATTTCTCACCTCCTGGAGGGACGCAGGTTCGGGATTCAGGCCTGGATCCTGGTGACCACGGATGCAAGTCTCCGAGGATGGGGAGCAGTCACGCAAGGCGAAAGCTTCCAAGGAAGATGGTCAAGTTAAGAAACTCGCCTTCACATAAACATTCTGGAGTTGAGAGCTGTGTACAACAGTCTTCATCAAGCGGCACACCTTCTTCAAGGTCGTCCCATACAGATCCAGTCAGACAATGTAACGGCAGTAGCTTACATAAACCGTCGAGGCGGAACAAAAAGCAGAGAGCCAATGGCAGAGGTGACAAAGATACTCCTCTGGGCAGAAAGACATGCAAAAGCTCTGTCGGCAATTTTCATTCCGGGAGTGGACAACTGGGAAGCAGGCTTCCTCAGCAGACCTGATCTCCATCCAGGAGAATGGGGCCTCCACCAAGAAGTCTTTGCGGAGGTGGCAAGTTGTTGGGGTGTTCCTCAAATGGATATGATGGCATCATGCCTCAACAAGAAGCTTCAGAAATATTGTTCCAGGTCAAGAGACCCACAAGCAATAGTGATAGATGCACTGGTGACCCAGTGGGTGTTTCAGTCGGTGTATCTGTTCCCTCCACTTCCACTTATTCCAAAAGTTCTCAAGATCATCAGAACAGGAGTTCGGGCAATACTCATTGCTCCGGACTGGCCAAGGAGGGCTTGGTATCTAGATATTCAAGAGTTATTAATAGAAGATCCTCGGCCTCTTCCTCTTCGCGAGGACCTGCTTCAGCAGGGGCCGTTAGTTTATCAGGATTTATCGCGGTTGCGTTTGACGGCATGGCTGTTGAGCGCCAGATCCTAGCCCGTAAGGGTATTCCCAATGAAGTCATTCTCACACTTATTCTGGCCAGGAAAGGGGTAACGTCCAAAAATTACCATCGTATTTGGAGAAAATATGTATCTTGGTGTGAATCCAAGAAGTTTCCTGCGGTGGAGTTTCAATTAGGACGGCTTCTCCTATTTCTACAGGCAGGTGTGGATGCTGGATTGAGATTAGGATCTATCAAGGTTCAGATTTCGGCCTTGTTAGTTTTCTTTCAGAAACAATTGGCTTCTCTTCCTGAGGTCCAGACGTTCGTGAAGGGGGTTCTGCGCATCCAACCTCCCTTTGTGCCTCCTGCGGCGCCATGGGATCTTAATGTGGTGTTGCAGTTCCTTAAATCGGACTGGTTTGAGCCTCTGCAAGAGGTGGAGTTAAAGTTTCTCACTTGGAAAGTGGTCATGCTATTGGCCTTGGCTTCAGGCAGACGAGTGTCTGAGTTAGGAGCTCTCTCACACAAGTCCTTATTTGATATTTCATGAAGATAGGGCTGAACTGAGAACCTGTCAGCACTTTCTTCCGAAGGTTGTGTCTTCTTTTCATAATCAACCAACCAGCTTCTGACACCTCAGCCGTCTCAAAGTCCTTGGATATCGTCAGAGCGCTGAGGACTTATGTTGCAAGAACGGCTCGGATAAGGAAAACAGAATCTGTTTGTCCTCTATGACCCCAATAAGATTGGGGGTGCTGCTTCTAAGCAGACTATTGCGCGCTGGATCAGGGGTACCATTCAGCACGCTCATTCCACGGCAGGATTGCCGTTACTGACTTCGGTAAAAGCCCACTCTACAAGGAAAGTGGGTTCGTCCTAAGTGGCTGCCCGGGGGGTCTCGGCTTTGCAAATCTGCCGAGCTGCTACTTGGTCGGGTGAAAACACATTTGCTAAGTGTCATAAGTTTGACACCTTGGCTGCTGACGACCTTCAATTTGGCCAGTCAGTTCTGCAAGAACATTAGCACTTTCCTGCCCGTACTGGGAGCTTTGGTATAGCCCCATGGTACTAAAATGGAGGCCAGCATCCTCTAGGACGTAAGAGAAAATAGGATTTTAATTACCTGCCGGTAAATCCTTTTCTCGTAGTCCGTAGAGGATGCTGGGCGCCCACCCAGTGTTTATTTTTCCTGCTGATTACGTTTATCTTTTTGCACACGTGTTCAGATGTTGACAGCTGTTGCGTTATACATGCTGGTTGGCATGAGTTATGTTATTGGCCATGTTAGCCGACATGTTTTTTATGTATGGTGTAAGCTGGTGTGAATCTTGCCACAATTTTAATAGTAATTCCTCTCTCGAGAATGTCCTTGTCCTCGGGCACAGTTCCTATACTGAGGTCTGGAGGAGGGGCATAGAGGGAGGAGCCAGTACACACTGTTAAAAAGTCTTAAAGTGCCGAAGGCTCCTGCGGAACCGTCTATACCCAATGGTACTAAAATGGACCCCAGCATCCTCTACAGACTACGAGAAAAGGATTTACCGGCAGATAATTAAAATCCTATTATTAATTGTGGTGAATGTTTAGCCGTTATGTCCATTTGTATTTATTTATTTTTTTACTTTAGTGCATGATTTACTCCCCATAACTCTGTATATCCTTATCAGTTAGGAATTTATCTAGCCCATTCTTAAAAGTAACGATCGAGTCCGCCATTACTACACTCTCAGGCAGGGAATTCCAAATACGTATTGTCCTTACTGTGAAGAAACCTTTCCGTCTCAGGCTGCAAAATCTTCTCTCCTCTAACCTAAGCGGATGTCCGCATGTCTTTTGTGTTGATCTTACCAAAAACAAGTCCCCCGCTAGCTCTGTGTATTGTCCCCTTATGTATTTGTAAATGTTAATTATGTCCCCTCTTAATCTCTGTTTTTCCAGTGTAAACATGCCTAGCCTAACAAGCCTTTCCTCGTATTCTAGCGTCCCCAACCCCTTAATCAATTTGGTTGCCCGTTTCTGAACCTTTTCTAGTTCCAGGATATCATTTTTATAGTATGGTGCCAATAATTGTGCACAGTATTCGAGATGTGGCCTCACTAGTGATTTATATAATTGGAGTATAACATTCTCATCCCTTGCATCAATTCCCCGATTTATGCATGCTAATACCTTGTTTGCTTTTTTGCTGCATTCCTACTTTGGGTACTACTGCTAAGTTTGTGAACACCTAGATCTTTTTCCAATACAGAATCCCCTAGTTTTCCCCAATTATTGTGTAAGTGGTATGTTTGTTCTTGCTACCAAAGTGCATTACCTTACACTTGTCTATATTGAACCTCATTCTCCATTTTGCTGCCCATGCTACCAGTTGAAATAAGTCGTTCCGGGGTTTCTAAGATGACATAGGGCTGGTTGCAATTTGTAAATAAGGAACCCTCTATTTTCACTGAACTTACTAAAAAATAATCAGCCCAACTCTGAACAGCCAGGAGGTATAGTGAATAGCACATTTGATGTTCAGGGCCAACATAACATCTGTGACTTTCAATTATATGGCAATGTGGCAGCTCTATGATGGCAATGTTACTATGATGATCCCTAATGTTTTTAATATTGGCATGTTTCTCTTTTAGAAGGGGGCTAGGATGGGTAACAGCCTGGGTCTGGCTACTATAATTACAGATGGAATAATTTTTCACTTGAACACTATGATTTAATTACTCACGTTAATTACCACAGGCTTATAGCAGTGGCTATGGCTATTCAATTGCTGTCCGAGGTCTGTACAGATTTTGATTGAGCCCTTAGGGGGCTTGAACAAAAATCTGTGCTAAGTAGGGCTTTCTGCCGTTATCGCAGGTTCCGCAAATGCTTTAACCAAGAGCTTCAGCTCCATGCACTTCAACAGGAATCTATGGATTGATGTGCGGTAGTTGTGGATTTACTGCACAAGGAAAAAAGTTTATACAGTAATATAATAGCTCCAGGCATAAAATTCATAGGCTATAAGCACTTTTCCTCATGCTGTAATTATCATGGCTAAATAAATACGACCCTATGGGGTAATATAATTGCTACATTTTTTATTTACTTTTATTGGTAATTTTGGATGTCTTTTAAAAAAATATGGAAAGGTCCCCCCACCCAGCCTCCATTTGAGTAAAAAAAAAAAAAAATATATAATGGTAATCTGGAATTGATCCTGAGAATAAAGGTATGAAAGACCTAACTTTAACTAGAAATACAGTAAACTGCTCTTTTTGCATGTTGGTCTATCTAAAACCTTTAACTGGTCTAGTGATAATTGTGGTTTAAAATCTTAGAAATTAGATTTGAAATGATATGTTCACATTTTTCAATACCTTTAATATTAGAAAGACTGGAAATTAATAAAAAAATAAACTTTGTAAAAATTCTAATCAAAACTGACACTTATACCACTACAGTCATCACAGAGAACATTTCAAACATTATTCCATCAAAACAATTTATTACATCAGCAAGCTCAAATATTACAACACATTGTGGCAGGGAGACCACATTGCCACGAGTCAGAGGCAAAAGTCACCACATGACTATGTGGGTGTAGGCTGGTTGTCAGGTCCAGTTCAGGTTTTGCAGTGTGCTGAGATTCACAACCAAGCAATCAGCTTACATGTGAGCTGGAATAAAGCTTTGCTGCAAACAGAACACAGTGCTCCTGACATCGCACAATCTGGCCAGGCAACAGGCTGGGGTGTTGGTTAACATTAGGATGCAAGGGTCTGAATGGTTCACATATCTTATGCATGCTGTGAGTCTGTTTCATCTTGTGTGGTGTTTGTAACCTGTGGTAATACCAGACTTGAAACCTGTGGTGCAGTGGCTGCTAAGCTGATGCAAATAAACAATCCAATGTTTTACGAGGACGTGATTCTTCCCACCTTGTGACATTATATAATTACTTAAGTATAAACCCTTCAGATTTTATATAACTTGATATACTGCTGAATAGCTATAAATATAAACATGGACCTTAGATGTTGGACACAAATGTAACTGTAATAAGTGTCCGGCAAAAAAGTCTGATTTTGCTACCTGTTGTAATTGGCTGGTAGATACCATTCTGCCCAACGCAGAATCTTGGACAATTCCATCATTGCCATGCGGCTGCGAGTGCCACCTTGGTGTTTAATATAAGCCACAGTGGTGGCATTGTCCGACTGAACTTGAACTGGTATGTCCTGTAGAAGAGGCCGGGCCAGGGTCAATGCATTGAACACTGCTCTCAACTCCAGAACATTGATTGGAAGGAGAGATTCCTCCCTGGTCCAATGTCCCTGAAATGAGTGCTGCTCTGTCACCGCTCCCCAGCCGCGAAGAATGGTGTCCATTGTTAGAAGGACCCAGTTGGGGAATCAGAAGGGACGGCCCATGCTTAGTCACTGGTCCTGGAGCCACCAGGACAGTGACAGGGAAACCTCCGGAGTCAAGAAGATCATTTGAGATATGATCCGATGAGGCAGCCCGCTCTACTTGGATGAGAGTATCAAGCGTTGTAGAGGGCGACCGGAAATTAAACTGAGCATACTTGACCATGTTGAAAGACGACACCATCAGGACGAGAATTTGCATAGCCGAGTGTTCAGGCACCCAGGGACGGTAAAGGGAGTGATGTATCCTATTCTGTATTTTCAGAACCTTGTCTGGCGACAGATAGTCCTTGACTGTGAAAATTTAGAAGTGCCCCCCGGTGTACCATGCTTTAAGATGGAACCAGGGAGGACTTTTTCCAATTTATCAGCCAACCATGGGCATGTAGGAAGGTTACCGTCAGTTGGAGATGACTGAGAACTTCCAGTGAGTACGCCAGAATAAGCAAGTCGCCTAGGTACGGAAGAATCTGTACACCCTAATGATGGAGATGAGCCATCGTAACGGTCATGACCTTGGTAAAGATGCGAGGAGCTGTAGCCAGTCCAAACAGCAGAGCCTGAAATTGGTAATGTAGGTTGCCAATAGCAAACTGAAGGAACTGCTGATGCGAAGTGGCAATAGGAATATGCAGACACGCATCCTGAATATCCAGGGAAACCATGTAATCCCCAGGTTCCATGGCCTGAACTATTGACCATAAAGTTTCCATGGGGAAATTGGAGATCATCACAAACTTGTTCAAAGATTTGAGGATGAGAATAGGCTGGTGTGACCCGTTGGGTTTTGGAAGCAAAAACAGGGTTGAGTAGTAGTTCAAAGATTTGAGGATGAGAATAGGCTGGTGTGACCCGTTGGGTTTTGGAAGCAAAAACAGGGTTGAGTAGTAGCCTCTGCCCCTTTGGGACTGAGGAACTGGCACAATCACTCCAGAGTGAAGGAGAGAACTGACAAGATTTGCACCTTTATTGGGTCCGATGGTGGGTCCATGGTGAAATACTGGTGAGGGGATGTACTTTGAATGAGACAGCGTACCCGTGAGAGACAACTTCTAGCACCCAAGCATCTCAAGTGGTTGTGTACCAAACCTGAGCAAAGTGCAGAAGTCAGGCTGCAGACTTGTGTGTTTTTACGGCAGGCTGGCGGGTCGCACAGGACTTTTTGGCTTTGGGAGATTTGGAATGGCGAGATTGTCGGGGGAATGACTGTTCATTTAACCTTTCCTTGTGGACGAAATTATTGAAAAGTGGAACGTTTAGCCTTCTGAGCAGGGTTACTTGGGGATAAAAAGGCTGTCTTGGCTGCGCCAAGGAAGTAACAATTTTATTCAGTTCTTCCCCAAAAAGAATATCCACTGTGAAGGGGAGAATTGCCAAGGTGTTAACCACAGAATATGGCGCACCAGAATGGATGTAGCAGACGCCTTGGCGGCAAACGCTCCAGCCTCAGATGATGCTTCCTGAATACAATAAGAAGCAGTTTTAATAGAAGTCAGATACAGTCTACCTTCCTAAGTAATATCCACAGGCCGCTCTTCCTCAAGTGCCTGTACCCAAGCTTCTATACCCTTAGCAGCCCAGGAAGCAGCTATAGTGGGTCTATGTATAGCCCCTGTAAGGGAATAAATAGTATTCTGGCAACCTTCTATACATTTATCTGTCATTTCCTTAGAGAGGTGACAGTGGTAACAGGCAAAGTGGATGACACCACGAGACGGGTGACATGAGAGTCCACTGGAGGTGGATCTTCCCATTTGATACATTTAACTGATGGCAGTGGATAACGGGCTAAAGCCTGTTTAGATACAGGGAACCAAGAATGGTCCAGGGTTCCCGTTAATGTCCAGTAAATGATCAGAATGGGGCAATTCAGTTTTAACCAACTTCTGTTGTTTTTTTTTAAACATATCAGTTTTCTTAGCCACTGTAGTGGGAGCCTCCTCATCTAAGAGTTGGAGAATATGCTTTATAGCATCCACAAGGGCAGAGACATCTACTAACATAGGAGCTTCCTCTTCTGCAGCACAAGATTCTGTGTCAGATAGAGAGACATGCTCTCCCTCCTCTTCAGATGAGACATCAGAGAGGATAGTGGATTGTGAGGATGAAGTAGCCTGCTTAAAGTGACCAGTGACACGTTTGTGTACTGTCGGAGCCTTATGTCTAGTCAAGGACTGATTTAGTTGTTGCAACTGATTAGACAAATTTTCCACCCTTGGCAGATTCACAACAGGGGGTAATGCCACAGGCGGGCCCATAGGGGGCGCAAGGTGTCCTACCAAAGTGGAAAAGGCTGCCCGTCGGGGCTCCTGCGTGGGGGCAGGAGCAGCAAACTGACTGGGAGGAGTGTAACAATTAGCACAGAGACCATCATGTACCATATCCTCCACAGATAAACCTGTTGAACAAACAGAGAGTGACACAGGAAATTCAGCATGTTTGCGTCCCTTTTTGTTAGACATAGTGGTAAAACAAAGTGGACATACACAGTACAATAAATGCAATGCAATTAGTACAGGGCAGTATGTGACTGAAACAGATATAAATATTCTTATATAGATACAGTATATTCTGTGAATTGTAACCCAAACAGCACCTTATCCCAGGGTATAGAATAACAGTGATAGATAGCGGAGATACACTGAAAGTGAAACCAGACAGCAGAATTAGCACACAATCACACACAATGCAGAACAATATACTGCACAATATAACTGCAATAAACCCTTATATCAACTACTCAGCCATTATAAGGCAGGTAGACTATTGCAGAAACTTATAGACAATAACTGCAAAGAACACGTATATCAAGATCTCAGCCATTATAAGGCAGGTAGGATAATTAAGTGATGTAATAACGCCTGACAGGCCAGGTTTTTACAGGGAGACATAGCCCAGCAATCCCGGAGACCTGCTAGCTGCCTTGCTGTAAGATGGCTGCCTGGTCTCTGTGAGGAAAGGAGGGAGAGTGAGGTAGCTCAAGGGTAGGAAATCTACAGTAGATGGTGCCCAGAGCTGGGGGAGGAGCTACAGGTCAAAGCACCGCCTCCCCAATGCTAGTCTTTAACCCCAGGTACTATGGGCCTGATTAAAATAAGATTTTAAACCTACCGGTAAATCTTTTTCTCCTAGTCCATAGAGGATGCTGGGGACTCCGTAAGGACCATGGGGTATAGACGGGCTCTGCAGGAGACATGGGCACTATAATGAATTTTAGAATGGGTGTGCACAAGCTCCTCCCTCTATGCCCCTCCTCCAGACCTCAGTTAGAGAAACTGTGCCCAGAGGAGATGGACAATACGAGGAAAGGATTTTGTTAATCTAAGGGCAAGATTCATACCAGCCCACACCATCCACACCGTATAACCTGGAATATACGCAACCAGTAAACAGTATGTACAAAACAGTATCAGCTAAAGACTGATCTCAACTGTAACATAACCCTTATGTAAGCAACAACTATATACAAGCCTTGCAGATTTTGTCCGCACTGGGACGGGCGCCCAGCATCCTCTACGGACTAGGAGAAAAAGATTTACCGGTAGGTTTAAAATCTTATTTTCTCTTACGTCCTAGAGGATGCTGGGGACTCCGTAAGGACCATGGGGTTTATACCAAAGCTCCAGACCGGGCGGGAGAGTGCGGACGACTGAAACACCCATGGTGTCACCAGGGCGTCCACCGCTACTGCCTGAGGGTCCCTTGACCTGGCACAATACCTCCGAAGCTTCTTGTTGAGGCGGGATGCCATCATGTCTATGTGAGGAATTCCCCAAAGACTTGTTAGCTCTGTAAAAACTTCTTGATGAAGTCCCCACTCTCCTGGATGGAGATCGTGTCTGCTGATGAAGTCTGCTTCTCAGTTGTCCACTCCCGGAATGAAGACCGCTGACAGAGCGCTTACATGATTTTCCGCCCAGCGAAGAATCCTGATGGCTTCCGCCATTGCCACTCTGCTCCTTGTCCCGCCTTGGCAGTTTACATGAGCCACGGCTGTGACGTTGTCTGATTGAATCAGAACCGGTAGGTCGCGAAGAAGATTCTCCGCTTGTCTTAGGCCATTGAATATGGCCCTCAACTCCAGTACGCTGATGTGTAGACAAGCCTCCTGGCTTGACCATAGCCCCTGAAAATTTCTTCCTTGAGTGACTGCTCCCCATCCTCGGAGGCTCGCGTCTGTGGTCACCAGAACCCAGTCTTGAATGCCGAACCTGCGACCCTCTAGAATAAGGGTGGGCAAAATACGGCCCGCGGGCCGGATGCGGCCCGCAAACGGATCCTGCCCGGCCCACTGCCTCCCACCAGCGAGCAATGACAAGCGGCCCGACCGGCTGAGCTGCTTGTCATTGCTCTGCACTGCAGTACCTCCAAGCTGCCAGCGGCGCCTCTCTCCTCTGCTGCTCCTGCTGCGTTGTAGCAGCCTCCTCCAGAGTCCCCAGTGACAACGGCTGTGTTCAGCCGAGAAGGGGGCGGGGCTATGTGCCGATAAGGGGCGTGGCTACACGGGTCCTCAGGGGGCGGAGCTACACGGGACAAGAGCCAGACTGCTACAGATCCATCCTTCCTGCCACTGCCAGCCAAGTTAATGGGAAAAGTGAAAGAAAGTGTGTGTGTGTGTGTATATATGTGACAGTGTGTGTGTGTGTGTGTGTATATTTGTGTGTGCGGGCAGTGGCGTCAGACTGTTTTTAGGTTTGGGGGAGAGATCTTTAGCTCTCGCTGTACCAACCCCTCCCGTGTTCTGTCACCATGTCACCCCCATGTTCTGTCACTATGTCACCCCCCCCGTGTTCTGTCACTGTGTCACCCCCCCCGTGTTCTGTCACCCCCCCGTGTTCTGTCACTATGTCACACCCCCCGTGTTCTGTCACTGTCACCCCCCCGTGTTCTGTCACTATGTCACCCCCCCCGTGTTCTGTCACTATGTCACACCCCCCGTGTTCTGTCACTGTGTTACCTCCCCGTGTTCTGTCACTGTGTCACCTCCCCGTGTCCTGTCACTGTGTCACACCCCCCGTGTTCTGTCACTGTGTCACACACCCGTGTTCTGTCACTGTCACCCCCCCTCCCGTGTTCTGTCACCGTGTCACCCCCCCCATGTTCTGTCACTGTGTCACCCCCACCGTGTTCTGTCACTGTGTCACCCCCCCCGTGCTCTGTCACCCCCACCGTGTTCTGTCACCCCCACCGTGTTCTGTCACTGTGTCACCCCCACCGTGTTCTGTCACTGTGTCACCCCCCCGTGCTCTGTCACCCCCACCGTGTTTTGTCACCGTGTCACACCCCCCATGTTCTGTCACTGTGTCACCCCCACCGTGTTCTGTCACTGTGTCACCCCCCCCGTGCTCTGTCACCCCCACCGTGTTCTGTCACCGTGTCACCCCCACCGTGTTCTGTCACTGTGTCACCCCCACCGTGTTCTGTCACCGTGTCACACCTTTCCCCAGGGGCCATAAGACACTGGATAATTTGCTTGCTGCACAATAATTATCCTAAATAAAATGTTAATGTGTAAAAAGGCTCTCTACCTGCCGTAATGTGTGTAAAAGGGGCTCTACCTGGTGTAATGTGTGTAAGTGGCGCTGTGTGGCGCAATTTGAATAATGGAGACTATTGTGCAACCTAATATGAATCTGTATTATTTTTTGCCCACACCCCTTCCACATGAAGCCACGTCCCTATATTTTTGGCAAGTGGGGCGAGCTGCTATTTTGTATGTGGCCCTCGGATACTGACAGGAAATGTCAAATGGCCCCTCAGCGTAAATAATTGCCCACCCCTGCTCTAGAAGGTGATCACTTTGCAGCCACCACAGGAGAGACACCCTGGCCCTGGGGGACAGGCTTATCTTCTGATGTATTTGTAGATGGGACCTGGACCATTTGTCCAGGAGGTCCCACTGAAAAGTCCTTGCATGAAACCTGCCGAAGGGGATGGCCTCGTAGGCAGCCACCATTTTCCCCAGAACATGAGTGCATTGATGAACAGACACTCTTTTTGGTTTTAGCAGGTCTCTGACCATGTTCTGGAGGTCCCGGGCTTTTTCTATCGGGAGAAAAACCCTCTTCTGATCCGTGTCTAGAATCATGCCTAGGAATGATAGTCGCGTCTTTGGAATCAATTGTGACTTTGGTAGATTGAGAATCCAACCGTGTTGTTGTACCACTCTCAGGGCGAGCGACATGCTCCTCTGCAATTGATCTCTCGATCTCGCTTTTATCAGGAGATCGTCCAAGTACAGGATAATTGTGACTCCCTGCCTGCGCAGGAGCACCATCATCTCCGCCATCACCTTGGTGAAAATCCTCGGGGCCGTGGAAAGCCCAAATGGCAACGTCTGAAACTGGTAATGACAGTCCTGTACAGCGAATCTCAGGTACGCCTGATGAGGATATATGGGGACATGAAGGTATGCATCCTTTATGTCGAGTGACACCATAAAATCCCCCCCCTTCCAGACTGGATATCACAGCCCGGAGCGATTCCATCTTGAATTTGAACTTTTTCAAGTACAGGTTTAGGGATTTTAGATTTAAAATGGGTCTGACCGAGCCATCCGGCTTCGGGACCACGAACAGGGTTGAATAGTACCCTGTCCCCTGTTGGACTAGGGGAACCTTGATAATCACTTGCTGTTGACACAGCTTTTGAATTGCAGCTAACACTACTGCCCTCTCTGGGGGAGAAGCTGGCAAGGCAGACTTGAAAAATCGGCGAGAGGGCACCTCTTCGAATTCCAGTTTGTAGCCTTGGGATACAATTTCCATCGCCCAAGGATCCACGTCTGACAGAACCCAGACCTGGCTGAAGAGTCAAAGACGTGCCCCCACCGGCGCAGACTCCCTAAGTGGAGCCCCAGCGTCATGCGGTGGATTTAGTAGAAGCCGGGGAGGACTTCTGCTCCTGGGAACTAGCCGGAGCAGGTGCTCTCTTCCCTCTACCCTTACCTCTGGTGAGGAAAGATGAGCCCCGACCTCTTCTGGACTTATGCGACCGAAAGGGCTGCATCTGATATTGTGGAATTTTCTTTCGCTGTGGGGGAACAAAAGGCAAAACAGGTAGATTTACCCGCGGTAGCTGTGGCAACCAGGTCCGCGAGACCTTCCCCAAATAAAACTTCACCTTTGTATGGCAAAACCTCCATATGCTTCTTTGAGTCGGCATCACCCGTCCATTGGCGGGTCCACAGGGCTCGCCTAGCAGAAATCGTCATAGCGTTGGCTCTCGAACCTAGCAGCCCAACGTCTCTTTGAGCGTCCCTCATATATAAGACTGCGTCTTTAATGTGACCTAAGGTCAATAAAATGGTATCCCTGTCTAGGGTATCAAGGTCAGCTGACAAGGTATCTGTCCACGCTGCAACTGCACTACACACCCATGCCGATGCTATTGCCGGTCTGAGTAAAGCACCCGTATGCGCATAAATAGATTTTAAAGTAGTTTCCTGTCTGCGATCAGCAGGATCCTTGAGGGCTGCCGTGTCCGGAGACGCTAGCGCCACCTTCTTGGACAGGCGCGTTAAAGCCTTGTCCACCCTGGGTGAGGATTCCCAACGTACCCTGTCCTGTGCAGGGAAAGGATACGCCATAAGAATCCTCTTAGGAATCTGCAGTTTTTTATCTGGAGTTTCCCAAGCTTTTTCAAATAACTCGTTAAGCTCATGAGATGGGGGAAAGGTTACCTCAGGTTTTTTTTCCTTATACATGCGCACCCTCGTGTCAGGGACCGAGGGGTCATCTGTGATATGCAAGACATCTTTTATTGCAATAATCATATAATGAATACTTTTGGCCACCCTTGGGTGTAACCTCGCATCATCGTAGTCGACACTGGAGTCAGAATCCGTGTCGGTATCAGTGTCTGCTATTTGGGATAGGGGACGTTTTTGAGACCCAGAAGGGCCCTGTGACCCAGTCGAAGCCGTGGACTGACTTCCTGCTTTTTCCCTGGGCTCTGCTTTGTCCAGTCTCTTATGTAATAAGGTCACATTTGCATTTAAAACATTCCACATGTCCATCCAATCATGAGTCGGCGTTGCCGACGGAGACACCACAATCATCTGCTCCAACTCCTCCTTAGCGGAGCCTTCCGCATCAGACATGCCGACACACTCGCACCGACACCCCCACACACACAGGGATATAATTATAAGGAGACAGTTCCCCAATAAGGCCCTTTGGAGAGACAGAGAGAGGGTATGCCAGCACACACCCAGCGCCAACTGACACTGGAAACGATTTCCCAGATAATACAGCGCTTTTATATATAATTTACTGTGTAATACACTCACTGCGCCTTACAAGTGCCCCCCCCCCCCCCCCCCACCTCTTTTCAGCCCTGTGTCACCGTGTTCAGCAGTGGAGAGACCGGGGAGCCAGCTTCTCTGCAGATCTCTGTGGAGAAAATGGCGCTGGTTAGTGCTGAGGGACCAAGCTCCGCCCCCTCCAGCGGCGGGCTTCGGTCCCACTCAAAGTATAAAAAACTGGCGGGGGATTTATATACTTACTGCCTCCGCAACCCATATACTTATAAATGCCAGAGTTAGAGGTTTTTATTGCTGCCCTGGGCGCCCCCCCCTGCGCCCTGCACCCATCAGTGCCTGCTAGTGTGTGTTGTGTGTGGGAGCAATGGCGCGCAGCGTTACCGCTGCACGCTTACCTCAGGGAAGATCTGAAGTCTTCTGCCGCCTAAGAAGTCTTCTTTCTTCTTATACTCACCCGGCTTCTATCTTCCGGCTCTGTGAGGAGGACGGCGGCGCGGCTCTGGGACGAACGGCGAGGGGAGACCTGCGTTCCGACTCCTTCTGGAGCTAATGGTGTCCAGTAGCCTAAGAAGCAGAGCCTATCACTTAAGTAGGTCTGCTTCTCTCTCCTCAGTCCCACGATGCAGGGAGCCTGTTGCCAGCAGTGCTCCCTGAAAATAAAAAACCTAACAAAATTCATTTTCAGAGAAACTCAGGAGAGCTCCCCTGTAATGCACCCAGTCTCCTCTGGGCACAGGATCTAACCGAGGTCTGGAGGAGGGGCATAGAGGGAGGAGCCAGTGCACACCCATTCTAAAATTCTTTATAGTGCCCATGTCTCCTGCGGAGCCCGTCTATACCCCATGGTCCTTACGGAGTCCCCAGAATCCTCTAGGACGTAAGAGAAAATAAGATTTTACTTACCGATAAATCTATTTCTCGTAGTCCGTAGTGGATGCTGGGACTCCGTCAGGACCATGGGGAATAGCGGCTCCGCAGGAGACAGGGCACAAAATTTAAAAGTTTGACCACTAGGTGGTGTGTACTGGCTCCTCCCCCTATGACCCTCCTCCAAGCCTCAGTTAGGATACTGTGCCCGGACGAGCGTACACAATAAGGAAGGATTTTGAATCCCGGGTAAGACTCATACCAGCCACACCAATCACACCGTACAACTTGTGATCTGAACCCAGTTAACAGTATGACAAACGTAGGAGCCTCTGAACAGACGGCTCACAACAATAACAACCCGATTTTTTTGTAACAATAACTATGTACAAGTATTGCAGACAATCCGCACTTGGGATGGGCGCCCAGCATCCACTACGGACTACGAGAAAAAGATTTATCGGTAAGTAAAATCTTATTTTCTCTGACGTCCTAGTGGATGCTGGGACTCCGTCAGGACCATGGGGATTATACCAAAGCTCCCAAACGGGCGGGAGAGTGCGGATGACTCTGCAGCACCGAATGAGAGAACTCCAGGTCCTCCTTAGCCAGGGTATCAAATTTGTAGAATTTTACAAACGTGTTCTCCCCTGACCACGTAGCTGCTCGGCAGAGTTGTAATGCCGAGACCCCTCGGGCAGCCGCCCAAGATGAGCCCACCTTCCTTGTGGAATGGGCCTTGACAGATTTAGGCTGTGGCAGGCCTGCCACAGAATGTGCAAGTTGAATTGTGCTACAAATCCAACGAGCAATCGTCTGCTTAGAAGCAGGAGCACCCAGCTTGTTGGGTGCATACAGTATAAACAGCGAGTCAGATTTTCTGACTCCAGCCGTCCTTGAAATATATATTTTCAATGCTCTGACAACGTCCAGCAACTTGGAATCCTCCAAATCGCTAGTAGCCGCAGGCACCACAATAGGCTGGTTCAGGTGAAACGCTGAAACCACCTTAGGCAGAAAGTGAGGACGCGTCCGCAGTTCTGCCCTGTCCGAATGGAAAATCAGATATGGGCTTTTATACGATAAAGCCGCCAATTCTGACACTCTCCTGGCTGAAGCCAGGGCCAGTAGCATGGTTACTTTCCATGTAAGATATTTCAAATCCACCGATTTGAGTGGCTCAAACCAATGGGATTTGAGAAAATCCAAAACTACATTAAGATCCCACGGTGCCACTGGGGGCACAACCGGGGGCTGTATATGTAGTACTCCTTTTACAAAAGTCTGGACTTCAGGAACTAAAGCCAATACTTTCTGGAAGAAAAATCGACAGGGCCGAAATTTGAACCTTAATGGACCCTAATTTGAGGCCCATAGACAATCCTGTTTGCAGGAAATGTAGGAATCGACCCAGTTGAAATTCCTCCGTCGGGGCCTTCCTGGCCTCACACCACGCAACATATTTTCTCCAAATGCGGTGATAATGTTGTGCAGTCACCTCCTTCCTGGCTTTTACCAGGGTAGGGATGACCTCTTCCGGAATGCCTTTTTCCCTTAGGATTCGGCGTTCAACCGCCATGCCGTCAAACGCAGCCGCGGTAAGTCTTGGAATAGACACGGTCCCTGCTGAAGCAGGTCCCGTCTTAGAGGTAGAGGCCACGGATCTTCCGTGAGCATCTCCTGAAGTTCCGGGTACCAAGTTCTTCTTGGCCAATCCGGAGCCACGAGTATCGTTCTTACTCCCCTTTGCCGTATAATTCTCAGTACTTTTGGTATGAGAGGCAGAGGAGGAAACACATACACTGACTGGTACACCCATGGTGTTACCAGAGCGTCTACAGCTATTGCCTGAGGGTCTCTTGACCTGGCGCAATACCTGTCCAGTTTTTTGTTGAGGCGGGACGCCATCATGTCCACCATTGGTCTTTCCCAATGGACCACAATCATGTGGAAGACTTCTGGATGAAGTCCCCACTCTCCCGGGTGCAGATCGTGTCTGCTGAGGAAGTCTGCTTCCCAGTTGTCCACTCCCGGGATGAACACAGCTGACAGTGCTAACACATGATTTTCTGCCCAGCGGAGAATCCTTGCAGCTTCTGCCATTGCCCTCCTGCTTCTTGTGCCGCCCTGTCTGTTTACGTGGGCGACTGCCGTGATGTTGTCCGACTGAATCAACACCGGCTGACCCTGAAGCAGAGGTTTTGCCAGGCTTAGAGCATTGTAGATTGCTCTTAGCTCCAGTATATTTATGTGAAGAGACGTCTCCAGGCTTGACCACACGCCCTGGAAGTTTCTTCCCTGTGTGCCTCTCAGGCTGGCATCCGTGGTCACTAGGACCCAGTTCTGTATGCCGAATCTGCGGCCCTCTAACAGATGAGCACTCTGCAACCACCATAGCAGAGACACTCTTGTCCTTGTGGACAATTTTATCCGCTGATGCATCTGCAGATGCGATCCGGACCATTTGTCCAGCAGATCCCACTGAAAAGTTCGTGCATGGAATCTGCCGAATGGAATCGCTTCGTAAGAAGCTACCATTTTTCCCAGGACTCTTGTGCATTGATGCACAGATACTTTTCCTGGTTTTAGGAGGTTCCTGACTAGATCGGATAACTCCCTGGCTTTCTCCTCCGGAAGAAATACCTTTTTCTGAACAGTGTCCAGAATCATCCCTAGGAACAACAGACGTGTCGTCGGGATCAGTTGGGATTTTGGAAAATTCAGAATCCACCCGTGTTGTTGGAGCACTACTTGGGTTAGTGCTACTCCGACCTCCAGCTGTTCTCTGGATCTTGCCCTTATCCGGAGATCGTCCAAGTAAGGGATAATTAAGACGCCTTCTCTTCGAAGAAGGATCATCATTTCGGCCATTACCTTGGTAAAGACCCGGGGTGCCGTGGACAATCCAAACGGCAGCGTCTGAAACTGATAATGACAGTTTTGGACCACGAACCTGAGGTACCCTTGGTGTGAAGGACAAATTGGAACATGAAGGTAAGCATCCTTGATGTCCAAGGACACCATAAAATCCCCTTCTTCCAGATTCGCTATCACTGCTCTGAGTGACTCCATCTTGAACTTGAATTTTTGTATGTACAGGTTCAGAGAGTTTAGATTTAGAATCGGTCTTACCGAGCCGTCCGGCTTCGGTACCACAAATAGCGTGGAGTAATACCCCTGTCCCTGTTGTAGGAGGGGTACCTTGACTATCACCTGCTGAGAATACAGCTTGTGAATGGCCTCCAATACCGTCGCCCTGTCGGAGGGAGACGTTGGCAAAGCAGACTTTAGGAAACGGCGAGGAGGGGACTTCTCGAATTCCAACCTGTAACCCTGAGATACTACCTGCAGGATCCAGGGGTCCACCTGCGAGTGAGCCCACTGTTATAGGAACGAAAGGACTGCGGCTGAAAAGCCTGCGGCTTTTTCTGCTGGGAGGTGACCTGGGGTAAAAAGGTGGATTTTCCGGCCGTTGCCGTGGCCACCAGATCCGATAGACCGACCCCAAATAATTCCTCCCCCTTATACGGCAATACTTCCATATGTCGTTTGGAATCCGCATCACCTGACCACTGGCGCGTCCATAAACTTCTTCTGGCAGATATGGACATCGCACTTACTCTTGATGCCAGAGTGCAAATATCTCTCTGTGCATCTCGCATATAAAGAAATGCATCCTTTAACTGCTCTATAGTCAGTAAAATACTGTCCCTATCCAGGGTATCAATATTTTCAGACAGTGACTCCGACCAAGCCACGCCAGCACTGCACATCCAGGCTGAGGCGATTGCTGGTCTCAGTATAACACCCGTATGTGTGTATATACTTTTCAATGTATTCTCCAGCCTCCTATCAGCTGGATCCTTGAGGGCGGCCGTATCAGAAGACGGTAACGCCACTTGCTTTGATAAGCGTGTGAGCGCCTTATCCACCCTAGGAGGTGTTTCCCAGCGCGCCCTAACCTCTGGCGGGAAAGGGTATAATGCCAATAACTTCTTTGAAATTAGCAGTTTTCTATCTGGGGTAACCCACGCTTCATCACACACTTCATTCAGTTCCTCTGATTCAGGAAAAACTATCGGTAGTTTTTTCACACCCCACATAATACCCCTTTTTGTGGTACTTGCAGTATCAGAGATATGCAAAGCCTCCTTCATTGCCGTGATCATATAACGTGTGGCCCTACTGGAAAATACGTTTGTTTCTTCACCGTCGACACTGGATTCAGTGTCAGTGTCTGGGTCTGTGTCGACCGACTGAGGTAAGGGACGTTTTACAGCCCCTGACGGTGTCTGAGACGGCTGGACAGGTACTAACTGGTTTGCCGGCTGTCTCATGTCGTCAACCGACTTTTGTAGCGTGCTGACACTATCCCGTAATTCCATAAACAAAGCCATCCATTCTGGTGTCGACTCCCTAGGGGGTGACATCACCATTACAGGCAATTGCTCCGCCTCCACGCCAACATCGTCCTCATACATGTCGACACACACGTACCGACACACAGCAGACACACAGGGAATGCTCTGATAGAAGACAGGACCCGACTAGCCCTTTGGGGAGACAGAGGGAGAGTTTGCCAGCACACACCCAAGCGCTATAAATATATATAGGGACAACCTTAATAAGTGTGTTCCCTTTATAGCAGCTCAATATTATAAATATCGCCAATAAGTGCCCCCCCTCTCTGTTTTTACCCTGTTTCTGTAGTGCAGTGCAGGGGAGAGTCCTGGGAGCCTTCCTCGCAGCGGAGCTGGGCAGGAAAATGGCGCTGTGTGCTGAGGAGAATAGGCCCCGCCCCCTTTTCGGCGGGCTTCTTCTCCCGGTTTTTTTGGAACCTGGCAGGGGTTAAATACATCCATATAGCCCCAGGGGCTATATGTGATATATTTTAGCCAGAATAGGTATATTACATTGCTGCCCAGGGCGCCCCCCCCCAGCGCCCTGCACCCTCAGTGACCGCTGGTGTGAAGTGTGCGGAGAGCAATGGCGCACAGCTGCAGTGCTGTGCGCTACCTCATGAAGACTGAGACGTCTTCTGCCGCCGGTTTCTGGACCTCTTCTCTATTCGGCATCTGCAAGGGGGTCGGCGGCGCGGCTCCGGTGACCCATCCAGGCTGTACCTGTGATCGTCCCTCTGGAGCTAGTGTCCAGTAGCCTAAGAAGCAAATCCATCCTGCACGCAGGTGAGTTCACTTCTTCTCCCCTAAGTCCCTCGTTGCAGTGAGCCTGTTGCCAGCAGGACTCACTGAAAATAAAAAACCTAACAAACTTTTTCTAAGCAGCTCTTTAGGAGAGCCATCTAGATTGCACCCTGCTCGGACGGGCACAAAAACCTAACTGAGGCTTGGAGGAGGGTCATAGGGGGAGGAGCCAGTACACACCACCTAGTGGTCAAACTTTTAAATTTTGTGCCCTGTCTCCTGCGGAGCCGCTATTCCCCATGGTCCTGACGGAGTCCCAGCATCCACTAGGACGTCAGAGAAATAGGTGTTAGAAAACCTGAACCTGTGCCCGCTTGCCCTGGTGGTCTAGTGGGGTCCCTGCCTGGGGAGTGTCCACGGCAGTGGTGCATTCCGTCTCACCAGACCGCAAATTAGCAGCGGGTCCCGCAAAAGGAACCCTCTTACCCGAGCATCTTGGAATACGTTGAAAGCTTTAACTGTTTGGTGCCCAGATTCCTAATCCACCACTACACCCCGATGTTTCACTTTAGCCAAACAGGAAGTAGCAGAAAAAAATTGACCGTTTAAACTTTAATTACTCCCAATTACTAATTTTTAATTATTTTGCCCTGAAATTTGGCATGCAGCACAGGGTGACGATTCTACGCGTCCATGCCAAATTTCAGCTCAGTAAGTCCCTGTGGAAACCCTATGTACCCTGCTGCAGAAATTCCGGTTTTCGGGTATCTGGATACCTGACCTGTAATATATATCTCAAATAACTCTTTTTCACTAGGTTTACTACAACACTGTAAAAATCCCAGTGGAACTGCTTATCTTATTATAGTGTCAGCACATCCCTCAGTCTGTAGATGAGCTATTCACACATGCAGGAAATCCACAGCCCCATGGCCACACCTTACTATCTCTGGGGCGGCTTCTTAACTTGCAGGAGCTGCTCATCACATCCTGGGGGGAGTGTCATGCTGAGTTTAATCAGCTACATCTGGTTACCAGTCCAGTCCCCGTCTCTCTCTTCTCTCCGGCGTGTCAGGCCTGCTCCCTGAAGTGACCTTATCGGCAGTCGCCTGAACGTGCAGCAGCGGCACACCCCTGGGGGCGGGGCCACAAACCTGGCTGTGAAAAGGACCTTTTCAGCAACCACTAAAAAAAGGAAAGGCGCCTGTGATAGAACCTGTGTTGAGATGCTATTTGCTGTTCTCAAAATAGGGTATTAGCGTCCCTATATAAAGTAAACAAGCAAAAAAGGAAAAAGAGAGCGCAAATAGACTTGAATTATTCCATATTTATTATATCTAAAATTGCACATATACCAAAATTTAATTTAAACTATACCAATTGGCAACTGGATTTAAAACAACTTAGCACTTTAAAAATATATTTCATAGCATAGGATCCCTAACACTCTAATATCCTTATGGTTCCACTCAAGTAATACCCTACTGATTACCAGATAGTTTTCACAGGTGTCCTTTAGTGAAATCAATGTAGAAAGAGTCCAAGAATGGTGAAAGACCCTTATTTATATCCACCAGTCACGTCCTGTGTGATAATACATGTATTTATACCGTAATCATGGTTATTGTTTCTTTTAAGAAAGAATTGAAACAGTTAATGTAGCAAATATACTGATACTTCAGGTAGCTAAAAGTCAGTTTGTAAAGCAGGCTTTATCTCATATTGCAGCCTCTCTAGAGCGTCTCCGTCTGCCGCTCTCTACCTTAATCACTTATTGTGTTCAGAGCGGTTAGGCTTCCCGCTTCCCGAGAGTTTTGGTCCACGGCGCCGGGATTGCGCGCACCGCCTGGCGTGTCCAAGGTGATTGTAGCTGCGGCGCCTGTGTTCACCTCTCAGTGCCCGACTGGACCGCTGGCTCCAGGCACGTGATCGGCAGCCACGGTCCCTACTTTGCAAAGGGACCAATGCAGGTGGCTCCAGACCCAGGACCGGACTGTCCAATAAAGTGAATGATGCTGAAATCGGTGGCAACCAAATCCGTGAAGAGTGTTTGGATCCTAAAACACCCTGACGCGTTTCTCGACCGTTATAAGCTGGTCATTTCTTCAGAGGGAAGACCTGCATTTCACCGAAAGTAACCTCACCGCTGACCGCAAAGTTCCCACCATTGGTTACAATGGAGCGCATAGGCGCTACATTGTAACACTGCCGGGTGCTGCCTGTCATACAGTACAGGAGCACACAGCCAATCAGGAGGGTGCCACAATGTGGCGCTCCCTGATTGGCTGATGGAACCCTCTTAGACATAAGTCAGAGGGGGTTTCTGGCATTCGGGGAAAGGGGTCCCATGTGAAAACATGGGGCCCCTTTCAGTGCGAGGTCGGGTATCCGTTTTGTTTTTTTGCCAAGTACCTGGATTACAAGAGGAGCCTTCTACACTGGATTTTGTGAGTATAATTTTTTCAACAGGTACACCATGAATTCTACATGGAGAAGAGGACCGACCCTCGTGTGAACATAGGTAAGTATGTGTATATGGAGGTGTGGATGTATGCATTAAAGTTTTACTTTCAAGGTGTGTGTCTTATGTTTTTATTGGGGTATTTTTTTAGTAGTAGTACTACAGGTACCAGCGGGCCCGGTTTTCCTCCGCATGCTGGTACTTGTGGTTCTCCAAGTACCAGCTTGCGGGGGAAGCTTGCTGGGACTTGTAGTACTGCTACTAAAAACAATATTCATTTTTTTACAAAACGGCTATCAGCCTCCCATCCGCAGCCCTTGGATGGGGGGGACAGCCTCGAGCTTCACCCCTGGTCCTTGGGTGGCTGGAGGGGGGGGACCCCTTGATTGAAGGGGTCCCCACTCCTCCAGGGTACCCCGGCCAGGGGTGACTAGTTGGTTATGTAATGCCAGGGCCGCCGGGACCTATATAAAAGTGTCCCCCGGCTGTGGCATTATGTATCTGGCTAGTGGAGCCCGGTGCTGGTTTCAGAAATACGGGGGACCCCTACGCTTTTTGTCCCCCGTATTTTTGGAACCAGGACCAGGCACAGAGCCCGGTGCTGGTTGTTTAAATATGGGGGAACCCCTATCATTCCCCCCCCCCATATTTTTGCAACCAGGACCGGCTCAAAGAGCCCGAGGCTGGTTTGGCTTAGGAGGGAGGACCCCACGCAATTTTTTTTTTAAATTTAACACGGATTTCATTTTTTACAAAGGTGCACAATGAAGCCCAGCACGGATCTCTCAGACCCGGCCGAGATTCATTGTATTAAAGTCGGCAGTGTTTTACAAGTCACTCACGTAAAACACTGCCAAAAAATACGAATGACATCGACATCGGTAAATCCGAAAATGCAGAATACGACAGCTTAGTAAATTAGTCGTACTAAATTCAAAAAGTTGCAACTTTACACTTTCGATGTCATTCGTGATTGAACTTTGACCTCAAACGGGAAATTACGAATTTTAGTAAATATACCCCATTGTCTAGCATTATCAGAAAAGTTGGACGGCAGCTCTGCTTCCACCTCCTGAGCCCACGCTTCACTAGCTTCTGCAGCCCAAGTAACTGCAATAGTGGGTCGATGCACAGCTCCTGCGAGGGTGTAAATAGATTTTAAGCAACCCTCCACATGCTTATCCGTCATTTTTTTCAGAGAGGTGACGGTAGTTACAGGTAGAGCAGAGGACACCACCAGCCGCGCCACTTGCGAATCCACCGGCGGTGGTGTTTCCCAATTCTTACTTAGCTCCGCAGCGAGGGGATATCGAGCCAGCATCTTCTTGTGAGGTGCGAATTTCTTTCCTGGATTTTCCCAGGATTCCTGACGTATGTCAACTAAATGGTCAGAATGAGGCAAAACTTTTAACAACCTTCTGACGTTTAAACCTATCCGGTTTCTTAGAGGTAACAACAGGTTCTGGGTCATCAATTTGAAGAATCAGCCTGATAGCCTCCAATAAGTCAGGAACATCCACCTGCGAAACAGATTCCCCATCCGAAGCATCTGGGTCAGTGTCTGAGGGGTCAGTATATATGCCATCTTCATCAGACGAAGTGTCTGGAACATGGGTGGATTGTGAGGAAGTAATGGCCCGCTTAGAGGACTCCTTGGTCTTAGGCGGGCGAGGGTGAGGTTTTTTCTGTTCAGTGAGTGATTCAATTGCTGTAACTGAGCGGACAGGAGATCTGCCCATGGCATATTAACCTCAGGGACAATATGTGGCTGTACCGGCACCTGAGGTCCCATAGGGGGCGTAAGTCTAGTTACCAGCGTATTTAGTAGAGAGGAAAAAGTAGCCCAAGGTGGGTCATTATGGAATCTCGTTGCTACGGCCCTACTGGGGGGCAGGGAGCCCCCAGAACCTGAACCCTCTGCTGCTATGTTTTCCTCCAATGTGTCTGCAGCGACACCACCACGCAGTGTGGTATCAGCTGCAGAACCGTCGCCCCTTGAAACTGACATAATATGAAAGCGTGAACCACGGGCAACACAGTACAATATCAGCAGTATAATACCTAATCAAGAACCCCCTGTGATAGCACAAACAGAGGATTCAAGAGGTATATAGTGACTGAAAATCACAGAGAAATATACACAATAAGTATATACTGTGAAATACCTATATCAAATAACCCTGACGCACTTAGTCCCCCTCAGGGTACAGAATATATAGGGATAGCAATCTGAGTGTGATACACGGAATAGAAATCACACAGCAGCACACACTCACAGTCACATGTACAATTCAAAAATTATGACAAGCAATAAAACTGCACTGGACAAGCAATACTAAGTAAAGCTATACAGATCAATAGATATATTAATGCACAGTAAAGACTGGATGTATATCACAGGGTACTTGTACTACATAACCCTGAAGTAATGGACTGCTTCTTAACTAACACTGTCAACAGACATGTAGAATACTCAAGTGTCCTGTAAAATGCACAGCGCTGACATGCAAGCGGCTTTACAGAGGAGGTTAGTCCCAGGATCAGCTCAGCATGCAGTAATGGTGCCCAAACGCTGACGGGGAGTGAGGAAGAGAGAGAGAGATGCAGCTCCAGGGCGGGAACATTTACTCTAAATGGAACCCTGGGGGTGGGGGAGGGGATACAGGTCAGAGCCTTATCCCTTTGCTGGACTTCACCACCGGGTACTGTGGGCCATATGTAAACGGTTTTTAGTGCCCCTGCCCTGGTGGTCTAGTGGGGTCCCTGTACTACCACAGTGTCCACGCCAGCGCGCGCGCCCCGCCTCTCACCGGCCGCACGGATCGCGATTTCCAGCGGATCCCGCCTGGGGGACCCTCTTACCTCCTCCCTTAGTGCGGCCACGCGATCCCGGAGAGCTGCTGCTGGTGTGTGTGCCTGATATAGAGAACCGGAGCCTCCGCTGTAAGTACTCGGTAACCAGGGACATGGGAGTATACAGCGCCGCTGGGGGAGGTGATGGAGCTGCAGCAGGAGATGTCAGAATGACATCTAGCGCATATAGTGCCTCTGCTGCAGCCCTTGAAGTCTTCAATCTTCACTTTTTTAAGCTCTTTCAGGGCTGCTGCCTGTTAGCTGCCTGCACTGCAGGCACCAACTTACAAACTGAGCTCTTGTGCACGGAGGCACGGTTATAGAGGAGGTGGCACTGAGCATCTTGGGAACAGTTAAAGCTTTAGTCTGTTGGTGCCTTGGATCAAGAGCCTACTCTACACCCCGATGTTATTCCCTGTGGAACCCAGTGTACCCCGCTGCAGAATGAATCGTTATTTCCGATGGGGTAATAAAGCCGGAAAACTGCTGGCCTCGGTAGTTCGATGTCAACGCCCCCCCACAATTATCTGTAAACTTGACTCTGACAGTGGCCAACTGACCTCTACGTCTACAATAGCTGCATCATTTTTAGAATATTATACAAATTTATACACTGCTTACCCTGACAACCCATCTTTAGGTATGGAATTTATATGGCAAGCTGATGCTCCGCTGTTGACTGTTGAAGAAAGTGAGACCTTAGTTGACCCCGTTTCTAAATTAGAATTGCGCTCTGCCATAGACAAACTAGCCAACGGTAAAACCCCAGGCCCAGATGGCCTAGGAGCTGAATACTATAAATTGCTGTCCCCGCATTTATTACCATATCTTTTATCTTTGTTTAACTCCATAATATCTGGCAATGACCCCCCACCTGACTTTAAATCAGGCACGAATCATCGTGCTGCCTAAAGCAGGCAAAGATCCCACACTAGCTCAGTCGTATCGACCAATCTCCTTATTGAACCAAGACCTTAAATTATGAACCACCATTGTAGCGCAACGCCTGCAGGGGAGGGGAGGGGGCGAGGTGCGGGCGGACTGGCAGCAGGTCACTGCTGTAAAAGGAATTTGTTTGTTTTTCCTAATTACAGCACAGAGACTTGCCGCAGCAGAAGCAGTGTGCCTATTTTGGGGTGTGGGCCTGGAGCTGCAGCTCCATCAGACCCATTAGCGGGATGTCTGGACGCTACACAGATATATCAAGGTGAGAGTGTGCCGCTGTGCTGGGGGCCGGGCCAGGAGAGAACTCCGCTGTGGCAAACATAGTAACAACCCGCCCCCCCGGCGATATGCGTGGGTCAGGGTGTCACAACTTCCACGCTGGTCAAATCCTCCAGGACCCCCTTAGTTTAAGGGTTCCCGCAGTACCAGGCTCAGAGCACTACCCTATATCAGTTCCTCTTCACAATGTCTCCGCTCCCGGAGTCTACCCCCTCCACTACTTTCCCTTCTACCCTCCCTCAGCTTCCTCACTGGGGACTTCTGTCAGGCACACAGCCCAAGAAAAATACTGCATCTCTAAATCTCTATATTCCCTCCCTGCCCCCTGCATCTCTCTATCCTCTCCCTACTGCCCTGCATCGCTATATTCCCTCCATACTGCCTGCATCTCCCTGCATCTCTATCCCCTCCCAACTGCCCTGCATCTCTCTATCCCCTCCCTACTGCCCTGCAGCTCTATATTCCCTCCCTACCGCCTACATCTCCTTATCCCCTCCCTACCGCCCTGCATCTCTATCCCCTCCCAACTGCCCTGCATCTCTCTATCCCCTCCCTACTGCCCTGCAGCTCTATATTCCCTCCCTACCGCCTACATCTCCCTATCCCCTCCCTACCGCCCTGCATCTCTATCCCCTCCCAACTGCCCTGCATCTCTCTATCCCCTCCCTACTGCCCCGCAGCTCTATATTCCCTCCCTACCGCCTACATCTCCTTATCCCCTCCCTACCGCCCTGCATCTCTATCCCATCTTAAATGCCCTACATCTCTCTATCCCCTCCCTACTGCCCTGCAGCTCTATATTCCCTCCCTACCGCCTACATCTCCCTATCCCCTCCCTACCGCCCTGCATCTCTATCCCCTCCCAACTGCCCTGCATCTCTCTATCCCCTCCCTACTGCCCTGCATCTCTCTATCCCCTCCCTACCGCCTACATCTCCCTATCCCCTCCCTACCGCCCTGCATCTCTATCCCATCCCAAATGCCCTACATCTCTCTATCCCCTCCCTACTGCCCTGCAGCTCTATATTCCCTCCCTACCGCCTACATCTCCCTATCCTCTCCCTACCGCCCTGCATCTCTATCCCCTCCCAACTGCCCTGCATCTCTCTATCCCCTCCCTACTGCCCTGCATCTCTCTATCCCCTCCCTACCGCCTACATCTCCCTATCCCCTCCCTACCGCCCTGCATCTCTATCCCCTCCCTACTGCCCTGCAGCTCTATATTCCCTCCCTACCGCCTACATCTCCCTATCCCCTCCCTACCGCCCTGCATCTCTATCCCCTCCCAACTGCCCTGCATCTCTCTATCCCCTCCCTACTGCCCTGCATCTCTCTATCCCCTCCCTACCGCCTACATCTCCCTATCCCCTCCCTACCGCCCTGCATCTCTATCCCATCCCAAATGCCCTACATCTCTCTATCCCCTCCCTACTGCCTTGCAGCTCTATATTTCCTCCCTACCGCCTACATCTCCCTATCCCCTCCCTACCGCCCTGCATCTCTATCCCATCCCAAATGCCCTACATCTCTCTATCCCCTCCCTACTGCCCTGCAGCTCTATATTTCCTCCCTACCGCCTACATCTCCCTATCCCCTCCCTACCGCCCTGCATCTCTATATTCTCTCCCGACCGCCTGCATCTCTCTATGCCCTCCCAACCGCCCTGCATCTCTCTATCCCCTCCCAACCGCCCTGCATCTCTCTATCCTCTCCCTACTGCCCTGCATCTTTATATTCCCACCCTACCTCCTGCATCTCCCTATCCCCTCCCTACTGCCCTGCATCTCTATATTCCCTCCCGACCGCCTGCATCTCTCTATGCCCTCCCAACCGCCCTGCATCTCTCTACGCCCTCCAAACCGCCCTGCGTCTCTCTATGCCCTCCCAACCGCCCTGCGTCTCTCTATGCCCTCCCAACCGCCCTGCTTGTCTCTATGCCTTTCCAACCGCCCTGTGTCTCTCTATGCACTCCCAACCGCCATGCATCTCTCTATGCACTCCCAACCGCCCTGCGTCTCTCTACGCCCTCCCAGCCGCCCTGCATCTCTCTATGCCCTCCCAACCGCCCTGCGTCTCTCTATGCCCTCCCAACCGCCCTGCATCTCTCTATCCTCTCCCTACTGCCCTGCATCTCTATATTCCCACCCTACCTCCTGCATCTCCCTATCCCCTCCCTACTGCCCTGCATCTCTATATTCCCTCCCGACCGCCTGCATCTCTCTATGCCCTCCCAACCGCCCTGCATCTCTCTACGCCCTCCAAACCGCCCTGCGTCTCTCTATGCCCTCCCAACCGCCCTGCTTGTCTCTATGCCTTTCCAACCACCCTGTGTCTCTCTATGCACTCCCAACCGCCATGCATCTCTCTATGCACTCCCAACCGCCCTGCGTCTCTCTACGCCCTCCCAGCCGCCCTGCATCTCTCTATGCCCTCCCAACCGCCCTACGTCTCTCTATGCCCTCCCAACCGCCCTGCGTCTCTCTATGCCCTCCCAACCGCCCTGCGTCTCTCTACGCCCTTCCTACCGCCCTGCGTCTCTCTACACCCTTCCTACCACCCTGTGTCTCTCTACGTCCTCCCAACCGCCCTGCGTCTCTCTATGCCATCTCTACCGCTCTATGTCTCTCAAAGTCCTCCCTACCGCCCTGCGTGTCTCTATCCCCTCCCTACATCTTTTTATTCCCCCACTACCACCCTGCATCTCTATATTCCCTACTTACTGTCCTGCATCATTATATTCCCTCCCTACCGCCTGCACCTCTCTATCCCCTCCCAACCACCCTGCATCTCTCTATCCCCTCCCTACTGCCCTGCATCTCTCTATTCCCTCCATACCCCCTGCATCTCCCTATCCCCTCCCTACTGCCCTGCAGCTCTATATTCCCTCCCTACCGCCTACATCTCCTTATCCCCTCCCTACCGCCCTGCATCTCTATCCCCTCCCAACTGCCCTGCATCTCTCTATCCCCTCCCTACTGCCCTGCAGCTCTATATTCCCTCCCTACCGCCTACATCTCCCTATCCCCTCCCTACCGCCCTGCATCTCTATCCCCTCCCAACCGCCCTGCATGTCTCTATGCCCTCCCAACCACCCTGCATCTCTATATTCCATCCCAACCGCCCTGCGCCTCTCTATGCCCTCCCAACCGCCCTGCGTCTCTCTATGCCCTCCCAACCGCCCTGCGTCTCTCTATGCCCTCCCAACCGCCCTGTAGTAATTCTTTGCTGAAACAGGTTGAGCATGATATACAGGATTATTGCCTCAACAGCCACGATGTGAAAGCCAGCTGAAGTAATTGCGCGTTCATCAAGTTTTAGAGGCAGATGCCATACTGAGCCCTAGGTCATGCTTAGAATGTCCATGTACCAAGACAATCTTGGGCAGTCAGGTGCTACCCCAATCACCAGAATGCCATCGTTTTTAAGGGAAGAAATAGACCAAATGGAAGCTCCAAAGAACTAACATAGCATTTACTAGAACTTCCTGTGGATTGCTTGTAGTGCAGAAGCGCTCCTCCTTGTGGGACAACAGAGGCATCATTTCGACATCTGATTGGTGCCATCAGTACACTGGGGCGTTAATTTACTAAAGCTTCTAAAAATCAAAAGTAGTGATGTTGCCCATAGCAACCAACCAGATTCTATCTTATCATTTCTCTACAGCATCCTAGAAAATGATAGATAGAATCTTATTGGTTGATATAGGCAACATCCTCACTTTTCAATTTTAGAAGCTTTAGTAAATACACCCCTAGCTGTACAAAGCCCTCCGGGCATAAGGATCACTACTCAGGGTTAAGGTCTACTTCAAAGTTTTCTACCTCAGAGTAAAATTGTTTAGCTCCATATCCACATATGATAATGCTTGTCCCTTTCATAGCGAAGGCAAGCTCCATATCAACATATGATCCTGTTTGTCTCTCTCATAGCTTAGGCAATTTGATTTTTAGAAGCCACAACCATAGTATTTTTGGACCGGATCTTCATAGACAAATGAGACCGGATGACCTTGCTTCCCCAAACAATCACATATTTTTTTGTATATAGAGAAAGATAATCATCTTTGAGCAACCAGAGTGAGCTTACTTCACCACTCATTGGGATTAACCCTCACCATCAGTAACCATTTGTTACTAACTTCTCCCACTAAGTTGTGGGTGAGTAACTAGGCTCTTCCTTCGGTAGATGGAAGAACCACTTCTTCCACCCTGGCTCCTAGAATAAAAATTACTGCTGTGACGATTTTGGTGGGCTTGCCAAGTGAGAAGTCACACCAGGGAGAAATTTGTAAAGTTATGGGGCTTCTTTCCCTCAAAGGCCCAACAAAGAAGCATGGTAGACATATCTCCATAAGGGAGTCTGCCCAACCTGAGCACACTGTCACAAATTGGGTACTTAGATCTTACTAACACACCAGGCGCTGCCAATATACTAGCTGGTTCATGTCTGCTGGCCATTTATCTCAGGATTACCCTGTAGCTGCTGCCTGGCGCAGCATGGGTGCCACCATCTTAAAGCGACTGAGGTGAGCTGAGAAAGGTACAGCCATTCACAGCATCTCTACTCTGCGCATGATATCCACATTCAATCCTGTGTGGAAGCTCCCTATTTAAACTGCTCTCTGTCACCTGTTCATTGCCAGTACAACTAGTTTTCTAGGTCTCCAGTGTAAGAAGCGGTTCTGTTCCTGAGCTTCCAAAATCTGTTCCAATTCCTCTCCAGTGTTTCAGAGTGCATCTATTCCCATGCCTGTGTCCACTGCTCTCTATTCTGCGCAAGGAATCGTCTTATGTGCTCATTATTGTATTAGCATCCATTCTATACACCATCTACAGTCTGCTATTCTTTACAGCATCCTGCATGCAGTCTCCAACATTACCTGCAATAATACTATATACAGTCTGCTATAATAGACAAAAGTGATTGGACACTGACAGCAAACAGATCAACAACATTTTCATGACATCAGTACTTTGTAGGTCTATCGCGTGCAGTGATTACTGCAGACACCCTTCTTGGCAAACTGTCTACATGTTCCTGGACAACAGCAAGCGATGTGTTTTGCCATTCTGACTTAAGTACATTGACCAACTGCGTCAATGAAAAAGGTGGAGTCAGTCTAAAATGCACCCGTCATTCCAATTTATCCCAGAGGTTCTCAATAGGGGTTAATATCTGGACTCTGAGGTGGGTGGCCAATCCATTTGGGTTACAGTATTTTCTGTATACCAGTCCAGCCCCACCCTAGAGCATGAAATCACACGGCCTACGATGATCTCCTTTTCAAACTCGGTTAGCTCCTTCTGGCAAGCTATTTTGTTAGCAAATTATCTAATGACACTCTACCCGTTTAGACCTTCACGAACAGTTGTCTGCTGTAGGAGTGCAGCATTTCTCTTGCACGTGCGGGTGGGGGGTATCCAATCACTTTTGTCTACATAGTGTAACCTCCTGCATGCAGTTTCCTACACTATCTGCTATTCCCTGTGGACTGAATTCTTGATACTGACTGTTAACAACTGTTTAGCTGCTTCTGCAGATACAAATATCCCTAGTGTGCATAAATACTGTTCATACAGTCATACAAGCACTCATGTATCCAAGACTCCAGTAGTTTATCTAACACTGCCAGGTAGCTAACTGTCTTTAGTCTGTTATTCATTGCTAATTGCTCAGTTTCCAAGAGGGTTACTAATGGAGAGTTGATATTCGAATTTTATAAACTCTAGTTGAAGCCGATCTGCCCAGTGGTCCCAGGAAAAACTCAAAATATTACACACTTACACACACACTCTTCTCCATTCAGCAAACCCCTGGGAACACGTCTATCTCCCCTGTGCAGTACTTGGTGCAGGGGGCAGAACCACGATTTGTTGTGGTACCTCTTTAATATGGGTGATGCCAGTCCCGGCTTGCTGGCTGGTGGTGCAGGTGTCCTGGGTACAAGGCTGTGGCGGCAATTGCAGCTCCCCATCAAAAGCACCTCCATCACGCTGAGGCAATCCCGCAGTAAGAGCAGGTTGCTGGCAGATGGTGGTGCCAATTTTGGCACAGAGGCAATCCGCCCCAGGCACAAGGGCTGCATCAAGGTAAACATCAATATTAAAATAAAATCTTCACGTTAATAGAAATGGCTGTGGTTATCAACCTAAACAATGGGAATGTTACAAATAAATAGTATACTAGCGCTGTTGCTAGTTACTTCCAATAAAAATAATTAATTAAAACATTGAAGGATAGGATAAAAACATGAATTTACTGTATTATACACAAAAGGAAATAAAGCAAGTTAAAAATTACTCTCTATTAATATCACCCCCACTAATATGGATGCAATAATAATAAGAATTTTAACATCTCCCAGAGCTTGTTTAAACCAGTTATTTCAGTAGAGTATTACCCACTTATGGATAGTTCATGGCAGTCCCTTGGCAGATGTATGCAAATTTTGCTGAATGGTAGGGTTCCACTTTAAATCCAGTAGGTGGTAGCAGACTGGTATATCTGGAGATGTAGTTCAGTCCAAAATGCTTGACGCATTTCTCCAGGCAGATGGGCACCCAGTTTCTTCAGAAACAATGGGAATGCAGCTACCAGCAGACACTTAACAAAACTATAAAGTTCCCAGGGAGTCACCAGGGAACGCAGGGGCTCACACACATTACTCCTTCTGCTACACATAGAAGTGGTCACATTACAAACTGTATAATAGGGATGTGAAGGCAGCATTTGATATTATCGCCCACATGCATATACAACACAGCACACCACACCGTCAAGCTCACTGGTTTGACAACACTGTTAGTGAGCTCAAGAAAATGGGTCATAGACTTCAGAGATGATGGAGGAATATTAACCTAACCAAGCATATTGAAGAATACAATCCACAATCACCCACAAGAAAACAGAGTTCCTGACAAGTGAGATCACAACAGTAAAGAATAGGCCAGCTCAGCTTTGGAGAGCCTCCAATGGCTATATGATACATACTACTTTATTTTGTATATCATTTTACTTACGTGATAGAATTTTCCCCAGAAGATAGAGCCTTTTGTGGTGCAATAATGACAGTAGGAGGCACAATCGCTTTACGCCCATCTCGTGCACAGTAGTAGTTATTAGCAAACTTGTGACTTGGACCCACTGGAAGAATTGGAGGTGGTTGAGTCCTAAAAGTAAATTATAGTAAGTGATCACAATACTTATATCATGTAAAACCAACAAATAACACTTGAGTTTATATTGTTTATGTTAAACACCCTTGACTGCTTTACTTAGATACAGTGGCTTTTGAAAGTATTCAGCCCCCTCAAAACTCAAGAAGTCTGTCTGGTTTGTTCCAGGCAGTATTTTTATTGTGAGCCAGTAGGCTCTGAAAGTAAATCTTCAAACTCAAAATTCATTACTTCTCCATAATATAAAAAAATATAAAAAGGCTACTTGCATAACTATTCCACCCCTGTTCCATGGAAGCTCCAAGTTTACATGCATGAAAGAGTTTACCCTAACAATTGGCTTTCAGTCTGTCTATATCTGAGAATCATTAAAAGGTCAGCTTTTAATAATAAAAGACCCTCTAATCTGAATAATAGTGGTCATACTGTAAATCGAAGGAAAGCTGTGAAAATGAAGAACAATGAGCATTCTAAGAAACTTAAAGTCATAGACTTGCACAAGATAGGCTACAAAATAATATCCCTCAAAACTCAGGGTCAGAGCAAGCTGGAGACTTGTGAGGACAGACCCAGAGAGGACTACTATCACTTTAACCACTTAACTGTCAAATATTAGTTTTCCAAAACCTGCTCAGAAATTGTAATTAGGTCAAGAACATTTATTTAAAGTATGTGCAATACAATTTTCTTTAAAAAAAAAACATTGGTAGAAACATTTATGGTTGGAACATCGCAACCATCGTTGATCGGAACATAGTGACCATCGCGACTTCAGTTTCCCGGCATCAGATCCTCTCTGCAACACCCGGAGTTCATCGGGAAGGTAAAGTGGGTTCTTTATTTTTAAATTTCCCCAGCGGCTGCTAATGTCTGCAGCCGCTGGGTTTGGTTGTGCTGCCAGGCTGACTGATCAGTAGTGATCGGCAGCACGGCAGGCACTGGGGGGGAGGGAACCAAGAAGCAGAGATCCCTCTGACAGCACCAATTGCAGGAAGCTCCTATTTCTGCAGCCACACAATGAGCTTTCTGACTGGTGACCATGTCAGGGAAAAGTCCAGCCTGTTGTGGTCGCATCTGATGCAACAATGCCAGGCAGGTGATTAAAAGGGCTACAGAATCCAGTAGCTGAGACTGGAGAGACAGGATGTAGTCATTAGATTGACATTTACAATGTTGACATTATTAATTTGAACACCGATGTTGACAGTCAATTTTGACATGCAATGTTTAAACATCTTGTTTGCTTGGGGTGAATGAGCTTTTAGAGAGCTTATTCAAGGGAGGCTTTCTTTTTGGTGCACTCTTTTTAATCGATTTGCTAGTTAGCTAAAACATAAAACTTAATTTAAATTGTTTAAAAATTGGTGACACTAGTTGACAAAAACTGTGTAATTGACAATGCAATATTAAAAATAAGAGTGACTGTTTATTAAGCCGTGCCACAAATGGCAATAGTAAAAATATATTAGATTAATGTACACGTACCAATACTTAATTCCACTTGGATCCAAAAATGCTATATTGCAAAAACATTAGTTGGTATGTTTCTATTAAATATAAACAATTTTCTACACAGAAAGTATATACATTTATAAATGTGAATTACACAGAAATTTGTTCTGTGTATTAGCATAACTCATGGTGCTGACTGGTGGATACAATTGTATTCTTAGAGGCTAGTAAAACAGAACTGAGCATTTTGCAACACTTATAACTTGTTACACGTGTCTCACTTGCCTAGTCTGACTGCTGCTACAATCCGTGTTCCAGGAACACAGGACAGATTTCTGTGTATTTCACACTTATAAATGTATATAATACTTTCGCAATATAACTTTTTTGGATCCAAGTGGAATTAAGTATTGGTACATCTACATTGATCTAATATATAATTACTATTGCCATTTGTGGCACAGCTTAATAAACAGTCACTATCTATTTTTAATATTGCATTGTCAATTACACAGTTTCTGACAACTAGTGTCACCAATTTTTAAACAATTGAAATTAAAAGTTTTGCTTTAACTAACAAATCGATTAGAAAAAGAGTGCACCAAAAAGAAAGCCTCCCTTGAATAAGCTCTCTAAAAACTCATTCACCCCAAGTAAACATATTGTATCTCGCTTTCTGGTGCACTTCCAGCCCTTTGACACACGACAATTTGATGTAAAAAAAAGTCATAAACTGGTTGGTTTACTGTATTAGCTCTGAATACTTCTCAGTCCAGTGCATAATCAACTGAGGGGTTACCCACCACCCACATACTAATAAATGTTTCAACATCCTCAGAATGATGATATTAGGGTTAGGGCTGCATCCTGGCTGTATGAGATTGATTGGGATCATTACTGAACAAAAACCACATAAAAGCTGGCCTGGAGTTTTCCAAAGACACCAGAGTGATCCAGCTAAAATGTGGGATAAGAGCCCATCCCACAAAGATTTGGAAGCAAAGTAATAGCTACCACTCTCATTTTGCCTCCGGATATGGGCCCAGCAAGCCAAATGTGCTTGAATGGCCATCAGATTGTGCATGCGGTAGTACGAGATGATGGGGAGAGACCCTAAAGATACGAAAAAGTCTTTAGCATATTTATGTTATATTTACCTTCAAATTAGTTTTATGGTAAGAACTTACCTTTGTTAAAACTCTTTCTGCGAGGTACACTGGGATCCACAAGGAATGGACAATGGGGGTGTAGAGTAGGATCTAGGTCCGAGACACCAACAGGCTCAAAGCTCTGACTGTTCCCAGAATGCATAGCGCCGCCTCCTATATCACCCCGCCTCCCTGCACAGAATCTCAGTTTTTAGTTAACCAGTCCAATGCAGTAGCAGGAAAAGAGACGACAACGGTTAGTAGCCACATACACCACACTCTCACGACAAGAGAAGTGTCAGCGGCTAATGCCATACCAACCCGAAAAAGCTAAGTGCGTCAGGGTGGGTGCCTTGTGGAGCCCAGTGTACCTCGCAGAAAGAGATTTAACAAAGGTAAGTTCTTACCACAAAACTAGTTTTCTGCTGCGGGGTACACTGGGCTCCACAAGGACTGGACAATGAGGATGTCCTAAACCAGTTCCTTATGGGAGGGGACGCACTGTAGCGGGCACAATAACCCGGCGTCCAAAGGAAACATCCTGGGAAGCGGCAGTATCGAAGGCATAGAACCTTATGAACGTGTTCACAGAGTACCACGTAGCCGCCTTGCACAATTGTTCAAGGGTCGCACCACGTTGGGCCGCCCAAGAAGGTCCAACAGACCAAGTAGAATGGGCCTTAATGTGATCAGGAGCAGAGAGACCAGCCTTCACATAAGCATGTGCAATCACCATTCTAATCCATCTGGCCAGAGTTTGCTTGTGAGCAGGCCAGCCACGTTTGTGAAACCCAAACACAACAAAAAGAGAATCCGATTTCCTAATAGGAGCAGTTCTCTGCACATAGATACAAGGAGCCAGTACCACATCCAAAGACCGCTCTTTGGGAGACAGATCAGGAGAAACAAGTGCCGGAACTACAATCTCCTGATTAAGGTGGAACGAAGAAACCACCTTAGGTAGATAGCCGGGACGAGTCCTAAGAACCGCCAGGTCACGGTGAAAATAAGATTTTACTTACCGGTAAATCTATTTCTCGGAGTCCGTAGTGGATGCTGGGGACTCCGTAAGGACCATGGGGAATAGACGGGCTCCGCAGGAGATAGGACACTTTAAGAAAGAATTAGGACTACTGGTGTGCACTGGCTCCTCCCTCTATGCCCCTCCTCCAGACCTCAGTTAAGGAAACTGTGCCCGGAAGAGCTGACACAACAAGGAAAGGATTTTGGAATCCAGGGTAAGACTCATACCAGCCACACCAATCACACCGTATAACTCGTGATAAACTTACCCAGTTAACAGTATGAACAACAACATAGCATCAGACAAACCTGATGCAACCATAACATAACCCTCATGTAAGCAATAACTATATACAAGTATTGCAGAAGAAATCCGCACTTAGGACGGGCGCCCAGCATCCACTACGGACTACGAGAAATAGATTTACCGGTAAGTAAAATCTTATTTTCTCTAACGTCCTAGTGGATGCTGGGGACTCCGTAAGGACCATGGGGATTATACCAAAGCTCCCAAACGGGCGGGAGAGTGCGGATGACTCTGCAGCACCGAATGAGCAAACACAAGGTCCTCCTCAGCCAGGGTATCAAACTTGTAGAATTTTGCAAAAGTGTTTGAACCCGACCAAGTAGCTGCTTGGCAAAGCTGTAATGCCGAGACCCCTCGGGCAGCCGCCCAAGAAGAGCCCACCTTCCTTGTGGAATGGGCTTTTACCGATTTGGATGCGGCAATCCAGCCGCAGAATGAGCCTGCTGAATCGTGTTACAGATCCAGCGAGCAATAGTTTGCTTTGAAGCAGGAGCACCCAGCTTATTGGATGCATACAGGATAAACAGCAAGTCAGTTTTCCTGACTCTAGCCGTTCTGGCAACGTAAATCTTCAAAGCCCTGACTACATCTAGTAACCTGGAATCCTCCAAGTCACGAGTAGCCGCAGGCACCACAATAGGTTGGTTCAAATGAAAAGATGACACCACTTTCGGCAGAAATTACGGACAAGTCCGTAATCCTGCCCTGTCCATATGGAAAACCAGATAGGGGCTTTTACATGACAAAACCGTCAATTCTGACACACACCTAGCCGAAGCTAAGGCCAATAGCATGACCACTTTCCACGTGAGATATTTTAACTCCATGGTCTGAAGTGGCTCAAACCAGTAAGATTTCAGGAAACTGAACACCACGTTAAGATCCCAAGGTGCCACTGGTGGCACAAAAGGGGGATGAATATGCAGCACTCCCTATACAACGTCTGAACTTCAGGAAGAGAAGTCAGTTCTTTTTGAAAGAAAATGGATAGGGCCTAAACCTGGACCCTAATGGAACCCAATTTCAGGCCCAATGTCACTCCCAACTGTAGGAAGTGAAGGAAACGGCCCAGCTGGAATTCCTCCGTAGGGGAATTCCTGGCCTCACACCAAGCAACATTTAAAAAAAAAATTTTTTCCGCCATATACGGTGATAATGTTTAGCCGTCACCTCCTTCCTAGCCTTTATCAGTGTAGGAATAACCTCATCCGGAATGCTTTTTTCTGCCAGGATCCGGCGTTCAACCGCCATGCCAACAAAACGCAGCCGCGGTAAATCTTGGAACAGACAGGGCCCCTGGTGCCACAAGTCCTGTCTGAGAGGCAGAGGCTATGGGTCCTCTGTGAGCATTTCTTGCAGATCTGGATACCAAGTCCTTCTTGGCCAATCCTGAACAATGAGTATTGTTCTCACTCCTCCTTTTCCTATGATTCTCAGCACCTTTGTTATGAGAGGAAGAGGAGGAAACACATAAACCGACTGGAACACCCACTGTGTCACTAATGCGTCTACAGCAACCGCCTGAGGGTCTCTTGACCTGGCGCAACATCTCTGTAGCTTCTTGTTGAGGCGGGATGCCATCATGTCCACCTGTGGCAGTTCCCACCGCCTTGCAATCTGCGTGAAGACTTCTTTATGAAGTCCCCACTCTCCCGTGTGGAGGTCGTGCCAGCTGAGGAAGTCTGCTTCCCAGTTGTCCACTCCCGGAATGAACACTGCTGACAGTGCTCTTACGTGATTCTCCGCCCAGCAAAGAATTCTGGTGGCTTCCGCCATCGCCACTCTGCTCCTTGTGCCGCCTTGGCGGTTCACATGAGCCACTGCTGTGATGTTGTCTGACTGAATCAGCACTGATTTGTCGCGAAGCAGGTTCTCCGCTTGACTTAGGGCGTTGCATATGGCCCTTAATTCCAGGATATTGATGTGAAGGCAAGTCTCCTGACTTGACCACCGCCCTTGGAATTTTCTTCCCTGTGTGACTGCCCCCCACCCTCGGAGGCTTGCATCCGTGGTCACCAGGACTCAGTCCTGAATGCCGAATCTGCGACCTTCGAGAAGGTGAGCACTCTGCAGCCACCACAGGAGAGACACCCTGGCCCTGGGGAACAGGGTGATTAACCGATGCCTCTGAAGATGTGATCCGGACCACTTGTCCAGTACGTCCCAGTGGAAGGTCCTCGCATGGAACCTGCCGAAGGGAATGGCCTCGTATGATGCCACCATCCTTCCCAGGACTCGAGTGCAGTGATGCACTGACACCTGTTTTGGTTGTAATAGATTTCTGACCAGTGTCACGAGCTCCTGAGCTCTCTCTATCGGGAGATAAACCCTTTTCTGGTCTGTGTCTAGGATCATGCCTAGAAGAGGCAGATGAGCTGTAGGAACGAACTGCGACTTTGGAATACATAGAATCCAGCCGTGTTGCCGTTACACTTCCAGAGAAAGCGATACGCTGTTCAGCAACTGCTCTCTTGATCTCGCTTTTATGAGGAGATCGACCAAGTACGTGATAATAGTGACACCTTGCTTCCGCAGGAGCACCATCTTTTCCGCCATTACCTTGGTGAATATTCTCGGGGCCGTGGAGAGACCAACCGGCAACGTCTGAAATTGGTAATGACAATCCCGTACTGTAATTCTGAGGTACTCCTGATGAGGTGGATTAATGGGGACATGAAGGTATACCTCCTTTTTGCCCCGAGACACCATAAAATCACCCCCTTTTCAGGCTTGCAATGACCGCTCTTAGCGATTCCATCTTGAACTTGAACCTTTTTAGGTATATGTTCAGGGATTTTAAATTCAAAATGGGTCTGACTGAACCATCTGGTTTCGGGACTACCACATGGTCGAATAATAACCCCCTACTTGTCGAAGGAGGGGAACCTTGACCACCACCTGTTGAAGATACAATTTGTGAATTGCAGTTAACCCTGTTTCCCTCTCGTGGGGGGAAGCTGGCAGGGCCGTCAGTGAGGAGGCATCTTCTCAAAGTCCAGCTTGTATCCCTGAGACACAATATCTATTGCCCAGGGATCTAACAAGGAGTGAACCCACTTGTGGCTGAACTTACGAAAGCGTGCCCCCACCGGACCTAGCTCCGCCTGTGGAGCCCCAGCGACATGCGGTGGATTTTCATAGAGGCCGAGGAGGACTTCTGTTCCTGGGAACTAGCTGTGTTGTTCAGCTTCTTTCCTCTGGCCCCGCCTCTGGTAAGAAAGGACGCACCTCAGACTTTCTTGTTTCTTTGTTCGAAAAGCTGCATTTGATAATGACGTGCTTTCCTAGGCTGTGCAGGAATATAAGGCAAAATATCAGCATTACCAGCTATAGCCGTGGAGACCAGGTCCACGAACCCTTCTCCACACAATCCTCAGCCTTCCATATGCAACTTCAGTTGGCATCATCTGTCCATTGCATATTCTACAGGACACGTCAAGCAGACATCGACATAGCTTTGACTCGAGGACCCAGTATACTCATGTCTCTTTGGGCATGTTTGATTATATATGTATATCTCTTAAGACAGCATCTTTAATATATATATATATATATCTATATACACATATATATATATATATATATATATATATATATACACACACACTAGGGTCTCAATTTCTGCTGATAAGGTACCTGTCCACGCCGCCACAGCGCTATGAACCCATGCCGACACAATCGCCGGTCTGAGTAGTGTACCAGAATGTGCACGCTATCTGCAGGATCCCTGAGAATAGCTAAGGCTACCTTCTGGGCAAACGTGACACCCTGGGGGAAGATTCCCATCACATCCTGGCCCTAGTGGGGAAAGGATACTGCCTGAGAATTCTTTGTGGGAAGCTGCAGTCTCTTGTCTGGAGATTCCCGCTCTTTTTCCTCATGAGAGGAGGGAAATTTACCTCAGCTTTCTTCCCCTTAAACATGTGTACCCTTGTGTCAGGGACAAATGAGTCATCAGTGATATGCAAATCATCTTTTATTACAATAATCATATATTGAATACGTTTCTGCCATTTTGGCTGTAACTTTGCATTATCGTAGTCGACACTGGAGTCAAACTCCGTGTCGATATCAGTGTTTATTATTTTGGATAGTGAGCATTATGAGACTCTGAAGGTCTCTGCGCCATAGGGACAGACATGGGTAGATTTCCTGTCTGTTCTTTAATCTATTGTGCAATAAATTCACCTTAGCACTTACACATATCCAAACAGGTGTCGGCGTTGTCGACGGAGACACCCTCTCACACACATATTAGCTCCATCTCCTCCTTAGGGGAGCCTTTTACCTCAGACATGTCGACACACACGTACCGACACACCACACACACAGGGGATGCTCTATTTGAAGACATTTCCCCCACAAGGACCTTTGGAGAGACAGAGAGAGAGTATGCCAGCACACACCCCAGCGCTATATGACCCAGGAATCACACAGTAATTTAGTGTTAACCCAGTAGCTGCTGTATATATTGCTTTTACGTCAAATTTATGTGCCCCCCCTCTCTTTTTCACCCTCTTCTACCGTGTAACTGCAGGGGAGAGGCTGGGGAGCTTCCTCTCAGCGGTGCTGTGGAGAAAAAACATGGCGCTGGTGAGTGCTGAGGAAGAAGCCCCGCCTCCTCAGCGGCGGGCTTCTGTCCCGCTATTTTGTGTACAATAATGGCGGGGGCTCATGCATATATACAGTGCCCAGCTGTATATATGCTCTATTTTGCCAGGAGGTACTCAATTGCTGCCCAGGGCGCCCCCCCCTGCGCCCTGCACCCTACAGTGACCGGAGTGTGTGGGTGTAATGTGAGAGCAATGGCGCACAGCTGCAGTGCTGTGCGCTACCTCATATGGAGACAGGAGTCTTCTGCCGCCGATTTTGACGTCTTCTTGCTTCACCCGCCGGCTTCTGTCTTCTGGCTCTGCGAGGGGGATGGCGGCGCGGCTCCGGGAACGGACGACCAAGGTTAAGTTCCTGTGTTCGATCCCTCTGGAGCTAATGGTGTCCAGTAGCCTAAGAAGCGCAACCTAGCCGCAGTTAGTAGGTTTGCTTCTCTCCCCTCAGTCCCACGTAGCAGAGAGTCTGTTGCCAGCAGAAGCTCTGTGAAAATAAAAAACCTAACTAAAATACTTTCTTATTAGCAAGCTCAGGAGAGCTCACTAAAGTGCACCCAGCTCTGACCGGGCACAGATTCTAACTGAGGTCTGGAGGAGGGGCATAGAGGGAGGAGCCAGTGTACACCAGTAGTCCTAATTCTTTCTTAAAGTGCCCTATCTCCTGCGGAGCCCGTCTATTCCCCATGGTCCTTACGGAGTCCCCAGCATCCACTAGGACGTTAGAGAAATATCAGATATGGGGAATTACAGGACAAGGCACCCAAATCCGACACTATCCTAGCTGAAGCAATAGCCAGCAGAAACACCACCTTAAGGGAAAGCCACTTAAGGTCAGCTGAACCAAGAGGTTCAAACGGAGACTCTTGTAACGCCTCCAAAACCACAGACAAGTCCCAAGGAGCCACAGGCGGGACATAGGGAGGTTGGATACGCAACACGCCCTGAATAAAGGTATGCACATCAGGTAAGTTCGCAATTTTTCTCTGAAACCACACCGACAAGGCAGATATTTGAACCTTGAGGGAGGCCAGACGCAGGCCTAAGTCCAGGCCCTGCTGAAGAAAAGCCAACAACTTGGCTATACTAAACTTGGAAACGTCATAATCATTAGATGCGCACCAAACAAAGTAAGAATGCCAGACCCTATAGTAAATCCGAGCCGAAGCCGGTTTCCGGGCCCGCAACATAGTTTGAATGACCGCCTCAGAAAACCCTTTAGCCCTTAAGACGGAAGCTTCAAGAGCCACGCCGTCAAAGACAGCCGGGCTAGGTCCTGGTAGACAGAGGGTCCCTGAACGAGGAGGTCTGGGCGTTGTGGAAGTAGAATTGGACGCTCTGACGATAGGCCTTGCAGGTCTGAGAACCAGTGCCGTCTGGGCCACACTGGAGCTATGAGAAGCAGAATTCCTTTTTCTTGCTTGAACTTCCGAATAACCCTGGGCAGGAGTGACACCAGAGGGAACACGTACGGCAGCCGAAACCTCCACGGTACCGCCAGCGCATCGACGAATGCTGCTTGAGGATCCCTTGTCCTTGCTCCGAAGACCGTAACCTTGTGATTGTGTCGAGATGCCATCAGATCCACATCTGGAAGGCCCCACCTTTCCACTAGGAGTTGAAACACTTCTGGATGGAAAATATACAGAAAAAAGAAGAACAGCGCTGGCACTTTTACACTAAAGGTGTTTTAATTAATTTCATATAACTTATTAAAATGCATCCTTCATATCCATAACATATAAAAACAATTATATTGTATATTAATTAAGATATATATCCCACCGGATAATTCCGCTTTATACACCAAACCAGAGAAAGCTGTTCTTTGTTGATTTTGTATAATTATATACAGCTGAATTTAAAGCTAGATGTTATTGCTATATATGCTTTTGACAATACATCATAGCCGCATAGATGTTATCAGTCAATAGAAATGTCCAGCTGATAGATATTTTTCCTCAGCTATTATAATAATCAATTATCCGGTCAGTTAATTTATGCAAGTTGCAGTTCTTTTCACAAATGCATGCAGCTAGTAGATTATACCTTCCAGGTAAGTTTCATCACACTATTAATTTTTCGGTAAGTGTGAGTTATAATTATTATGTTTTGCGGTTAGAGTTTCTAGTGGTGCTGTGCACAGATGTATAATTTTGCACATATCACATAGATACCTCTCCCGGCTGTCGCTTCCAAAAACAGCCTTATCCGGAGTCCACTGCCTGGTGGATAGCAGGTATATTTTCAGATGTTTATCCGCAAAAGTTTATCAGATGTTATCCGTAGGTGTTAGTCTCTCTGGCCGGCCAGTAAGATATGAAGGTGTCTCACCAAAAGCTCTCTAGCAGTGCATCCGACAAACGCGTTTCCCCGCTTGGATATACAACTCAGCGGCTTCCTCAGTGTCCAGATGCACTGCTAGAGAGCTTTTGGTGAGACACCTTCATATCTTACTGGCCGGACAGAGAGACTAACACCTACGGATAACATCTGATAAACTTTTGCGGATAAACATCTGAAAATATACCTGCTATCCACCAGGCAGTGGACTCCGGATAAGGCTGTTTTTGGAAGCGACAGCCGGGAGAGGTATCTATGTGATATGTGCAAAATTATACATCTGTGCACAGCACCACTAGAAACTCTAACCGCAAAACATAATAATTATAACTCACACTTACCGAAAAATTAATAGTGTGATGAAACTTACCTGGAAGGTATAATCTACTAGCTGCATGCATTTGTGAAAAGAACTGCAACTTGCATAAATTAACTGACCGGATAATTGATTATTATAATAGCTGAGGAAAAATATCTATCAGCTGGACATTTCTATTGACTGATAACATCTATGCGGCTATGATGTATTGTCAAAAGCATATATAGCAATAACATCTAGCTTTAAATTCAGCTGTATATAATTATACAAAATCAACAAAGAACAGCTTTCTCTGGTTTGGTGTATAAAGCGGAATTATCCGGTGGGATATATATCTTAATTAATATACAATATAATTGTTTTTATATGTTATGGATATGAAGGATGCATTTTAATATGTTATATGAAATTAATTAAAACACCTTTAGTGTAAAAGTGCCAGCGCTGTTCTTCTTTTTTCTGTATATTTTCCATTTTTAGGTTGTGAACCAAACCTTGAACATAGCTGCAGGCACTTTTTCACAGTAACCATAGCGCCAGACTATCTCTATTTACTTCTGGATGGAGGCCCCATTCGCCGGCATGCACGTCCTGACGAGAAAGTCCGCTTCCCAATTCAGGACTCCCGGAATGAATATTGCCGATATGGCCGGTAGATGGCATTCTGCCCACTGTAGAATCCGTGAGACTTCCTTCATTGCTAGGCGGCTTCGAGTGCCGCCTTGATAATTTATGTAAGCCACTGTGGTGGCGTTGTCCGACTGTACTTGAACAGGACGGTTCTGAATCAAATGCTGGGCTAGGTTCAAGGCATTGAAGACCGCCCGCAACTCCAGAATATTGATCGAGAGGAGGGACTCCTCCTTGGTCCACCGCCCCTGAAGGGAGTGTTGCTCCAGCACCGCACCCCAACCTCTTAGACTGGCATCTGTCGTCAACAGGACCCAGTCGGATATCCAGAATGGACGGCCCCTGCACAGTTGTTGGTCCCGGAGCCACCAGAGCAGCGACAGACGGACCTCCGGAGTCAATGAGATCATTTGAGACCTGATCCGGTGAGGCAGGTCATCGCATTTGACTAGAATCAGACTCTGGTCAGGGCGAAAATGAAATTGAGCGTACTCCACCATATCGAATGCTGACACCATGAGGCCCAGCACCTGCATCGCCGAATGTATCGACACTTGCGGAAAAGATAGGAAGCAACGAATCCTGTCCTGAAGTTTCAGGACTTTCTCTTGAGACAGGAACAACCGCTGGTTGTGAGTGTCCAATAGTGCTCCCAGATGCACCATGCTCTGAGCAGGGATCAGGGATGACTTCTTCCAGTTGATGAGCCACCCGTGGGCTTGCAGAAACCGGACCGTCACATCTAGATGACACAGTAAAAGTTCTGGGGAATTTACCAGGATTAACAAGTCGCCCAAATACGCAGTATCCTGACCCCTTGACAGCGGAGTACCACCGTCATCACCGTCATGACTTTTGTAAAGACTCGCGGAGCCGTTGTTAAACGAAAAGGTAACGCCCGAAACTGGTAATGGCAGTTGCCAATCGCAAATCTCGGGTATTGCTGATGAGACACTGCTATAGGAACATGCAGGTAAGCATCCTGTATATCCAGGGAGACCACGAAGTCCCCAGGTTCCAAGGCCAGAACTATAGAGCGAAGGGTTTCCATCCGGAACTTGGAAACCTTCACAAACCTGTTCAATGCCTTGAGGTTGAGAATGGGCCGGGAGGACCCATTCGGTTTCGGGACTAGAAACAGCGGAGAATAGTACCCCAAGCCCCTCTGCGCAAGAGGCACCTGTACTACGACTCCTGTATCCAGGAGGGTCTGTACCACCGAATGTAGAGTATTTGCCTTTGTCTTGTAAAACGGGACATCTGTCTGGCAAAATCGATGAGGGGGTCGGTTTTTGAAGGCTATGGCGTAACCTTGTGTGAAAACTTCCCGTACCCAGGCATCTGAAGTGGTCTTCAACCATTCCTGGGTATACCCTAGATGCCGGCCCCCCACCCTGGGTTCTTCAGAGGGAGGCCCGCCCTGTCATGCGGGAGGCTTATCTGTCTTGGAAGCTGGCTGACGGGCCGCCCAGGCTCTTTTGGGCTTAGGCTTACCAGGTTTGGAAGTGCGGGCCTGCTTGTTGTACGTCTGACCTTTTGCTTTACCTGAAGGACGAAAGGGGCGAAAGGAAGTACCTTTGGCCTTCGACACAGAAGGAGCAGTACTTGGCAGACAGGCAGTTTTGGCAGTAGCCAAGTCAGCCACAATCTTATTTAAATCCTCCCCAAACAGAATATCTCCCTTAAAAGGGAGTACCTCCAGGGTTTTTCTAGAGTCCAGATCCACAGACCAGGATCTCAGCCACAATATCCGGCGAGCCAGGACTGATGTAGTAGAGGCCTTGGCTGCCAGGATATCGGCATCAGAAGCCGCCTCTTTAATATAACGAGAAGCTGTGACAATATAAGACAAGCATTGTCTAGCATGGTCAGAGGAGATTTCAGCATCTAACTCCAAGGCCCATGTTTCAATGGCCTCTGCAGCCCAAGTAGCTGCATAAGTGGGCCTTTGTGCAGCACCCGTGAGGGTGTAAATCGCTTTCAGACAACCCTCCACACGTTTATCCGTAGGCTCTTTTAGAGACGTGGCGGTGGTGACCGGTAGAGCTGAGGAAACCACCATCCTAGCCACATGCGAGTCCACCGGAGGAGGCGTTTCCCAATTCTTTGACAGCTCCGGCGCGAGGGGATAGCGAGCCAGCATCTTCTTTTGAGGCACAAACTTCGTACCCGGGTTTTCCCAGGGTTCCTGACGTATATCAATTAGGTGGTCAGAGTGAGGTAAAACTTGTTTAATCACCTTCTGACGCTTGAACCTATCTGGTTTCTTAGGAGGAACGGATGGCTCGGGATCATCCGTAATCTGTAAAATTAACATAATAGCCTCCAAGAGATCAGGAACATCCACATGTGAACCACCCTCCCCATCAGCCGTATCTGAGTCAGAACCTGTGGGGTCAGTGTAAGTGCCGTCTTCATCCGACGAGGTGTCAGTGAAAGCAGTGGATTGTGAGGAGACATGCGCTTGCTTAGAGGACCCCGTGGACGTAGGCGAGCGTCGGTCAGACTTTTTAGTAGTCAGGGACTGGTTCAACTTCTTTATTTGAGCAGATAAATCGTCCGCCCACGGCGGGTTAGCTGCAGGGACCACAAACGGTTGTACCGGCATTGGGGGTCCCATAGGGGGTGTTAGTTTATGAACTAGAGTATGCCGAAGCGTGAAAAAAGCGGCCCACGGCAAGGAGCCCCCAGAACCAGAGCCCAAAGATGCTATATTCTCCTCATAGGTATCTGCGGCTTCAGCAACACCGGCAGTGTGTTCAGCCCCAGAACCGTTACCCTCAGAAGCAGACATGATATAACTTGCAGTATCAGGTAACACAGTACAATTTGTCAGCAGCACGATACCTCTAGCCCAAACCCTTGCGCAGTGTAGTCAGCACCAGCAGAGATAAAGGAGAGATATGGTGACTAAATCACAGAGAAAAATACGTAATACAGTATATCTTTGTGAAAATCCTATATTAGATAAAACCTGACGCACCAAGCCCCCTCAGGTTATAGAATATAGGGATAGCAAGTTGAGTGAAAGACGCGAAATGGACACCACTCAGCTATCAAATGCACATACAAATAGTCACAGTTTGTACAATGCAGAGGTTATTACTAATAATAATACTGCACTGGACTAGCTTACACAGCTATATAACAATAGATATAACAGTACACAGTAAGAACTGGATGTATATCACAGGGTAATTGTACTAGGAAACCCTGACTAAATGCACTCTATCTTACTAACACTGACTAAAAAAGGCAGGTAGAATACTTAAGTGTCTTGTAAAGTCACAGCACTGACAACCAGGCGGCTTTACATAGCAGGATTTGCCCAAGCATTCCCAGGAACAGTGAGCTGAGGGATAATGGCGCCGAAGACACTGCCAGGGAGTGAGGGAGACACAGATATGCAGCTCCAGGGCGGGAACATTTGCAGAAAATGGTGCCCTGGGGCTGGGGGAGGGGCTTCAGGTCCAAGCTCTATCCCCCTGCTGGCAAAACCACCGGGTACTGCGGGCTCTAATAAAACGGTTTATAGAGAAAACCTGACCTGTCCCATGCCCTCATGATCTAGTGGGATCGCCTGTACTGCCACAGTGTCCCCCGCCAGCGCGCGTGGCCCGCCTCCCACTGACCGTGCCGGATCGCGATATAGACCGGGTCCTGCAAGCGGGACCCACTTACCACCTCCCAAAGCGCGGCCACGCGATCCCAGAGAGCCCCCGTCGTGTGTGCCTGACAAGAAGAAAACCGGAGCCTCCAGCTGTAGTTACCCGGCAACCAGGGCTCGGGAGTGTACAGCGCCGCTGGGGAGAGCCGGAGCTGCAGCCGTAAATGTCCACTGACATGTAACACTGGTGCTGCCCTTGAAGTCTTCACTTTTTTCTTCAGAAAAAAAAGCTCTTCTTAGGGCTGCCTGGAGCAGCCCCTCTGTTAAGTGCCTGCTACTGCAGCACCAACTACAAAACTGAGATCCTGTGCAGGGAGGCGGGGTGATATAGGAGGTGGCGCTATGCATTCTGGGAACAGTCAAAGCTTTGAGCCTGTTGGTGCCTCGGATCAAGATCCTACTCTACACCCCCATTGTCCATTCCTTGTGGAGCCCAGTGTACCCCGCAGCAGAAATAAGAGTTATGGTAGACTTACCATGGTAAACGCTTTTTCTGCAAAGTCCACAGGGATCCAGGGCACCAACAGGCAAAGCTTTAGCTGTCCCAGGATGCATTGGGGCCCTTCCCTATAATCCTGCCTCCAGGCACTGTAAGCTCAGTTTTGTTAACCAGTCCAATGCAGGAAGCAGGCAATAGAGAAGGAAGATGTAAGGGCATATAAGAACGGCACATTCTCACGACGGGAGAAGGAACCAGAGGCCAAGCCACATAAACCCAAAGAAACCAGGTGCGTCAGGGTGGGTGCCCTGTGGACCCTATGTACTTCACAGAAAAAGAGATTACCATGGCAAGTCTACTATAAATCTTATTTTCTGCAGCAGGGTACATTGGGGATGTCCTAAAGCAGTACACAAGGGAGGGGATGCACCTGAGCGGATGTGAGAATTCAGCGTCCAAAGGAAGCATCCTGGGAGGAGAAGGTATCAAAGGCAAACATGTTCACTGAAGACCACATAGCCGCCTTGCACAATTGTTCTGCAAATGCGCCACAACGGGCCACCCAAGTAGGTCCAACATACCGAGTAGAATGGGCCTTAACCACAGTTGGAACGGGAAGACTAGCCTCCGCATAAGCATGTGCAATCACCATTCTAATCCATCTGGCCAACGTCTGCTTATTAGCAGGCCAAACACGTTTGTGAAAACCTAACAGAGAGACATCAGACCGTCTAATGGAGGTCGTACAGCCTACTTATATATGTAGAGCCCTAACCACATCCAAAGATCGACCTTTAGTCTTAAGAGATGAAAGCTGGAACCACAATCTCTTGGTTAAGGTGACGGGATGAAACTACCTTAGGTAAGTAACCAGGACGAGTTCGGAGCAGGACAATGCACCCATGTCCGAAACCCTCCTAGCAGAGGCAATAGCCAGCAAGAAAAGTACTTTGGCGGTAAGCCATTTGAGGTTCACTGATTCAAGGGGCTCGAACAAAGTCTCTATAAGTGCCTTCAGCACAATAGACAGGGCCCATGGAGCAACTGGAGGGACATAGGGAGGATGAATACGTATCACGCCCTGAAGGAACGTGCGTACATCAGGTATGGAGGCAATATTACGTTGGGACCATATCAACAAGGCAGAGATGTGTACCTTGAGAGAGGCAAGCCAAAGGCCTAAGTCCAAATCTTTATCCGGACCTGACCAGATTGGCTTTGACGGTGTGGCTCTTGAAGCATCACTCCTGAGGATTAAAGGGTTTTCTGAGGCGCAAGTTCTGCCGAGAGACCCTGTAGGTCTGAGAACCAGTGACGTCTGGGCCATGCTGGAGCGATTAGAATGATAGTTCCTCCTTCTTGTTTGAACTTCCGAAGAACTCTGAGCAGCAGAGACACTGCAGGGAATATGTCGAGCAGGTGAATGTTCCACTGGACCACCAATGTGTCCACGTACACTACCTGAGGATCCCTGGTTCGTGACCCGAACACATGAACCTTGTGTATGTGTCGAGACGCCATGAGGTCCACGTCTGGTAGATCCCATCTGTCTACTAGGAGTTGGATACCATATAGTCTCTGGGTTCCATAGCCAGAACTATTGAGTGCACAGTTTCCTTGTGAAACTTGGATACTTTCACAAACTTGTTCAAAGATTTGAGGTTGAATATAGGCCGGCGTGACCCGTTGGGCTTGGGTACCAAGAACAGGGTTGAGCAATAACCTCTGCTCCTTTGGGACTGAGGAACTGTATGAAAGAGGGACGCAACCACAGTTTGCAGAGTTTGTGCTTTCACAAGGTCTGACAGAAGGCCCGTGGTGAAGAACTGTTGAGGGGGACGTCCCTTGAACGAGATGGCATACCTGTGAGAGACAACTTCTAGCACCCAAGTGTCCGAAGTGGTCGTGTTCTAGACCTGGGCGAAGTGCAAAAGTCGGCCTCCCACCCTGGAGGAGGCCCGCCCCATCAGGCTGCAGGCTTGTCAGGTTTAGAGGCAGGCTGCTTAGACTTGGAGGGTTTGGGATTGCGAGACTGTCTAGGGTATGACTAACCTCTCGCTTTTCACTGAGGCCAAAAGGAACGAAAAGTGGTATTCCTGGCCTTCTAAGAAGGATTAGTAGTGGGGAGGAAAGCTGTCTTGGCAGTCGCTAATTCAGACACTATTTTATTTATGTCTTCCCCAAACAGAATGTCCCCAGTGAAGGGGAGTATTTCCAAGGTTTTCTTAGAATCTAAATCCACTTTCCACGGTCTCAATCACAGAATGCGGTGCGCCAGAATGAACGTAGCAAACGCCTTTGCGGCCAGCACTCCCACCTCAGATGATGCTTTTTGTATGTAATAAGAAGCCATCTTAATGTGAGACAGGTATTGTCTGCCTTCCTCAGATATATGCTCGGGTAGCTCATCCTCCAGGGCCTGCCCAAGAAGCAGCATTGATGTCATTCCACATCAAATCAACACAGCCATTTTCATGACCATCACCGATTTCAATGAAATTAGCTGTGCTTGTTAGGTCTGACGAGAAACTAATTTACACCAAATTTCAACGTCATAGGTGGAGCCATTTATAAATGAACAAAATATGCAATTTTACTGCAGTGGGGGTCTTTTCGTTTGCCTGTAACTTGAGTTCTAATTAAGACAGAGAGATGAAATTAGTGTCATTTTGAAGCTTATGACTAGATCTTTTCACTTCTACTTTAATTTAGTAAGGTAGTACCAAAAAAAAGTTTAAAAACCTTTGACTTCAATTTTTTAAAATAGGGATATTTTTTTTTTTAATATATATATTTTTTTTAATGAGTTCTCCCATATTTCATTAGACATGTACCAAATTTCACTTTGGGACTCCCATGGGATAATGCGATAACAATAATTTACTGACAAGCAGGCAGCTAAATTATATAAAATTCTCACTTGCAGACAGTGTATTATAAAGTTTTGAAAAATAAGATTTTACTTACCGATAAATCTATTTCTCGTAGTCCGTAGTGGATGCTGGGGACTCAGTCAGGACCATGGGGATTAGCGGCTCCGCAGGAGACAGGGCACAAAACTAAAGCTTTAAGGATCAGGTGGTGTGTACTGGCTCCTCCCCCCATGACCCTCCTCCAAGCCTCAGTTAGGATACTGTGCCCGGACGAGCGTACACAATAAGGAAGGATATTGAATCCCGGGTAAGACTCATACCAGCCACACCAATCACACCGTATAACTTGTGATCTAAACCCAGTTAACAGTATGACAAACGTAGGAGCCTCTGAACAGACGGCTCACAACAATAACAACCCGATTTTTTTGTAACAATAACTATGTACAAGTATTGCAGACAATCCGCACTTGGGATGGGCGCCCAGCATCCACTACGGACTACGAGAAATAGATTTATCGGTAAGTAAAATCTTATTTTCTCTGACGTCCTAAGTGGATGCTGGGGACTCCGTCAGGACCATGGGGATTATACCAAAGCTCCCAAACGGGCGGGAGAGTGCGGATGACTCTGCAGCACCGAGTGAGAGAACTCCAGGTCCTCCTCAGCCAGGGTGTGCCCCTGACCAAGTAGCAGCTCGGCAAAGTTGTAAAGCCGAGACCCCTCGGGCAGTCGCCCAAGATGAGCCCACCTTCCTTGTGGAATGGGCATTTATATATTTTGGCTGTGGCAGTCCTGCCACAGAATGTGCAAGCTGAATTGTACTACACATTCAACTAGCAATCGTCTGCTTAGAAGCAAGAGCACCCAGTTTTTTGGGTGCATACAGGATAACAGCAAGTCAGTTTTCCTGACTCCAGCCGTCCTGGAAATCTATATTTTCAGGGCCCTGACAACATCTAGCAACTTGGAGTCCTCCAAGTCTCTAGTAGCCGCAGGTACCACAATAAGCTGGTTCAGATGAAACGCTGACACCACCTTAGGGAGAAACTGGGGACGAGTCCGCAGCTCTGCCCTGTCCGAATGGACAATCAGATATGGGCTTTTATGAGACAAAGCCGCCAATTCTGACACTCGCCTGGCCGAGGCCAGGGCCAACATCATGGTCACTTTCCATGTGAGATATTTCAAATCCACAGATTTGAGCGGTTTAAACCAACGTGATTTGAGGAATCCCAGGACTACGTTGAGATCCCACAGTGCCACTGGAGGCACAAAAGGGGGTTGTATATGCAGTACTCCCTTGTCAAATTTCTGGACTTCAGGAACTGAAGCCAATTCTTTCTGGAAGAAAATCGACAGGGCCGAAATTTGAACCTTAATGGACCCCAATTTGAGGCCCATAGACACTCCTGTTTGCAGGAAATGCAGGAATCGACCGAGTTGAAATTTCTTCGTGGGGCCTTCCTGGCCTCACACCACGCAACATATTTTCGCCACATGTGGTGATAATGTTGTGCGGTCACCTCCTTCCTGGCTTTGACCAGGGTAGGAATGACCTCTTCCGGAACGCCTTTTTTCCCTTAGGATCCGGCGTTCAGCCGCCATGCCGTCAAACGCACCCGCGGTAAGTCTTGGAACAGACATGGTACTTGCTGAAGCAAGTCCCTTCTTATCGGCAGAGGCCCTGCGTCCTCTGTGAGCATCTCATGAAGTTCCGGGTACAAAGTCCTTCTTGGCCCATCCGGAGCCACGAGTATAGTTCTTACTCCTCTACGTCTTATAATTCTCAGTACCTTTGGTATGAGAAGTAGAGGAGGGAACACATACACCGACTGGTACACCCATGGTGTTACCAGAACGTCCACAGCTATTTCCTGAGGGTCTCTTGACCTGGCGCAATACCTGTCCAGTTTTTTGTTCAGGCGGGACGCCATCATGTCCACCTTTGGTCTTTCCCAACGGTGCACAATCATGTGGAAACAACTTCTCGATGAAGTCCCCACTCTCCCGGGTGGAGGTCGTGCTGAGGAAGTCTGCTTCCCAGTTGTCCACTCCCGGAATGAAAACTGCTGACAGTGCTATCACATGATTTTCCGCCCAGCGAAGAATCCTTGCAGTTTCTGCCATTATCCTCCTGCTTCTTGTGCCGCCCTGTCTGTTTACGTGGGCGACTGCCGTGATGTTGTCCCACTGGATCAATACCGGCTGACCTTGAAGCAGAGGTCTTGCTAAGCTTAGAGCATTGTAAATTGCTCTTAGCTCCAGTATATTTATGCGGAGAGAAGTCCCCAGACTTGATCACACTCCCTGGAAATTTTCTCCCTGTGTGACTGCTCCCCAGCCTTTCAAGCTGGAATCCGTGGTCACCAGGACCGAGTCCTGAATGCATAACTGTGGCACTTTAGTAGATGAGCACTCTGCAGCCACCACAGAAGAGACACCCTTGTCCTTGGAGACAGGGTTATCCGCTGATGCATCTGAAGATGCGATCCGGACCATTTGTCCAGCAGATCCCACTGAAAAGTTCTTGCGTGAAATCTGCCGAATGGAATCGCTTCGTAAGAAGCCACCATTTTTCCCAGGACCCTTGTGCAATGATGCACTGACACTTTTCCTGGTTTTTGGAGGTTCCTGACTAGCTCGGATAACTCCCTGGCTTTCTCCTCCGGGAGAAACACCTTTTTCTGGACTGTGTCCAGAATCATCCCTAGGGACAGCAGACGTGTCGTCGGAGACAGCTGCGATTTTGGAATATTTAGAATCCACCCGTGCTGTCGTAGAACTACTTGAGATAGTGCTACTCCGACCTCCAACTGTTCTCTGGACCTTGCCCTTATCAGGAGATCGTCCAAGTAAGGGATAATTAAGACGCCTTTTCTTTGAAGAAGAATCATCATTTCGGCCATTACCTTGGTAAAGACCCGGGGTGCCGTGGACAATCCAAACGGCAGCGTCTGAAACTGATTGTGACAGTTTTGTACCACGAACCTGAGGTACCCTTTGTGAGAAGGGCAAATTTGGACATGGAGGTAAGCATCCTTGATGTCCAGGGACACCATATAGTCCCCTTCTTCCTGGTTCGCTATCACTGCTCTGAGTGACTCCATTTAGAATAGGTCTCACCGAGCCGTCTGGCTTCAGTACCACAATATAGTGTGGAATAATACCCCTTTACTTGTTGTAGGAGGGGTACTTTGATTATCACCTGCTGGGAATACAGCTTGTGAATTGTTTCCAATACTGCCTCCCTGTCGGAGGTAGACGTTGGTAAAGCAAACTTCAGGAACCTGCGAGGGGGAGACGTCTCAAATTTCCAATCTGTACCCCTGGGATACTACTTGTAGGATCCAGGGGTCCACTTGCGAGTGAGCCCACTGCGTGCTGAAACTCTTGAGACGACCCCCCACCGCACCTGTTTGTACGGCCCCAGCGTCATGCTGAGGACTTGGCAGAAGCGGTGGAAGGCTTCTGTTCCTGGGAATGGGCTGCCTGCTGCAGTCTTCTTCCCTTTCCTCTATCCCTGGGCAGATATTATGGGGACGAAAGGACTGAGGCTGAAAAGACTATGTCTTTTTCTGCTGAGATGTGACTTGGGGTAAAAAAGGTGGATTTTCTAGCTGTTGCCGTGGCCACCAGGTCCAATGGACCGACCCCAAATAACTCCTCCCCTTTATACGGCAATACTTCCATGTGCCGTTTGGAATCTGCATCACCTGACCACTGTCGTGTCCAGAAACATCGTCTGGCAGATATGGACATCGCACTTACTCTTGATGCCAGAGTTTCGCATATATAGAAATGCATCTTTTAAATGCTCTATAGTCAATAAAATACTGTCCCTGTCAAGGGTATCAATATTTCCAGTCAGGGAATCCGACCAAGCCACCCCAGCGCTGCCCATCCAGGCTGAGGCGATCGCTGGTCGCCGTATAATACCAGTATGTGTGTATATACTTTTTAGGATATTTTCCAACCTCCTATCAGTTGGCTCCTTGAGGGCGTCCGTATCTGGAGACGGTAACGCCACTTGTTTTTATAAGCGTGTGAGCGCCTTATCCACCCTAAGGTGTGTTTCCCAACGCGCCATAACTTCTGGCGGGAAAAGGTATACCGCCAATAATTTTCTATCGGGGGAAACCCACGCATCATCACACACTTCATTTAATTTATCTGATTCAGGAAAAACCACATGTAGTTTTTTCACACTCCACATAATACCCTTTTTTGTGGTACTTGTAGTATCAGAAATATGTAACATCTCCTTCATTGCCCTTAACAAGTAACGTGTGGCCCTAAAGGAAAATACGTTTGTTTTTTTCACCGTCGACACTGGAGTCAGTGTCTGTGTCGACCGACTGAGGTAAAAGGACGTTTTAACGCCCCTGACGGTGTTTTAGACGCCTGGACAGGTACTAATTGGTTTGCCGGCCGTCTCATGTCGTCAACCGACCTTGCAGCGTGTTGACATTATCACGTAATTCCTTAAATAAGCCATCCATTCCGGTGTCGACTCCCTAGAGAGTGACATCACCATTACCGGCAATTGCTCCGCCTCCTCACCAACATCGTCCTCATACATGTCGACACACAAGTACCGACACACAGCACACACACAGGGAATGCTCTGATAGAGGACAGGACCCCACTAGCCCTTTGGGGAGACAGAGGGAGAGTTTGCCAGCACACACCAAAAACGCTATATTATACAGGGACAACCTTTATATAAGTGTTTTTCCCTTATAGCATTTTAATATATATATATACATATCGCCAAATAAGTGCCCCCCCTCTCTGTTTTAACCCTGTTTCTGTAGTGCAGTGCAGGGGAGAGCCTGGGAGCCTTCCCACCAGCCTTTCTGTGAGGGAAAATGGCGCTGTGTGCTGAGGAGAATAGGCCCCGCCCCCTTTTCGGCGGGCTTCTTCTCCCGTTTTTCTGAGACCTGGCAGGGGTTAAATAGATCCATATAGCCTCCAGGGGCTATATGTGATGTATTTTTAGCCAGAATAAGGTATTATACATTGCTGCCCAGGGCGCCCCCAGCAACGCCCTGCACCCTCCGTGACCGTTGGTGTGAAGTGTGTGACAACAATGGCGCACAGCTGCAGTGCTGTGCGCTACCTTCATGAAGACTGAAAAGCCTTCTGCCGCCGGTTTCTGGACCTTCAATCTTCAGCATCTGCAAGGGGGGTCGGCGGCGTGGCTCCGGGACGAACCCCAGGGTGAGACCTGTGTTCCGACTCCCTCTGGAGCTAATGGTGTCCAGTAGCCTAAGAAGCCAATCCATCCTGCACGCAGGTGAGTTGAACTTCTCTCCCCTAAGTCCCTCGATGCAGTGAGCCTGTTGCCAGCAGGACTCACTGAAAATAAGAAACCTAAAAACTTTTTCTAAGCAGCTCCTTAAGAGAGCCACCTAGATTGCACCCTGCTCGGACGGGCACAAAAACCTAACTGGGGCTTGGAGGAGGGTCATGGGGGGAGGAGCCAGTACACACCACCTGATCCTTAAAGCTTTAGTTTTGTGCCCTGTCTCCTGCGGAGCCGCTAATCCCCATGGTCCTGACGGAGTCCCCAGCATCCACTTAGGACGTCAGAGAAAACAGCAATATAACCTTAATATATACAACAGACCAGGTTTTGTTCATGCTTTCCATGAGTTTAGTTTTGAAGTTGCAGACAAAGTTTCTCTTTCTGTAATGGTGTACACACGTCCTGTTGTAGTCATTTGCATATTTTGGTCATTTTTAAATGGCTCCACCTCCAAAAATATCCAACCTATAAAGTTGAAATTTGGTGTAGATTCGTTGTTTCCCCCCATCCTACTGGTACACCAAATTTCATAAAAATCGGAGAGGGTCAGTAAAATGTTTATGTTTTTTTGAGTTGATTTGATATGGAATGACCCTATAGTGGGTCTAATTACAGCTACTGTAAGGGAGTATGTAGATTTCAGGCACCCTTCAATATGTTTATCAGTTGGTTCCTTCAGAGAGGTCACTGTAGTAACTGGCAGAGTGGATGACACCACAAGGCGACTGACATGAGAATCAACCGGCATCGTATTTTCCCATTTGTTACACAGCCCTGCAGGGAAAGCATAACGAGCTTAAGAACTCTTGGAGACAGGGAACTTTTTGCCTGGGGTAGTCCAGGGTTCCTGTCTGATGTCAATAAATGATCAGAATGGGGTAATTCAGTTTTAACCACTTTCTGATTTTTAAACTTGTCAGTATATTTAGCCACTGTAGTGGAATCATCCTCAGAGAGTTGAAGGATATGCTTAATAGCATTCAGCAGTGCAGGGGCATCTATGGACATGGGAGAATCCGCATCGGCAACACAGGAGTCTGTGTCAGAGAGAATAGTACGCTCCCCCTCCTCTTCAGATGAAACATCAGAGAGGACATTGGATTGTGAAGAAGTAGCCGCTTGGAGGGATTAGAGACACGTGTGTCCTGTGGGAGCATTCTGTCTAGCCAGCGACTGATTAAGCTGCTGTAATTGATTAGACAAATTTTCCACCCACGGCGGGTTCATCATAGGGACAATTTGAGGGGGTAGTGCCACAAGTGGACCCATAGGGGATGCAAGGAGTTCTACAAGAGTACTCAGTAAAGCTGAGAATGCAGCCTATGGGGGCTCCTGAGCAGGGGCAGGAACAGCAGACTGACTGGGAGATATATAACAAACAGTACAGAGACCATCACGTAATATGTTCCCCTCAGCCACACCAGCAATTTGATAATGGAAACAACTGGATTTATATAGTACGATAAATGCAAAGTAAACAGTGCAGAATACTTAAGCAAACAACACAAAGTACAATGTGACTGTGACACAGATTAATATACTTATATATGCATATACTGTAGATAAAATCTTTGTCACTTATATTCTAACCCAAACGCACCTCATCCCAGGGCATAGAATAATAGGGAGAGATATCGCAAATACACTTAAAATTGAAACCAGACAGCAGGTCAGGGCACTCAGTCACATACAATGCAGAGATTATGGGGTATATGCAATTGCGGTCGAATTCCCGAAATTGTCGAATTTCGGGTCATTTTCGACCAAAAAAAATATTCGCCTATGCAATTCAGTGCTTTCCGACCAAAAAACGGACTTCCAAAATTCGACTTTTTGAAATTCGAATTTTTGCAAATTCGACTTTTCTGCAATGATATAAGTGCTGAAATTCGACCAAAGCATATTCAATTCAAGTTTGGAAATTCGACAGCAGTGCTTTTAGACAGCAAATTCGTCATTTTCAATCCGCCACACTTTGGAGGGTGAAAACAAATAAAAAAAATTTAAACATGTTTTTTTTTGTGTTTTTTTTTTTGGGAATAGCAGATCTATTTATATTAGAAGGGATTAGGTACTTTTTTTTTTTTTTTGGAGGCACAAATATTATTTATATATTTTTTAAAATATTATATTATTTTTTTAAATTTTTTTATTTATTGCTGGAACGGTAAAATCCTAAAAAAAAATGGCGTGGGGTCCCCCCTCCAAAGCATAACCAGCCTCGGGCTCTTCGAGCTGGTCCTGGTTCTAAAAATGCGGGGAAAAAATTGACAGGGGATCCCCCGTATTTTTAAAACCAGCACCGGGCTCCACTAGCTGGACAGATAATGCCACAGCCGGGGGTCACTTTTATGCCGTGCCCTGCGGCCGTGGCATTAAATATCCAACTAGTCACCCCTGGCCGGGGTACCCTGGGGGAGTGGGGACCCCTTCAATCAAGGGGTCCCCCCCCCCCAGCCACCCAAGGGCCAGGGGTGAAGCCCGAGGCTGTCCCCCCCCATCCAATGGGCTGCGGATGGGGGGGCTGATAGCCTTTTGTGATCATGAAAATAATAGTTTTTTCCAGCAGTACTACAAGTCCCAGCAAGCCTCCCCCGCAAGCTGGTACTTGGAGAACCACAAGTACCAGCATGCGGGAGAAAAGCGGGCCCGCTGGTACCTGTAGTACTACTGGAAAAAAAATACCCAAATAAAAACAGGACATTCGCCGGAATTCACCTGGCGAATTGAGTCGAATTAAAAAACGGCGAAAAATTGCCGCGATTCGCCGTGAATTGCATATACCCCTATATCACATAAATACTGCAATGGACCCTTATATCACAGCCCAGCTCAGAAAATGGAGGCTATAACAGACAACTCATACAAAATTATCTGCAGGTAACCCTATTCTCAACTAACACTGTCTTATGAGACAGGTAGGATACTCAAGTGTTTGTAAAAAGCAGTCTCAGCATTCCCGGTGACCAGCTGCTGCTATGCTGTTAGATGGCTGCCCTGTGTCTCTTGCGAGGGAAGTGGGAGAGTGAGGCAGCTCAAGGGTGGGAAATCTGCTGTAGATGGCGCCCAGAGCTGGGGGAGGGGCTACAGGTCAAGCGCTTCCTCCCCTATGTTGGTCTTCCACCCCAGGTACTGCAGGGCCTTACTAAGCTTGGTGTTAATATACCTAAACCTGTGCCTTTATGCCCTGGTGGTCTAGTGGGGTCCCTGTCTTAGTGACAATGTCCACGCCAGCGCCACGGTCCATCTCCCCAGACGGAATGCGATTTAAAGCAGGTCCCACAAGGAGACCCTATTACCTTCTTCCCGGTAGCAGCCATGCGAACCCAGAGAGCATTCCACGGCTGTGCCTATGACCGTGGACGTCCCCACCGCAAGTACCCGTGCAAGCCAATGGGAGTATGCGACACCGGTTGTGAGGTGAAGGAGCTGCAGTGCTGAAGTCATCCTGATTTACAGCGCTGCTAGCTCAAGAAGGAAATCGTTAATTTCTTGTGAAAAAAACAAAAGCTTTCAGGGCTGCCTGCGCAGACCCCTTGTTTAGTGACCTGCTACTGCAGGCACAAACTTCAAAACTGAGCTCACAGTGCCTGGAGACAGGGTTATAGAGGAGGGCCCCAATGCATCCTGGGACAGCTAAAGCTTTGCCTGTTGGTGCCCTGGATCCAGATCCATCTCTACACACTCGATGTTTCCCTGTGGAAACCCTATGTACCCTGCTGCAGAAATGCATTTTATTCTATCTAATCCATTCTCTCACTATATCCTACCATGACTATTGCAACCTCTTCCTACCTGGAAATCCTCTTATGTCCCCCATCATTCAATATATCTTTTTTTTTTTATATATATGTTTTACTAAATATCTACACTGTACTTTAACAATCATTTTACTTTAAGGTTCACATTATTATTTTTATTTTTAAGAATTTTTAGTGAAAGTTTTTCAGATGGAAACTAGACAAAAGCCACAGTGAAATGTTTACAGCGTTATACTTACTGTTGGTTCACACTCAAGGACTAGTACAGGTTGAGTATCCCTTATCCAAAATGCTTGGGACCAGAAGTATTTTGGATATCGGATTATTCCGTATTTTGGAATAATTGCATACCATAATGAGATATCATGGTGATGGGACCTAAATCTAAGCACAGAATGCATTTATGTATCATATACACCTTATACACACAGCCTGAAGGTAATTTTAGCCAATATTTTTTATAACTTTGTGCATTACACAAAGTGTGTGTACATTCACACAATTCATTTATGTTTCATATACACCTTGGGGGTCATTCCGAGTTGTTCGCTCGCAAGCCGTTTTTAGCAGCTTTGCACACGCTAAGCCTACGCCTACTGGGAGTGAATCTTAGCATAGTAAAATTGCGAACGAAAGATTCGCAATATTGCGAAAAGACATCTCTGTGCAGTTTCTGAGTAGCTCCAGACTTACTCGGCATCTGCGATCAGTTCAGAGCTTGTCGTTCCTGTTTTGACGTCACAAACACACCCAGCGTTCGCCCAGCCACTCCTCCGTTTCTCCAGCCACTCCCGCGTTTTCCCAGAAACGGTAGCGTTTTTTCACACACGCCCATAAAACGGCCTGTTTCCGCCCAGAAACACCCACTTCCTGTCAATCACATTACGATCGCCTGAACGAAGAAAAAGCCGTGAGTAAAATACCTAACTTCATAGCAAATTTACTTGGCGCAGTCGCAGTGCGAACATTGCGCATGCGCACTAAGCGGAAAATCGCTGCGATGCGATGAAATTTACAGAGCGAACAACTCGGAATGACCCCCCTTATACACAGCCTAAAGGTCATTTAATACAATATTTTTAATAACTTTGTGTATTAAACAAAGTTTGTGTACATTGAGCCATCAAAAAACAAAGGTTTCACTATCTCACTCTCACTCCAAAAAGTCCGTATTTCGGAATATTCCGTATTTTGGAATAATTGGATATGGGATACTCAACCTGTATTATTTTTTTAATAAAGAGTTAAACCCTTCTGTGTTAAGAGTCCTGTGGTACTTAAAATATTTTCTTTACAGGCACACTAAAGGTTTCAGTGGGCCCTTAACAAAGAATTCCAGGCCTTGGCTGACCAATTTGGGGCTGGTTGACGTTATAGCAACCAACTATTATGGCAGGGGCTATAGCGTCCGACCCTGAGCTAGTTCAGCCTGGTGCTGGGGGTCACCACACATTTTTTCTTTTTATTTTTTTAAATGGAACCCTTTATTTGCAATTTAACCATACTGACACCTGCACAGATCATACTGATCTGGGCATTGAGTCTCACAAACTCACAAAGGTCTATTGTTTGGATGGGTTTGCCTTTGTTTTGCTGGCAGTTTCCGTTTGGTTTTAAAACCATCAGTAAATCTGTAGATCCTATGCTTGTCTATGTAAAAAAGAAAAAAATCTATTTTATCGGTCCTATGCCTAAAGTGTTCTAAACAGTGGCGTAAGTTCGCCCCAGTCGCCCGGAGGCATGATAAATGTTGGTGCCCCCCCTACATACTGTATACATACACACCCTTCATATGTAGCTATCCGGCACTCATGTTGAACAGTAGTAGCGTGCTCAGGTGCCTTTCCAAATAGTAAATAAGAATTTACTTACCGATAATTCTATTTCTCGTAGTCCGTAGTGGATGCTGGGGACTCCGTCAGGACCATGGGGAATAGCGGCTCCGCAGGAGACAGGGCACAAAATTAAAAGTTTGACCACTAGGTGGTGTGCACTGGCTCCTCCCCCTATGACCCTCCTCCAAGCCTCAGTTAGGATACTGTGCCCGGACGAGCGTACACAATAAGGAAGGATTTTGAATCCCGGGTAAGACTCATACCAGCCACACCAATCACACTGTACAACTTGAGATCTGAACCCAGTTAACAGCATGATAACAGAGGAGCCTCTGAAAAGATGGCTTCCAACAATAATAACCCGATTTTTGTAACAATAACTATGTACAAGTATTGCAGACAATCCGCACTTGGGATGGGCGCCCAGCATCCACTACGGACTACGAGAAATAGAATTATCGGTAAGTAAATTCTTATTTTCTCTGACGTCCTAAGTGGATGCTGGGGACTCCGTCAGGACCATGGGGATTATACCAAAGCTCCCAAACGGGCGGGAGAGTGCGGATGACTCTGCAGCACCGAATGAGAGAACTCCAGGTCCTCCTTAGCCAGAGTATCAAATTTGTAGAATTCTACAAACGTGTTCTCCCCTGACCACGTAGCTGCTCGGCAGTGTTGTAATGCCGAGACCCCTCGGGCAGCCGCCCAAGGTGAGCCCACCTTCCTTGTGGAGTGGGCATTTACAGATTTTGGCTGTGGCAGGCCCTGCCACAGAATGCGCAAGTTGAATTGTGCTACAAATCCAACGAGCAATCGTCTGCTTAGACGCAGGAACACCCAGCTTGTTGGGTGCATACAGTATAAACAGCGAGTCAGACTTTCTGACTCCAGCCGTCCTTGAAATATATATATATATATTTTTAAGGCTCTGACAACGTCGAACAACTTGGAGTCCTCCAAGTCGCTAGAAGCCGCAGGCACCACAATAGGTTGGTTCAGGTGAAACGCTGATACCACCTTAGGGAGAAACTGAGGACGCGTCCGCAGTTCTGCCCTGTCCCAATGGAAAATCAGATATGGCTTTTGTACGAAAAAGCCGCCAATTCTGACACTCTCCTGGCCGAAGCCAGGGCCAGTAGCATGGTCACTTTCCATGTAAGATATTTCAAATCCACCGATTTGAGTGGCTCAAACCAATGGGATTTGAGGAATCCCAAAACTACATTGAGATCCCACGGTGCCACTGGAGGCACAACCGGGGCTGTATATGTAGTACTCCTTTGACAAAAGCTTGGACTTCAGGAACTGAAGCCAATTCTTTCTGGAAGAAAATCGACAGGGCCGAAATTTGAACCTTAATGGACCCCAATTTGAGGCCCATAGACAATCCTGTTTGCAGGAAATGTAGGAATCGACCCAGTTGAAATTCCTCCGTCGGAGCCCTCTCCTTCAGGATCCGGCGTTCAACCGCCATGCCGTCAAACGCAGCCGCGGTAAGTCTAGAGGTAGAGTGCACGGATCCTCCGTGCGCATCTCTTGAAGTTCCGGGTACCAAGTCTTTCTTGGCAAATCCGGAGCCACGAGTATCGTTCTTACTCCCCTTCGCCTTATAATTCTCAGTACCTTGGGTATGAGAGGCAGAGGGGGGAACACATACATTGACTGGTACACCCATGGTGTTACCAACGCGTCCACAGCTATTGCCTGAGGGTCTCTTGACCTGGCGCAATACCTGTCCAGTTTTTTGTTGAGGCGGGACGCCATCATGTCCACCTTTGGTTTTTCCCAACGGTTCACAATCATGTGGAAGACTTCTGGATAAAGTCCCCACTCTCCCGGGTGGTGATCGTGTCTGCTGAGGAAGTCTGCTTCCCAGTTGTCCACTCCCGGAATGAACACTGCTGACAGTGCTATCACATGATTTTCTGCCCAGTGAAAAATCCTTGCAGCTTCTGCCATTGCCCTCCTGCTTCTTGTGTCGCCCTGTCTGTTTACGTGGGCGACTGCCGTGGTGTTGCCCTACTGGATCAACACCGGCTGACCCTGAAGCAGAGGTCTTGCCAGGCTTAGAGCATTGTAAATTGCCCTTAGCTCCAGTATATTTATGTGAAGTGAAGTCTCCAGGCTTGACCACACTCCCTGGAAATTTCTTCCCTGTGTGACTGCTCCCCAGCCTCTCAGGCTGGCATTCGTGGTCACCAGGACCCAGTCCTGAATGCCGAATCTGCGGCCCTCCAAAAAGGTGAGCACTCTGCAACCACCACAGAAGAGACCCCCTTGTCCATGGAGACGGGGCTATCCGCTGATGCATCTGAAGATGCGATCCGGACCATTTGTCCAGCAGATCCCACTGAAAGGTTCTTGCGTGGAATCTGCCAAATGGAATCGCTTCGTAAGAAGCCATCATTTACCCAGGACTCTTGTGCATTGATGCACTGACACTTTTCCTGGTTTTAGGAGGTTCCTGACTAGCTCGGATAACTCCCTGGCTTTCTCCTCCGGGAGAAAAACCTTTTTCTGAACTGTGTCCAGAATCATCCCTAGGAACAGCAGACGTGTCGTCGGGCTCAGCTGGGATTTTGGAAAATTTAGAATCCACCCGTGCTGTTGTAGCACTACTTGGGTTAGTGCTACACCGGCCTCTAACTGTTCTCTGGATCTTGCCCTTATCAGGAGATCGTCCAAGTAAGGGATAATTAATACGCCTTTTCTTCGAAGAAGAATCATCATTTCGGCCATTACCTTGGTAAAGACCCGGGGTGCCGTGGACAATCCAAACGGCAACGTCTGAAACTGATAGTGACAGTTTTGTACCACGAACCTGAGGTACCCTTGGTTTGAAGGGCAAATTGGGACATGGAGGTAAGCATCCTTGATGTCCAAGGACACCATAAAGTCCCCTTCTTCCAGATTCACTATCACTGCTCTGAGTGATTTCATCTTGAACTTGAACCTTTGTATGTAAGTGTTCAAAAGATTTCAGACTTAGAATAGTTCTCACCGAGCCGTCCGGCTTCGGTACCACAAACAGCGTGGAATAATACCCCTTTCCTTGTTGTAGTAGGGGTACCTTGACTATTACTTGCTGGGAATACAGCTTGTGAATAGCTTCCAACACCGTCTCCCTGTCGGAGGGAGATGTTGGTAAAGCAGACTTCAGGAATCTGCGAGGAAGAGACGTCTCGAATTCCAATCTGTACCCCTGTGATACTACCTGCAGGATCCAGGGGTCGACTTGTGAGTGAGCCCACTGCGCGCTGAAATTCTTGAGACGACCCCCCCACCGGACCAGAGTCCGCTTGTAAGGCCCCAGCGACATGCTGAGGACTTTTCAGAAGCGGGGGAGTGCTTCTGCTCCTGGGAAGGAGCTGCTTGCTGCAGTCTCTTACCCTTTCCTTTGCCTCGGGCAGATATGAATGGCCTTTTGCCCGCTTGTTCTTATGAGAACGAAAGGACTGAGGCTGAAAAGACGGTGTCTTTTTCTGTTGGGAGGTGACCTGAGGTAAAAAAGGTGGATTTTCCGGCTGTTGCCGTGGCCACCAAGTCCGATAGACCGACCCCAAATAATTCCTCCCCTTTATACGGCAAACTTCCATATGCCGCTTGGAATCCGCATCACCTGACCACTGTCGCGTCCATAAACTTCTTCTGGCAGAAATGGACAGCGCACTTACCCTTGATGCCAGAGTGCAAATATCCCTCTGTGCATCTCGCATATAAAGAAAATGCATCCTTTAAATGCTCTATAGTCAATAAAATATTGTCGCTATTCAGGGTATCAATATTTCCAGTCAGAGATTCCGACCAAACCCCCCCAGCACTGCACATCCATGCTGGGGCGATTGCTGGTCGCAGTATAACATCAGTATGTGTGTATATACTTTTTAGAGTATTTTCCAGCCTCCTATCAGCTGGATCTTTGAGGGCGGCCGTATCAGGAGACGGTAACGCCACTTGTTTTGATAAGCGTGTGAGCGCTTTATCTACCCTAGAGGGTGTTTCCCAGCGCGCCCTAACCTCTGGCGGGAAAGGGTATAATGCCAATAACTTCTCTGAAATTAGCAACTTCCTATCGGGGGTAACCCACGCTTCATCACACACTTCAATCAATTCATCTGATTCAGGAAAAACTACAGGTAGTTTTTTCACACCCCACATAATACCCATTTTTGTGGTACTTGTAGTATCAGAAATATGTAACGCCTCCTTCATTGCCGTGATCATGTAACGTGTGGCCCTACTGGAAAATACGTTTGTTTCTTCACCGTCGACACTGGAGTCAGTGTCCGTGTCTGTCGACCGACTGAGGTAATGGGCGTTTTAAAGCCCCTGATGGTGTTTGAGACGCCTGGACAGGTACTAATTGGTTTGCCGGCCGTCTCATATCGTCAACCGACCTTGTAGCGTGTTGACACTATCACGTAATTCTATAAATAAAGCCATCCATTCCGGTGTCGACTCCCTAGGGGGTGACATCCCATTACAGGCAATTGCTCCGCCTCCACACCAACATCGTCCTCATACCTGTCGACACACACGTACCGACACACAGCACACACACAGGGAATGCTCTGATAGAGGACAGGACCCCACTAGCCCTTTGGGGAGACAGAGGGAGAGTTTGCCAGCACACACCAAAGCGCTATAATTATACAGGGACAACCTTATAGTAAGTGTTTTCCCTTATAGCAGCTTAATATATATTAATATCGCCAAAATATGCCCCCCCTCTCTGTTTTAACCCTGTTTCTGTAGTGCAGTGCAGGGGAGAGCCTGGGAGCCTTCCCACCAGCGGATCTGTGTGGGAAAAATGGCGCTGTGTGCTGAGGAGATAGGCCCCGCCCCCTTCACGGCGGGCTCTTCTCCCGGTTTTTTCTGTAATCCTGGCAGGGGTTAAATACATCCATATAGCCCAGGGGCTATATGTGATGTATTTTTAGCCAGTAAAGGTAATTACATTGCTGCCCAGGGCGCCCCCCCCCCAGCGCCCTGCACCCTCAGTGACCGCGGTGTGAAGTGTGCTGAGAGCAATGGCGCACAGCTGCAGTGCTGTGCGCTACCTTAAGAAGACTGGGAAGTCTTCAGCCGCCGATTTCTGGACCTCTTCTCTCTTCAGCATCTGTAAGGGGGCCGGCGGCGCGGCTCCGGTGACCCATCCAGGCTGTACCTGTGATCGTCCCTCTGGAGCTAGTGTCCAGTAGCCTAAGAAGCCAATCCATCCTGCACGCAGGTGAGTTCGCTTCTTCTCCCCTTAGTCCCGCGTTGCAGTGAGCCTGTTGCCAGCAGGACTCACTGAAAATAAAAAACCTAACAAACTTTTATTCTAAGCAGCTCTTTAGGAGAGCCACCTAGATTGCACCCTTCTCGGCCGGGCACAAAAACCTAACTGAGGCTTGGAGGAGGGTCATAGGGGGAGGAGCCAGTGCACACCACCTAGTGGTCAAACTTTTAATTTTGTGCCCTGTCTCCTGCGGAGCCGCTATTCCCCATGGTCCTGACGGAGTCCCCAGCATCCACTTAGGACGTCAGAGAAATATAGATACACATATAAAGTGGACGGCACTCCAAGTCAGTCATCACAATAAAATAGACACCAGCATACCTTTATAGCACACCTACAGTACTCCCTCACCCAACAGTGTGTCACAATGTAGATGCTTTGGCGCAGTGGTGTGCCGATATACGGTATATATATATATATATATATATATATATATATAAACACACAAACGCCTCTTTCACTTAAACACACACACCTCTCACTTACACTCACACCTCTTACTTACACACGCCTCCTTAGCTTAAACACACACATGCCTCCTTCGCTTAAACACACACAATCCTCACTTACACACACGCCTCTCACTTACACACACACCTCTCACTTACACATGCTTCCTTCACTTGAAATCACACACACACACGCCTCCTTCATTTAAACACACACACAAACACACACTTCCTTCACTTAAACACACAAACATGCCTCTTTCACTTACACACACATGCCTCTCACACACACACACACACACACACACACACACACACACACACACACACGTCTCCCTTACACGTACACATGCCTCTTTCACTTAAAAACACACACACACACACACACACACACACACACACACACACACACACACAAAAACAAACACATGCTTCCTTCACTTACACACACACACACACACACACACACACACACACACACACACACCTCGCTTAAACATGCACACATAAAATACAGTGCTGCCAACATTCATTAAAGACCCCCCAGCACCCCTCCCCTTTACAACTACACACAACCCCAAAGTGCAGCTTGAGGCAAGTGCTGCCAGTGCCTACCTGCTGCTATCAGCCCAACGGAAGAACAGAGAGCATCACTTGGCCAGCTCATCTGGAATGGCCTGGCAGGAGCTGCGTTCTGGAGCTCCCCCTAGCTGTAGCCACATCCAGCTCTCTGTATATACTGGGACAGGGGTGGCCAACCAGTCAGATGCAAAGAGCCAGAAAAGATCTGTAGTCAAGGGCAAAAGCCAGTATCATGCGCGCGCCGAAGGCGCGTGTGCAAAAATGGGGGCATGGTCTAGTTTTCACAAAGCCACACCCCATTTTGTGCGCACACCTATCGTTATGACGTTTGTAGGAGTATGACCTTGTGTCATAACTCCGTTTTTAGTCATGTTGTACAGTGCCAAATACATATAATGCTCGGGTGAGTAATGGTATGCCGGCGGCCAGGCTCCAGGCGACCAGCATACCGGCGCCGGAAGCTTGACCGCCGGCATACCGACAGCGTGGCGAGCGCAAATGAGCCCCTTGTGGGCTCTCTACGCGCGCCACGCTATTTATTCTCCCTCCAGGGGGTCGTGGACCCCCACGAGGGAGAAAAACTGTCGGTATGCCGGCTGTCGGGATTCCGGCGCCGGTATACTGTGCACCGGGATCCCGACAGTTGGCAACCTGAAGACCACCCATAATGCCCCTGTACAGTGCCACATACATATAAAAATGTCAAAAAATGGGTGCCTCCACACTGCCAGAAACATATGTCCCCACAGTGCCAGATACATATATGCTCCAAAGTGCCAGATACATATATGCCCAACAGTGCCAGATACATATATGCCTCACAGTGCCAGATACACATGACCCCCCAGTGCCAGATATATATGTCCCCACAGTGCCAGCTATGCCCCTAGTGCCAGATATATATGTCCCCAAAGTGCCAGCTATGCCCCCAATGCAGTGTCCCCACAGTGCCAGATATGCCCCAGTGCCAGATATACATGTCCCCACACAGTGCCAGCTCTGCCCCCAGTGCCAGATATACGTGTCCCCCCAGTGCAAGCTATACCCCTGTGCCAGATATGCCTCCAGTGCCAGATATATATACCCCCACAGTGCCAGCTATGCCCCTAGTGCCAGATATATATGTCCCCAAAGTGCCAGCTATGCCCCCAGTGCCAGATATATATATATGTCCCCACCGTGCCAGCTATGCCCCCAATGCCAGTGTTCCCAGTGCCAGATATGCCCCCAGTGCCAGATATATATGGCCCCACAGTGCAAGCTATGCCCCAAATGCCAGTGTCCCCACAGTGCCAGATATATATGTCCCCACAGTGCCAGCTATGCCCCCAATGCCAGTGTCCCCACAGTGACAGATATGCCCCCCAGTGCCAGATATATATGTCCCCACAGTGCCAGCTATGCCCCCAATGCCAGTGTCCCCACAGTGCCAGATATGGCCCCCAGTGCCAGGTATACATATCCCCACAGTGCCAGCAATGCCCCCAGTGCCAGATATACATGACCCCCCCCCCCCCCCCATCCCTTGTGCTGCTCACCGCGCTGCTGCTGCTGTCTGTGAGGGGAGGAGAACACAGCGTGCGCCTCTCCTGCCCCTCACTCTCCGGCGGCTGGGTCCCTCTTCAATTATGCACCGGTCCATGAGCCAATCAAAGCTCGCGGACCGGCAGCTAAGCCGCAAGCTGTGATTGGCTCACGGAGCGCGCCGCCGCCGGAGAGTGAGGGGCAGGGGAGGTGCACGCTGCGCTCTCCTCCCCTCACAGACAGCAGCAGCAGCGCGGTGAGGGGCAGTGGGAGACAGTGGAGGAGATGTGCCCCCTTGAGGCCAGGAGCCCGGCGGCAGCCGACTCCACTGCCTCCCAGAGTTACGCCCCTGGTTCTAAAGACAGGTTTTTGGTAATTTTTCCGTCTGTTTTGACTTTAGGAAATGGCTGGTTTGGAAAGCATACGGAAAGACACAAAAAAATAAAATAACACGGACCTTGAGTAAATACACACCTTACAGCGGAGAACATACACACAAAAGCAAAAATTCTAGATTGAAAGCAAATATTTTGCAGTGAGGTATAATTTGGCCTCCAATTTTTCTTGGCAACCACAGTAAACTGTATCCAGATAGCAAACTAAGCAGCAGTACCCAAAGTAGGATTGCAGCAAAGAAGGCTAACAAGGTATTAGCATGTATAAAACGGGGAATTGACGCAAGGGATCAGAGTGTTATACTCCCATTATATAAATCCCTTGTGAGGCCACATCTTGAATACTGTGCACAATTTTGGGCACCGTACTACAAAAAGGATATTCTGGAACTAGAAAAATAGGATTTTGGTACTTACCAGGTAAATCCTTTTCTTTGAATCCATAGGGGGCACTGGAGTACTCTTGGGATATGGACGGGCTTCCGTAGGAACAGCACTGAATATTTAAATTTAGAACACTCCACCCCTCCATATCCCAGAGTACCTCTCAGTGTTTTTTACTGAGCCGAACAGGAACTATAGAGAGGTTGACAATGGAGTATTACATATAACATAACGGACAATAACGAAGTTGACACATAACGTTACTGACAACTAAACAGTTGACACCCTAACCAGCACTTGTAATTTGAACCAGTCGGTGAAAATGTGTTACCATAAGATCCTTAGAACTCACCACAACTAGGTAAAACTGCTCTGGGTGGGCGTCCAGTGCCCCCTATGGATTCAAAGAAAAGGATTTACCTGGTAAGTACCAAAATCCTATTTTCTTTATCATCCACTAGGGGTCACTGGAGTACTCTTGGGACGTACCAAAGCTTCCCCCGTGGGCGGGAGAGCTGTTTGGCACTTGTAACACTAGGCGGCCAAAGCTAGATGCTGATGCCGCAAACGTATCAAACTTGTAAAAGCGCACAAACGTGTGCACTGAAGACCATGTAGCCGCACGGCAAAGCTGCGTCGTAGAAGCTCCCCGACCAGCTGCCCATGAAGTTCCCACAGAACGTGTGGAATGAGCGGTTACTGACGTAGGCGGTTGTAACCTAGCATGAAGGTAAGCCTGACGTATGGTCAGTTTTATCCATCTGGATAAGGTTTGTTTAGACGCTGGCCAACCCATCTTGGCAGCATCATAGAGAACAAACAACGTATCCGTCTTACGAACTGAAGACGTTCTGGATACATAAACGCGTAATGCGCGTACCACATCCAGAGTTCCAGAATGTGCTGTCAACACAGGAACTACTATTGGTTGATAAGATGACACTACCTTTGGTAAGAAAGCGGGTTTCGTCCGAAGTTCCGCTCTGTCATCATGAAACACCAAATACGGTGACTTGCATGCAAGGCCCCCAAATCCGAAACACGCCTTGCCGAAGCTAAGGCTAGAAGAAAAATTGTTTTCCAAGTGAGAAACTTTATATCCACTTGTTGTAAGGGTTCAAAACATGCTGACTGTAAGAACTCTAAAACCAGATTCAAGTCCCATGGCGCTGTAGGTGGAATGAATGGAGGCTGTACTCTGAGGACACCTTGGAGAAAAGTGCGTATAGACGGCAATAGAGCCAATCGTCTTTGAAAGTAAATTGACAAAGCAGATACCTGCACTTTTAGTGTAGATAAACGCAGTCCTCCATCTAACCCTGTTTGTAGAAACAACAAAAGGCGGCATAACTTGAAAGATGAAGTCGGAAACTTCCGAGCTTCACACCAACCTATATAGGCACGCCATAATCTGTAATAATGAGCTGCCGTAACCGGCTTCCTAGCTCGTACCATGGTTGGTATAACTGAATCTGGAATGCCCTCTCTTCTTAAGATGGCGGTCTCAACAGCCACCCCGTCAAACGCAGCCGCGCTAAATCGGGGTAAAGGAACGGACCCTGTTGTAACAGGTCTGGACGTAGTGGGAGCGGCCAAGGATCGTCTGCGAGTAGTCCTCGGAGATCCGAGAACCAAGCTCTCCGAGGCCAATGAGGCGCCACTAGTATGACTGTGACCGACTCTCTTTTGATCCGTTTTAGCACCAGAGGGAGAACGGAAACGGTGGAAACAGATACACAAGACTGTACGGCCACGCGACAGTGAGAGCGTCCACCGCCACTGCCTTTGGATCTCTTGTTCTGGACACATACTGGAACGTTTGGTGATTGTGTCGAGACGCCATCAGGTCCACCTGAGGATAACCCCATCGCTGAACCAACATGTGAAACACTTCTGGATTTAATGCCCATTCGCCTGGATGAAAATCCCGACGACTGAGATAATCCGCTTCCCAGTTGTCCACTCCGGGAATGAACACGGCCGACAATATCACCTGGTGGCATTCCGCCCAATTGAGGATTCGAGCTACTTCCCGCATTGCCATGCGGCTTCTCGTTCCTCCTTGTTTGTTGATGTATGCGACCGCCGTATCATTGTCTGACTGCACTTGGACAGGCTGAGAGCGAAGCATGTGCACTGCTTGTCGTAGCGCATTGTAAATTGCGCGGAGTTCCAGGACATTTATAGACAGCAATTTTTCGTGATCCGCCCAGAGACCCTGGAGCTGACAATTTTGAATTACCGTTCCCCAACCTCTGAGACTGGCGTCCGTAGTTAGAATTATCCAATTCCAGCCTCCGAACCGTCTTCCTGCGGTTAAATTGTGTTCCTTGAGCCACCAGAGCAGAGATACTCTTGCCCTTGGCGACAACCTCACCCTGTGGTGAATCTGCAGATGCGAGCCCGACCACTGGGCGAGCACATTCAGTTGAAATGGACGAGAGTGAAATCTTCCGAACTGAAGCGCCTCGAAAGCTGCCACCATTGTGCCTAAGAGGCGAATGCACAAGTGTACCGACACTGTGCGTGGCTTGAGCACTAATTGTACTAGATGGCGTAGAATTTGTACTTTCTGCTGTGGTAGGTAAATTCTTTGATTGACCGTATCGAGAATCATACCTAGGAACTGAAGGCGTTGAGACGGAATTAGATGTGATTTCTTGAAGTTGACAATCCAACCGTGGTGAACCAGTACATCGTATGTTAGCAGCGCATGTTGGAGAAGTATCTGTTGAGACGGAGCTTTGATGAGCAGATCGTCTAAATATGGAACTATTGTCACTCCCAGGGATCTGAGATGAGCTATCATGACAGACATCACTTTGGTGAATACCCGAGGCGCTGATGACAGGCCAAACGGTAGAGCCTGAAACTGGTAATGGTTCTGGCGTATTGCAAACCGTAAGAATTTCTGATGAGGCTGCCAAATTGGAATGTGTAAGTACGCATCCTTGAGATCTAGCGCAATCATAAATTCCTTTGGCTCTAAACCCGCAATCACCGACCGCAGAGACTCCATTTTGAATCTGTAGTAAGTTACGTACTGATTGAGACCTTTTAAGTTCAATATTGGTCTGACTGAGCCATCCGGCTTTGGTACCACAAACAGACTTGAATAATAACCCTGACCCTGTTGGTGTACAGGGACCGGAATCAAAACTGCCGAATCCAGTAGGGACTGAATGGCAATTTGCAGAACAGTCCTCTTGTCGTCCGACAGAGGCAATCCTGTGTCTTGAAAAACCGCAGAGGCGGAAGACAGTCGAACTCTATTTTGTAACCTTTTAACACTAAATTGCGGATCCACCCATCCGTGGATGTGTGGAACCACGCCAAATGGAACGTCTGAAGGCGTGCTCCCACAATCGGAGAACCGAGATGGGCTGGTAGCCCGTCATGCCACTGGCTTGTCGGTAACCTTAGCGTCCTGGCGAGTTGTGTTGGTTTGTTGGAAACCACGTCCTCGACCACGTCTAGCAGGCGTGGCTGTTCCTCTGCCACGTCCTCGAAAGGGCTGAGGTCTAAAAGATTTGAACGAAGGTCCAGCGTACCTTCTTCTTGAAACCGGTGGAGGCAATGGTAAGAAAACCGACTTACCTCCCGTAGCCTCAGCAATCCATGCGTCCAATTCAGGACCAAACAACTTCTTGCCATCGTAAGGCAACGCCTCTATACCTCGTTTGACCTCTGCCTCCGCATGATAGGCACGCAGCCAGAGTGCTCTTCGTGCCGTTACTAGCGACGATGAAATACGAGAAGTGAGCTGACAGACGTCAGTAGACGCTGTGCAGAGATACTCTACAGCCTCACTCATTTGATTTACAAGTAGTATCAGGTTTTCGTCATGTAAAGCAGATTTGAGTTCTGTAAGCCATATTATGAGCGCCTTAGTGACCCAAATGCCAACCAATCCAGATCTCCGCATTACACCTGCTGCTACATACATGGATTTTAGCATAGTTTCTATCTTGCGACCTGAAGGGTCTTTAAGCGTAGTAGCTGCTGGCACTGGTATGGTTAATTTCTTGGTAAGCTTGGACACTGAAGAATCAACTATTGGTGGATTCTCCCATGTACACGTTATCGAGTCTGGAAACGGATAACTAGACTTAAATCTGCGAGGTATAGAAAACCGTTTATCTGGATTCTGTCGTGTTTCTACTAACATCTGATTAAGAGATTCCGACACAGGAAAACTTATTGGCGTTTTTCGTCGTTTCGTAAATACGACCTGATCATTTGTGAGAGGCTCCTCAGTTTCAGGAAACTTCAGAGACTGACGTACCGCTCTGATGAGATCATCAATGCCGGAACTGTTAAAATCCTCGCTATCTGACTCCACTTCGCCCTCCTCACCCTCATCTTGTTCCGTGAGGTCTGGCATGGAATCGTCAGAATGCAACATAGCAGAAACTGGAAAATCATAAGACATATGAAATTTATCCCGTTTACCCAAAATGGATTTGGACCTTACGCAAGGCTGAGACGCCTCCGGTAGTTCTGGCGGTCTCACCCTAGACTCAGATCTTGCCGTTTCCCGCTCCTGACGAGCGGCGGTCAATTCTGATTGTAACCTATCCAGTACATTTACTAACATACCCCACGGAGGGTCCGGGGAGGACATTGGTTGTAAAACTGGAGCAGAAATGGTATTCTGAACCGAATCCACAAAACATACTGTACATGTGGTAGATCCATCCGGTAACACACTGTTACAGACTTTGCAATTATGCTTTTTAGTTTTTGCTGGTGCCTTACTCATTATGGCGACAGACAATACAATACACAAAGACAGACACTTGCACGACTCAGTAAAATAGCAGTAAGGTGTCTCTGTATATATATCTGGCCAAGTGCAGTACACGTGGCCAGTACTATGAAATGTGATCCCAAATTCCCACTAACACCCCTGCGCCTCCGGTGGAGTAGAGATGTAGGACAGGAACGTTCTGGAATCACAGCAGGAAGACACAGGAAACATGTTAAAATGGCTGCCATGCTATGCTTAATAATCCTAGTGCTGGTTACAAACTTCCACTGATTATAACCCTGCAAATATCCCTGCAGCCTAGCATCTGCTGGTGCTGCAGTATTTCTTATGCCGCTCTATTGCCCCCTTATTTATTGCCCCCCCCCTTGTGGTAATGGCTGCATGCTCTTTCAGATTCAGAGCAGCGGCAGCGTGTGGGGCCCCAGCGGGTATCGCCGAGCAGATCGCCTGTGAGCCCGGGTGAGCAGCGCGTCAAACAGCGGTGGGACCCGGAGCAGTAGCGGCGGCCGGCTCCGTGAGCGGGAGAGCTGCGGCGGCCGGCGCCCTGTGAGCGGCAGAGCAGCGGCGGCCGGAGCCGTTGTTGTGAAGCGGAAGATCAGCTGTGGCCATCGCCATGTGGGGAGGGCGGCTGAGTGGGAAGAGCAGCGGCGGGCGGCTAAGTGGAGAGAGCAGCGGCGGGCGTTGCTAACAATGTCCCCACACCTCGGGGCGGCAGCGGGAGCTGACCGCCCCGTTCACATACCTTTGATCCTGCAGCTTGTGAGGAGGCTCCGACGGGGCTTCTGAACAAGCGCCGGCCAGCCTGTGCAGGAGGATCTGTGTGTGGCTGTGAGGGAGCTCTTTCAGAGAGGCCCGACACGCCACTGCTGCTATCAACAGCTGTACTATCCCTGACCCTGCCTTTTGGAAGGGGGAAAGGGATGTATAAAAATAGAAAAAATAAAAAATAAAAATAAAATTCTTCAAAGTAATTGTGACCTGAGCCACAGAGCTGTTACTACTTCGAGCACAGAAAAAACACTGAGAGGTACTCGGGGATATGGAGGGGTGGAGTGTTCTAAATTTAAATATTCAGTGCTGTTCCTACGGAAGCCCGTCCATATCCCAAGAGTACTCCAGTGACCCCTAGTGGATGATAAAGAAAGGTTCAGAGACATGCAACCAAATTGATTAAGGGGATAGAGACGCTGGAATACGAGGAAAGGCTTGCTAGGCTAGGCATGTTTAAACTGGAAAAGAGGAGACTAAGAGGGGACATGATTAACATTTACAAATATATAAGGGGACAATACACAGAGCTTGCGGGGATATGATTATGGTTAGATCAACACAGAGGACACGTGGACACCCGCTTAGGTTAGAGAAGAGGAGATTTTGCAGAGAGATGTAAAGATTTCTTCACAGTAAAGGACAATACGTGTTTGGAATTCCCTGTCTGAGAGAGTAGTAATAGCGGACTCGGTCAACACTTTTAGTAATGGCTAGATAAGTACCTAATGGATAAGGACATACAGGGTTATGGTGCGTGGTCATGCACTATAGTTATATAGTCATTCTTGTCCGTTATCTTTAATAAATATACGAGAAGGCATTATCTTCGTGCTCCTTGCTTTCAGCACTCTGGGGCATCTGCTCTTTCGGTTGGTCAAAGTCCAATGGATCCACAGAAACTCCCCGTTGTGACAGGCATACAGTAATTTTCGTGTTTCTAGGCATTTATGCAAATGCAAATATCTCAGGACTGGGATGTGGTAGAGCCTTGTGACAAAAACCATTGTTCTTAGCAAAGTTGGGCTACATTTTTAGTTTTATGCATAGATTACCTTATTTCACTTTTATGGTGAAAAAGGATAACATATTTATTATCGGCGGCAGGTTGCCGGCTGTCAATATCCTGACAGCTGCATTTCTGCCCACCAGAATACCGGCAGTGGGGCGAGTGCTAAGAGTCCCCTTGCAGGCTCGGTGGCTCACTGCGCTTGCCACAGGATCTATTCCCACTCCATGTGTGTCGTGGACACCCACGAGTGGGAACAGCCCTGGTGCGCTGTGATTCTGATTGTCAGGATTTCGGCATCGGTATCCCGAACGCCGGCAAATTGACTGCATCTCATGAAAAAGAGGGACCAACAAGAACATTTTTTTGTGAAATTATTACTTTTCAGGGTGCTATTATCTCAGTAACAGCACAGAAATGTAAAACACAGGATGTTAGATCCAGGCCAGGTATTCTATGTGCAAAGCTGAGCAGCAGGCATGATTACAATCACCTGTGTGAGCCTGGTAAAAGAAGTAGCAGATACACTGGGAAACTGTTCTTGATGCTGAAGTAGTTGGGCAGGCAATAAGGTGGGGTATTTGGGGAATATGTTAGGAGCCATTGGATCTTTGTAACAACTTCATTGAGAAGACTGTACCATGGTGTGCTGTGACTTATGTTGCGGTTTGTAACTGTGCGTAAAAACCTGACCTGCGAATCCTGCATGAAATTGTGTAACATGCCTGGTGTGCAAAATAAAAGTGAGATGGACTTTATTCCATCTATGTGGTTATGTTACAATAGATACTAGCAGTTTCCTACTGTTTTTATTAGAGTTTGAATATTAACTTTTCTCGAAATGTTATCAACTTTAGGCCTAAAAATCACGGGTCAGCAAAATAGGAAAAATAAAAATTTTGGCCATATGAGTCTAAGCTACTGTGAAAATTTCAAGTTTGAGATTGAAGGCAGAATTAGGCTGTTATTACTCGCCGATGCCTGCAAACCCCAAAGCAGCCTTTGGGCTAAGGTTCCTTAGCGCAGCTCAGGAACATCCCCTTCATTAGGGGGGCTACTTTGGAATGTTCCACTGTTAAAACCTATTTTTTGAACAAGAAAAAATTTGGTTTTCTTACTAGACAATATACATTATGACAGGGTTAGGCAATCAGCGGCACTCCAGCTGCTGTAAACATCCCAGCATGCCCTGCCACAGTTATAGCAAGCGCTTACAGCATACTGGATGTGTAGGTCAAAAGCAACTGAAAACAGGATTTTCGCACTTACCGGTAAATCTCTGGAGTGCTCTTTACAATGGTTATAGAGTGTGTGCTAACCAGGAGCTGGCACGTTAAGATTTTAGAAGTGAGACTAACCCCTCCCCCTCTATACCCCTCCTTCAAGCCAGTCTTAGTAAACCGTGCCCAAGAGGAGCTGGAAGAATAAACTTCAGAAGAGGAGTGAAACAAGTACACACAACGAACACAACATACAACAAGTGTGAAACATAAGTAAACAGTAAAAAAAACAAAAACTAAAAACCATTAAACACATAATAACAATAACCATGGCAGGAATGAACAGCGCAGGGTGGGTGTACAGTGTCCCCTGTGGAATCGGAAAGGGATTTACCGGTAAATATCAAAATCCTGTTTCTCCTTCATCCACTAGGGGACAATGGAGTGCTCTTTACAATGGGGAGAGCACAGAGAGCCTGCAAAATAGCACTGCCATATTGCGTAGCAGAGGCTGTGAACCTGTTGAACCGGTAAAACCGGACAAAAGTATGCCGGCTGGACCCAGTGGCCCCTTGGCAAATTTGATCCATTGAAACCCATGAGGGACCCACCGAGCGTATAGAATGCGCTGCAATGGAAGCCGGAGGCACCCTGGATGAGGTCACATAGGCCTGCCTGATGGCCAGACGTATCCATCGTGCAAGCGTCTGCTTTGATGCCAGCCAACTAGGCCGGGCGGCATAGACAGGACAAACAATGAGTCCGATTTCCTCAGAGAAGCGGCCTTGAAAGGAATAACATTTCCTTGCGGAGTTCGGCTCTATCTTCCTGGAAGATCAAGAATGGAGGGTAACAGGGTAGATCTCAGAGCTCCGACACTTTTCTGTCAGAAACCAGGGCGAGTAGAAATACCACTTTCCATGATAGGTACTTCAACTCTACTTTCTCCAATGGTTTGAACAGAGAGGACTGTAAGAACGAAAGGACAATCTCCAGGTTACACGGTGCCGTGGGAGGAACAAAATCTGGATGTAAATAGACAGCCCCATGAAGAAAGGTTTGAACATCTGGAAGCAAGAACAGCTTCTTCTGGAAGTAGATGGACAACCCAGACACCTGCACCGTCCCAGACGTAATCTGGTTGAGAAACCTGCTTGCAGGTAAAAGCCGTGACATCTTGAAGGTAGTAGGAAACATTCCACAACATTCACACCAGGATGCGTAAGCGTTCCAGATGCGGTGATAGTGCCTGGAAGCAACTTCATTCTGGGCCCGAGCATAGTAGGGATGACTGCAACCGGAATCTTTCTTTGCCTTAGGATTGACCTTTCAACAGCCACGCCGTCAAACGAAGCTGCCTTAAGTCTGGATAGACAAAAGGCATCTGTTGTAGCAGATTCTCTCGCAGCGGAAGAGGCCACAGATCATCTATCTGAAGCAGACAAAGGCTAGAATACCAAGCTCTGCGTGGCCATCTCTCTCTTGATATTTTGTGGAGGTTGCTTCGAACCATCACCTCATGGTGAAGTATGATGGCAGATCTTCATCATAAAAGCCGCTTAGCCTCCCCTGCGCTGAAGAAGACAAGGCAGCAGAGGGAATGGTGGCAACAGGTAGACAAATTGGAACTACTAGGATGTCGTGAGAGCATCTACCATTACAGCTGCCGTGTCCCCTAGTCGAAAACAATACTGTTGCAGTTGATTTTGTCTGGACGCCATAAGGTCAACTTGTGGAAGGCCCCAATGGACCAGTTGTCAAAACACCTGAGGATGGAGAGCCCACTCCCCGAGATGTATGTCCTGACGACTTAGGTAGTCGGCCTCCCAATTGTCCCCGCTGGGAATTAATCTTGTAGATATTGCCTCAGCATATTCCTCCGGCCAGTCAAGGATGTGGCTTACCTCCCTCATTGCCACTCGACTTCAGGTGCTGCCTTGTTGGTTTATGTATGCCACAGCCGTGGCGTCCTCTGACTGAACTCTGAGGGCTTGGCCCCGCAAAAGGTGATATGCAAGTCTAAAAACACTGCCTGTCGTTTCAAGATGTTTGTAGGCAGCGTCGCTTCCAGTGGAGCAAAGGGGCCTTGGAAGTGGGTGTCCTTAGTCACTGCCCTTCACCCTCGCAGGCTTGCATCTGTGTTGAGGAGAATCCAATCCCACATTCTTAAACCTCTAGTCCCGTATGTGAGATAAGGTCTACCACCAGAGTAAAGATATCAGAGTCCTGGGGGCCAATGTTACTTTTTGGTGAAGGAACAAGTGGGTTCCCGACCACTGAGATAAGAGTTCCAGCTGAAAAGGTTTCGAGTGGAAACGGCTGTAAGGTATTGCTTCTAAGGTCGCCACCATCCTCCCGAGTAGTCGTATGCATAAATGCACCGACACTTACCTTTTTGTAGGACCAACCGAACCCTATCCTGAATGGCTTTCAACTTGTCCTGAGGAATGAAGATCCTCTGTCACCATGTCCCGAATGATACTGTTATGATCTGAGGTAAGTACCTGGGCAGACTGGCGTGGAAACCTGGGTGATTGAAGATGATGAGTGGGATGAACTTGGAAAGATGACGGTCTTCGGGATCTTCTGGGCAATTACCACTAAGACGCGTAGATTGCACTCAGCAGGTATTCTTGCCTAAAGAGCCACTTTTTCCATAAGGCTAGACCCACCTACTGGTACCATGAAGCCCACCTTGCCATACACCACTGGCGACAGTAAAAGCTTACACCCGAGATGACTAGAGTTATCTGTCAGTAGAAAAGACAAGGACAGACAGAGAAAGACTGAGACTAGAAGTTGGTCTGAGAACAAACTAATAGGGCAGTGATAATGTACATGGTAAATGAGGCCAGAGGGAGAGACCGTAGTGAAATGGGACTATGGTGATGGAGGCAAATGTAGTGGTAATGTGTGAAACAGCTGTATGCAAATAAAATGATAATGAATAGCAAGCTGACAGACCAAGGACAGAGACAAGACAAGAAACAAATATTGTGTGGAAGAATCCACACTGCACCTGATGCTAAGACAGATAGGATCCAGACAGGACTGGGTCTAGCAAGAATTCTTTAGCACAAGAGCTCACAGGACTGGCAGTTTCTCACAAGAAGCAGGAACTATAACCAGCATTTGAGGAGTGCACAAGAAAGGAATATATCAGGTATCTGCACCAATCCAAACTAAGACCTCTTAATAAAACAACCCTGTGCAGCTGCCCTGCTGCACATACACACACAGGACTAATTACTTAGCAATGGGGAACGGCGTCTGCCTCCGGTGCCCCCATTCCCAGGTGCCCGCTGGCTTCCAGGCACCCCTGCAGCAGCGTTGCCAGGCGCCGTGCGGGCCCCGGAAGTCGGAGGCGCAGCGTCCCGGATGCCTGGCAGCGACCGGGACCTGTGTCCTCCCTGAGCCGCGTCGCGGATAACAGTGCCCCCCCTCCCCTTAAGAGGGGTTAGGAAACCCCTAGATCCTGGTTTCTGGGGAAATTTCCTGAAAAAGATTATTTTTAGTTCGGGAGCGTGGAGGAACCTCCCAGGAACCCAAGCTCTCTCCTCACGACCTTAGCCTATCCAATTAACTAAAAAAATATACCTGGCCCCGAACAAACTTGGAGTCCATGATTTTTTTCTTCTACAAATTTGACGCCTTTGAACCATGACCGAGGCAGGTCTCCTGGAATTTCTGACCTTAAACCTCTTTGAGGTAAATGCAGGCTTAAACAAAGAACAATGAAACGTGTTATTGATTTTCAAGGATCGGGGCAATTGAAGACGGAAGGCAGCAGGATTAACTTGTTGAATGATTCGAAATGGCCCAATGTAACCCAATTTCAGAGATGGCTGGCAGAGCTTGATATTCCGAGCAGTTAACGACACCATATCTCCTACCATGAAACAGCAAAGTCTCTGAGATCTATCAGCAAAGCTCTTGGACCGGACCGCAGCATCTTTCATCTTCCTGGTGTACTTTCCTCCAATTCTTCCTGAGACAAGACACAAGGGATAAAGATGGGCCTGTCTTTTGAGATGGAGTGAAAGTATTAGATTTGGGGTGGAAACCAGAAACACAAAAGAATGGAGACAAGGAAGTTGAGGAATGTCCAGAATTATTATATGCAAACTCTGAAAAATCAGATGGTCAATCCAATCATGCTGACATTTAGAAATGTAACATCATAGGCGCTGTTCCAGAGATTTATTAACCCGCTTTGTCTGTGCGTTGGACAGTGGATGATACCCTGAAGAATGGCTTATCTTGATCCCCAATTCAGAAAAAAATACCTCCAGAAAAATGTGCCACAAATTGGGTGCCCCTATCGTAGACAATGTCCTGAGGTAACCCATGAATCTATGAACCCATGAAAGATATGTTGGATGAACAAAGAGGCAAGATCCTTGGCGCTAGCAGATTTGGACAGCAGAATAAAGTAAGCCATTTTACTGAAGCGGCAACTACAACCCAGATAGCCGAACACTTGGGAGGACTTTGGCAGATCCACAACAAAATCCATAGATAGAGGAGTCCATGGTTTGGAGGGTATTGATAAAGGTAGCAACTGCCCTGAAGGAAGAAGTTGAGTTTTATTTTTGGCACAGATACTACACGCCTTTATAAACTTCTGTACATCTGTCTTAACAGTCGACCATCACACAGAATGTGAGAAGGTCCAATGTTTTAGCAATCCCTGGATGTCCAGAGGTCTTACGGACTCCGATAACACAGACTTGAATTTCTCTGGAACAAACATAAGTCCAGATGGAGTTCCGGATGGGGCCTGCACCTCTGCTGACTGAATGCGTGACTCCAGATCCTCCGTAAGGCTGGCAAAAATACATACAGGAGAACAATAGGCACCGGAGACTGGGAAACTTTTTGACTTGGCAAAAAACTCAGGGAAAAGGCGTCAGCCTTCAGATTCTTGGATCCAGGCCTAAAGGTGATCACAAAATTGAATCTAGCAAAAAAACATTGCCGATCTGGCCTGCCTGGAATTCAATCTTTTTGCCGATTCAATGAAAGCCAGGTTTTTGTGATCAGTGAAAACAGTTACCGCATTTCTAGCCCCCTCCAACCAGTGTCTCCATTCCTTAAGGGCCCATTTGACTGCCAAGAGTTCCCAGTTTTCAACGTCATAATTGAACTCTGCAGAGGAAAACTTCCATGAGAAGAAGGCACAGGGGTGAAGATAGTGGTCTATTGGATCTTCTTGTGAGAATGGCTCCTACTCCAACTTCAGAAGCATCAACTTCTGTTTTCCACTCGCCCCCCTGTCTGATCCGAATTAGGTTGTATGCTCAATGCAGATCAATCTTGGAGAAGATTGCAGCCTCTCTTAAGTGATCGAACAGGACAGAGATTAATGGCAATCGGTAGGAATTTTTAATCGTAATCTTATTAAGACCCCTATAGTCAATGCAAGGCCGAAGGTAGCCGTCCTTCTTGGCCACAAAGAAAAATCCGACCCCTACCCGTAAGTTGAAAGAGCGAATGAAGCCCTTTTCTAGACTCTCCTGAAAGTACTCCTCCACGGCCTTGGTTTCTGGCAAAGACAATGCATGCAGCCGACCCTTAGGAAGCTTAGCTCTGGGTATTAAATTGATTGCACAGTCATAGGAGCGATAAGGAGGCAGTGACTCAGCTTCCTGCTTGAAGAAGACATCAGTGAAGGCCAGGTATTGGGTTGGCAACACCTAAGGAACCGGAAGTGCCGAACGAACAAGTAGGGCCAAACATTTTGAGGAACATTCTGCACCCCAAGAAACAAGATCTCTAGTTCTCCCGTTGAACACTGTGCTTTAAGCCAAATTAGGCCCATTACAACGGGAGTTAAGAGGACAATGAAAAGCGAAGAAGGACAAGACGTCAGAATGTAAGACACAGACAGAAAAAGAACCGGTGTCCGATAGTTCACCTGGCCATTGAGGGTGGATTCCCATCCAAGCCGCAGATGGATATGGGTAAGTCTAGATCTTCCATAGGAATTCCCCATGCATGAGCAAATTCCAGACCCATAAAATTTTCGGCTTTCATTGAATCCAAGAAGGCCAGAACTTCAATCTCAGCAGTTGGGGAGAAGATCTCCTTTTTAATCAGTTCTACCAGTTTCCAACCTTTTGAGGGCAGGCTCTTGCTTGTTAAGTGCCCCTTGCACCCACAATACAGGCACAACCCAAGATTGCGTTGCCTAGCCTTTTCCTGGGGGGGGGGGGGGGGGGGGTCAAGCATAAAGCCCCAATTTGCATGGGCTCCACTGTGTGTTTGGAAACCTCTGGCGCCGTCCATCAGAATGATGGTGAAGGAACCTCCTTTTTCATATTCCGTTCCAGGATCAGACTGTCGACTTAGCTAATTCCATGAGGGTGTCCAAGGTTGCTGGAGTCGGACACTGAACCAGATAATCCTTCATTTGCTCCGTTAGGCCCAAGCGAAACTGGCTCTGAAGGGCAGGATCATTCCAACGGCGAAATTCGGTGCAATATATTTCAGCTGAAGTTCTCCCCTGCTTTAGGGAACAAAGATGTGCCTCTACAGATGCTGCCCGATCTGGGTTCGTCATAGAGCACCCCCAGGGCCTTGAAGAATGCATCCACAGAACAAGGATGATCCGCTGGAAGACCAAAATACCAGAATTGAGGATCACCCTGCAGGAGGGAAATGACAATACCCACCTGCTGGGTCTCTGACCCGATGAGTGAGGACTAAGCCGGAAGAAGAGCTTGCAGCTCTCACAGAAATTCACAAACTTTGCGATCCACGGTGAACTTGTCAGGGAGTTTGAGTTTTGGCTTTGGGGTTGATGACAGGGAGGACTGGGACCTTCGGCTTTTTTCCCAGAGAATCCATGCGAATTGGATCTGATTTGCCAGAATTTGGGCTTCATTATGCTTAGTAGGATCCATCCGGACGAGAGCTACCCCTAAAGCTACAGTTTTGTAGGCTGGTTATACTGTTATGATCTGAGGTAAGTAACTGGGAAAACTCGCGTGGAAAATGCGAACGCCTCTGCCTGTCAACCAGTTGTGTCGTGGAGCAGGGGGGTGGCAACACTCCGTTTCCAAGGCAGAGATGGAGCATTGCAGGGGCACAGTTTAAAAAAGGGGTGGCGGTAGTCGAACGGGGATATGGTGTGGACGTGATCAGGGGGCTGCATGACGTCACACGCAGCCGATGCAATCACAAAAATTGAGCAGGCCTCCTGCAGGCACAACTAGGCTGCGCCAGCAGGAGGCTACCCTATTTTTAGCGATCACACCGATATCGCGGTGCGACAGCAATTTCAGCATGGTTAGGTGGTGGCGGTTAACATGCTGGGCGGCCTTGCCCTATGATGGGCGGCCCCCAGCATGCGATCAAAAGGTCCACTGTGTGGAAAAATCCACACTGCAACTAATGCTTTGACAGACAGGATCCAGATAGTACTGGGTCTAGCAAGAATTCTTTAGCACAAGAGCTCACAGGTCTGGCATTTTCTCACAAGAAGCAGGAACTATAACTAGCATTTGAGGAGTGCACAGGAAAGGAACATATCAGGTGTCTGCACCAATTCAAACTTAGATATCTTCATGAAACAACCCTGTGCAGCTGTCCTGCTGCATGTACACACACATGACTATTTACTTAGCAAAGGGCAACGCCATCTGCCTCCAGTGTCCTCATTGACAGGCACCCGGCGATTCCCAGGAAACCCTGCGGCAACATTGCCAGGGACCCGGAAGTCGGAGGAAGCGTGAACCCCCTGGGGGCCGTGGCAGGCTGAAGGGTTAGGCCTAGAACTGATGATGCGAGTCCGGAATAGAGAGTCGCCAATGCATCTGATTAGGCGGCCAGATGGGTATGTACATCTCGAATGATAAAAATGCCGGCAGTTGAATGCCGACTCACAGGGTCTATTCCCACAGATAGACGTGGGAATAGAAGCACACCATGCCGCTGCGTGGCGAGTGTAGCAAACCCATAAGGGACTTTGTTGTGCCCCCCTTCCCCTGGCAGCCGGCATAACATACCCAACCAAGGACACAAGGAACTGTTTTTCCTCTAATGCTGCAATGACTAAATTAGGGGATTCTATCTTGAACTTGAAAAACACTCTGAAAAAAGATAGAGATCCTTTAAGTTCAGAAAAGGTCTGACTGAGGACGTCACCAGTAAATGGTAACGCTTCCACCTCCTTCGTTGATTCTGCATCTGCTTGCCACTGTTGCAACCAGAGAGCTCTGCAGATGACACAGCTAAGGCAGAGGACCTAGAAACGAGATTACATACCTCCTTAGATGCCTTGCCTAGATAAGCGGCTGACTCCTCACTGTGTGTCACGATCTGGGTAACTGGACGTCGTTTCTTGCCTGTTGTCTCCTGAGGTTGGCTCAGCGAGCCAGGGCCGGGCTATAGCTAGGTAAGGATCTACATTTCATAGGTGTTGCCAGCAGCGCTGGTTCAGCGGCTCCCTTAGTATGTACACTTACGGTGGTGCGGCGCTCTCAGCCCCATCGCGGCTGTCAGTGCCGCGTCTGTGCTCTTCCGCTGGATATGCGTCCTCTGTGTGCCACAGCCGCTGATGTCATCCTTGTGGCCGCTGTGCGCGTCGATTTTCTGCTGTTGTGGCCTCTGCCGCCATTACCGTTTGACACATGGATCCTGAGTGTTTCTTTCCCCTTCAAACACAGTCACTGGGTGCCGCCATTTTGGGACTAGTCACATGATGCTCTTTCACCTATCCACAGGGCTACCAGAACCTGGGCTAAATTGTCAGCCAATCCCTGTTACAAGCAGGTATAAATATCCTGTTTCAACACCTAGAGGGTTGTCAGTGCTTCCGTTGTCTTTCCAGCATTCCAGCATGCAGCTCATCTAAAGACTCTCCTGTGAATACTCCTTGCAGTATAAGCCTGACTCCCTGGTGGTTCTCCTATGCGGTGCAGCCCTGTTCTTCTGGGCTGTTGCTCTGTGGTGTAATCTGACTCTCTAATCCTGCACCCAGTGCCAGCAGAGCGTACAACTCCGGCTTCCAGCAGCCACTCTCTGGTAGTCCTCTGCGCCCACTACTTCCCATGGTAGTGGAGCATTCTCCTGCGATCCCTAGCATCACTTCAGTTGTTCCTGCGATCTCTAGCATCACTTCAGTTGTTCCTGCGATCCCTAGCATCACTTCAGTTGTTCCTGCGATCCCTAGCATCACTTCAGTTGTTCCTGCGATCCCTAGCATCACTTCAGTAGTTCCTGCGATCCCTAGCATCACTTCAGTTGTTCCCACGATCTCTAGCATCACTTCAGTTGTTTCTGCGATCCCCAGCATCGCTCAAAGGTTCACCTGTGATTCCCAATATCACTCCAGCTTTACCTACGATCCCCAGCTTCACTCTATACTTCACCTAAGTGTTTATGTGTCATCAGACACTTACATTCAAACTCCAAGTTACTGTTTCTACAAATTGTTTCAGAGACTCACTTGTGACACTTTTTAGTTGATTGCACGTTTTGACATGATTTAATAAAAACCCTCAAAGATACCTCCTGTTGTCGTGGTCACGCCTTCGGGCAATTGGTATAACAACTCAGCACATGTCTAGGAGTCCCCTCCTACCTCCTAAGTTTACATACCCGTCAGCCCCTACAACTGAGGCCTCTTGTTTCCAACGCCAGCCCTCAGTTGTGACACTGTGCTGTGCAAAGAAAATAAGATCCTCCTCTGGGGGTCCTGCTGGCAGACCCTTAGCTAGTTGTTGCACTCAGGCTTCAACTGCCCTGTTTACCTAGCTGCCTACCAGTGCAGGACACAGTGTTATGCCTGCTGCTGTGTTAATGTACACTCATTTTCTAATTTCCTGTCTGAGATCTCCTTTAAGAGGTGACTGGCAGCAGTCTTTTTGGATAGACGAAACACTGAGGAATCTACTGTAGGGAGAGTCTTGCATAACTTCCTACTGTCCAGGCAAAATTCTACCCAGACATCCCGAAGTCCCGCAGATGAGCTCCCAGTGATCCGACTGCAGGACAGGGGTCCCCAGGTGAGGAGGGAAACCCATCATGCACTGGGTTTTGTGGTGGACTAGGTGTCCTGGAGGGAAGAGGTCGCAATGGCTCTACCACATTCACTGGAACCACGAGAAAGTGCTGATCCTCCTCTGGAACGACCTCTGAATCTTCTAGAGGCCTGAGAGGACCAAGAGGAAGGTCCGGAAAAAGGCCTTCGAGTAGCCGGCACAGCAGTGGGGAAAAAAGTAGATCAACCCCCAGTCGACTGGGAAATCCACTTGTCCAGGTTGGACCCGAACAGGACATCATCAGTAAATGGTAACGCTTCCACCTCCTTCGTTGATTCTGCATCTGCTTGCCACTGTTGCAACCAGAGAGCTCTGCAGATGACACAGCTAAGGCAGAGGACCTAGAAACGAGATTACATACAACCTTAGATGCCTCGACTAGATAAGCAGCTGACTACTCACTGTGCTCTGCAAAGAAAATAAGATCCTCCTCTGGGGGTCCTGCTGGCAGACCCTTAGCTAGTTGTTTCACCCAGGCTTCAACTGCCCTGTTTACCTAGCTGCCTACCAGTGCAGGACACAGTGTTATGCCTGCTGCTGTGTTAATGTACATTCATTTTCTAATTTCCTGTCTGAGATCTCCTTTAAGAGGTTACTGGCAGCACCGTCTTTTTGGATAGATGAAAAACACTGATGAATCTACTGTAGGGAGAGTCTTGCATAACTTCCTACTGTCAGCAGGGAAGGATCTTACAAAAGACGACGGGGCACCTGGAATATTTTATCTGGGCTTTTCCTGGCCGCTCTAATGATGGAAATGGAGATGTCGATCTATACTTTATTCCAAAGAAGTACGGCTTAGTAGGACCCAGGTCCAGTTCCTCCACCTTTAAAACTTGGCGTATAGCGACAATCAGTGCCTCAATGCTCTGGGATACAGTGTCCGTGTTCCTCCGGGATCTGTTTCCCCCCGTCTGTGTGGAAACTCGCCCCCACTAATGGGGGCATATTCTCGTCCTTTGAGTAATCCGACTGCAGGACAGAGGATAACAGTCTCTCTATGACGACTTGCGTCACAGAGGGGGATGGGACTAGGGCCTTAGTATGCCCTTCCACTAACCTTGGTAGGGTCTGAGCCCAGGCTGGTTCTGGGTCTGGTTAGGGGTCAGATTTTTGAGATCTGGAAACCTCCCAAAGAGGCTTCCAGCTCAGCAGACAGGTATGACATAACAGTAGTGAGCTGCAACGCCCAAATTGGTGTATCCTGCACCTGTGGTGATCTATTGAGCCTTGTTGCTCTTAATCACAAGAATCACATAAAAGGGAACTATCTAATTGCCCTTGTGTTCATTTTTCTGCACACCTTGTGCAGGTGAAAGTCTTTTGTGAAGCCTTACAGCCCTTTTCCAGCCATGGTAAAATACAACACAGTAGCATAGTGGATAGAGTTAAGACAGGTAGGAGAGAAGGGCAGAGCAGGAGGATAATCACACTATCCCCAATTAACTAGAGATGAGCGGGTTCGGTTCCTCGGAATCCGAACCCGCCCGAACTTCATTTTTTTTTACACGGGTCTGAGCGACTCGGATCTTCCCGCCTTGCTCGGTTAACCCGAGCGCGCCCGAACGTCATCATCCCGCTGTCGGATTCTCGCGAGGCTCGGATTCTATCGCGAGACTCGGATTCTATATAAGGAGCCGCGCGTCGCCGCCATTTTCACACGTGCATTGAGATTCATAGGGAGAGGACGTGGCTGGCGTCCTCTCCGTTTATAGAGAAGAGAGTGAGACAGTAGAGAGAGACACAGTAGTAATTTTGGGGAGCATTAGGAGGAGTACTAGACTAGTTACTTGCTGAAGTGATAGATAGTGTGACTGTATTATCTGACTTGTGGGGGAGACACTGACAGTGGGGAGCAGTTAGAGTCTGAGAGCAGGACTCAGGAGTACATATAACGTACAGTGCACACTTTTGCTGCCAGAGTGCCACACTGCCATTGTGACCACACTGACCACCAGTATAATATATATTGTGATTGTCTGCTTAGGAGTACTACTTGCAAGTTGCTGATAGTGTGACCAGTGACCTGACCACCAGTTTAATAATCACCACCAGTTTAATATATATATATATATATATATATATATATATATATATATATAATATATATATAATATTGTATACCACCTACCCGTGTTTTTTTTTTTTTTCTTTCTTCTTTATACATACTACTATAGTAGCTTACTGTAGCAGTCTGCGGTGCTGCTGAGCTGACAGTGTCCAGCAGGTCCGTCATCAGTCATTACATAACAAATATATCTACCTGTCCGGCTGCAGTACTAGTGTGATATAATATATATTGATTTCATCTCATTATCATCCAGTCTATATTAGCAGCAGACACAGTACGGTAGTCCACGGCTGTAGCTACCTCTGTGTCGGCAGTCGCTCGTCCATCCATAATTGTATACCACCTACCCGTGGTTTTTTTTTTCTTTCTTCTTTATACATACTACTATAGTAGCTTACTGTAGCAGTCTGTGGTGCTGCTGAGCTGACAGTGTCCAGCAGGTCCGTCATCAGTCATTACATAATAAATATATCTACCTGTCCGGCTGCAGTACTAGTGTGATATAATATATATTGATTTCATCTCATTATCATCCAGTCTATATTAGCAGCAGACACAGTACGGTAGTCCACGGCTGTAGCTACCTCTGTGTCGGCAGTCGCTCGTCCATCCATAATTGTATACCACCTACCCGTGGTTTTTTTTTTTTCTTTCTTCTTGATACATACTACTATAGTAGCTTACTGTAGCAGTCTGCGGTGCTGCTGAGCTGACAGTGTCCAGCAGGTCCGTCATCAGTCATTACATAATAAATATATATACCTGTCCGGCTGCAGTACTAGTGATATTATATATATATATATATATATTAATTTCATCTCATTATCATCCAGTCTATATTAGCAGCAGACACAGTACGGTAGTCCACGGCTGTAGCTACCTCTGTGTCGGCAGTCGCTGGTCCATCCATAATTGTATACCACCTACCCGTGGTTTTTTTTTCTTCTTTCTTCTTGATACATACTACTATAGTAGCTTACTGTAGCAGTCTGCGGTGCTGCTGAGCTGACAGTGTCCAGCAGGTCCGTCATCAGTCATTACATAATAAATATATATACCTGTCCGGCTGCAGTACTAGTGATATTATATATATATATATATATATATATTAATTTCATCTCATTATCATCCAGTTTATATTAACAGCAGACACAGTACGGTAGTCCACGGCTGTAGCTACCTCTGTGTCGGCAGTCGCTCGTCCATCCATAATTGTATACCACCTACCCGTGGTTTTTTTTTTTCTTTCTTCTTTATACATACTACTATAGTAGCTTACTGTAGCAGTCTGCGGTGCTGCTGAGCTGACAGTGTCCAGCAGGTCCGTCATCAGTCATTACATAATAAATATATCTACCTGTCCGGCTGCAGTACTAGTATGATATAATATATATTGATTTCATCTCATTATCATCCAGTCTATATTAGCAGCAGACACAGTACGGTAGTCCACGGCTGTAGCTACCTGTGTCGGCAGTCGCTGGTCCATCCATAAGTATACTAGTATCCATCCATCTCCATTGTTTACCTGAGGTGCCTTTTAGTTGTGCCTATTAAAATATGGAGAACAAAAATGTTGAGGTTCCAAAATTAGGGAAAGTTCAAGATCCACTTCCACCTCGTGCTGAAGCTGCTGCCACTAGTCATGGCCGAGACGATGAAATGCCAGCAACGTCGTCTGCCAAGGCCGATGCCCAATGTCATAGTACAGAGCATGTAAAATCCAAAACACCAAATATCAGTAAAAAAAGGACTCCAAAATCTAAAATAAAATTGTCGGAGGAGAAGCGTAAACTTGCCAATATGCCATTTACCACACGGAGTGGCAAGGAACGGCTGAGGCCCTGGCCTATGTTCATGGCTAGTGGTTCAGCTTCACATGAGGATGGAAGCACTCAGCCTCTCGCTAGAAAAATGAAAAGACTCAAGCTGGCAAAAGCACCGCAAAGAACTGTGCGTTCTTCGAAATCCCAAATCCACAAGGAGAGTCCAATTGTGTCGGTTGCGATGCCTGACCTTCCCAACACTGGACGTGAAGAGCATGCGCCTTCCACCATTTGCACGCCCCCTGCAAGTGCTGGAAGGAGCACCCGCAGTCCAGTTCCTGATAGTCAGATTGAAGATGTCAGTGTTGAAGTACACCAGGATGAGGAGGATATGGGTGTTGCTGGCGCTGGGGAGGAAATTGACAAGGAGGATTCTGATGGTGAGGTGGTTTGTTTAAGTCAGGCACCCGGGGAGACACCTGTTGTCCGTGGGAGGAATAGGGCCGTTGACATGCCTGGTGAAAATACCAAAAAAATCAGCTCTTCGGTGTGGAAGTATTTCACCAGAAATGCGGACAACATTTGTCAAGCCGTGTGTTGCCTTTGTCAAGCTGTAATAAGTAGGGGTAAGGACGTTAACCACCTCGGAACATCCTCCCTTATACGTCACCTGCAGCGCATTCATAATAAGTCAGTGACAAGTTCAAAAACTTTGGGCGACAGCGGAAGAAGTCCACTGACCAGTAAATCCCTTCCTCTTGTAACCAAGCTCACGCAAACCACCCCACCAACTCCCTCAGTGTCAATTTCCTCCTTCCCCAGGAATGCCAATAGTCCTGCAGGCCATGTCACTGGCAATTCTGACGAGTCCTCTCCTGCCTGGGATTCCTCCGATGCATCCTTGCGTGTAACGCCTACTGCTGCTGGCGCTGCTGTTGTTGCTGCTGGGAGTCGATGGTCATCCCAGAGGGGAAGTCGTAAGCCCACTTTTACTACTTCCACCAAGCAATTGACTGTCCAACAGTCCTTTGCGAGGAAGATGAAATATCACAGCAGTCATCCTGTTGCAAAGCGGATAACTGAGGCCTTGACAACTATGTTGGTGTTAGACGTGCGTCCGGTATCCGCCGTTAGTTCACAGGGAACTAGACAATTTCTTGAGGTAGTGTGCCCCCGTTACCAAATACCATCTAGGTTCCACTTCTCTAGGCAGGCGATACCGAGAATGTACACGGACGTCAGAAAAAGACTCACCAGTGTCCTAAAAAATGCAGTTGTACCCAATGTCCACTTAACCACGGACATGTGGACAAGTGGAGCAGGGCAGGGTCAGGACTATATGACTGACAGCCCACTGGGTAGATGTATGGACTCCCGCCGCAAGAACAGCAGCGGCGGCACCAGTAGCAGCATCTCGCAAACGCCAACTCTTTCCTAGGCAGGCTACGCTTTGTATCACCGGTTTCCAGAATACGCACACAGCTGAAAACCTCTTACGGCAACTGAGGAAGATCATCGCGGAATGGCTTACCCCAATTGGACTCTCCTGTGGATTTGTGGCATCGGACAACGCCAGCAATATTGTGTGTGCATTAAATATGGGCAAATTCCAGCACGTCCCATGTTTTGCACATACCTTGAATTTGGTGGTGCAGAATTTTTTAAAAAACGACAGGGGCGTGCAAGAGATGCTGTCGGTGGCCAGAAGAATTGCGGGACACTTTCGGCGTACAGGCACCACGTACAGAAGACTGGAGCACCACCAAAAACGCCTGAACCTGCCCTGCCATCATCTGAAGCAAGAAGTGGTAACGAGGTGGAATTCAACCCTATATATGCTTCAGAGGTTGGAGGAGCAGCAAAAGGCCAATCAAGCCTATACAATTGAGCACGATATAGGAGGTGGAATGTACCTGTCTCAAGCGCAGTGGAGAATGATTTCAACGTTGTGCAAGGTTCTGCAACCTTTTGAACTTGCCACACGTGAAGTCAGTTCAGACACTGCCAGCCTGAGTCAGGTCATTCCCCTCATCAGGCTTTTGCAGAAGAAGCTGGAGGCATTGAAGGAGGAGCTAAAAGGGAGCGATTCCGCTAGGCATGTGGGACTTGTGGATGGAGCCCTTAATTCGCTTAACAAGGATTCACGGGTGGTCAATCTGTTGAAATCAGAGCACTACATTTTGGCCACCGTGCTCGATCCTAGATTTAAAACCTGCCTTGGATCTCTCTTTCCGGCAGACACAAGTCTGCTGGGGTTCAAAGACCTGCTGGTGACAAAATTGTCAAGTCAAGCGGAACGCGACCTGTCAACATCTCCTCCTTCACATTCTCCCGCAACTGGGGGTGCGAGGAAAAGGCTCAGAATTCCGAGCCCACCCGCTGGCGGTGATGCAGGGCAGTCTGGAGCGACTGCTGATGCTGACATCTGGTCCGGACTGAAGGACCTGACAACGATTACGGACATGTCGTCTACTGTCACTGCATATGATTCTCTCCCCATTGAAAGAATGGTGGAGGATTATATGAGTGACCGCATCCAAGTAGGCACGTCAGACAGTCCGTACTTATACTGGCAGGAAAAAGAGGCAATTTGGAGGCCCTTGCACAAACTGGCTTTATTCTACCTAAGTTGCCCTCCCACAAGTGTGTACTCCGAAAGAGTGTTTAGTGCCGCCGCTCACCTTGTCAGCAATCGGCGTACGAGGTTACTTCCAGAAAATGTGGAGAAGATGATGTTCATTAAAATGAATTATAATCAATTCCTCCGTGGAGACATTGACCAGCAGCAATTGCCTCCACAAAGTACACAGGGAGCTGAGATGGTGGATTCCAGTGGGGACGAATTGATAATCTGTGAGGAGCGGGATGTACACGGTGATATATCGGAGGATGATGATGAGGTGGACATCTTGCCTCAGTAGAGCCAGTTTGTGCAAGGAGAGATTAATTGCTTCTTTTTCGGTGGGGGTCCAAACCAACCCGTCATTTCAGTCACAGTCGTGTGGCAGACCCTGTCACTGAAATGATGGGTTGGTTAAAGTGTGCATGTCCTGTTTATACAACATAAGGGTGGGTGGGAGGGCCCAAGGACAATTCCATCTTGCACCTCTTTTTTCTTTCATTTTTATTTGCGTCATGTGCTGTTTGGGGAGTGTTTTTTGGAAGGGCCATCCTGCGTGACACTGCAGTGCCACTCCTAGATGGGCCAGGTGTTTGTGTCGGCCACTAGGGTCGCTTATCTTACTCACACAGCTACCTCATTGCGCCTCTTTTTTTCTTTGCGTCATGTGCTGTTTGGGGAGTGTTTTTTGGAAGGGCCATCCTGCGTGACACTGCAGTGCCACTCCTAGATGGGCCAGGTGTTTGTGTCGGCCACTAGGGTCGCTTATCTTACTCACACAGCTACCTCATTGCGCCTCTTTTTTTCTTTGCGTCATGTGCTGTTTGGGGAGTGTTTTTTGGAAGGGCCATCCTGCGTGACACTGCAGTGCCACTCCTAGATGGGCCAGGTGTTTGTGTCGGCCACTAGGGTCGCTTATCTTACTCACACAGCTACCTCATTGCGCCTCTTTTTTTCTTTGCGTCATGTGCTGTTTGGGGAGTGTTTTTTGGAAGGGCCATCCTGCGTGACACTGCAGTGCCACTCCTAGATGGGCCAGGTGTTTGTGTCGGCCACTAGGGTCGCTTATCTTACTCACACAGCTACCTCATTGCGCCTCTTTTTTTCTTTGCGTCATGTGCTGTTTGGGGAGTGTTTTTTGGAAGGGCCATCCTGCGTGACACTGCAGTGCCACTCCTAGATGGGCCAGGTGTTTGTGTCGGCCACTAGGGTCGCTTATCTTACTCACACAGCTACCTCATTGCGCCTCTTTTTTTCTTTGCGTCATGTGCTGTTTGGGGAGTGTTTTTTGGAAGGGCCATCCTGCGTGACACTGCAGTGCCACTCCTAGATGGGCCAGGTGTTTGTGTCGGCCACTAGGGTCGCTTATCTTACTCACACAGCTACCTCATTGCGCCTCTTTTTTTCTTTGCGTCATGTGCTGTTTGGGGAGTGTTTTTTGGAAGGGCCATCCTGCGTGACACTGCAGTGCCACTCCTAGATGGGCCAGGTGTTTGTGCCGGCCACTAGGGTCGCTTAGCTTAGTCATCCAGCAACCTCGGTGCAAATTTTAGGACTAAAAATAATATTGTGAGGTATTCAGAATAGACTGAAAATGAGTGGAAATTATGGTTTTTGAGGTTAATAATACTTTGGGATCAAAATGACCCCCAAATTCTATGATTTAAGCTGTCTTTTAGTGTTTTTTGAAAAAAACACCCGAATCCAAAACACACCCGAATCCGACAAAAAAAATTCGGTGAGGTTTTGCCAAAACGCGGTCGAACCCAAAACACGGCCGCGGAACCGAACCCAAAACCAAAACACAAAACCCGAAAAATTTCTAGTGCACATCTCTACAATTAACGCTGTTAGAAATGCTAAAACGCTAGGCACATTATATGCAGTAACTAAAGTGAAAGTGAAACTCAGTTACATGTGCTCAGTTAAGGGGGGTACTCACGGAGCGATATTCTAAGCAATCTGACTAGATTGCTTAGAATATCGGCAGGATCGCTCCGTGTGTAGCCCCCTCGGCGATAGCGATGCGCGGCCCCGCACATCGCTATCGCCGCTGCTAGATTGGCCTGCATGCAGGCCAATCTAGCGGGTCGCTCACTTCACCCGCTGGGTGAAGTGAGCGGCCCCCCCGTCTCCCCCCGCACGCTCAGCACAGATCGCGCTGTGCTGAGCGGCAGGAGAGATGTGTGCTGAGCGTTTCGCTCAGCACGCATCTCTCCTTGATCGGCCCGTGAGTACTGGGCTTTACTCTCCTGACAAAACCTCTACATCATTGATAACACACGATCTTGTGTAAGGTCTCTCAGTCTCAGCACTCCCGGAGTTCAGTTCCTTGCTCCCAGCTGCCCTGGCGCTATCACAGTATAGTATATAGTATATGCAGCAGCTCTTAATAGGTGTTGCAGGGACCACTGGAGAGTGCGTTCTCTGCCTTTAGCAATGGCCGCCGGCTTCTACTATACTGTGACAGCGCCGGGGCAGCTGGGAGCTAGAAATTGAACTATGGGAGTTAACTCCCTCCCCCCACACGCTATGGCGCTCTTTTGTGCGAACTGCTGCTGGGACTTCCTAAATTACCGCCATTTGTTTGTGCCTGGCATCCCGATAATCTGAAGCCAGGCGTTATACTCACAGAGCTGCCGTTTGCTGGCCAGTGGTGGTTGTGGCTAGGGGGACTGAGACACGCACTACATGCAGCAGGGTACGGTGCTACCCCAGAAACGATAATCTCTGAGTCGGGGACCCCTGCGCGAACCGTTAGCAGTTGCGGAGAGGTCCTCTCCGGCAGTTCCATTGTCGCAGACAGGCAGGGGCAGCCACTGCCTATCGTCTCCTCTTGCTTGGCTGCAGAATTTCTAACATTGAAAAATTTAAAAATACATTTGCCGTTGAGGAGAAGCCCAGGATGTGACCAGCTGCCTCGGGCACTAAACTAAGACTGGCTTGCAGGAGAACACACTACAGGGGGAGGAGATAGTCACACTTCTGAATTATTAAAGTGCCAGCTCCCGGTTAGCACACTCTCTATACTCATTGTAAAGAGCACTCCAGTGTCCCTTAGTGGATGAAGGGGGATCAGTACGTAATCCCGATGGACGGGATCCCGGCGGTCGAAATACCGACGCCGGAATCCTGACCACACAATCCCGACAGGGGGGCCGAGCGGAACGCAGCCTCTTGCGGGCTCGCTTCGCTCGCCACGCTGCGGACACCCACGGAGGGAGAATATGTCGGGATTGTGGCGGTCGGGATTCCGGCGTCGGTATTGACCGCATCGCGATGAAGGAGACATACTGCATGTCGTCTACCTTTGCCATTCAAAAGTACAGTAGGCGATACGCAGTGACATATGTATTAAAGGAATGTATCAAAAGTGAGTGTACTGGAGATAATATGGTGATCATAGGGAAAAGATTTTATTTCAGACTTGCTCATAATAAATCTACAGGACAGAAGTACACAAGACAGCAGACACCTTAGTGACTTAGGAACAGATTCAGACAGAGTTTCAAGCAAAGCCAAAAAACACACAACTGGGCAAAACCATGTTGCACTGCAGGTGGGGCTGATATAACATGTGCAGAGAGACTTAGATTTGGGTGGGCTATATTTTTCTGTGCAGGGTAAATACTGGCTGCTTTTGCATGTAGCCCACAAATACTGGACACCTTTATTTTTACACTGCAATTTAGATTTCAGTTTGAACACACCCCACCCAAATCTAACTACCACTGCACATGTTATAGCTGCCCCACTTGCAGTGCAACATGGTTTTGGCCAGCTGTGCTTTTTGGCTTTGCTTGCAACTCTGAATCAGGCCCTTAAAACCAAGGAGAGAATAATCTATACATAAGCAGATATAGCTAATTAGGGTAAATTGTGTTTCCCCTAGGAATTTTTGAGGGCAGGGCGCCGGTCTGTGGGGGCACTACAGCACATGTCTGAATACAGAACGTTACTATGCAAATTGTGGGCGGTGACATCACTAAAGGGGGTGGGCGGCGGTATCACTAAAGGGGGTGTGGGTGGCATCACTAAAGGGGGCGTGTGCAGCTGGCGGCGTCACTAAAGGGGGCATGCCTAGCACCTACGGAGGCGCTGGGCTTCTCCCAAGCGCTCTCCCGTAGTGTGAATGGATGCTGTGCGCGTGCGCACGGCATCTATACATGCTGGGAGAGCAGGACACGGGCAGGCTGTTTAGCAGGGCGCCGCTGAAAGGGCAGGGCGAATTTTGCCTTTAAAAAAATCAGGCAGGACGCGGCGCCCTGCTAAAACAGCCTAGCATGAACACTAGGGTAACTATAACACACAATTTGGGACTGCCTGTCGTGTGTGTGACTGACAGGTGGCACTTCCAAAGGAAGTCACTGCAAATCACAGTAAAGCCAGTGCAGTCCCAAATTGCCACTGAGGTGGCGGATTTTACTGGGGGGCTGCAGCTAACAAATTGGTAAATATTACTACAGGTTGAGTATCCCTTATCCAAAATGCTTGGGACCAGAGGTATTTTGGATATGGGATTTTTCCGTATTTTGGAATAATTGCATACCATAATGAGATATTATGGTGATGGGACCTAAGTCTAAGCACAGAATGCATTTATGTTACATATACACCTTATACACACAGTCTGAAGGTCATTTTAGCCAATATTTTTTATAACTTTGTGCATTAAACAAAGTGTGTGTACATCACACAATTCATTTATGTTTCTTATACACCTTATACAAACAGCCTGAAGGTCATTTAATACAATATTTTTAATAACTTTGTGTATTAAACAAAGTTTGTGTACATTGAGCCATCAAAAAACAAAAGTTTCACTATCCCACTCTCACTCAAAAAAGTCCGTATTTCGGATATTTGGATATGGGATACTCAACCTGTATCTACGAACAGTTCTTACCTGCTTGAGATCTCTGTATAGCGTAGCTGTAATTTTTCTTGAAGATTATGCTGTCCGTGAAAAAAAGATGTATAAAACGTTAATACACAGATCTTAAGCACAACCTTAATAATTTCAGAAAAGCACATAACACTATAATTGCATATTGCCAATTTGTATAACCTTTGCTGCTCAGTTTAAACATGACCAACTGCACAATATTTTTGATAAGCATTTAAAATATTGCTTAACAGTCCTATATTTTAATACAAAAAAATAGGTCCGGTAATTCCTTTTCTCGTAGTCCGCAGTGGATACTAGGGATCTGTACTTTAGTACCATGGGGTATAGATCGGGTCCACTGGAGTCTGGCACTTTAAAACCTTTAGTGTGTATGTGTGTGCTGGCTCCTCCCTTCTATGTCCCTCCTACCAGACAGTCTAGGAAACTGTGCCCGAGGAGACGGACATACCACTAGAAAAGAAAACAGGTACAACAGCGGTGAGGCACTAAGCCAACATATAACCATAACCGAAAGGAGGGTGCTAACCAAAACAGAGGGTAGCAACACCAACCTAACCAGGATAGCAAAGCTATCCCAAAAACAAAATGGGACCGCAACGGTGGGCCAACCCAAATACTTACTCAGGTAAGCAGGAATTGAAGCACTAAGGGCAGTATCCCCTACGGACTATGAGAAAAGGAATTACCAGTAGGTATTAAATTCCTATTTTCTCTTACGTCCTAGTGGATACTGGGGATCTGTACTTTAGTACCATGGGGAAGTCCCAAAGCTCCCAAAACGGGTGGGAGAGTGTCGAGATCTCTAACACCGCCAGACCAAACTGTAGGTCATCCTTGGCCAAGGTGTCGAACCGATAGAACTTAACAAAAGTGTTCGAACCAGACCAAGAAGCAGCTCGGCACAACTGTAAGGCCGAGACACCACAGGCAGCCGCCCAGGAAGAGCCAACAGATATCGTCGAGTGGGCCTGAACAGACATCGGCAAAGGCAGAGCCGCCGAAATATAAGCTTGTTGAATGGTCAACCTGAGCCAACGAGCAATTGAAGCCGGACGACCAATCTTGGTGGCATCATAAAGAACAAACAGCGAGTCAGATTTCCGATGATGAACAGTCCGATTTGACATAAATCTTCAGAGCCCTCACCACATCCAAGGACTCTGGACCAACGGAGGCGTCAGACAACACCGGAACCACAATGGGTTGATTCACATGAAAAGCTGACAACACTTTTGGCAAAAACTGTGGTCAGGTCCTGAGTTCCGCCCTCAAATAAGGGCTCTTACAGGATAAGGCCCCCAATTCAGAGACACGTCTGGCAGATGCCAATGCTAATAACATCACCATCTTCCAGGTGAGAAATTTCAACTCCACCCTATGTAAGGGTTCAAACCAGTCCGATTTGAAGAAAGGACAGAACCACATTGTGATTCCACGGAGCCATGGGAGGTACGAAGGGTGGTTGCATATGAAGAACTCCTTTAAGGAAAGTACTTCCATGGCAAGTTGTTTCTGGAAGAAAATTGAGAGCACTGAAATCTGGACTTTGATGGAACCTAAACGTAGACCCATATCCACTCCCACCTGCAGGAAAAGTAGGAAACGACCCATTCTAAATTCCACGTGAGAAACCTTTCTACTTTCACACCAGGAAACATACTTTTTCCAGATACGATGATCATCTTCCTAGCCTGGGTCATGGTGGAAATAACCCGGGAGGGAAGACCTTTTCTAGCTAGAATCTCCCTCTCAACTTCCAAGCCGTCAAACGTAGCCGCGGTAGGTCTGGATAGATGAACAGCCCTTGCTAAAGAAGATCCATTCGAAGCAGCAGAGGCCAGGGATCCTCCAGAGCCATGGATAGGAGGTCCGAGTACCACGCCAGTCGAGGCCAATCCAGGGCAATTAGAATTGCTTGAACGCTTTCCCTTAATAGTCTTTTTAGAACCCTTGGGATTAGCGGTAGAGGAGGGAACAGGTACACAAATGGGTACGTCCATGGTGTCGTCAGCGCATCCACTGCTACAACCTGCGGATCCCTCGTTCTGGAACAGTAATGGCATAGCTTCTTGTTGAGACGAGAAGCCATCAGATCTATCTGCGGACAGCCCCACCGGTGAATTAACTGTTGAAACACCTGGGGATATAGGCTCCATTCCCCCGGACAAAGGTCGTGTCTGCTGAGGAAGTCTGCTTCCAGTTGTCCACTCCTGGAATGAATATGGCTGATATGGCCCTTGCGTTGGCCTCCGCCCAGACGAACTTTATTGACACTTCTCGCAATGCCGCTCTGCTTTTTGTTCCCCCTTGTTTATGTATGCCACCGCCGTGGCGTTGAAGGATCGCCTGATCCTTCAGGAGATGAGAAGCTTGTAGAAGAGCACTGTAAATTGCACTGAGTTCCAGGATGTTTATTGGCAGAGCAGATTCCTGAACTGACCATGTCCCCTGGAACTGAGCCCATTGGGTCACAGCTCCCCAACCCCAGAGGCTGGCATCTGTTGTCAGTAGAATCCACGAGTGGATGTTGAAATTCCTGCCTTCTTTCAGGTGAGGAACTTGTAGCCACCATAACAGAGAAATCCGGGCTTTTGGACATAAGGTCACTTCCTGATGCATGTGAAGGTGAGACCCCGACCATTTGTCCAGCAGATCCAGCTGAAATGGCAGGGCATGAAATCTGCCGCATTGGATTGCCTCGTAAGCAGCAACCATCCTACCCAGCAAGCATAGGCAAAGGTGTATGGATACCCTGCGAGGACGGAGCACTGAGCGAACCATAGCCTGGATAGCGAGGGTCTGGTCCATCGGAAGAAACACCTTCTGATACACCGTATCCAGGATCATTCCCAAGAACTGAAGACGTTGGGTCGATTGCAGGTGAGCTTTCTGGAAATTTAGGATCCACCCATGATCCGTAAGCAGGCAAGTCGTCAGAATGATGCTGTGCAACAGACGCTCCCTGGACATAGCCTTTATCAGGGGATCGTCCAAGTAGGGGATTATGTTGACTCCCATCATGCGCAGTTGCGGCATCATCTCCGCCATGACCTTGGTGAAGACCCTCGGAGCTGTGGACAGGCCAAAGGGCAAAGCCTGAAACTGGAAATGGTCTTCCAAGATGGCAAACCTGTGGTAAGCCTGATGGTAAGCAACCTTGAAATCTAGGGATACCAGGAATTCCCCCTCTTCCAGACACCACTGACCGCAGGGATTCCATCTTGAATTTGAACACCTGCAGATACGGGTTTAGCGACTTCAGGTTTAAGATGGGTCACACTGAACCGTCTGGTTTTGGAACGAAAAAAAAAAAAAACAGAAGAAGTAAAAAATAGGATTTTGGTACTTACCGGTAAATCCTTTTCTCCTAGTCCGTAGAGGAAGCTGGGGACTCCAAAAGGACCATGGGGTATAGACGGGTTCCGCAGGAGCTTGAGCACACTTAAAAGACTTAATCTGGGTGTGAACTGGCTCCTCCCTCTATGCCCCTCCTCCAGACCTCAGTTATAGGAACTGTGCCCAGGAGAGACTGACATTTCGAGGAAAAGATTTTTGTGTAAACTAAGGGCTACAAACATACCAGACCACACCACAAACATACCGTACAACCGGAGTAACTTTAAACCAGATAACAGTATGAATTAACACCAGCAACAAGAAATACACAACCCGTGTATAAATTAATTTAACCAGCAAGAAAACACTGCAAGTAATAGTCCGCATTGGGACGGGCGCCCAGCATCCTCTACAGACTAGGAGAAAAGGATTTACCGGTAAGTACCAAAATCCTATTTTCTCTTACGTCCTAGAGGATGCTGGGGACTCCAAAAGGACCATGGGGATTATACCAAAGCTCCAGAACGGGCGGGAGAGTGTGGACGACTCTGCAGCACCGACTGAGCAAACGCAAGGTCCTCATCGGCCAGGGTATCAAACTTATAGAACTTAGCAAAAGTGTTTGAACGCGACCAAGTAGCTGCTCGGCAAAGCTGTAACGCCGAGACGCCTCGGGCAGCCGCCCAAGATGAGCCCACTTTCCTGGTAGAATGGGCTTTTACTGACTTCGGCACCGGTAGTCCGGCCGAAGAATGAGCCTGCTGAATCGTACTACAAATCCAGCGGGTGTAGTTCGTTTTATCGACAGTGTCTAGGTCGACAATGTTTAGGTCGACCACTATAGGTCGAGTCACTAGGTCGACATGGATGGAAGGTCGACAGGGTTTCTAGGTCGACATGTGCTAGGTCGACAGGTCTAAAGGTCGACATGAGGAATTTTTTTTTTTGGTGTAGTTTTCTTCGCAAAGTGACCGGGATCCCAAATTAGTGCACCGCGTCCCCTCGCATGGCTCGCTTCGCTCGCCATGCTTCGGGCATGGTGCCTTTGCTCCGCTACCGCTTCGCTCGGCACACTTTACCGTTCCAATAGTAGTCCACGTGGATCGTTAAGTATGGAAAAAAAAAAAATGTGAAAAACTCATGTCGACCTTTAGACCTGTCGACCAAGCACATGTCGACCTAGAAACCCTGTCGACCTTCCATCCATGTCGACCTAGTGACTGTCGACCTATAGTGGTCGACCTAAACATTGTCGACCTAGACACTGTCGATCTTCAGACCGGATCCCAATCCAGCGTGCAATAGTCTGTTTTGAAGCAGGATGACCAATTTTGTTGGAAAGCATACAAGACAAACAGCACCTGAGTTTTCCTAGCAACAGCTGTCCTAGTGACGTCGATCTTCAACGCTCTTACAACATCCAGAGATTTTGGAATCGCGACAGCTTCCGTAGCCACCGGGACCACAATAGGTTGGTTAATGTGAAATGAAGAAACCACCTTCGGCAGAAATTGTTGACGAGTGCTAAATTCCGCCCTATCCGAATGAAAAATCAAGTACGGGCTCTTATGAGATAAGGCCGCCAACTCTGACACCCGCCTGGCAGACGCCAGTGCCAATAGCATAACTACCTTCCAAGTGAGAAATTTCAACTCAACCTTATGCAAAGGTTCAAACCAGGAAGACATGAGAAACCGTAAGACTACATCAAGGTCCCATGGAGCTACAGGAGGCACAAACGGAGGGGTGATATGCATTACTCCTTTCACAAAAGTCTGAACCTCTGGGAGGACAGCTAACTCTTTTTGAAAGAAAATAGACAAAGCCGAAATCTGCACTTTGATGGAACCCAATTTCAGGCCTGCATCTACTCCCGCCTGTAAAAAGTGGAGAAAGCGACCCAAGTGAAAATGTTCCGCAGGAGCCATTTTAGACTCACACCAGGAAACATACTTTCTCCAAATAGGGTGATAATGCTTCGCCGTAACCTCCTTCCTAGCCTTAATGAGAGTTGGAATGACCTCCCTGGGAATACCCTTACGAGCTAAGATCTGGCGCTCAACCTCCATGCAGTCAAACGCAGCCGCGGTAAGTCTGGAAACACGCATGGACCCTGCAACAACAGGTCCTCTCTTAGAGGAAGCGGCCAAGGATCTTCCAACAGTAATTGCTGAAGATCCGGCCAATCTGGAACGACGAAAATCGCCTGAACCCTTGCTCGTCGAATGATCCCCAGTACCTTTGGAATGAGAGGAAGTGGAGGGAACACATACACCGACTGGAAAACCCACGGAGACACCAGGGCGTCCACTGCACTGGCTTGGGGGTCCCTTGACCTGGAACAATACCTCGGGAGCTTCTTGTTGAGACGAGACGCCATCATGTCGATCAACGGAATTCCCCAACGTTTTGTCACCTCTGCAAATACCTCTTGGTGAAGAGCCCACTCTCCCGGATGGAGATCGTGTCTGCTGAGGAAATCTGCTTCCCAGTTGTCCACTCCCGGTAGGAAGACTGCTGACAGGGCGCTCACGTGTTATTCCGCCCAGCGAAGGATTCTTGTGGCCTCCGTCATTGCAGCTCTGCTCCTTGTTCTGCCTTGACGGTTTATATGCGCCACCGCTGTGATGTTGTCTGACTGTACCAGGACAGGTCCACCTTAAAGAAGGCTTCTTGCTTGCAGCAGGCCATTGTAAATGGCTCTTAACTCGAGAACATTTATGTGGAGACAGGCTTCCTGGAGCGACTATTTCCCCTGGAAGTTTCTTCCTTGAGTGACTGCGCCCCAGCCCCAGAGACTTGCATCTGTTGTTAGAAGCACCCAATCCTGGATACCGAACCGGCGTCCCCCTAAGAGGTGATGATCTTGCAGCCACCACAGGAGAGAAATTCTGGCTCTGGGAGATAGACCTGGGTGCATGTGCAGGTGAGACCCGGACCATTTGCTCAGTAAGTCCTACTGAAACACCCGGGCATGAAACCTGCCAAATGGAATGGCTTCGTACGCCACAGCCATCTTCCCCAGAACCCGAGTACAGTGATGGATTGACACACTCGTCGGCCTCAGAAGTTACCTGACCATCGCCTGCAGTTCCAGAGCCTTTTCTTCTGGAAGAAATACTTTCTGTAAATCCGTGTCCAGAATCATGCCCAGAAAAGGCAGCCGAGTGGTCGGAATCAACTGAGATTTTGGCAAATTGAGTACCCAACCGTGCTGTCGTAGGACCGACAGTGACAAATCTACACTTCTCAGCAACCGTTCATTGGACCTTTATCAGGAGATCGTCCAAGTACGGGATAATTGTAACCCCTTGTTTGCGAAGGAGAACCATAATTTCCGCCATGACTTTGGTGAAAATCCTCGGAGCCGTGGAGAGCCCAAACGGCAACGTCTGAAATTGGTAATGAGAATCCTGTATCGCAAACCTGGGGAAGGCCTGATGCGAAGGATATATCGGGACATGTAAGTAGGAATCCTTTATGTCGACTGACGCCATAAAATCCCCCCCTTCCAGGCTGGCAATTACCGCTCGAAGGCATTCCATCTTGAACTTGAAAACTTTCAAGTATGGATTGAGGGATTTTAGATTCAGAATTGGTCTGACCGAACTGTCCGGTTTCGGCACAACAAAGAGGCTCGAGTAGAACCCCTCCCCCCGCTGGGACGAGGGAACGGGAACAATGACCTCTGTAGACACAATTTTTGAATCGCTGCCAGCACCACCTCCCTATCCGGAAGAGCTACTGGTAATGCCGAAATGAAGAACCGGTGAGGGGGTATCTCCTGAAACTCCAGTTTGTATCCCTGAGACACAATCTCTAGGACCCAAGGATCCAGGTCTGATTGAATCCAGACCTGACTGAATATTCGTAGACGACCCCCCACCGGTCCGGACTCCCCCAGGGAAGCCCCAGCGTCATGCGGTGGACTTGGTAGCAGCAGGGGAAGACTTTTGGTCCTGGGCGCCTGAGCCTGCAGGAGGTTTCCTTCCCCTTCCTCTACCTTTTCCACGCCTGTATTTATTGTGACGAAAGGATTGCATTTGCTGATGTGGTGCCTTTTTCTGTTGTGTGGGAACATAAGGAAGAAAAGAGGATTTACCCGCAGTCTCGGTCGAGACCAGGTCAGCCAAGCCGTCCCCAAACAAGACAGTACCTTTGAAGGGTAACGCTTCCATAGCCCTCTTGGAGTCGGCATCAGCGTTCCATTGATGGATCCACAACGCCCTCCTGGCTGATATCGACATGGCATTGGTTCTTGAACCCAAGAGACAGACGTCCCTCGCCGCATCCTTCAGGTAATCTGCAGCGTCCTTGATATAACCGAGAGTCAAAAGGACATTATCTTTATCAAGGGTATCCATATCATTAGCTAAATTCTTAGCCCATTTAGCAATAGCACTACTCACCCATACCGACGCCACAGCAGGTCTGAGCAATGCACCCGAATTAGCGAAAATGGACTTCAAAGACGTCTCCAGCTTGCGATCCGCCGGATCCTTGAGAGCTGCCGTGTCAGGGGACGGAAGTGCCACTTTCTTAGACAAACGAGACAGAGCTTTGTCAACATTTGTAGACACCCCCCATTTTCCCCTGTCATCAGAGGGGAAAGGATACGCCATGTAAATTCTCTTGGGAATCTGCCACCTCCTATCCGGCGACTCCCAAGCCTTTTCACAAAGAGTATTCATTTCATGAGAGGGGGGAAACTTCACCTCAGGTCCCCCCCCCCCCTTGAACAAGCAAAACCTTGTTTCATCAGAAATGTGTAAAACATCTTTTATAGCCACAATCACGTACTGAATACTCTTAACTAACCGTGGGTGTAAAGCAGCCTCAGTGAAATCGACATCGGAATCAGAGTCCGTGTCGGTATCAGTATCTACCACCTGAGTAAATGGCCGCTTTTGTGACCCGGATGAGGTCTGAACCTGAGACAAAGCCTCTTCCATGGACTTTTTCCACACCTGCGACTGTGACTCAGACTCTAACCTCTTTGATAAAGAAGCAACATTCAAATTTATAGTATTGAGCAATGCGAGTAAATCAGGTGTCGGCTGCGTCGACAGTCCCAAATCTAGCCCTTAATCCGCTCCCCCAATAACCTCCTCTGGTGAATAACATTCAGCCTCAGACATGCCGACACGTAGTACCGACACACAACAACACACAGAACGTCCCAGCTAGGTGACAGGCCCACAATGAAGCCGAAGATAGAGGACACAGAGGGAGTATGCCAGCTCACACCCCAGCGCCCATATATCCCAAGAAAAGATATATGTACCCAGCGCTGCTTTGTAATGATAATAAGCACCACACTGCGCCCCCCCCTTCTGAATATCTCCCCATTACTTGTCTGAGAAATGTGGAGGTCCCGGCAACGTCTCCCTTCAGCCGCGCGTTGAAGGAGAAGATGGCGCCTGTGAGCCGCGGGACGAAGCTCCGCCCCCTTCCCGGCGCGCTTCTGCCCGCCAAATTTAAAAATGAAAAATGCCGGCGGGGAGGTTCCCATACCTTCCTGCTGGGAGGGGAAAAGTAGCTAAAAAAACCTGAGGAATTTCACATTTCTTATCAGGGTTTAACCATGCCAAAAAGACTGCAGAGTTGGAGCAGTGTAGGATTTTCTAGTCGGGGGAGCTGCGAAAGGAAGATATGTAGATTTACCCGCCGTAGCCTTGGATATCCACTACGTATCCAGTTCATCTCCAAAAAGGGCTTCACCTGTGAAAGGTAGGTTTTTCATGCCATTCCTCGAATCCGCCTCCGCAGTCCATTGGTGTAGCCACAAGCCCCTGCGTGCTGACACTGCCATGGCAGTGGTGCGTGCATTGGGTAAACCAATTTCCTTTATGGCCTCCACCATAAAGTTAGCAGAATCCTTTATTTGCTGTAGGAGTAAAATTATCTCCCCCCTGGATAAGGAATCTAACCCGTCAATTAGATTACTTGACTATTTTACAATGGCCCTAGAGATCCATGCACAAGCAATGGTGGGTCTCTGGGCCATCCCCGCAGCTGTGTACAGAGATTTGAGAGTGGTCTCAATCTTGCGGTCTGCAGCATCCTTCAAGGAAGCTGCCCCAGAAACAGGTAAAAATAAGAATTTACTCACCGGTAATTCTATTTCTCGTAGTCCGTAGTGGATGCTGGGTACTCCGTAAGGACCATGGGGTGTAGACGGGCTCCGCAGGAGACTGGGCACTCTTAAAAGAAAGATTAGGTACTATCTGGTGTGCACTGGCTCCTCCCTCTATGCCCCTCCTCCAGACCTCAGTTAGGGAAACTGTGCCCGGAAGAGCTGACATTACTAGGAAAGGATTTGGAATCCAGGGTAAGACTCATACCAGCCACACCAATCACACCGTACAACTTGTGATAACTATACCCAGTTAACAGTATGAATAACAAATGAGCCTCATTAACAGATGGCTCATAACAAAACCCTTTAGTTAAGCAATAACTATATACACGTATTGCAGAGAGTCCGCACTTGGGACGGGCTCCCAGCATCCACTACGGACTACGAGAAATAGAATTACCGGTGAGTAAATTCTTATTTTCTCTGACGTCCTAGTGGATTGCTGGGTACTCCGTAAGGACCATGGGGATTATACCAAAGCTCCCAAACGGGCGGGAGAGTGCGGATGACTCTGCAGCACCGAATGAGCAAACTCAAGGTCCTCCTCAGCCAGGGTATCAAACTTGTAGAATTTAGCAAATGTGTTTGAACCCGACCAAGTAGCAGCTCGGCAAAGTTGTAAAGCGGAGACCCCTCAGGCAGCCGCCCAAGAAGAGCCCACCTTCCTCGTGGAATGGGCTTTTACTGATTTAGGATGCGGCAGTCCAGCCGCAGAATGTGCAAGTTGAATCGTGCTACAGATCCAGCGAGCAATAGTCTGCTTTGAAGCAGGAGCACCCAGCTTGTTGGGTGCATGCAGGATAAATAGCGAGTCAGTTTTTCTGACTTTAGCTGTCCTGGAAACATAGATTTTTAGGGCCCGGACTACGTCCAGCAACTTGGAATCCTCCAAGTCACGAGTAGCCGCAGGCACCACAATAGGTTGGTTCAAATGAAAAGCTGATACCACCTTTGGGAGAAACTGGGGACGAGTCCTCAATTCTGCCCTGTCCATATGGAAAATCAGATATGGGCTTTTACACGACAAAGCTGCCAATTCTGACACACACCTGGCCGAAGCCAAGGCCAATAGCATGACCACTTTCCACGTGAGATATTTTAGCTCCACGGTTTTAAGTGGCTCAAACCAATGTGATTTTAGGAAATCCAACACAACGTTGAGATCCCAAGGTGCCACTGGAGGCACAAAAGGGGGCTGAATATGGAGCACTCCCTTAACAAACGTTTGAACTTCAGGCAGTGAAGCCAGTTCTTTTTGAAAGAAAATAGACAGGGCCGAAATCTGGACTTTTATGGAACCCAATTTAAGGCCCATAGTCACTCCTGACTGTAGGAAGTGCAGAAATCGACCCAGCTGAAATTCCTCCGTTGGGGCCTTCTTGGGCTCACACCAAGCAACATATTTTCGCCATCTGCGGTGATAATGTTTTGCTGCGTAGGAATGACTTCATCCGGAATGCCCTTTTCCTTTAGGATCCGGCGTTCAACCGCCATGCCGTCAAACGCAGCCGCGGTAAGTCTTGGAACAGACAGGGCCCCTGCTGTAGCAGGTCCTGTCTGAGCGGCAGAGGCCATGGGTCCTCTGAGATCATTTCCTGAAGTTCTGGGTACCAAGTTCTTCTTGGCCAATCCGGAACAATCAGTATAGTTCTTACTCCCCTTTTTCTTATTATCCTCAGTACCTTGGGTATGAGAGGAAGAGGAGGGAACACATACACCGACTGGTACACCCACGGTGTCACTAGAGCGTCCACAGCTATCGCCTGAGGGTCCCTTGACCTGGCGCAATATCTTTTTAGCTTTTTGTTGAGGTGGGACGCCATCATGTCCACCTGTGGCCGTTCCCAGCGATTTACAATCAGCTTGAAGACTTCTGGATGAAGTCCCCACTCTCCCGGGTGGAGGTCGTGTCTGCTGAGGAAGTCTGCTTCCCAGTTGTCCACTCCCGGAATGAACACTGCTGACAGTGCTAGCACGTGATTCTCCGCCCATCGAAGAATCCTTGTGGCTTCTGCCATTGCCATCCTGCTTCTTGTGCCGCCCTGTCGATTTACATGGGCGACTGCCGTGATGTTGTCTGACTGAATCAGGACTGGTTGGTTTTGAAGCAGGGGTTCTGCTTGACTCAGGGCGTTGTAAATGGCCCTTAGGTCCAGAATATTTATGTGTAGGGAAGTTTCCTGACTCGACCATTGTCCTTGGAAGTTTCTTCCCTGGGTGACTGCCCCCCAACCTCGGAGGCTTGCATCCGTGGTCACCAGGACCCAGTCCTGTATGCCGCATCTGCGGCCTTCGAGCAGATGAGCACTCTGCAGCCACCACAGCAGAGACACCCTGGCCCTCGGGGACAGGGTGATCAACCGATGCATCTGGAGATGCGATCCGGACCACTTGTCTAACAGATCCCACTGAAAGATCCTTGCATGGAATCTGCCGAAGGGAATTGCTTCGTAAGAAGCTACCATCTTTCCCAGGACTCACGTGCAGTGATGCACCGACACCTGCTTTGGTTTCAGGAGGTCCTTGACCAGAGATGATAATTCCTGGGCCTTTTCCTCCGGGAGAAACACCTTCTTCTGTTCTGTGTCCAGAATCATGCCCAAGAACAGCAGACGCTTCGCAGGAATCAGCTGTGACTTTGTATTCAGAATCCAGCCGTGCTGATGCAGCACTTCCTGAGATAGTGCTACGCTGACTAGCAACTGCTCTTTGGACCTCGCCTTTATAAGGAGATCGTCCAAGTACGGGATAATCATGACTCCTTTCTTTCGGAGGAGCATCATTATTTCGGCCATTACCTTGGTAAATACCCGCGGTGCCGTGGACAGACCAAACGGCAGCGTCTGGAATTGGTAATGACAGTCCTGTACCACAAACCTGAGGTACTCCTGGTGGGGTGGATAAATGGGGACATGCAGGTAAGCATCCTTGATGTCCAAAGACACCATAAAATCCCCCTCTTCCAGGCTTGCAATAACCGCCCTGAGCGATTCCATCTTGAACTTGAACTTTCTTATATAAATGTTCAAGGATTTCAAATTTAGAATGGGTCTCACCAAACCGTCTGGTTTCGGTACCACAAACATTGTGGAATAGTAACCCCGTCCCTGTTGAAGGAGGGGTACCTTGATTATCACCTGCTGAAGATACAGCTTGTGAATAGCCGCCAGTACTACCTCCCTTTCTCTGAGAGCAGCAGGCAAGGCTGATTTGAGGTAACGGCGAGGGGGAGTCGCCTCGAACTCCAGCTTGTATCCCTGTGATACTACTTGCAGAACCCAGGGATCCACCTGTGAGCGAACCCACCGCACCTGGCTCCGCCTGTGGAGCCCCAGCGTCATGCGGCGGACTTAGAGGAAGCGGGGGAGGATTTTTGATCCTGGGAACTGGCTGTCTGGTGCAGCTTTTTCCCTCTTCCCTTGCCTCTGGGCAGAAAGGAAGCGCCTTTGACCCGCTTGCCTTTCTGGGGCCGAAAGGACTGTACCTGATAATACGGTGCTTTCTTAGGCTGTGAGGGAACCTGAGGTAAAAATGTCGACTTCCCAGCTGTTGCTGTGGAAACGAGGTCCGAGAGACCATCCCCAAACAATTCCTCACCCTTGTAAGGCAAAACCTCCATGTGCCTTTTAGAATCCGCATCACCTGTCCACTGCCGAGTCCATAATACTCTCCTGGCAGAAATGGACATTGCATTAATTCTAGATGCCAGCCGGCAAATATCCCTCTGTGCATCTCTCATATATAAGACGACGTCTTTAATATGCTCTATGGTTAGCAAAATCGTATCCCTGTCGAGGGTATCAATATTTTCTGACAGGGTATCGGACCAAGCTGCTGCAGCACTACACATCCAAGCTGAAGCAATTGCAGGCCTCAGTATAGTACCTGAGTGTGTATATACAGACTTCAGGATAGCCTCCTGCTTTCTATCCGCAGGCTCCTTTAAGGCGGCCGTATCCTGAGACGGCAGTGCCACCTTTTTTGACAAGCGTGTGAGCGCCTTATCCACCCTCGGGGATGTCTCCCAACGTAACCTGTCCTCTGGCGGGAAAGGGTACGCCATCAGTAACTTTTTAGAAATCACTAGTTTCTTATCGGGGGAAGCCCACGCTACTTCACACACTTCATTCAACTCATCTGATGGGGGAAAAACCACTGGTTGCTTTTTCTCCCCAAACATAATACCCTTTTTAATGGTACCTGGGTTAATGTCAGAAATGTGCAACACATTTTTCATTGCCGTAATCATGCAACGGATGGCCCTAGTGGAATGTACATTAGTCTCGTCCTCGTCGACACTGGAGTCAGACTCCGTGTCGACATCTGTGTCTGCCATCTGAGGTAGCGGGCGTTTTTGAGCCCTTGATGGCCTTTGAGACGCCTGGGCAGGCACTGGCTGAGTAGCCGGCTGTCCCACAGCTGTTATGTCATCGAACCTTTTATGCAAGGAGTTGACACTGTCGTGTAATACCTTCCACATATCCACCCACTCTGGTGTCGGCCCCGCAGGGGGTGACATCACACTTATCGGCACCTGCTCCGCCTCCACATAAGCCTCCTCATCAAACATGTCGACACAGCCGTACCGACACACCGCACACACACAGGCAATGCTCTGACTGAGGACAGGACCCCACTAAGTCCTTAGGGGAGACAGAGAGAGAGTATGCCAGCACACACCACAGCGCTATATATCACAGGGATGCACACTATACTGAGTGATTTTTCCCAATAGCTGCTATTAAACACAATTTGTGCCTAAATTTATGTGCCCCCCCCCTCTCTTTTTTACCCTTCTTGTAGTATATACTGCAGGGGAGAATCTGGGGAGCGACCTTCCAGCGGAGCTGTGAAGAGAAAATGGCGCCGGTGTGCTGAGGAAGATAGCCCCGCCCCCTCCGCGGCAGGCTTCTCCCGCTTTTTTAATAAAGTTTATGGCAGGGGATTAGGCACTTATAATAAGATTTTACTTACCGATAAATCTATTTCTCGTAGTCCGTAGTGGATGCTGGGGACTCCGTCAGGACCATGGGGATATAGCGGCTCCGCAGGAGACAGGGCACAAAAGTAAAAGCTTTAGGATCAGGTGGTGTGCACTGGCTCCTCCCCCTATGACCCTCCTCCAAGCCTCAGTTAGGATACTGTGCCCGGACGAGCGTACACAATAAGGAAGGATTTTGAATCCCGGGTAAGACTCATACCAGCCACACCAATCACACTGTACAACCTGTGATCTGAACCCAGTTAACAGCATGATAACAGCGGAGCCTCTGAAAAGATGGCTCACAACAATAATAACCCGATTTTTGTACCAATAACTATGTACAAGTATTGCAGACAATCCGCACTTGGGATGGGCGTCCAGCATCCACTACGGACTACGAGAAATAGATTTATCGGTAAGTAAAATCTTATTTTCTCTAACGTCCTAGTGGATGCTGGGGACTCCGTCAGGACCATGGGGATTATACCAAAGCTCCCAAACGGGCGGGAGAGTGCGGATGACTCTGCAGCACCGAATGAGAGAACTCCAGGTCCTCTTTAGCCAGGGTATCAAATTTGTAGAATTTTACAAACGTGTTCTCCCCCCGACCACGTAGCTGTTCGGCAGAGTTGTAATGCCGAGACCCCTCGGGCAGCCGCCCAGGATGAGCCCACCTTCCTTGTGGAATGGGCATTTACATATTTTGGCTGTGGCAGGCCTGCCACAGAATGTGCAAGCTGAATTGTACTACACATCCAACTAGCAATCGTCTGCTTAGAAAGCAAGAGCACCCAGTTTGTTGGGTGCATACAGGATAACAGCAAGTCAGTTTTCCTGACTCCAGCCGTCCTGGAAACCGATATTTTCAGGGCCCTGACAACATCTAGCAAACTTGGAGTCCTCCAAGTCCCTAGTAGCCGCAGGTACCACAATAAGCTGGTTCAGGTGAAACGCTGACACCACCTTAGGGAGAAACTGGGGACGAGTCCGCAGCTCTGCCCTGTCCGAATGGACAATCAGATATGGGCTTTTGTGAGACAAAGCCGCCAATTCTGACACACGCCTGGCCGAGGCCATGGCCAACATCATGGTCACTTTCCATGTGAGATATTTCAAATCCACAGATTTGAGCGGTTTAAACCAATGTGATTTGAGGAATCCCAGAACTACGTTGAGATCCCACAGTGCCACTGGAGGCACAAAAGGGGGTTGCATATGCAGTACTCCCTTGACAAACTTCTGGACTTCAGGAACTGAAGCCAATTCTTTCTGGAAGAAAATCGACAGGGCCGAAATTTGAACCTTAATGGACCCCAATCTGAGGCCCATAGACACTCCTGTTTGCAGGAAATGCAGGAATCGACCGAGTTGAAATTTCTTCGTGGAGCCTTCCTGGCCTCACACCACGCAACATATTTTCGCCACATGTGGTGATAATGTTGTGCGGTCACGTCTTTCCTGGCTTTGACCAGGGTAGGAATGACCTCTTCCGGAATGCCTTTTTTTCCTTAGGATCCGGCGTTCAACCGCCATGCCGTCAAACGCAGCCGCGGTAAGTCTTGGAACAGACATGGTACGTGCTGAAGCAAGTCCCTTCTTAGTGGCAGAGGTCATGAGTCCTCTGTGAGTATCTCTTGAAGTTCCGGGTACCAAGTCCTTCTTGGCCAATCCGGAGCCACGAGTATAGTTCTTACTCCTCTACGTCTTATAATTCTCAATACCTTGGGTATGAGAAGCAGAGGAGGAAACACATACACCGACTGGTACGCCCACGGTGTTACCAGAACGTCCACAGCTATTGCCTGAAAGTCTCTTGACCTGGCGCAATACCTGTCCAGTTTTTTGTTCAGGCGGGACGCCATCATGTACACCTTTGGTCTTTCCCAACGGTTCACAATCATGTGGAAAACTTCCCGATGAAGTCCCCACTCTCCCGGGTGGAGGTCGTGCCTGCTGAGGAAGTCTGCTTCCCAGTTGTCCACTCCCGGAATGAACACTGCTGACAGTGCTATCACATGATTTTCCGCCCAGCGAAAAATCCTTGCATTTTTTTTCCATTGCCCTCCTGCTTCTTGTGCCGCCCTGTCTGTTTACGTGGGCGACTGCCGTGATGTTGTCCCACTGGATCAATACCGGCTGACCTTGAAGCAGAGGACTTGCTAAGCTTAGAGCATTATAAATTGCCCTTAGCTCCAGTATATCTATGTGGAGAAAAATCTCCAGACTTGATCACACTCCCTGGAAATTTTTTCCCTGTGTGACTGCTCCCCAGCCTCTCAGGCTGGCCTCCGTGGTCACCAGCATCCAATCCTGAATGCCGAATCTGCGGCCCTCTAGAAGATGAGCACTCTGTAACCACCACAGGAGAGACACCTTTGTCCTTGGAGATAGGGTTATCCGCTGATGCATCTGAAGATGCGATCCGGACCATTTGTCCAGCAGAACCCACTGAAAAGTTCTTGCGTGGAATCTGCCGAATGGAATCGCTTTGTAATAAGCCACCATTTTTCCCAGGACTCTTGTGCAATGATGCACTGACACTTTTCCTGGTTTTAGGAGGTTCCTGACTAGCTCGGATAACTCCCTGGCTTTCTCCTCCGGGAGAAACACCTTTTTCTGGACTGTGTCCAGAATCATCCCTAGGAACAGCAGACGTGTCGTCGGAAACAACTGCGGTTTTGGAATATTTAGAATCCACCCGTGCTGTCGTAGAGCTACTTGAGATAGTTCTACTCCGACCACCAACTGTTCTCTGGACCTTGCTCTTATCAGGAGGTCGTCCATTTTCTTCGAAGAAGAATCATCATTTCGGGCATTACCTTGGTAAAGACCCGGAGTGCCGTGGACAATCCAAACGGCAGCGTCTGAAACTGATAGTAACAGTTCTGTACCACGAACCTGAGATACCCTTGGTGAGAAGGGCAAATTGGGACATGGAGGTAGGCATCCCTGATGTCCCGGGACACCATATAGTCCCCTTCTTCCTGGTTCGCTATCACTGCTCTGAGTGACTCCATCTTGATTTGAACCTTTGTAAGTGTTCAAATATTTCAGATTTAGAATAGGTCTCACCGAGCCTTCTGGTTTCAGTACCACAATATAGTGTGGAATAATACCCCTTTCCTTGTTGTAGGAGGGGTACTTTGATTATCACCTGCTGGGAATACAGCTTGTGAATTGTTTCCAATACTGGCTCCCTGTCGGAGGGAGACGTTGGTAAAGCGGACTTCAGGAACCTGCGAGGGGAAACGTCTCGACTTTCCAATCTGTACCCCTGGGATACTACTTGTAGGATCCAGGGGTCCTGTACGGCTCCAGCGTCATGCTGAGAACTTGGCAGAAGCGGTGGAAGGCTTCTGTTCCTGGGAATGGGCTGCCTGCTGCAGTCTTCTTCCCTTTCCTCTATCCCTGGGCAGATATGCTTATGGGGACGAAAGGACTGAGGCTGAAAAGACGGTGTCTTTTTCTGCATAGATGTGACTTAGGGTAAAAACGGTGGATTTCCCAGCAGTTGCCCTGGCCACCAGGTCCGATGGACCGACCCCAAATAACTCCTCCCCTTTATACGGCAATACATCTTTGTGCCGTTTGGAATCTGCATCACCTGACCACTGTCGTGTCCATAAACATCTTTTGGCAGATATGGACATCGCACTTACTCTTGATGCCAGAGTGCAAATATCCCTCTGTGCATCTCGCATATATAGAAATGCATTCTTTAAATGCTCTATAGTAAATAAAATACTGTCCCTGTCAAGGGTATCAATATTTTCAGTCAGGGAATCCGACCAAGCCACCCCAGCGCTGCACATCCAGGCTGCGGCGATCGCTGGTCGCAGTATAACACCAGTATGTGTGTATATACTTTTTAGGATATTTTCCAGCCTCCTATCAGCTGGCTCCTTGAGGGCGGCCGTATCTGGAGACGGTACCGCCACTTGTTTTGATAAGCGTGTGAGCGCCTTATCCACCCTAAGGGGTGTTTCCCTACGCGCCCTAACTTCTGGCGGGAAAGGGTATACCGCCAATAATTTTCTATCGGGGGAACCCCGCGCCTCATCACACACGTCATTTAATTTATCTGATTTAGGAAAAACTATAGGTAGTTTTTCCACACCCCACATAATACCCTTTTTTGTGGTACTTGTAGTATCAGAAATATGTAACACCTCCTTCATTGCCCTTAACAAGTAACGTGTGGCCCTAAAGGAAAATACGTTTGTTTCTTCACCGTCGACACTGGAGTCAGTGTCCGTGTCTGTGTCTGTGTCGACCGACTGAGGTAAAATGGGCATTATAACGTCCCTGACGGTGTTTTAGACGCCTGGACAGATACTAATATGTTTGCCGGCCGTCTCATGTCGTCAACCGACTTGCAGCGTGTTGACATTATCACGTAATTCCTTAAATAAGCCATCTATTCCGGTGTCGACTCCCTAGAGAGTGACATCACCATTACAGGCAATTTGCTCCGCCTCCCAACATCGTCCTCATACATGTCGACACACACGTACCGACACACAGCACACACACAGGGAATGCTCTGATAGAGGACAGGACCCACTAGCCCTTTGGGGAGACAGAGGGAGAGTTTGCCAGCACACACCAAAAACGCTATAATTATACAGGGACAACCTTTATATAAGTGCTTTTCCCTTATAGCATTTTAATATATGTAGTCATATCGCCAATTCAGTGCCCCCCCTCTCTGTTTTAACCCTGTTTCTGTAGTGCAGTGCAGGGGAGAGCCTGGGAGCCTTCCCACCAGCATTTCTGTGAGGGAAAATGGCGCTGTGTGCTGAGGAGAATAGGCCCCGCCCCCTTTTCGGCGGGCTTCTTCTCCCGTTTTTCTGAGACCTGGCAGGGGTTAAATACATCCATATAGCCCCCAGGGGCTATATGTGATGTATTTTTAGCCAGAATAAGGTACTATCATTGCTGCCCAGGGCGCCCCCCCCAGCACCCTGCACCCTCAGTGACCGCTGTTATGAAGTGTGCTGACAACAATGGCGCACAGCTGCAGTGCTTTGCGCTACCTTATGAAGACTGAAAAGTCTTCTGCCGCCGGTTTCTGGACCTCTTCATTTTTCGGCATCTGCAAGGGGGTCGGCGGCGCGGCTCCGGGACGAACCCCAGGGTGAGACCTGTGTTCCGACTCCCTCTGGAGCTAATGGTGTCCAGTAGCCTAAGAAGCCAATCCATCCTGCACGCAGGTGAGTTCACTTCTCTCCCCTAAGTCCCTCGATGCAGTGAGCCTGTTGCCAGCAGGACTCACTGAAAATAAAAAACCTAACAAAACTTTTACTCTAAGCAGCTCTTTAGGAGAGCCACCTAGATTGCACCCTTCTCGGCCGGGCACAAAAAATAAGATTTTACTTACCGATAAATCTATTTCTCGGAGTCCGTAGTGGATGCTGGGGTTCCTGAAAGGACCATGGGGAATAGCGGCTCCGCAGGAGACAGGGCACAAAAAGTAAAGCTTTTCCAGATCAGGTGGTGTGCACTGGCTCCTCCCCCTATGACCCTCCTCCAGACTCCAGTTAGGTACTGTGCCCGGACGAGCGTACACAATAAGGGAGGATTTTGAATCCCGGGTAAGACTCATACCAGCCACACCAATCACACCGTACAACCTGTGATCTAAACCCAGTTAACAGTATGATAACAGCGGAGCCTCTGAAAGATGGCTACCTTCAACAATAACCCGAATTAGTTAACAATAACTATGTACAATTTATGCAGATAATCCGCACTTGGGATGGGCGCCCAGCATCCACTACGGACTCCGAGAAATAGATTTATCGGTAAGTAAAATCTTATTTTCTCTATCGTCCTAGTGGATGCTGGGGTTCCTGAAAGGACCATGGGGATTATACCAAAGCTCCCAAACGGGCGGGAGAGTGCGGATGACTCTGCAGCACCGAATGAGAGAACTCCAGGTCCTCCTTAGCCAGAGTATCAAATCTGTAAAATTTTACAAACGTGTTCTCCCCTGACCACGTAGCTGCTCGGCAAAGTTGTAATGCCGAGACCCCTCGGGCAGCCGCCCAAGATGAGCCCACCTTCCTTGTGGAGTGGGCCTTTACAGATTTAGGCTGTGGCAGGCCTGCCACAGAATGTGCAAGTTGGATTGTGCTACAGATCCAACGAGCAATCGTCTGCTTAGACGCAGGAGCACCCATCTTGTTGGGTGCATACAATATAAACAACGAGTCAGATTTTCTGACTCCAGCTGTCCTTGCAATATATATTTTTAATGCTCTGACAACGTCCAGTAACTTGGAGTCCTCCAAGTCACTTGTAGCCGCAGGCACTACAATAGGCTGGTTCAGATGAAATGCTGACACCACCTTAGGGAGAAAATGCGGACGAGTCCGCAGTTCTGCCCTGTCCGAATGGAAAATCAGATATGGGCTTTTGTAAGATAAAGCTGCCAATTCTGATACTCTCCTGGCAGAAGCCAGGGCTAGAAGCATGGTCACTTTCCAAGTGAGATATTTCAAATCCACCTTTTTTAGTGGTTCAAACCAATGAGATTTTAGAAAGTCCAAAACCACATTGAGATCCCACGGTGCCACTGGAGGCACCACAGGAGGCTGTATATGCAGCACTCCCTTAACAAGGTCTGGACTTCAGGGACTGAAGCCAATTCTTTTTGAAAGAAAATCGACAGGGCCGAAATTTGAACCTTAATAGATCCCAATTTGAGACCCATAGACAATCCTGATTGCAGGAAATGTAGGAATCGACCCAGTTGAAATTCCTCCGTCGGAGCACTCCGATCTTCGCACCACGCAACATATTTTCGCCAAATTCGGTGATAATGTTGCACGGTTACTTCCTTCCTTGCTTTAATCAAAGTAGGAATGACTTCTTCCGGCATGCCTTTTTCCTTTAGGATCCGGCGTTCAACCGCCATGCCGTCAAACGCAGCCGCGGTAAGTCTTGAAACAGACAGGGACCCTGCTGAAGCAAGTCCCTCCTTAGAGGTAGAGGCCACGGATCTTCCGTGATCATCTCTTGAAGTTCCGGGTACCAAGTCCTTCTTGGCCAATCCGGAACCACTAGTATCGTTCTTACGCCTCTTTGCCGTATAATTCTCAATACTTTTGGTATGAGAGGCAGAGGAGGAAACACATACACCGACTGGTACACCCAAGGCGTTACCAGCGCGTCCACAGCTATTGCCTGCGGATCTCTTGACCTGGCGCAATACCTGTCCAGTTTTTTGTTGAGGCGAGACGCCATCATGTCCACCATTGGTCTTTCCCAACGGGTTACCAGCATGTGGAAGACTTCTGGATGAAGTCCCCACTCTCCCGGGTGAAGATCGTGTCTGCTGAGGAAGTCTGCTTCCCAGTTGTCCACTCCCGGGATGAACACTGCTGACAGTGCTATCACATGATTCTCTGCCCAGCGAAGAATCCTTGCAGCTTCTGCCATTGCACTCCTGCTTCTTGTGCCGCCCTGTCTGTTCACATGGGCGACTGCCGTGATGTTGTCCGACTGGATCAACACCGGTTTTCCCTGAAGCAGAGGTTCTGCCTGGCTTAGAGCATTGTATATTGCTCTTAGTTCCAGAATGTTTATGTGAAGAGACGTTTCCAGACTCGTCCATACTCCCTGGAAGTTTCTTCCTTGTGTGACTGCTCCCCAGCCTCTCAGGCTGGCGTCCGTGGTCACCAGGATCCAATCCTGTATGCCGAATCTGCGGCCCTCCAATAGATGAGGACTCTGCAACCACCACAGAAGAGACACCCTTGTCCTTGGAGACAGGGTTATCCGTAGGTGCATCTGAAGATGCGACCCTGACCATTTGTCCAACAGATCCCTTTGGAAAATTCTTGCGTGGAATCTGCCGAATGGAATTGCTTCGTAAGAAGCCACCATTTTTCCCAGGACTCTTGTGTATTGATGTACAGACACCTTTCCTGGTTTTAGGAGGTTCCTGACAAGCTCGGATAACTCCTTGGCTTTTTCCTCCGGGAGAAAAACCTTTTTCTGAACCGTGTCCAGAATCATCCCTAGGAACAGCAGACGAGTTGTCGGCATTAACTGGGATTTTGGAATATTCAGAATCCACCCGTGCTGTTTTAGCACTTCTTGAGACAGTGCTAATCCCATCTCTAGCTGTTCTCTGGACCTTGCCCTTATTAGGAGATCGTCCAAGTATGGGATAATTAATATGCCTTTTCTTCGAAGAAGAATCATCATCTCGGCCATTACCTTTGTAAAGATCCGAGGTGCCGTGGACAATCCGAACGGCAGCGTCTGAAACTGATAGTGACAGTTTTGTACAACGAACCTGAGGTACCCCTGGTGTGAGGGGTAAATTGGAACGTGGAGATACGCATCCTTGATGTCCAAGGATACCATAAAGTCCCCCTCTTCCAGGTTCGCTATCACTGCTCTGAGTGACTCCATCTTGAACTTGAACTTCTTTATGTACAGGTTCAAGGACTTCAGATTTAGAATAGGCCTTACCGAGCCATCCGGCTTCGGTACCACAAAAAGAGTGGAATAATACCCCTTCCCTTGTTGTAGAAGAGGTACCTTGACTATCACCTGCTGAGAGTACAGCTTGTGAATGGCTTCCAAAACCGTCTCCCTTTCGGAGGGGGACGTTGGTAAAGCAGACTTCAGGAAACGGCGAGGTGGATCTGTCTCTAATTCCAACCTGTACCCTTGAGATATTATCTGCAGGATCCAGGGATCTACCTGCGAGTGAGCCCACTGCGCGCTGTAATTTTTGAGACGACCGCCCACCGTCCCCGAGTCCGCTTGAGAAGCCCCAGCGTCATGCTGAGGCTTTTGTAGAAGCCGGGGAGGGCTTCTGTTCCAGGGAAGGAGCTGCGTGTTGCTGTCTCTTCCCTCGACCTCTGCCTCGTGGCAGATATGAATAGCCCTTTGCTCTCTTATTTTTAAAGGAACGAAAGGGCTGCGGTTGAAAAGTCGGTGCCTTTTTCTGTTGGGGAGTGACTTGAGGTAGAAAGGTGGATTTCCCGGCTGTAGCCGTGGCCACCAAATCTGATAGACCGACTCCAAATAACTCCTCCCCTTTATACGGCAAAACTTCCATATGCCGTTTTGAATCCGCATCGCCTGTCCACTGTCGCGTCCATAAAGCTCTTCTGGCCGAAATGGACATAGCACTTACCCGTGATGCCAGTGTGCAGATATCCCTCTGTGCATCACGCATATAAAGAAATGCATCCTTTATTTGTTCTAACGACAGTAAAATATTGTCCCTGTCCAGGGTATCAATATTTTCAATCAGGGACTCTGACCAAACTACCCCAGCACTGCCCATCCAGGCAGTCGCTACAGCTGGTCGTAGTATAACACCTGCATGTGTGTATATACTTTTTTGGATATTTTCCATCCTCCTATCTGATGGATCTTTAAGTGCGGCCGTCTCAGGAGAGGGTAACGCCACTTGTTTAGATAAGCGTGTTAGCGCCTTGTCCACCCTAGGAGGTGTTTCCCAGCGCTCCCTAACCTCTGGCGGGAAAGGGTATAATGCCAATAATTTCTTTGAAATTATCAGCTTTTTATCAGGGGCAACCCACGCTTCATTACACACGTCATTTAATTCTTCTGATTCAGGAAAAACTATAGGTAGTTTTTTCACACCCCACATAATACCCTGTTTAGTGGTACCTGTAGTATCAGCTAAATGTAACGCCTCCTTCATTGCCAAAATCATATAACGTGTGGCCCTACTGGAAAATACGGTTGATTCGTCACCGTCACCACTGGAGTCAGTGCCTGCGTCTGGGTCTGTGTCGACCGACTGAGGCAAAGGGCGTTTCACAGCCCCTGACGGTGTTTGAGTCGCCTGGACAGGCACTAATTGATTGTCCGGCCGCCTCATGTCGTCAAACGACTGCTTTAGCGTGTTGACACTATCCCGTAGTTCCATAAATAAAGGCATCCATTCTGGTGTCGACTCCCTAGGGGGTGACATCCTCATATTTGGCAATTGCTCCGCCTCCACACCAATATCGTCCTCATACATGTCGACACACACGTACCGACACACAGCAGACACACAGGGAATGCTCCTAACGAAGACAGGACCCACTAGCCCTTTGGGGAGACAGAGGGAGAGTTTGCTAGCACACACCAAAAGCGCTATATATATATCAGGGATAGCCTTATAATAAGTGCTCCCTTATAGCTGCTTTGTTATAACAAAATATCGCCATAAATTTGCCCCCCCCTCTCTGTTTTACCCTGTTTCTGTAGTGCAGTGCAGGGGAGAGACTTGGGAGCCGTCCTGACCAGCGGAGCTGTGAGAGGAAATGGCGCCGTGTGCTGAGGAGATAGGCCCCGCCCCTTTTCTGGCGGGCTCGTCTCCCGCTATTTAGAGAAATCAGGCAGGGGTTAAATATCTCCATATAGCCTCTAGGGGCTATATGTAAGGTATTTTTAGCCTTTATATAGGTTACATTTGCCTCCCAGGGCGCCCCCCCCCAGCGCCCTGCACCCTCAGTGACCGCGTGTGAAGTGTGCTGAGAGGAAAATGGCGCACAGCTGCAGTGCTGTGCGCTACCTTTAGAAGACTGCAGGAGTCTTCAGCCGCCGATTCTGGACCTCTTCTGACTTCAGCATCTGCAAGGGGGCCGGCGGCGCGGCTCCGGTGACCATCCAGGCTGTACCTGTGATCGTCCCTCTGGAGCTTGATGTCCAGTAGCCAAGAAGCCAATCCATCCTGCACGCAGGTGAGTTGACTCCTTCTCCCCTCAGTCCCTCGCTGCAGTGATCCTGTTGCCAGCAGGAATCACTGTAAAATAAAAAACCTAGCTAAACTTTTTCTAAGCAGCTCTTTAGGAGAGCCACCTAGATTGCACCCTTCTCGGCCGGGCACAAAAATCTAACTGGAGTCTGGAGGAGGGTCATAGGGGGAGGAGCCAGTGCACACCACCTGATCTGGAAAAGCTTTACTTTTTGTGCCCTGTCTCCTGCGGAGCCGCTATTCCCCATGGTCCTTTCAGGAACCCCAGCATCCACTAGGACGATAGAGAAATCTAACTGAGGCTTGGAGGAGGGTCATAGGGGGAGGAGCCAGTGCACACCACCTGATCCTAAAGCTTTTACTTTTGTGCCCTGTCTCCTGCGGAGCCGCTATATCCCCATGGTCCTGACGGAGTTCCCAGCATCCACTAGGACGTTAGAGAAACAGTGTTATACACTGTATTATGTGCATTTTGCCAAAAAGGTATATATATATTGCAGCCCAGGGCGCCCCCCCCCCCCCAGCGTCCTGCACCCACCAGTGCCCGGAGCGTGTGGTGTGCTTGGGAGCAATGGTGCACAGCTGCAGTGCTGTGCACTACCTTATTGAAGACCGAAGTCTTCAGCCGCCGGTTTTCTTCTGTTTCTTCCGTCTTCTGGCTCTGCAAGGGGGACGGCGGCGCGGCTCCGGGACCGGACGACCGAGGCTGGGCCTGTGTTCGATCCCTCTGGAGCTAATGGTGTCCAGTAGCTTCTCTCCCCTCAGTCCCACGAGGCAGTGAGTCTGTTGCCAGCAGATCTCACTGAAAATAAAAAACCTAACAAATACTTTCTTTTCTAGGAAGCTCAGGAGAGCTCCTAGGGTGCATCCAGCTCTGGCCGGGAACAGATACTAACTGAGGTCTGGAGGAGGGGCATAGGGGGAGGAGCCAGTGCACACCAGATATAGTACCTAATCTTTCTTTTAAGAGTGCCCAGTCTCCTGCGGAGCCCGTCTATACCCCATGGTCCTTACGGAGTACCCAGCATCCACTAGGACGTCAGATATCTTACGTGACAGGCTAGAAACCGATGCGTCAACTATCGGTGGGTTTTCTCATTTTTTCCTATCATCCTGAGGAAACGGGAAGGATGTGAGTAACTGTTTTGGGATCTGAAACTTCTTGTCAGGATTTACCCAAGTTGCTTCAAATAGGGAGTTTAATTCCTTAGATGCAGGGAAAGTAGCTGAGGATTTCTTTTTTACATTAAAATAAGATTCCTCATCTTCCTCTGTCACTTTGTCAGGTATGTGCAGGACATCTCTAATAGCTTCTATCAGGGCCTGTATTCCCTGTGTCAAAGCTGCATCCTCCCCTCCCGGGTCCACCTCACCCTCCTCTGGGTCCGATACATCATCATCGGTATCAGCCTGCATGATTTGGGCCAGAATACGTTTCTGTGGACAAATAGCAGGGGTCTGAGATGCTGGAATAACCACTGAATCACTATTCATCAGGTCATCAACAGATTGCCTTAAGTATTGCGTCTACTTCTCATTTTGGGATAATTTATTTGAAATATTTGAAATCATCCCCTTTAATGAATCTAACCATACTGGTTCAGATCCACTAGCCTGAGAATGTGTACTACCCTGAGTGTATGGCAGTGATCCCCCATATTGAGAAAAACAAACACTCTGCTGTGCATGATACACACTCCTTTGACATAATTAATGTGAAAGAAAACACACACACACACACACACACACACACAGAGGAAAATGGGGTAAAACACAGTTAACCCCCACAGAGCCCTCTAGGGAGACACAGAGTATAATGGAGCAAGCCACACAGCGCCCCTATAACTAAAGTACAAGTTCAGCTGGGTCGCAAACCTAGTACCCTTAAAAGGGTTTAGTACGCCAAATATTGCTCCCCCCCTTTGCTATGACCACCTGTTACCGCTGAGGTGCTCTGGAGTCCTTGTGGAGGAGCTGCGCTTCCCTGCCAGTCTGTCTGTGTATAGCTGCAGAGGGAAAATGGTGCTGGTGAGCTGCTGGATCTGCTCATAGTGAAGCTCCGCCCCCTTAATGGCACGCGGTCTTCCCGGTTTTATACTGGCTGAGGTCATTTCTGTTCTACAGTGGGTTAAAACCCCTGTAGAATTGCTGCCAGTGTGGGGATATGTTTGTTGTGGCCTCAGCTCGTCCCTCGCAGCGGGACACTCAGCACCCTCCATGCCTCTGAAGCCTGGAGCCGCAGCCTGCTTATCAGCGCTGCGCTCCTACCCTTTGTGCCGCCGTTACAGCCGGCAACCCGCTAACCGGGACGCCGGCCACCTACTCACCAGTCTTCTTACTTCTGGCTCAGTTAGGCGTGCTGCGGTTCTGTACGCTTGCCGTGGTGGGGCTTGCGAATAGGACCCTCAGGAGCTCAGTGTCCTGTCAGCGGGGAATGGGACCATTAACCCTAGGGAGGTTGGGTCGTTTCCCCCCCTAAGTCCCACAAAGCAGGCACTCTGGTGCCAGCCAGACCTGCCTGAAAAAGTACAAAAATAAAAATTAATGCAGAAAACTCTTCAGGAGCTTCCTAAGCGTGACCGTCTCCTCCGGGCATATTTTCTAAACTGAGTCTGGTAGGAGGAGCACAGAGGGAGGAGCCAGCCCACACTATCAATTTCTTAAAGTGCCCATGGCTCCTAGTGGACCTGTCTATACCCCATGGTACTAATGTGGACCCCAGTATCCTCTAGGACATAAGAGAAAATAGGATTTTGGTTACCTATAAGTAAATCCTTTTCTCGTAGTCCGTAGAGGATGCTGGGGTCCACATTAGTACCATGGGGTATAGACGGGTCCACCAGGAGCCATTGGCACTTTAAGAGTTTGAGAGTGTGGGTTGGCTCCTCCCTCTATGCCCCTCCTACCAGACTCAGTCTAGAAACTGTGCCCGAGGAGACGGACATCTTCGAGAGAAGGATTTAACACAGATAGTGGAGAGGGTCATACCAGCTCACATATACAAGGCACTTCAAGCTAACTAGCTTGAAATACTCCGCAACTGCTGAAACATTACTTACCAAGTAACAATGCAGTACATAACTAAACCAAAGAAGTACTGAACAAGATAACGGTTGCCGGAAAACGAAGCACTGGGCAGGCGCCCAGCATCCTCTACGGACTACGAGAAAAGGATTTACCGGTAGGTAACCCAAATCCTTTTTCTCTTACGTCCTAGAAGATGCTGAGGTCCACATTAGTACCACGGGGATGTACTAAAGCTCCCAGAACGGGAGGGAGAGCGCGGAGGCTCCTGCAGAAATTATTGACTGAACTTCAGATCATCAGAGGCCAAAGTATCGAACTTGTAAAACTTTGCAAAAGTGTTCGACCCAGACCAAGTTGCAATGCCGAGACTCCCTGGGCAGCCGCCCAGGAAGACCCCACCTTACGAGTAGAGTGGGCCTTAACAGATTTTGGACACGGCAATCCTGCCGTAGAATAAGCGTGCTGGATAGTGAACCTAATCCAGCGAGAGATCGACTGCTTAGAAGCAGGACACCCAATTTTCTTGGGATCATATAGGACAAACAGAGAGTCCGACTTTCTGTGACGAGAACTTCTCTTCACATATATCCTCAGAGCCCTCGCAACATCCAAGGACTTTGAAGTAATTGAGGAGTCAGTAGTCACTGGCACCACAATAGGTTGATTGATATGAAATGCCGACACAACCTTCGGAAGAAAATGCTGACGTGTCCGGAGCTCAGCTCTATCTTCGTGAAAGATCAAGTAAGGACTTTTACAGGATAAAGCCCCCAATTCGGACACACGTCTAGCAGAAGCTAAGGCCAACAACGTGACAACCTTCCATGTAAGAAATTTGACCTCAACCTCCTGTAGGGGCTCAAAACAATCCGACTGGAGAAACTGCAACACCACGTTAAGGTCCCAAGGTGCCGTAGGCGGTACAAAAGGAGACTGGATGTGCAGAACTTCCTTTCAAAAAGGTCTGAAACTCAGGCAGGGCAGCCAATTGTTTCTGGAAAAAAATGGATAGGGCCGAAATCTGGACCTTCACAGATCCCAGCCTCAGGCCCATCCACACCTGCTTGCAGGAAGAGGAGAAAATGTCCGAGTTGAAACTCCACCGTAGGAAACTTCTTGGATTCACCCCAAGAGACATATTTTTTCCAAATACGATGGCAATGTTTAGACGTTACCCTTTTCCTAGCCTGTATCAGGGTAGAAATGACCTTCTTCGGAATGCCCTTCCGAGCAAGTATCAGGCACTCAACCTCCATGCCGTCAAACGTAGCCGCGGTAAGTCTTGATAGGCGAACGACCCCTGCTGCAGCAGGTCCTCCCGAAGAGGAAGAGGCCTCGGCTCTTCCTGCAAGAGATCCAGAAGGTCCGCGTACCAAGCCCGTTTGGCCAGTCTGGAGCAATGAGAATTGCTTGAACTCCCGTTCTCCTTACAAGCTCTAGAACTTTTGGAATGAGTCGGAGTAGTGGAAAGACGTACACCGTCTGGAACACCCACGGAGACACCAGGGCGTCCACTGCCACTGCTTGTGGGTCCCTCGACCTGGAACAATAGCACCGAAGTTTCTTGTTGAGACGAGAGGCCATCATGTCTATTTGGGGTAACCCCCAAAGGTCTGTTATTTCCTTGAACACCTCCGGATGGATACCCCACTCCCCCGGATGGAGATCGTGTCTGCTGAGGAAGTCAGCTTCCCAGCTGTCTACTCCCAGAATGAAGATTGCAGAGAGTGCCAACGCGTGTTTTTCCACCCAGAGGATGATTCTTGTCACCTCTGACATTGCAGCTCTGCTTTTCGTTCCGCCCTGTCGGTTTATGTAAGCCACTGTCGTTACATTGTCCGACTGTACTTGAATGGCCCGATTTCTTAGAAGATGGGCCGCCTGAAGAAGACCGGTGTAGAAGGCTCTTAGTTCCAGGATGTTGATGGGCAGACCGGCTTCCAGACTTGACCACCTTCCTTAGAAAGTTACTCCTTGAGTGACTGCTCCCCAGCCCCGAAGGCTTGCATCCGTGGTTAGAAGGAACCATTCCTGAATCCCGAACCTGCGGCCCTCAAGAAGGTGAGGTAATTGTAGCCACCAGAGGAGCGAAATCCTTGCCTTCGGCAACAGACGTATTCTCTGGTGCATGTGGAGATGAGATCCTGACCACTTGTCCAGGAGATCCAGTTGGAAGGCCCGAGCGTGGAACCTCCTGTACTGGAGAACCTCGTAAGAGGCCACCATCTTCCCCAACAGGCGAATGCATTGATGAACCGACACCCGGGTTGGCTTTAGGACATCCCGGAACATTGTTTGTATCACCAACACCTTTTCCTGTGGAAGAAACACCCTCTGCACTTCTGTGTCTAGGATCATTCCCAGAAAGGACAACCTCTGGGTTGGTTCCAAATGTGACTTTGGAAGGTTCAGAATCCAACCATGGATCTTGAGGAGGCGGGTTGTGAGAACGATGGACTGCAGCAGCTTCTCCTTGGACGATGCCTTTATCAGCAGATCGTCTAGATATGGAATGATGTTCACCCCTTGTTTGCAGAGAAGAACTATCATCTCTGCCATCACCTTGGTAAACACCCTCGGTGCTGTGGAGAGGCCGAATGGCAGGGCCTGGAACTGGAAATGACAGTCCAGTAATGCGAAACGGAGATAAGCCTGATGCGGCAGCCAGATCGGAATGTGGAGGTACGCATCCTTGATATCCAGGGATACCAGGAATTCCCCCTCTTCCAGACCGGATATCACTGCCCTGAGAGACTCCATCTTGACCTTGAACTCCCTTAGAAAGGGGTTCAACGATTTTAGGTTCAGAATGGGCCTGACCGAACCATCCGGTTTCGGTACCACGAAAAGGTTTGAATAGCAACCTTTGTTCTGCATGTGAGGTGGCACTGGCACAATGACCTGTGCCTCCACCAGCTTTTAGACAGCGTCCTGTAGTACATTGCTGTCCTCCAACAGAGTTGGTAAGCCTGATTTGAAAAAGCGATGAGGAGGGAGACTTTGAAATTCCATCCTGTATCCCTGGGATATAATATCTATCACCCAGGAATCCAGGCCGGACGACACCCAGACGTGACTGAATTGTCTGAGTCTCGCTCCCACTGGCCCAACATCCAGGCTGCGCGGTCCACCATCATGCGGAGGACTTTGGCGTACCCGAAGCCTGGGAACCTGCAGCGGCAGGTTTCTTGGACTTAACTCGACCTCCCCTAAAGAAGGTATTGGACGGCCTGGATTATCTAGGCTTGTTAGGCAGAAAGGACTGTGCTGATGAAGAGAAGGATTTTTTTGGAGCAGGTGCAGCTGAGGGAAGAAAAGGAGACTTACCCGCTGTAGCTGGGGATATAAAGCTTCCCCAAAGAGAGCCTGACCTGTATAGGGTAGGGACTCCACACTCTTTCTGGATTCCGCATCGGCCGACCACTGGCGCAGCCACAGTCCCCGACGAGCTGAAACAGACATGGAAGAGATTCCCGCAGCCATGGAACCCAGGTCTTTCATGGATTCTACCATAAAACCTGCTGAATCGTGAATGTTGTGTAAAAATAATTCAACATCACCCTTATCCATCATATCCAAATCCTCTAGTAAGGTAGCCGACCACTTTACTATCCATGCACTAGTAATAGTGGGACGTAATGTGGCCCCTGAAGCAGTGGCCCTCATTCCAAGTTGTTCGCTCGCTAGCTGCTTTTAGCAGCATTGCACATGCTAAGCCGCCGCCTACTGGGAGTGTATCTTAGCATAGCAGAATTGCGAACGAAAGATTAGCAGAATTGCGAATAGAAATTTCTTAGCAGTTTCTGAGTAGCTCGAGACTTACTCCTACACTGCGATCAGTTCAGTCAGTTTCGTTCCTGGTTTGACGTCACAAACACACCCTGCGTTCGCCCAGACACTCCCCCATTTCTTCAGACACTCCCGCGTTTTTCCCAGAAACGCAAGCGTTTTTTCGCACACACCCATAAAACGGCCAGTTTCCGCCCAGAAACACCCACTTCCTGTCAATCACACGCCGATCACCAGAACGAGGAAATTTCTTCGTTACGCCGTGATTAAAATACCACACTTTTTAGCAAATTTACTTGGCGCAGGCGCACTGCGAACATTGCGCACGCGCAGTTTGCGACTAATCGCTCCGTTGCGAAAAAAACTAACGAGCGAACAACTCGGAATGAGGGCCAGTGTACATTGGTGGTCATTCCGAGTTGTTCGCTCGCTAGGTGCTTTTAGCAGCATTGCAAACGCTAGCCCGCCGCCCTCTGGGAGTGTATCTAAGCTTAGCAGAATAGCGAACTAAAGAGTAGCAGAATTACTACTAAATATTTTCTTGCAGTTTCTGAGTAGCTCCAGACCTACTCCTAGATTGCGATCAGCTCGGTCCGTTTAGTTCCTGGTTTGACGTCACAAACACGCCCTGCGTTCGGCCAGCCACTCCCCGTTTCTCCAGACACTCCCGCGTTTTTCTCTGACACGCCTGCGTTTTTTAGCACACTCCCGGAAAACGCTCAGTTACCACCCAGAAACGCCCCTTTCCTGTCAATCATTCACCCATCAGCAGTGCGACTGAAAAACGCCGCACGACCAACAGCAAAACTGCTAAGTTTTTAGTTAAATAACTAAGCGCATGCGCGCTGCGTAACATGCCACCTTCTTAGAGAGTCTGGACACATCGGCGGGTTTTCCCATTTTTTTCTATCCTCCTCAGGGAAAGGAAACGCCATTTCCCATGCTTTCTCAAAAACAGCATTCAATTCCTTTGACGCAGGGAAGGTTAGCTAGGCTTTTTTATTTTCATTGAAAAAGCCTCCTCAACCTGCTCAGGTGTGGTATCATTAACATTTAACACATCTCTGATGGCCTCTATCAACAATTGCACCCCCTTTGCAAGAGATGCGGACCCCCGCAACACATCCCCGTAAACGTCTGTGGTGTCAGAATCGGTATCCGTGTCGTCTTGTGTGACATGCACAAGCGCACGCTTATGGAGAGAGCGTCCTGAGGTACCAGAAACCGGCCATACTGCCATAGAGCTCTGTAATACCTGGGTTGCAGATACATTACTTGCAACCCTGTCAGAAATCTGAGAAATCCAAGGTGATAGAGGAAAACCACTCAGGTTCCCTTGCTGGTATCAGTGCTAAACCAGTGCTATCCTGATTACATCGAATGGGATCATCCTGGGAGGATAAATCCTCTGCAGCATATGACACTGTGTCCCTGGACATAGCTAAAGGAGACCACCAAACACTCTATACACACACACACACACACACACACACACACACACACACACACACACACACACACACGTGAGGGCAAACAGAGTTTCCCCCCCAAGAATGGCAAGAGAGACACAGAGATTAGAGCCAACCCACACACAGCGCTTTTACCAAAGGGAGACCCCTTGTCAGCGCTGACTGTCCACCTTAATAGGACACACAGTCGCCACTTCTTCAGCTCTGTAATGGGTTGGCGGCATGCTGCTGGGGCAAGCGAACCCCTGTGGCGAGGAGCAATCCGACCCCTCTGGTAGCTCAGTGTCCAGTCAGAGGAGACAGTGGCTTAGACCCCGCAGGGCGGACACTGCTCCCCCCCCTTAGTCCCTCGCTGCAGGCAGGCTGATGCCAGCAGCCTCCCTGTAAAATAAAAAAACTCTAAAACTAAACTTTTCTAGAAAAGCTCTGTAGAGCTCCCCTAGCTGTGACCGTCTACTCCGGGCACATTTTCTAAACCGAGTCTGGTAGGAGGGGGCATAGAGGAAGGAGCCAGCCCACACTCTTAAACTCTTAAAGTGCCAATGGCTTCTGGTGGACCCGTCTATACCCCATGGTACTAATGTGGACCCCAGCATCCTCTAGGACGTAAGAGAAAAAACAGGATTTTATTATCTACCGGTAAATCCTTTTCTCCTAGTCCGTAGAGTATGCTGGGGTCCACTTCAGTACCATGGGGTATAGACGGTTCCGCAGGAGCCATGGGCACTTTAAGACTTTTCAAGGGTGTGAACTGGCTCCTCCCTCTATGCCCCTCCTCCAGACCTCAGTATAGGAACTGTGCCCAGGGAGACGGACATTTCGAGGAAAGGATTTACTTTTAAACTAATGGTGAGAGATTCATACCAGCTCACACATCAACCATGCCGCACACATGGCATTCAACAAAACACATGCCAACGGGCATGAACAATTGCAGCAACATGCTGAAAATAATCTTAACACAACACTCGTGTAACTACAAAACTAACAACTGCAGGTAAAGTACGCACTGGGTCAGGTGCCTCTACGGACTAGGAGAAAAGGATTTACCGGTAGGTATTAAAATCCTGTTTTCTCATACGTCCTAGAGGATGCTCGGGTCCACTTCAGTATCATGGGGTTATACTAAAGCTCCAGTACGGGCGGGAGAGTGCGGATGACCCTGCAGCACCGATTGACCAAACTTAAGGTCCTCATCGGCCTACGTGTCAAACTTGTAAAACTTTGCAAACGTGTTTGCCCCTGACCAAGTAGCTGCTCGGCAAAGTTGTAACGCCGAGACCCCCCGGGCAGCAGCCCAGGATGAGCCCACCTTTCTAGTAGTAAGGGCATTTACCGACTTCGGTATCGGCAATCCTGCCGTGGAATGAGCGTGCTGAATCGTCCCTCTGATCCAGCGCGCAAATGGTCTGCTTAGAAGCAGGACACCCAATCTTGTTAGGAGCATACAGGATAAACAGAGCCTCTGTTTCCCGAATCCTAGCTGTTCTTGAGACATACATTTTCAAAGCTCTAACCACATCCAGAGACTTTGACGCAGTTAAAGTGTCAGTAGCCACTGGCACCACAATAGGCTGGTTTATATGGAAAGACGAAACCACCTTCGGAAGAAATTGTTGGCGAGTTCTCAACTCTGCCCTATCTTCATGGAAGATCAGGTAAGGGCTCTTGTGAGACAAGGCCCCCAACTCAGACACCCGCCTTGCGGATGCCAAGGCCAATAGCATGACCACTTTCCAAGTGAGAAACTTCAATTCTATCTCCTGTAGAGGTTCAAACCAATTCGATTGAAGGAATTGCAACACCACATTAAGGTCCCATGGTGCCACCGGAGGCACAAATGGAGGTTGGATGTGCAGCACCCCTTTCACTAACGTCTGAACTTCTGGAAGGGAGGCCAATTGTTTTTGAAAGAAAACCGATAAGGCCGAAATCTGGACCTTGATTGAACTCAATCTGAGGCCCGCATCCACACCCGCCTGCAGAAAATGGAGAAAACGTCCCAAGTGAAACTCTTCCGTAGGAGCCTTCTTGGATTCACACCAAGACACATATTTTCTCCAAATACGGTGGTAATGTCTAGACGTTACTCCTTTCCTGGCCTGAATAAGAATGGGGATGACTTCTTTGGGAATACCCTTTCGGGCTAGGATCTGGTGCTCAACAGCCATGCCGTCAAATGTAGTCGCGGTAAGTCTTGATACACGCACGGCCCCTGCAGCAGCAGGTCCTCGCGAAGAGGAAGAGGCCGAGGATCTTCTATGAGCAACTCCTGAAGATCTGGATACCACGCCCTCCTTGGCCAGTCTGGGACAATGAGGATTGCTCGAACCCTTGTTCTTCTTATGAGCTTGAGAACTTTTGGTATCAGTGGAAGTGGAGGGAAGACATATACCGACCGAAACACCCACCGTGACACCAGTGCATCTACTGCTATTGCTTGAGGGTCTCTCGACCTGGAACAATATCTCTGAAGCTTCTTGTTGAGACGAGATGCCATCATGTCTACTTGATGAACTCCCCAAAGACTTGTCACCTCTGCGAAGACTTCTTGGTGGAGGCCCAACTCTCCTGGATGGAGATCGTATCTGCTGAGGAAGTCTGCTTCCCAGTTGTCCACTCCCGGTATGAAAATTGCCGACAGAGCTCTTGCATGTCTTTCTGCCCAGAGGAGGATCTTTGTCACCTCTGCCATTGCCGTTCCGCCCTGACGGTTTATGTACACGACTGCTGTTACACTGTCTGACTGGATCTGCAGGGGTTGATCTTGAAGAAGATGCCCTGCTTGTAGAAGGCCGTTGTAAATGGCTCTCAATTCCAGAACGTTTATGTGAAGACAGGATTCCTGACTTGACCATTTTCCTTGGAAGCTTTTTCCCTGTGTGACTGCTCCCCAGCCTCGGAGACTTGCATCCGTGGTTTCTAGGACCCAGTCCTGAATCCCGAATCTGCGTCCATCTAATAGGTGAGAACTGTGTAGCCACCACAGGAGCGAAATTCTGGTTTTGGAGGACAGGATTATCTTCTGGTGCATGTGTAGGTGGGATCCGGACCGCTTGTCCAACAGGTCCCACTGGAATACTCGGTCATGGAATCGGCCAAACTGTATGGCCTCGCAGGCCGCTACCATCTTTCCCAACAACCGAATGCATTGATGGATCGACACTCTTGTTGGCTTCAAAATCTGTTTGACCATTATCTGGATTTCCAGAGCCTTTTCTACTGGAAGAAATACCCTCTGTACTTCTGTGTCCAGTGTCATCCCCAGAAAAGATAATCTTGTCGTCGGTTCCAACTGCGACTTCGGAAAATTCATGATCCAACCATGTTGTTGGAGTACTGACAGGGAGAGTGCAATGTTCTGTACCAACCATTCCCTGGATCTCGCTTTTATCAGGAGATCGTCCAGGTAAGGAATTATATTGACTCCTTGTTGTCAAAGGAGGACCATCATCTCTGCCATCACCTTGGTGAATACCCTCGGTGCCGTGGAGAGTCCGAACGTCTGGAACTGGTAATGGCAATCCTGTACTGCGAATCTCAGATAAGCTTGATGAGGAGGATAAATGGGAGCATGCAAGTAAGCATCTTTTATGTCTACTGACACCATGAAGTCCCCTTCCTCCAGACTGGAAATCACTGCCCTAAGAGATTCCATCTTGAACTTGAATCTTTTCAGGTTTAAAATTGGTCTGACCGAGCCGTCCGGCTTCGGAACTACGAAGAGGCTTGAATAAAAACTTTCTCCCTGTTGTGACAAGGGTACCAGGACAATGACCTGATCCTGACATAATTTTTGAATTGCAGCTGTTACTACTTCTCTGTCCGAAAGAGAAGCTGGCAAGGTCGATTTGACAAATCGGCATGGGGGGACGTCTTGAAACTCCAGTTTGTATCCATGGGACACTATTTGCAAGACCCATGGGTCCAGGCCAGATTGAACCCAGAGCTGACTGAAAAGTTTTAGACGTGCTCCCACCCGAGCGGACTCCCGCACGGGAGCCCCAGCGTCATGTGCAGATTTGGCAGAAGCAGGGGTTGATTTCTGCTCCTGCGTTCTTGGAGACGCTGTGGACTTTTTTCCTCTTCCCCTCCCTCTACCTGCAAAGAAAGGGGAACCTTTACCCTTTTTGTATTTGTTGGGCCAAAAGGACTGCATCTGAGAGTAATGTGTCTTTTTTGCCGGCGCAGTAGCATAAGGCAAGAATGTCGACTTACCTGCGGTAGCCGCAGAGACTAAAGCATCCAGCCCATCTCCAAACAAGGCCTCACCTTTATACGGGAGAGCCTCCATATTTCTTTTGGAATCTGCTTCAGAATTCCATTGGCGAATCCACATGCCCTTCGAGCTGCGACTGCCATGGTAGCGGCTTTTGAACCCAAGAGCCCAATATCTTTCATGGCTTCTAGCATGTATGCAGCAGCGTCTTTAATATGACCTAACGTTAGGAGCAATGGTGGGCCTGAGTAGCGTACCATTGGCCACCTGCTGTGCCTGTGTTGAAGGGTAGCATGGTGCGCAGCGTTCCCGCCCGCTGCGCGGTACCTTTTAGCCGTCACGATGACTGAAGATCCTTTTCTGTACACTCACCTGTCTTCTGACTTCTGGCTCTGTAAGGGGGGTGAAGGCAGGCTGTGGGAGTGAGCGCATAGCCGCAGCTAGTGTTCAATACCCTTCAGGAGCTAATGGTGTCCTGTCAGCCAGAAGCAGAGCCATGAAACTATTCAGGAAGTTGGTTCCTACTTCTGCCCCCTAAGTCCCGCGAAGCAGGGAAACTGTTGACAGCAGTCCTCCCTGAAAATAAAAAACCTAACAAAGTCTTTCAGAGAAACTCAGAGTCCCCTGGAGTGCATCCAGTCTGCCTGGGCACATTTTCTAAACAGAGGTCTGGAGGAGGGGCATAGGGGGAGGAGCCAGTTCACACCCTTTGAAAAGTCTTAGAGTGCCCATGGCTCCTGCGGAACCGTCTATACCCCATGGTACTGAAGTGGACCCCTGCATCCTCTAGGACGTATGAGAAATGGTTATTGCTGCTTGTTCGTACTAAAGTAATTCCTTATTATGGGCCTAATTCTGAGTTGATCGCAGCAGGAATTTTGGGGGTTATTCCGAGTTGTTCGCTCGTTGCCGATTTTCGCTATACTGCGATTAGTCGTTTACTGCGCATGCGCAAGGTTCGCAGAGCGCATGCGCTTAGTTATTTTACACAAAAGTTAGGTATTTTACTCACGGCATAACGAAGCTTTTTCATCGCTGTGCTGATCGTAGTGTGATTGACAGGAAGTGGGTGTTTCTGGGCGGAAACTGGCCGTTTTATGGGAGTGTGCGGAAAAACGCAGGCGTTCTAGTTGCAAAACGCAGGAGTGGCTGGAGAAACGGGGGAGTGGTTGGGCAAACGCTGGGTGTGTTTGTGACGTCAAACCAGGAACGAAAAGGACTGAGCTGGTCGCAATGGCTGAGTAACTATTGAGCTACTCAGAAACTGCTAAGAAATTTCTATTCGCAATTCTGCTAATCTTTCGTTCGCACTTCTGCTAAGCTAAGATACACTCCCAGAGGGCGGTGGCTTAGCGTGTGCACTGCTGCTAAAAGCAGCTAGCGAGCGAACAACTCGGAATCACCCCCTTTGTTAGCAGTTGGGCAAAACCATGTGCACTGCAGGAGGGGCAGATATAACATGTGCAGAGAGTTAGATATGGGTGTGGTGTGTTCAAACTGAAATCTAAATTGCAGTGTAAAAATAAAGCAGCCAGTATTTACCCTGCACAGAAACAAAATAACCCACCCAAATCTAACTCTCTCTGCAAATGTTATATCTGCCCCCCCCTGCAGTGCACATGGTTTTGCCCAATTGCTAACAAACTTGCTGCTGCGACCAACTCAGAATTACCCCCTAGATTCAAAGCAAAACTATTGCAATATTGGGGGCAATTCTGAGTTGATCGCAGCAGGATTTTTGTTAGCAGTTGGGCAAAACCATGTGCACTGCAGGGGAGGCAGAGAGAGTTAGATTTAGGTGGGTTACTTTGTTTCTGTGCAGGGTAAATACTGGCTGCTTTATTTTACACTGCAATTTAGATTGCAGATTGAACACACCACACCCAAATCTAACTCTCTCTGCACATGTTATATCTGCCTCCCCTGCAGTGCACATGGTTTTGCCCAACTGCTAACAAAGATCCTGCTGCGATCAACTCAGAATTACCCCCATAGACTGAAGTGAACTTGTAGCAGTAAAAAGTTGAATGGTATCAGGCAGAGGCGTTTCTAAAGAGGAGGGGACCCGTGTGCAGACTCCGTGTGTGGGTCCCCCTCATCTCCCGTAGCAGTCACCGCCGCTGTTAGCGCTCTCAGCACTGAGACTCTGGCACAGTGCCAGAATCTACAGCGCATGCGCAGGACTTCGAAAAAATGTCCACCGCTCCATTTTTTCGGAGTCCTGTGCATGTGCTGTAGACTCTGGTACTGTGCCAGAGCCTCCAGTGCTCAGTGCGCTAGCAGCGGTGGTGACGGATACGGGAGATGAGGGGGCCCACACACAGTCACCGATGGACACCGGAAAGTTAAGTATAGAAGAAATAGGTGGTGTGTGCAGTGTGGGCCCCCTCTGGACTCAGGGGCCCGTGTGCACCGCACACACTGCACCCATTATAGATACGCCACTGGCATCAGGGCCTAATTCAACATGGATCGCTACTCAGAGAAATCACAAATTAAGCAATTATCGAAAAAAGCGCATGCGTAGCGTTCGTATTGTGCACGTGCAAAGGGTAATAGCGACAGAAATTGCGTACAGATCTTTATTGCATGTAGCCGCTGTTTGACTGACAGAATGCCGGTGTTTCTGGGCGGAAACTTGGCATTTTCTCTACCATTTTGTGTACATTGGTTTTAACATGAGAGAATTAAACAGACTAATATTATTTTGAGGAAAATTAAATTCAGTGTTCTCCCAAAAGCCTTTTTCACGGGCACACCGCTGACAGTTGGGGAGTTGAAGCATCAAGCTCCCAGCGCTGGACCAACTTAAAGAAATGTACACTAGCGACAGCCAGCAGAGAGCACCAGGAGCTGCAGAAATCCTCAATGTACAGAGCCACCCCCACTAAAATGATGGATCTCAGCCGGGACGTTTCCTCGAGTCCAGTCTGTCTTCACCCTTGCCCACCACGAGCAGAAATGTGCAAAGTGGCTCGAGATTTTCTGCATTTGAGGCAGTATTTTAGTCATGTTTAGCAGCTTTGCAGTGCTAAATCCGGTACATTTGGGGGCGTCAGAAATAATGGACGCCTGATCAGAGCAAACAAAAAAAAATAAGAATTTACTTACCGATAATTCTATTTCTCATAGTCCGTAGTGGATGCTGGGGACTCCGAAAGGACCATGGGGAATAGCGGCTCCGCAGGAGACTGGGCACAAAGTAAAAGCTTTAGGACTAGCTGGTGTGCACTGGCTCCTCCCCCTATGACCCTCCTCCAAGCCTCAGTTAGGATACTGTGCCCGGACGAGCGTACACAATAAGGAAGGATTTTGAATCCCGGGTAAGACTCATACCAGCCACACCAATCACACCGTACAACTTGTGATCTGAACCCAGTTAACAGCATGATAACAGAAGGAGCCTCTGAAAAGATGGCTCACAACAACAATAACCCGATTTTTGTAACAATAACTATGTACAAGTAATGCAGACAATCCGCACTTGGGATGGGCGCCCAGCATCCACTACGGACTATGAGAAATAGAATTATCGGTAAGTAAATTCTTATTTTCTCTAACGTCCTAGTGGATGCTGGGGACTCCGAAAGGACCATGGGGATTATACCAAAGCTCCCAAACGGGCGGGAGAGTGCGGATGACTCTGCAGCACCGAATGAGAGAACTCCAGGTCCTCCTCAGCCAGGGTATCAAATTTGTAGAATTTAGCAAACGTGTTTGCCCCTGACCAAGTAGCTGCTCGGCAAAGTTGTAAAGCCGAGACCCCTCGGGCAGCCGCCCAAGATGAGCCCACTTTCCGTGTGGAATGGGCTTTTACAGATTTTGGCTGTGGCAGGCCTGCCACAGAATGTGCAAGCTGAATTGTACTACAAATCCAACGAGCTATCGTCTGCTTAGAAGCAGGAGCACCCAGCTTGTTGGGTGCATACAGAATAAACAGCGAGTCAGATTTTCTGACTCCAGCCGTCCTGGAAACATATATTTTCAGGGCCCTGACTACGTCCAGCAACTTGGAATCCTCCAAGTCCCTAGTAGCCGCAGGCACCACAATAGGTTGGTTTAAGTGAAATGCTGAAACCACCTTAGGGAGAAATTGAGGACGAGTCCTCAATTCTGCCCTGTCCGTATGAAAAATTAGGTAAGGGCTTTTATAGGATAAAGCCGCCAATTCTGATACACGCCTGGCTGAAGCCAGGGCTAACAGCATTACCACTTTCCATGTGAGATATTTCAAATCCACAGTGGTGAGTGGTTCAAACCAATGTGATTTTAGGAATCCCAACACTACATTGAGATCCCAAGGTGCCACTGGAGGCACAAAAGGAGGCTGTATATGCAGTACTCCCTTGACAAACGTCTGAACTTCAGGAACAGAAGCTAGTTCTTTTTGGAAGAATATCGACAGGGCCGAAATTTGAACCTTAATGGACCCTAATTTGAGGCCCATAGACAGTCCTGTTTGCAGGAAATGCAGGAATCGACCCAGTTGAAATTCCTCCGTAGGGGCCGTCCTGGCCTCGCACCACGCAACATATTTACGCCAAATACGGTGATAATGTTGTACGGTTACATCCTTCCTGGCTTTGATCAGGGTAGGGATGACTTCATCCGGAATGCCTTTTTCCTTCAGGATCCGGCGTTCAACCGCCATGCCGTCAAACGCAGCCGCGGTAAGTCTTGGAACAAACATGGTCCCTGCTGGAGCAGGTCCTGTCTTAGAGGTAGAGGCCACGGGTCTTCCGTGAGCATCTCTTGAATTTCCGGGTACCAAGTCCTTCTTGGCCAATCCGGAGCCACGAGTATAGTCTTTACTCCTCTCCTTCTTATGATTCTCAGTACTTTTGGTATGAGAGGAAGAGGAGGGAACACATACACTGACCGGTACACCCACGGTGTTACCAGAGCGTCCACAGCTATTGCCTGAGGGTCCCTTGACCTGGAGCAATATCTGTCCAGTTTTTTGTTGAGGCGAGACGCCATCATGTCCACCTTTGGTTTTTCCCAACGGTTTACAATCATGTGGAAGACTTCTGGGTGAAGTCCCCACTCCCCCGGGTGAAGATCGTGTCTGCTGAGGAAGTCTGCTTCCCAGTTGTCCACTCCCGGAATGAACACTGCTGACAGTGCTATCACATGATTTTCCGCCCAGCGAAGAATCCTTGCCACTTCCGTCATTGCCCTCCTGCTTCTTGTGCCGCCCTGTCTGTTTACGTGGGCGACTGCCGTGATGTTGTCCGACTGGATCAATACTGGCTGACCCTGAAGCAGAGGCCTTGCCTGACTTAGGGCATTGTAAATGGCCCTTAGTTCCAGGATATTTATGTGAAGTGACGTTTCCATGCTTGACCACAAGCCCTGGAAATTTTTTCCCTGTGTGACTGCTCCCCAGCCTCTCAGGCTGGCATCCGTGGTCACCAGGACCCAATCCTGAATGCCGAATCTGCGGCCCTCTAGGAGATGAGCACTCTGTAACCACCACAGGAGAGACACCCTTGTCCTTGGAGACAGGGTTATCCGCTGATGCATTTGAAGATGCGATCCGGACCATTTGTCTAGCAGATCCAACTGAAAAGTTCTTGCGTGGAATCTGCCGAATGGAATCGCTTCGTAAGAAGCCACCATCTTTCCCAGGACCCTTGTGCACTGATGCACTGACACCTGGCCTGGTCTTAGGAGTTTCCTGACTAGGTCGGATAACTCCCTGGCTTTCTCTTCCGGGAGAAACACCTTTTTCTGTACTGTGTCCAGAATCATCCCTAGGAACAGCAGACGTGTCGTCGGAATCAGCTGCGATTTTGGAATATTTAGAATCCATCCGTGCTGTCGTAGTACTATTTGAGATAGTGCTACTCCGACCTCTAACTGTTCTCTGGATCGTGCCCTTATCAGGAGATCGTCCAAGTAAGGGATAATTAAGACGCCTTTTCTTCGAAGAAGAATCATCATTTCGGCCATTACCTTGGTAAAGACCCGGGGTGCCGTGGACAATCCAAACGGCAGCGTCTGAAACTGATAGTGACAGTTCTGTACCACAAACCTGAGGTACCCTTGATGAGAAGGGCAAATTGGGACATGGAGGTAAGCATCCTTGATGTCCAGAGACACCATGTAGTCCCCTTCTTCCAGGTTCGCTATCACTGCTCTGAGTGACTCCATCTTGAACTTGAACCTTTTTATGTAAGTGTTCAAGGCTTTCAGATTTAAAATGGGTCTCACCGAGCCGTCCGGCTTCGGTACCACAAACAGCGTGGAGTAATACCCCTTTCCCTGTTGTAGGAGGGGTACCTTGATTATCACTTGCTGGGAATACAGCTTGTGAATGGCTTCCAATACCGCCTCCCTGTCGGGGGTAGACGTTGGTAAAGCAGACTTCAGGAACCGGCGAGGGGGAGACGTCTCGAATTCCAATTTGTACCCCTGAGATACTACCTGCAGGATCCAGGGGTCCACTTGCGAGTGAGCCCACTGCGCGCTGAAATTCTTGAGACGGGCCCCCACCGTGCCTGAGTCCGCTTGTAAGGCCCCATCATGCTGAGGACTTGGCAGAAGCGGGGGAGGGCTTCTGTTCGTGGGAAGAAGCTGTCTGTTGCAGTCTTTTTCCCCTTCCTCTGCCCCGGGGCAGATATGAGTGGCCTTTTGCCCGCTTGCCCTTATGGGGACGAAAGGACTGAGCCTGAAAAGACGGTATCTTTTTCTGCTGCGAGGTGACTTGGGGTAAAAAGGTGGATTTCCCAGCCGTTGCCGTGGCCACCAGGTCCGATAGACCGCCCCCAAATAACTCCTCCCCTTTATACGGCAATACTTCCATATGCCGTTTGGAATCCGCATCCCCTGACCACTGTCGCGTCCATAATCCTCTTCTGGCAGAAATGGACATCGCACTTACTCTTGATGCCAGAGTGCAAATGTCTCTCTGTGCATCTCGCATATATAGGAATGCATCCTTTAAATGCTCTATAGTCAATAATATATTGTCCCTGTCCAGGGTGACAATATTTTCAGTCAGGGAATCCGACCAAGCCACCCCAGCACTGCACATCCAGGCTGAGGCGATTGCTGGTCGCAGTATAACACCAGTATGAGTGTATATACTTTTAAGGATATTTTCCAGCCTCCTATCTGCTGGCTCCTTAAGGGCGGCCGTTTCTGGAGACTGTAACGCCACTTGTTTTGATAAGCGTGTGAGCTCCTTATCCACCCTAGGGGGTGTTTCCCAACGAGCCCTAACCTCTGGTGGGAAGGGATATAGTGCCAATAATTTTTTAGAAATTAGCAGTTTTTTGTCGGGGGTAACCCACGCTTCATCACACACTTCATTCAATTCCTCTGATTCAGGAAAAACTACGGGTAGTTTTTTCACACCCCACATAATACCCCTTTTTGTGGTACTTGCAGTATCAGAGATGTGCAAAACCTCCTTCATTGCCGTGATCATGTAACGTGTGGCCCTACTGGAAAATACGTTTGTTTCTTCACCGTCGACACTGGAGTCAGTGTCTGTGTCTGGGTCCGTGTCGACCCACTGAGGTAACGGGCGTTTAATAGCCCCTGACGGTGTTTGAGACGCCTGGACAGGCACTAACTGAGCTGCCGGCTGTCTCATGTCGTCAACAGTTTTCTGTAACGTGCCGACACTGTCACGTAATTCCTTAATTACGGCCATCCATTCAGGTGTCGACTCCCTAGGGGGTGACATCACCATTATAGGCAATTGCTCCGCCTCCACATCATTTTCCTCCTCATACATGTCGACACACACGTACCGACACCCAGCACACACACAGGGAATGCTCTGATAGAGGACAGGACCCACTTAGCCCCTTGGGGAGACAGAGGGAGAGTTTGCCAGCACACACCAGAGCGCTATATATGTATAGGGACAACCTTACAATAAGTGTCTATCCCTTATAGCTGCTTATATCTGTTATTTTGCCAAATAAGTGCCCCCCTCTCTTTTTTACCCTGTTTCTGTAGTTGCAGGATGCAGGGGAGATTCTGGGAGCCTTCCTACCAGCGGAGCTGTGTGGGAAAAATGGCGCTGTGTGCTGAGGAGATAGGCCCCGCCCCCTTCACGGCGGGCTCTTCTCCCGCTTTTTTCTGGAAAACTGGCAGGGGTTAAATACATCCATATAGCCCAGGAGCTATATGTGATGTATTTTTTGCCAAATAAGGTAAATTCATTGCTTCCCAGGGCGCTCCCCCCCAGCGCCCTGCACCCTCAGTGACCGAAGTGTGAAGTGTGCTGAGAGCAATGGCGCACAGCTGCAGTGCTGTGCGCTACCTTATGAAGACAGGAAAGTCTTCTGCCGCCGATTTATGGACCTCTTCTTGCTTCAGCATCTGTAAGGGGGCCGGCGGCGCGGCTCCGGGACCCATCCATGGCTGGGCCTGTGATCGTCCCTCTGGAGCTAATGTCCAGTAGCCTAAGAAGCCCAATCCACTCTGCACGCAGGTGAGTTCGCTTCTTCTCCCCTTAGTCCCTCGATGCAGTGAGCCTGTTGCCAGCAGGTCTCACTGAAAATAAAAAACCTATTTAAACTTTTACTCTAAGCAGCTCAGGAGAGCCACCTAGATTGCACCCTTCTCGTTCGGGCACAAAATCTTAACGGAGGCTTGGAGGAGGGTCATAGGGGGAGGAGCCAGTGCACACCAGCTAGTCCTAAAGCTTTTACTTTGTGCCCAGTCTCCTGCGAGCCGCTATTCCCCATGGTCCTTTCGGAGTCCCCAGCATCCACTAGGACGTTAGAGAAATGTAATCGCCCTATAAAATTCTGTTGTGCATAAAATAAGATTTTACTTACCGATAAATCTATTTCTCATAGTCCGTAGTGGATGCTGGGGACTCCGTCAGGACCATGGGGAATAGCGGCTCCGCAGGAGACAGGGCACAAAAGCAAGCTTTTAGGATCACATGGTGTGTACTGGCTCCTCCCCCTATGACCCTCCTCCAAGCCTCAGTTAGGTACTGTGCCCGGACGAGCGTACACAATAAGGAAGGATCTTGAATCCCGGGTAAGACTCATACCAGCCACACCAATCACACCGTACAACTTGTGATTTGAACCCAGTTAACAGTATGATAACAATGAAGTAGCCTCTAAAAAAGATGGCTCACAACAATAATAACCCGATTTTTTTGTAACAATAACTATGTACAAGTAATGCAGACAATCCGCACTTGGGATGGGCGCCCAGCATCCACTACGGACTATGAGAAATAGATTTATCGGTAAGTAAAATCTTATTTTCTCTAACGTCCTAGTGGATGCTGGGGACTCCGTCAGGACCATGGGGATTATACCAAAGCTCCCAAACGGGCGGGAGAGTGCGGATGACTCTGCAGCACCGAATGAGAGAACTCCAGGTCCTCCTCAGCCAGGGTATCAAATTTGTAGAATTTAGCAAACGTGTTTGCCCCTGACCAAGTAGCTGCTCGGCAAAGTTGTAAAGCCGAGACCCCTCGGGCAGCCGCCCAAGATGAGCCCACCTTCCTTGTGGAATGGGCATTTACAGATTTTGGCTGTGGCAGGCCTGCCACAGAATGTGCAAGCTGAATTGTACTACAAATCCAACGAGCAATAGTCTGCTTAGAAGCAGGAGCACCCAGCTTTTTGGGTGCCTACAATATAAACAGCAAGTCAGACTTTCTGACTCCAGCCGTCCTGGAATTATATATATATATATATATATATATATATATATATATATATATATATATTTTCAGGGCCCTGACAACGTCTAGCAACTTGGAGTCCTCCAAGTCCCTAGTAGCCGCAGGCACCACAATAGGTTGTTTCAGGTGAAACGCTGACACCACCTTAGGAAGAAACTGGGGACGAGTCCGCAGTTCTGCCCTGTCCGAATGGAAAATCAAATATGGGCTTTTGTAAGACAAAGCCGCAAATTTTGACAATCGCCTGGCCGAGGCCAGGGCCAACAGCATGGTCACTTTCCATGTGAGATATTTCAAATCCACAGATTTGAGTGGTTCAAACCAATATGATTTGAGGAATCCCAACACTACGTTGAGATCCCACGGTGCCACTGGAGGCACACAAGGGCTGTATATGCAATACTCCCTTGACAAACGTCTGGACTTCAGGAACTGAAGCCAATTCTTTCTGGAAGAAAATCTATAGGGCCGAAACTTGAACCTTAATGGACCCCAATTTGAGGCTCATAGACAACTCCTGTTTGCAGGAAGTGCAGAAATCGACCTAGTTGAATTTTTTTTTCGTGGGGCCTTCCTGGCCTCACCCACGCAACATATTTTTACCACATGTGGTGATAACGTTGTGCGGTCACCTCCTTCCTGGCTTTGACCAGGGTAGGTATGACCTCTTCCGGAATGCCTTTTCCCTTAGAATCCGGCGTTCAAACCGCCATGCCGTCAAACGCAGTCGCGGTAAGTCTTGGAACAGACAAGGTCCCTGCTGGAGTAGGTCCTTTCTTAAAGGCCGATGTCACGGTTCCTCTTGGAACAGACATGGTACTTGCTGAAAGCAAATCCCTTCTTAGCTCCCGAGGCCATTAGTCCTCTGTGAGCATCTCTTGAAGTTCCGGTTACCAAGTCCCTCTTGGCCAATCCGGAGCCACGAGTATAGTTCTTACTCCTCTATGTCTTATAATTCTCAATACCTTGGTTATGAGAAGCAGAGGAGGGAACACATACACCGACTGTTACACCCACGGTGTTACCAGGACGTCCACAGCTATCGCCTGAAGGTCTTGTGACCTGGCGCAATACCTGTCCCATTTTTTGTTCGGGCGGGACGCCATCATGTCCACCTTTGGTCTTTCCCAACGGTTCACAATCATGCGGAAAACTTCCCGATGAAGTTCCCACTCTCCCGGGTGGAGGTCGTGCCTGCTGAGGAAGTCTGCTTCCCAGTCGTCCACTCCCGGAATGAACACTGCTGACAGTGCTATCACATGATTTTCCGCCTAGCGAAAAATCCTTGCAGTTTTGCCACTGCCCTCCTGCTTCTTGTGCCGCCCTTTCTGTTTACGTGGGCGACTGCCGTGATGTTATCCCACTGGATCAATACCGGCTGACCTTGAAGCAGAGGTCTTGCTAAGCTTAGAGCATTATAAATTTGCTCTTAGCTCCAGTATATTTATGTGGAGAGAATTCTCCAGACTTGATCACACTCCTTGTGTGACTGCTCCCCAGCCTCTCAGGCTGGCCTCCGTGGTCACGAGCATCCAATCCTGAATGCCGAATCTGCGGCCCTCTAGAAGATGAGCACTCTGTAATCACCACAGGAGAGACACCCTTGTCCTTGGATATAGGGTTATCCGCTGATGCATCTGAAGATGCGTTCCGGACCATTTGTCCAGCAGATCCCACTGAAGAGTTCTTGCGTGAAATCTGCCGAATGGAAGCGCTTCGTAATAAGCCACCATTTTTACCAGGACTCTTGTGCAATGATGCACTGACACTTTTTTCTGGTTTTAGGAGGATCCCGATTAGCTCGGATAACTCCCTGGCTTTCTCCTCTGGGAGAAACACCTTTTCCTGGACTGTGTCCAGAATCATCCCTAGGACCAGCAGACGTGTCGTCGGAACAACTGCGGTTTTGGAATATTTAGAATCCACCCGTGCTGTCGTAGAACTACTTGAGATAGTGCTACTCCGACCTCCAACTGTTCTCTGGACCTTGTTCTTATCAGGAGGTCGTCCATTTTCTTTGAAGACGAATCCTCCTTTCGGTCATTACCTTGGTAAGGACCCGGGGTGCCTTGGACAATCCAACGGCATCGTCCTGAAACGGATAGTGACAGTTCTGTACCACGAACCTGAGGTACCCTTGGTGAGAAAAGGCAAATTTTGGGACATGGAGGTAAGCATCCCTGATGTCCCGGGACACCATATAGTCCCCTTGTTCTTTGCTATCACTGCTCTGAGTGACTCCATCTAGATTTGAACCCTTGTAAGTGTTCAAATTTTTCAGATTTAGAATAGGTCTCACCTAGCCTTCAGTACCACCATATAGTGTGGAGTAATACCCCTTTCCTTGTTGTCGGAGGGGTAATTTTATTATCACCTGCTGGGAATACAGCTTGTGAATTGTTTTCAATACTGCCTCCCTGTCGGAGGGAGACATTGGTACAGCAGACTACAGGAACCTGCGAGGGGGGAAACCTCTCGACATTCCAATCTGTACCCCTTGGATACTACTTGTAGGATCCAGGGGTCCTGTACGGTCCCAGCGTCATGCTGAGAACTTGGTAGAAGCGGTGGAGGGCTTCTGTTCCTGGGAATGGGCTGCCTGCTGCAGTCTTCTTCCCTTTCCTCTATCCCTGGGCAGATATGACTCTTATAGGGACGAAAGGACTGAGGCTGAAAAGACGGTGTCTTTTTCTGCAGAGATGTGACTTAGGGTAAAAAACGGTGGATTTTCCAGCAGTTGCCCTGGCCACCAGGTCCCATGGACCGACCCCAAATAACTCCTCCCCTTTATACGGCAATACATCTTTGTGCCGTTTGGAATCTGCATCACCTGACCACTGTCGTGTCCATAAACATCTTCTTGCAGATATGGACATCGCATTTACTCTTGATGCCAGAGTGCAAATATCCCTCTGCGCATCTCGCATATATAGAAATGCATCCTTTAAATGCTCTATAGTCAATAAAATACTGTCCCTGTCAAAGGTATCAATATTTTTAGTCAGGGAATCCGACCAAGCCACCTCAGCTCTGCACATCCAGGCTGAGGCGATCGCTGGTCGCAGTATAACACCAGCATGTGTGTGTATACTTTTTAGGATATTTTTCAGCCTCCTATCAGCTGGCTCCTTAAGTACGGCCCTATCCGTAGATGGTACCGCCACTTGTTCTGATAAGCGTGTGAGCGCCTTATCCACCCTGAGGGGTGTTTCCCACCGCGCCTTAACTTCTGGCGGGAAAGGGTATACCGCCAATAATTTTCTATCGGGGGAAACCCACGCATCATCACACACTTCATTTAATTTATCTGATTCAGGAAAAACTACAGGTAGTTTTTTCACCTCACACATAATACCCTTTTTTGTGGTACTTGGAGTATCAGAAATATGTAACACCTCCTTCATTGCCCTTAACGTGTGGCCCTAAAAGAAAATACGTTTGTTTCTTCACCGTCGACACTGAAATCAGTGTCCGTGTCTAGGTCTGTGTCGACCGACTGAGGTAAATGGGCATTTTACAGCCCCTGACGGTGTTTGAGACGCCTGGACAGATACTAATTTGTTCGCCGGCCCTCTCATGTCGTCAACCGGCTTGCAGCGTGTTGACATTGTCACGTAATTTCCATAAATAAGCCATCCATTCCGGTGTCGACTCCCTAGAGAGTGACATCACCATTACAGGCAATTTGCTCCGCCTCCTCACCAATATTTTCCTCATACATGTCGACATACACGTACCGACATACAGCACACACATAGGGAATGCTCTGATAGAGGACAGGACCCACTAGCCCTTTGGGGAGACAGAGGGAGAGTTTGCCAGCACACACCAAAACGCTATAATTATCCAGGGACAACCTTTATATAAGTGTTCCTCCCGTATAGCATTTTAATATATATGCATATCGCCAAATCAGTGCCCCCCCTCTCTGTTTTAACCCTGTTTCTGTAGTGCAGTGCAGGGGAGAGCATGGGAGCCTTCCCACCAGCCTTTCTGTGAGGGAAAATGGCGCTGTGTGCTGAGGAGAATAGGCCCCGCCCCCTTTTCGGCGGACTTCTTCTCCGGAGTTTTAGATATCTGGCAGGGGTTAAATACATCCATATAGCCTCAAGGGCTATATGTGATGTATTTTTCGCCATACAGGTATTATACATTGCTGCCCAGGGCGCCCCCCCCCCAGCGCCCTGCACCCTCCGTGACCGCTGTGTGAAGTGTGCTGACAACAATGGCGCACAGCTGCAGTGCTGTGCGCTACCTGATGAAGACTGAGAGTCTTCTGCCGCCTGGTTCCGGACCTCTTCATCTTCAGCGTCTGCAAGGGGGGTCGGCGGCGCGGCTCCGGGACGAACCCCAGGGCGAGCCCTGTGTTCCGACTCCCTCTGGAGCTATGTCCAGTAGCCTAAGAATCCAATCCATCCTGCACGCAGGTGAGTTGAAAATCTCTCCCCTAAGTCCCTCGATGCAGTGAGCCTGTTGCCAGCAGGACTCACTGAAAATAAAGAACCTAAAAACTTTTTCTAAGTAACTCTTTAAGAGAGCCACCTAGATTGCACCCTTCTCGGCCGGGCACAAAAACCTAACTGAGGCTTGGAGGAGGGTCATAGGGGGAGGAGCCAGTACACACCATGTGATCCTAAAAGCTTGCTTTTGTGCCCTGTCTCCTGCGGAGCCGCTATTCCCCATGGTCCTGACGGAGTCCCCAGCATCCACTAGGACGTTAGAGAAAATGCCGCTGCAATAGGTAAAATGGTGGCAGCGCTGCGGAGGCAGTCAGCTTCCTATATTCAGTAATGCAATCGCAGCTGAATTACGATCGCATTGCTGGACACCATTAGCATGCTGGAAGGCCTTGCCCGGTGCTGGGTGGCCCCCAGCTTGCGATCTTTAGCAGTTGCAGTTTTGCTAATTTAGCAAAACTGCAACTGATCCTGAATAAGGTCCAATATCATCAGCAAACTTCTTGCCAAGATGATGATGATGCATACTTTACATGCAGAATGACAAGTGTTTACTATGGGATGACAGCTGTTTTATTCGTCATTCTTAAGCAAAAATAGCATTAAACAGTGCATTTTCCATATGCACCGACCCATACCCCTACCCCAAAAAACATTTTACAATCCCTTAGCAAAAATAGCATTAAACCAATGCATATGTCCCACATAAAACCCCAGATATTTCTATGATACCCCAAGCAATCACACTAAACAATGAAAAATGTAACCCCCAGATCAACAGGCATGTGCAAATGGCAGCAGCATTTACGTTTATTAAACGTGACCATTTTATAATAACTGACACATAAGAGGAGCATAAAGTTACCCCAGATAACAAGTTCCTCAGCCACTGGGTAAATCTGGTTGCGGTAGCCATTTCGGTTGTCAAGGACAGCGGGCGGAGTCAGCACACACAGAAACTATGCAAATTCTGCCTATCACGCTGATCACAGCCAAAAGAGCACGTACTGCAGCTGTACCGCAACTACTCTTTACAAGAAGTACGTGCGATCTCCGGAAAAATGGCTACCACTAGGAAACGTCTTACTTTTTTGTTTGTCGCTATACGCATATTATTCCTTTTCTCCCACTCACGTCATAATGACGACACTTCCTGAGTCACGCCCAGGACGATGTCAGACTATAAAAGGCCGAAAAACGCTCCCAAGTTTCTCTTGTAAGCCAGCCGCCATCATGGAAGCTAGCCGCGTGCAGCCGATCAAGCTTGCTCGGGTAACAGAAGCAGTTTTTTTTTACATTTTATCGTGTGTACCCGTCAGCTTCAGATTTTAGTGAATTGAGCGATGTGATCTTTCACGTTAATTGTCCTCCCGGTGAAATAGTTGCTGTTTCCGCTCTACCATCTACATGAACTTATAATATTGCGAGTGTCGATGGCATGGCGCGTCCTCGGCTGCCTTTTCCTCCTGTACCGCGGCGGGGAGAATAGACGCAGCGCATCAGCACTAGGCTGATGCGCTGAGAGGTCTGTCGGCAATCGCCGGAGGGGGGAGTTTTTATTCCCTGCTCTGGTATCCAAGATGGTAATACATCTCGTTGTTGTTATGATTTCTGCTTTACCTTGGTAAAGCAAGAAGCATTATACCTGCACAATGTATAATATATCTATAGCTTTGTCGTCATACATAAGGGGTGGCCAACCAGTCAGAGGCAAAGAGCCAGAAAAGATCTGTAGTCAAGGGCAAGAGCCAGTATCGTGCGTGCAAAAATGGGGGCGTGGCCTAGTTTTCACAAAGCTGCGCACACCTTTTGTTATGACGTTTGTAGGAGAATGATCTTGTGTCAGAACTCTGTTTTTAATCATGTTGTGCAGTGCCAAATACATATAATGCTCCAGTACAGTGCCACATACATATAAAAATTTTAAAAAATGGGTGCCTCACGGTGCCAGATACATATATGGCCTCACGGTGCCAGATACATATATGGCCTCACGGTGCCAGATACATATATGGCCTCACGGTGCCAGCTATGCCCCTAATGCAGTGTCCCCACAGTGCCAGATATGCCCCCAGGGTTGATTCTATTTCGGAGTGGGAGAAGGGACCTTCTGACGTATCTAGGGGAGGAAACACGTCACCAGGGGGAGGAGCTACGGGCGAACAGGGTACCCGAAAAGTACCCTCGCGGGCTCTCCACGCTTCAGGCTCGGTGGCTCGCTCCGCTCGCCACCTGATTACTAAATGTAATAGTTGGTGGCGTGGATAGTAGAGCAACTGTCCTGCTGGCTCAGCTCCTCCCCATTGTGTCGTGGCCTCCTCCCGCTTACGGAAAAGGTCCCTTAGCCCACTTGATTCTAGCATCTACCATGCCCCCAGTGCCAGATATACATGTCCTCACAGTGCCAGCTCTGTCCCCGGTATGCGTGTTCTCCTGGTGCCAGGTATGCCCCCCTTCCCCAGTGCTGCTCACCGCACTGCTGCAGTCAGTGAGGGGAGGAGAGCGCAGCGTGCGCCTCCCCTGCCCCTCACTCTCCGGCGGCTGTCTCCTTTCAGTTGGGCACCCGTCCGTGATCTAATTCAAAGCTTGTGGTCCGGCAGCCTTAGCTGCCGGTACGCGAGCTCTGCTTGGCTCACGGACCGGCGCTGAATTGAAGTGTAACGCCGCCAGAGAGTGAGGGGCAGGAGAGGCGCACGCTGCGCTCTCTTCCCCTCACTGACAGCAGCAGCGCGGGGGAAGGGGGGGCAGCGGTGGCCAGGAGCCGGCTGAGCCGCATGCGGCGGATGAAAGAGCCGCATGCGGCTCGAGAGCCGTGGGTTGGCCACCCCTGTCATACATCTTGCCTCAGTGCCATGCAGTAGGAGATGCCTGGCATGAGTGAGCTGACAGGTCCTGTGCAACACCAATAGCATTGGGCATCTTTACTTCCCCCCCCCTGTCAAAATGCATCTTAGCGTTGCTGGGCGAATAGGACACAAGCGGACTGCTGATTAAAATGATATGCAGCATGCCAATATTCTGTGCATCTGTGGCTGTATCTGCATACAAAATGGTACGTTGGTGTTTTCTAGGGAGATGTTAGTGTAGCATTTTGTATGCAGAATATAGACATGCTGCATATCTCTTTAATCAGCATAAACTATTTGCATAGTTTTGCGACCAAGGCACATTTTAATGGAAAGTTGCACGTAAAGACGCTCGGTGCTATTGATATGCCACGCTATGGCATGGCTTTACTAGAAGGGCTGTTTATTGTGTAGAGGCTAGATGTAAGTGGACACGCCTGTACCAGTGAGCATATTGTACATGTGTGGTATGAAACTTGGTACTTTATGCCAGTCAAAGCATGGTGAGAATTATTTAGTGAAACTTTAGTTCTGTAATCTGCTGATGTGATAAAACATGGTACTGTAGATGGTCCTTCAAATTAATCTGAAACCGCAAAACAAATGCACTTTTTATTTTATTTTTTGAAAACTGAAGGATATTGACCTGCCCTAAAATTGTAATTCAAAAATGCAGAATGGTACTCTCCAGTAACTGTTTTGCTTTTTCGTTACCAGACAAAAGTACAATGTGATCTCTCCCCCTCTTCAGTGGTATAGCTGCTAAAATTGGTAGTGTTCCGCCTAATAGAGCATTCAGTCAGCTGTGGAAACTTTAATTGTGGCCACATTGGGGTCAGTTCAATTTGCCGACCGCTGAATAGCACCGGGAATTAGCTTTCGGGGCTGTTCAGTACAGTGCCATGTGACACTTAATTGTCGATTTTCCTCTCGCAACCCCGGGTGGTGCGAGCAGAAATCTGACAAGTGCTGGCGCGTAGCTGATTCTGTCAGGAATTGGCATCGCGCCAGGCAGTTAAGTTGGAGAATGCCCGTTCTCCCGACAAATCAACCTGTTAAGTCCCGGAAAACGGGCATTTGCCGGATTAACGTTTCGCAGAATTGAATAGCGACAGGAGCGAATTCCCAGTGCTATTCAACTGTATGCAAATTGAATTGACCCCATTGTGTTTACATTCAAGTCATTGTGCATGCCAAACCTACCAAAAGCAAAAAATCTGTGCTACCTGAAATGGTACAGCAAAACTTCTTAGAGAAGAAATGGGCAATACAGATGTGTCCTCTTGCATCTTTGCTCAGTGCACTACAAGTCTCTTTACACAACACATGAGTGCCGTGTAACTAGTTAGCGCAGAGCGTCTTTTCTCTAACGTCCTAGTGGATGCTGGGAACTCCGTAAGGACCATGGGGAATAGCGGGCTCCGAAGGAGGCTGGGCACTCTAGAAAGATCTTAGACTACCTGGTGTGCACTGGCTCCTCCCACTATGACCCTCCTCCAAGCCTCAGTTAGATTTCGTGCCCGGCCGAGGTTGGATGCACACTAGGGGCTCTCCTGAGCTCTTAGAAAGTTATAGTCTTAGAATTTGTTATTTTCAGTGAGACCTGCTGGCAACAGGCTCACTGCAGCGAGGGACTAAGGGGAGAAGAAGCGAACTCGCTTGCTTGCAGCCGGATTGGGCTTCTTAGGCTACTGGACACCATTAGCTCCAGAGGGATCGACCGCAGGCCCAGCCTTGATGTTCGGTCCCGGAGCCGCGCCGCCGTCCCCCTTACAGAGCCAGAAGCAAGAAGATGGTCCGGAAAATCGGCGGCATGAAGACATCCTGTCTTCACCAAGGTAGCGCACAGCACTGCAGCTGTGCGCCATTGTTCCTCATACACACTTCACACTCTGGTCACTGAGGGTGCAGGGCGCTGGGGGGGGGCGCCCTGAGGCAGCAATAAAAACACCTTGGCTGGCTAAAATACCTCAATATATAGCCCCTGGGGCTATATATGAGGTAAATACCCCTGCCAGAATCCCATAAAAAGCGGGAGAATAGGCTGCGAAAAAGGGGCGGAGCCTATCTCCTCAGCACACTGGCGCCATTTTTCCCTCACAGCTCGGCTGGAAGGAAGCTCCCTGGCTCTTCCCTGCAATTCTACAGTACAGTAAGAGGGAAAAGAGAGGGGGGGCATTAAAATTGGCACTGTATACAGTATTATATAAAAAGCAGCTATTAGGGACATAACTCAGTTAGTCCCTGTGTGTGTGTGTATATGTGTATATGTGTGTATATATATATATATATATATATATATATATATATATATATATATATATATATATATATATATATATATATATATATATATATATATATATATATATATATATATATCGCGCTCTGGTGTGTGCTGGCATACTCTTACTCTGTCCCCCCAAAGGGCTTTTGTGGGTCCTGTCCTCTGTTTGAGCATTCCCTGTGTGTGGAGTGTCGGTACGGCTGTGTCGACATGTTTGAGGAGGATAATGATGTGGAGGGGGAGCAGATGCCTTTAGCAGGGATGTCACCCCCTGGGGGTCAGACACCTGAGTGGATGGTATTATGGCAGGAAATGAGTGCACGTATAGACTCCTTACATAAAAAATTTGACGACATGCCGACTGTGGGACAGCCGAGTCTTCAGCTCGTGCCTGTCCAGGTGTCTCAAAAGTCATCAGGGGCTCTGAAACGCCCGTTATCTCAGGTGGCACAAGTAGATGTCGACACGGATACTGACACCAGTGTCGACGACGATGAGTCAAATTTAATGCCCGTTAAGGCCATTCACTGCATGATTGAGGCAATGAAAGAGGTGTTAAATATTTCTGATTTACATCCAGGTACCACAAAAAAGGGTATTATGTTTGGGGAGAAAAAACTACCTGTAGTTTTTCCCCCGTCAGATGAATTAAATGAAGTGTGTGAAGAAGCGTGGGCTTCCCCTGATAAGTAATTGGTAATTCCTAAGAAGCTACTAATGGCGTTCCCTTTCCCGCCAGAGGATAGGTTACGTTGGGAAACACCCCCGAGGGTGGATAAAGCGCTCACACGTTTGTCTAAAAAGGTGGCACTACCGTCCCAGGATACGGCCGCCCTTAAGGAACCTGCTGATAGAAAGCAGGAGGCGATCCTGAAGTCTGTATATACACACTCAGGCATTATACTCAGACCAGCTATTGCGTCAGCATGGATGTGCAGTGCTGCCGCTGCGTGGTCAGATAAACTGTCAGAAAATATTGACACGTTAGACAGAGACACGATCCTGCTAACAATTGACCATATAAAAGACTCAGTCTTATACATGAGAGATGCACAGAGGGAAATCTGCTGGCTGGCATCTAAAATAAGTGCATTATCTATCTCTGCTAGGAGATGCTTATGGACTCGCCAGTGGACTGGAGATGCAGATTCCAAAAGGCACATGGAAGTCTTGCCTTATAAGGGGGAGGAATTATTTGGGGATGGTCTCTCCGACCTAGTTTCCACAGCAACGTCTGGGAAGTCAGCATTTTTACCCCATGTCCCCTCACAGCCTAAGAAGGCGCCATTTTATCAGGTTTAGTCCTTTCGGTCCCAGAAAAACAAGCGGGGAAAAGGAGGGTCTTTTCTGTCAAGAGGCAGGGGAAAAAGGCTGCAGCAAACAGCAGGTTCCCAGGAACAAAAGTCCTCCCCCGCTTCCTCTTCCAAGTCCGCCGCATGACGGTGGGGCTTCACAGGCGGAGCCAGGTACGGTGGGGGCCCGCCTCAGGAATTTCAGCGATCAGTGGGCCCGCTCCCAGGTGGATCCCTGGATCCTTCAAATAGTATCTCAGGGATACAGGCTGGAATTCGAGGCGACTCCACCCCGCCGTTTCCTAAAATCCGCCTTGCCGATTGCTCCCTCAGACAGGGAGGCGGTGCTAGCAGCGATTCACAAGCTGTATTCCCAGCAGGTGGTGATCAAGGTACCCCTACTTCAACAAGGCCGGGGTTACTATTCCACACTATTTGTGGTGCTGAAACCGGACGGTTCGGTGAGACCCATTTTAAATTTGAAATCCTTGAACACATACATAAAAAAATTCAAGTTCAAGATGGAATCGCTCAGGGCGGTTATTGCAAGCCTGGACGAGGGGGATTACATGGTATCCCTGGACATCAAGGATGCTTACCTGCATGTCCCCATTTACAATTCTCACCAGGAGTACCTCAGATTTGTGGTACAGGACTGCCATTACCAATTCCAGACGCTGCCGTTTGGACTCTCCACGGCACCAAGGGTATTTACCAAGGTTATGGCGGAAATGATGATACTCCTTCGAAAAAAGGGAGTTTTAATTATCCCATACTTGGACGATCTCCTAATAAAGGCACGATCCAAGGAACAGTTGTTAGTGGGAGTAGCACTATCTCAGGAAGTGCTGAGCCAGCACGGCTGGATTCTGAATATCCCAAAGTCACAGCTGGTCCCCACGACACGTCTAATGTTCCTGGGAATGATTCTGGACACGGCCCAGAAAAAAGTTTCTCCCGGAGGAGAAAGCCAGGGAGTTGTCTTCTCTAGTCAGAGACCTCCTAAAACCAAAACAGGTATCGGTGCATCACTGCACGCGGGTCCTGGGAAAGATGGTAGCTTCTTACGAAGCAATTCCATTCGGCAGGTTCCATGCCAGGATTTTTCAGTGGGACCTGTTGGACAAGTGGTCCGGATCGCATCTTCAGATGCATCGTTTAATAACCCTGTCTCCACGAACCAGGGTGTCTCTTCTGTGGTGGCTGCACAGTGCTCATCTTCTGGAGGGCCGCAGATTCGGCATACAGGACTGGGTCCTGGTGACCACGGATGCCAGCCTACGAGGCTGGGGGGCAGTCACAAAGGGAAGAAATTTCCAAGGACTATGGTCAAGTCAGGAGACTGCCCTTCACATAAATATTCTGGAACTAAGGGCCATTTACAATGCCCTAAGTCAAGCAAAATCCCTGCTCCTACACCAGCCGGTGCTGATCCAGTCAGACAACATCACGGCAGTCGCCCATGTGAATCGACAGGGCGGCACAAGAAGCAGGACGGCGATGGCAGAAGCCACAAAAATTCTCCGATGGGCGGAGAATCATGTACTAGCACTGTCGGCAGTGTTCATCCCGGGAGTGGACAACTGGGAAGCAGACTTTCTCAGCAGGCACGACCTCCACCCGGGAGAGTGGGGACTTCATCCAGAAGTCTTCCAAATGATTGTAAATCAATGGGGTCGTCCACAGGTGGACATGATGGCGTCCCGCCTAAACAAAAATCTAGAGAAGTATTGCGCCAGGTCAAGAGACCCTCAGGCGATAGCTGTGGACGCTCTAGTGACACCGTGGGTGTACCGGTCAGTTTGTGTTCCCTCCTCTACCTCTCATACCAAAGGTATTGAGAATAATAAGAAAGCGAGGAGTAAACACAATTCTCGTGGTTCCGGATTGGCCGAGAAGAGCGTGGTACCCGGAACATCAAGAGATGATCTCAGAGGACCCGTGGTCTCTGCCGCTCAGACAGGACCTGCTGCAGCAGGGCCCCTGTCTGTTCCAAGACTTATCGCGGCTGCGTTTGACGGCATGGCGGTTGAACGCCGGATCCTGAAGGAAAAGGGCATTCCGGAGTAAGTCATTCCTACGCTTATTAAAGCCAGGAAAGATGTTACGGCAAAGCATTATCACCGCATATGGTGGAAATATGTTGCTTGGTGCGAGGCCAAAAAGGCCCCAACAGAGGAATTTCAACTAGGTCGATTTCTGCATTTCCTGCAAGCAGGAGTGAATATGGGCCTAAAACTGGGCTCCATTAAGGTACAGATCTCGGCTCTGTCGATTTTCTTTCAAAAAGAACTAGCTTCAGTACCTGAAGTTCAGACATTTGTGAAAGGAGTGCTGCATATTCAGCCCCCATTTGTGCCTCCTGTGGCACCTTGGGATCTCAACGTGATGTTGAGTTTCTTGAAATCACATTGGTTTGAGCCACTAAAAACCGTGGATCTGAAATATCTCACGTGGAAAGTGGTCATGTTATTGGCCTTGGCTTCAGCCAGGCGAGTGTCAGAGTTGGCGGCTTTATCATGTAAAAGCCCTTATCTGACTTTCCATATGGATAGGGCAGAATTGAGGACTCGTCCCCAGTTTCTCCCTAAGGTGGTGTCAGCGTTTCACCTGAACCAGCCTATTGTGGTGCCTGCGGCTTCTAAGGATTTGGAGGACTCCAAGTTGCTAGACGTTGTCAGGGCCCTGAAAATATATGTTTCCAGGACGGCTGGAGTCAGAAAATCTGACTCGCTGTTTATCCTGTATGCACCCAACAAGCTGGGTGCTCCTGCTTCTAAGCAGATTATTGCTCGTTGGATTTGTAGTACAATTCAGCTTGCACATACTGTGGCAGGCCTGCCACAGCCAAAATCTGTCAATGCCCATTCCACAAGGAAGGTGGGCTCATCTTGGGCGGCTGCCCGAGGGGTCTCGGCTTTACAACTTTGCCGAGCAGCTACTTGGTCAGGGGCAAACATGTTTGCAAAATTCTACAAATTTGATACCCTGGCTGAGGAGGTCCTGGAGTTCTCTCATTCGGTGCTACAGAGTCATCCGCACTCTCCCGCCCGTTTGGGAGCTTTGGTATAATCCCCATGGTCCTTACGGAGTTCCCAGCATCCACTAGGACGTTAGAGAAAATAAGAATTTACTCACCGGTAATTCTGTTTCTCGTAGTCCGTAGTGGATGCTGGGCGCCCATCCCAAGTGCGGTTTATCTGCATTACTTGTACATAGTTATTGTTAACTAAATCGGGTTATTGAGCCATCTGTTGAGAGGCTCTATTGTTTCATACTGTTAACTGTTTCATATCACGAGTTGTACGGTGTGGCTGGTATGAGTCTTACCCGGGATTCAAAATCCTTCCTTATTGTGTACGCTCGTCCGGGCACAGTACCTAACTGAGGCTTGGAGGAGGGTCATAGTGGGAGGAGCCAGTGCACACCAGGTAGTCTAAGATCTTTCTAGAGTGCCCAGCCTCCTTCGGAGCCCGCTATTCCCCATGGTCCTTACGGAGTTCCCAGCATCCACTACGGACTACGAGAAACAGAATTACCGGTGAGTAAATTCTTATTTTTGTGTTCTGTGACAATGTGTCTTGGATGCAAATTAATTATAGGACGCACAAGCAGTTTCTGCTGATGGAAATGATATGCAGCAAGCTTATATTCTGTGTGACGGCATACAAAATGGTATGCTACAGTGTTTTTTTTAGGAAAACCCTAACGTGGCATTTCAGATGTAGATAGAGCCACAATTACACACAATATAGGCCACATCACTTTAATCAGCAGAAACTGCTTGTGCGTCCTATTACTTTGCTTCTAAAGGCCCGTACACACTGGTCGATGTATCTGCCGTTCTCTTGAACGGCCGATACATCGCGGGACCGTCGGCCAGTGTGTACGGCGATACGTCTGTGAACTCCGTCGTTCACAGACGTATCGCGTCGGCCGCGCAGCACAGCCGACAGCCAATATATCTAACGATATATTGGCCCGTCGCTGTGTGTATGGGGCGGTCGTCCGACCGCCCGTACACATGCTGCGGCGGCCGGCGGTGATTGACAGGTGAACTGGGCGGGCGCCAGCGCCCGCCCAGTTCATGTCAGTCCCCCGACGGATCGTGGCTGTGTATGCACAGCACACTGCCCGATCCGTACATAGATATATCTGCAGATCAATTGATCTGCAGATATATCTAATAGTGTGTACCCACCTTAAGACAAATTTTCACAGCAAAAACGCAAAGACACTCTGTGCTAGAGTTCCAGCATGGCACAACTTCAAGGGCAGTTTAGCGTGACTGCAGCAAGGATGTAGGAGGACAAGTCTGTATGACTTAAGCTAGGTACAGATGGAGCCACGCTCATCTTGGCTTCTCTGCTGTGCCTAGGCACAGCATGGTTTTATTAGCATAAACCCTTCATCTATTCTCTGCTACAATACAGAGAGAACAATTAATCAGGAGATTAAGTCCAACTGTCCTGGCTAAATTAATTCGATTAAAGGCCAAGATGAAGATGGCTCCATCTGTACATACTAGGCAATTATCTGCCCAGATTGGGTGGATGGAATGAAAATATGGTATTCTACGGGAGTGACAGTTGCTGGAAAACAGACTAATATAATTCAGACAAATTGGTAAAATCCGTTTGCTTTAAACAATTTATTTGAATGACCATTTTTTTCTCTTTTCCAGTGTTTAGGAACAAATGATTGTCATTCCCATACCTATATTTTCATTCTAATCAGCTAGTTTAGACAGATAATTGTATAGTGTGTATGTACCTGTAGCTCGATACTTTCAAAGATCAAAGACAGTATTTAAATCTGTTATGCCCCTTTTACACCACCAAAGCCAGATCCCACCTGGGATTTGGAAACTGGTCCTTCCTGTGTGGGAACCGGCATTGGACCCTATGCCGGGCCGGTTGCCATAGCAGTGGGGGGTGGAGCTGGAAACAGAGGCGGCGCTGGGAGAAACTCATCTCTGCGCCGCCTCTTCCCTATGTAGTGAACGGGTTGCATCGACCTGGGAGCGTGTTCACGCTGCCACTGACCTGCTATTTAACCTGGGAATAACACTGCTTTATTCCCAGGTTGAATTATACCCCTTTCACACTGCACAAATAACCTGGTATCGACCTGGCATGTTGCAGTGTTGACACAGGTCTGCATGCGGTGTGAAAGCACCATAGTTGAATTTCTGGGTCGTGTGAAGAGGCAGCGTGGAATTGAGCTCATCTCCCAATGCCTCCACCCCTGGCTCTGCCACCGCCGCTGTGGCAACCCACCCGGCAAAATTGCCGCGTCAGAGAAGCCTGCTGTAGCGTCCAATGCTGGTTCCCGCCCGGGAAGGACCACTTTCCAATTACCGGGTGGGATCTGTTATTTGTGTTGTGAAAGGGGTATTACTGGGTCGGGCAACCCAGGATTTCTACCATGGTGCTTTCACACCACACACCGGCCTGTGTCAACCCAGCACGGATACTGGGTTATTTGTGCGACGTGAAAGGGGTATTAGACTGCTGATTTGTTATGACACATGTATATTGTGTGACACCCCTTTCATGCCAACAAAATAACCAGGGTTATTGCAGAATAGCAGCTTAGTGTGAAGGGGTCCCACAAAAAATAACCTTGGTTTAGTGACCCAGGACTTCAACCCTGGTAAGCAACCAGGGTTGGACCAAGGCAACGGGACAGTGTAAACGTGTGACCTGGGTCATCCAATTCTGTTTCTAGCATAGGTAAAGCTAGATCCCCAGCTGAACAGCTAACTCTGCACCTGTATACAGTGTAAATGGGGATGACCCAGGTCTGATGCACTGGTCTCGGGCAGGAATCGCCAGAGGGTGCCCCAGTAGACAAGATCTTACATCTTGTTGGAGTGGCTTCCTGCTTTGCCTCAGTAATGAGATAAAGCAGTAAATGTTATAGCGACACAAACATGCTGCTATAATACATTCTCCCAACCCCCCCCCCCCCCCCCCCCCTATGTTCCAAAACCTAGGTTGGTGTGAGAGGGGTAAGAGTACATATGGAGCACAACTTGCATTGAAATAAAGCTGTGCTACAGTGTAGCACTTTATATACCCATTCAGAGACTGTTGCACACAGAAGTCTCATATCAAATTAATTGGCAGGTTACTGGTGTTTCCTAGTCTCGACCTTTTGCGACAGACACTTTTCTGCCAACAGATTCTGGACGCTAGCAATATCGAAGCTTCTGGCATGCCAAGGTGGGCTGTTTGGCGTGACTGCTGCAATGATGTATGAGGACCCATCTGTATAGGATTTGAAGACTGAAATTACAGATTAGGTGTGCCCTGCCACAGGATACGGTCGACAGGTCAAAAGGTTGACATGAGTTTTTCACTTTTTGGGGGGGATTTTTTTTCATACTTACCGATCCACATTCACTAAGATGGGAACGGTAACCCGTGCCAAGCAAAGTGGTAGCAGAGCGAGGCACCTTGCCCAAAGCATGATGTGCGGACACTGCACTAATTGGGGTTCCCTGTCACTTTACGAAGAAAATGACGCCAAAAATAGTAAAAAAAAAAAAAAGGGTCGACATGGTCATTAGGTCAACATAAGTTGTCTATCCAACGACCCATACCCCATGCCACTACAGGTTGAGTATCCCATATCCATATATTCCGAAATACGGAATATTCCGAAATACGGACTTTTTTGAGTGAGATTGAGATAGTGAAACCTTTTGTTTTTTGATGTCTCAATGTACACAAACTTTGTTTAATAGTTATTAAAAATATTGTATTTGACCTTCAGGCTGTGTATAAGGTGTATATGAAACATAAATGAATTGTGTTAATGTAGACACTTTGTTTAATGCACAAAGTTATAAAAAAATATTGGCTAAAATGACCTTCAGGCTGTGTATAAGGTGTATATGTAACATAAATGTATTCTGTGCTTAGATTTAGGTCCCATCACCATATCATCTCATGGTATGCAATTCCAAAATACGGAAAAATCCCATATCCAAAATACCTCTGGTCCCAAGCATTTTGGATAAGGGTGACTCAACCTGTACTACTTGTAAGCTGCTGTTCGATCCAAAGGACACAATTAAAGAGTAGACATAGAACCCCTTTTCTCAAGATGTTGGCAGAACCTCAGTTTTCTGTGGTCTGTGTCAAGGTGTGTACACTGCAAGATGCTCGATTTTTGACTGCCATTTCCCTGGAACTCCCCCAGAGCCCAGATAGTCCAAATCTGCGCTATTTGTGATTTTGTGTATGGGGTCATTCAGACCTGATCGCACGCTAGGTTTTTTCGCTGCGGTTAGGTCAGAACTGCGTATGCACTGCAATGTGCAGGCGCATTGCATGGGTACAAAGCAGTTCGTTGCTGTGCGATGGGTTTTACGAAGAATCCATTTGCACTGCCAATCGCAAGGAGATTGACAGGAAGAAGGCATTTGTGGGTGGCATCTGATGGTTTTCTTGGAGTGTTTGGAAAAACGCATGTGTCCAAGCATTTGCAGGGCAGGTGTCTGACGTCTGTTCTGGCCCCAGACAGGCTGAAGTGATCACAGCGGCTGAGTAAGTTCTGGCCAACTCAGAAACTGCACACAACTTTTTTTTGTTCCGCTTGGCTGCACATGCACACTTGCAAAGCAAAAATACACTCCCCTATGGGAGGCGACAATCTGCTCGCAGCAGTGCAAAAACCCCTAGTGAGTGGTCAGGTCTGAATTAGGCCCATTGTATGATTTTTAACTTAGTGCTAATTTTGACTATACTTTATACTAGATAGTACATTAGATAGTAAAGATTGACTTACCTGCACAGTTCATCTAGCCTTACGATCCCGATCCCGCAGGAGTGCGCATCGGTATCGCAAGCTGCCTAACTCCTTTACATGTGCACTAACTTTCCTTAAAATGTATCTGTGTACACACCTTCACACTTACATTGTAAATTGTTAACTGTGAACCTTCTATCTGAATCTTAGTGACCAATGTCATTAAGATTCTCAGACTATTGATTAGTAACATGGTAACAGTTATTGAGTTTGGGGGAAAAAGACAATGTATCCAAGTTCAACCTATATTTGATGGATTTGTCTACTGCTCCAGATACTACCATATAACCTTCAATATTGTATCCTTGGGTGCCATTTTCAGCTAAAAATTTGTCTAACCATTTTTTAAACATTCATTTTCAGCCATTACAACCTTCTCTGGCAGAGTTCCATATCTTTACTGCCCTTACTGTGAAGAAGCCCTTCTCAGGGCATGAAACTTCCTCTCCTCTGACCTTAGGGGGTGACCGTGTGTGTTCTGTGTTTAGGTCTCTTGATAAACAAATCGCCTGACATTTCAATGTATTGACCCTTAATGTATGTTAAGCATGTCTCCTCTTTTCCAATGTAAACATATCGAACATAAGCCTTTCCTCATAATCCAACAACTGTAAGCCCTTTATCAATTTTGTAGCTCTTCTCTGAACCATCTCTAGTTCCATGATGTATATCTTTTTTTTTTTTTAATAGTGTGCCCAGAACTGTACACTGTATTCCAGATGTGGCTGTACCAATTTATACAGTGGCAGGATTATACTGGCTACCCTTATCTCAGTCCCCTTTTTTGTGCAAGCAAATTCCTTGTTTGCCTTTGCTGCTGCACCCTGACAATGGGCGCTGCTGCTAAGTGTCAATGAGCATCCCCAAATCCTTTTCCATTACTGCCATTCCTAGATTTTCCCCATTTCATTTATAGACTGCATGTTCGTTTTTGATCTGAAAATTTATAACTTTACGTTTCTCAGTCATCCATAGGGGACACTGTGATCCTGTTACTTGTGGGTATAGATGGGGTCCATAGAGCCAAGTGCACTTTACATTTTTAAATGAGTATCTGGCTCCTCCCCACAGCCCAGTTTTCAAAAAAGTACCTTCAGAGCCAGATCACCTCTCTGGAGGGCTCCAGATTTTTTTTTTTCATTCTTTTCAGACAAGCAGTTGGCCACTACCTGCCTGCTACGCTAGAGGTTTTCTGGGGAGACCTGATCCCACCTCCTGAGGTCAGCGCCCAGGTCCCTGGCTGCAGGGACATCGGTCCCTGGGGCACAGTTAATGCAGCCTCCTGTGGCTAGCGCTTGAAAACCCGTGCAGCTCGCCATCTGCTACACAGCTGAAGAACATCAAGGGGTATGTAAACCCTTGGGCTCCAGCTAGCGGGGATCCTGGAAAAGCTGGCAGCAGCACATTGAGGACATAGTAGCTAGTGCAGCTGCAGCAGGCATTCTCTCCCCCACAGGAAGTGCATGGGGAGGAGTAGTTGCTTGGTGTTCCCGGCAGCAGGAACGCTATCTTCGTGGACTACTCACTATCAGGAGCCATGACACAGGCAGCAGCACTTACTACTCTGTAACGGCAGGGAACAGACAGGGCAGTGACCCTTAATATAAAGCTATAGCAGTGCTTTTGAGTATTGACATTACCAAACTGCTATATTGAGTGGTGGGGGTTCCTCCTCCCCTCTGGGTTCTCACATGGTGGAGCTGAGTTTTTCAGTGCCTTAACTTTCTGTATCTATTAGATCCTATTCTATAGGGGGTGTGTGCAGTTGTGCAAGTAGGACTGGTAAAGGTATTGGCCTGGTGATGAGCAGTGCCTGGTTTCCTCCAAACATGATGCCTGGCATTCATGCCAAAGAGTTCAATCTTTGTCTCATCAGACCAGAGAATTGTTTCTCGTGGTCTGAGTCAATCAGGTGTGTTTTGGCAAACTCCAGACAGGCTGCCATGTGCTTTACTAAGGAGTAGCTTCTGTCTGGCCACTCTCCCATACAGGCCTGGATGGTGGATTGCTGCAGAGATGGTTGTCCTTCTGGAAGTTTCTCCTCTCCACAGAGGAATGCTGTAGCTCTGACTGTGACTATTGAGTTCTTGGTCAACTCCCTAACTAGGGCCCTTCTCCCCAATCGCTCAGTTTATTTGGCTGGCCAGCTCTAGGAAGAGTCCTGGTGGTTCCATTTATGGATGATGGAGGCCACTGTGCTCATTGGGCCCTTCAAAGCAACAGATATTTCTCTTATGTCCTAGAGGATGCTGGGGTTCACATTAGTAGCATGGGGTATAGATGGGGTCCCTTGGGAATCATGGGTGCATCGAGACAATCCTGTCTGAGGTCTAAAGACAATTCCTTTGACTTCATGCTTGGGGGGTAAATTTACTAAGATGGGAGTTCTCTTTAAGATTGGAATTGCCCATAGCAACCAGTCAGATTCCAGGTATTATATTCTAGAACACAGGTTCTCAAACTCAGTCCTCAGGACCCCACACAGTGCATGTTTTGCAGGTAACCCAGCAGGTGCACAGGTGTATTAATTACTCAGACACATTTTAAAAGGTCCACAGGTGGAGCTAATTTCATTTGCGAGTCTGTGAGGAGACCTGGAAAACATGCACTGTGTGGGGTCCTGAGGACCGAGTTTGAGAACCTGTGTTCTAGAAGGTGCTAGATAAATGAGAAGTAGAATCTGGTTGCTATGGGCAACATCCCATCTTAAATAGAATTCCCATCTTAGTAAATTTTCCTCCTGGTTTGTGCTCACATGCACTGCGGTGTGTGTGTGCGCTTCTCCAAATGTCCAATCAACTGAATTTACTACAGGTGGACTCCAATTAAGCTGTAGGAAAATCTCGGGATGATCAGTGGAAACAGGATACACCTGAGCTCAATTTTGAGCTTCATGGCAAAGGCTGTGAATACTTATGTACATGTTTTTTTTTTTTTTTTTGTTCAGAACAACTTTTCTCTTCATTATGGGGTTTTTGTGTGTCGAATTTTGAGGAGGAAAAAATGCTTTTATTTCATTTCGGCATAAGGCTGTAACATAAAATGTGGAAAAAGTGAAGCGATGTGAATACTTTCCAGATGCACTATCTATTTGCCAGTTCCTCGATTCTGAGCCTGATGCGATTGAGTCTTTGAAAATTAAGTATAAGGGCCTTGCTATTTTTTTTTGCAGTTGGCTCCATTAGAACCCTTGTGTAGTCTCAGGCCCCGGAGATTTATTAATCTTAATTCTGCTTAGTCTCTCACGGACTTCAGTTTCACTCAAGCAAGTATTTTGTAAAGGGACCTCATGAATTCTGTTATGTAATCCCACCATTTTTTCCTCTCTAGCAAATACTGACAGAATTTGTTTAGTTTTTTTCTTTGTCTTATCAACTTGCCTAACTTGCTTTTTAAGGGTCCTATGTTGTCTTCTCTTTAACCTTTCAATTGATGTACTTAAAGATTTTTAGAATTTTGTTTTGCTTTCGTTAGCATTTTGTGTTTTAGCAGTTCTTGATTTCCCTTTTGCCCTTTTTGTTCCATTCTTTGTAGTAGTGCAAAGACTGCACACTCCCATCTGATTTGAACAATTTAAATGCTTGCCTCTTTTTATTCCTTTCTACCTTTAACACTTTATTAAGCCACATTGGTTTAAACTTGGTAATCTTGCCTTTTTTTCATGGGTATAAACTTACAGTATGTGTTTGTCCAGCAATGTCTTTTTAAAGGTGTCCCAAACTGCAGTGCTTTGACCTTGTCCACTAGCTCACTTCTCCACTCTAAGGAGAGATGTATGAAGTAGTGTTTAATCTCTTGCTGTCACATCTCTTGGGACCACATCGTCAGTGGGGTTAAGTGTGTAACAATTTGTTGGTGTTGTCCACGACAAGCTGGGCTATCCCTGACATGATTGCCTCTGATGTAATGGGTGCATCTGACACTATCGGCGGCTTCTGGAAGGTATTTCTGCTTTAAGAAATATGGGCAGACTTGCTGGAGTTGCAACTGCTTCTGGCAGGCTGTTACATAAAGCACCTGGTATTTAAAAGCATGGCTACACTCGAGCAGTCTTTTTTATTTATTTTTAGTTTCCATACAATTTGAGGCTGTCTTATGCTCTAGTGCATATCAAAGTCACTGGTAACTGCAGCCATGCGTTTATCTATCTTTGATTTGATGATTGTGTCACTTCACTAATGGGATGTTTTTAAAATTGTTTTTAGGTAACAAAGGTTCTTGGAAGAACTGGATCTCAAGGCCAGTGTACTCAGGTAAGGTTTAATGTTGAGGCTGAGCTTGTTTTTATTAGTGATTGGTCACATCACACTCTAGAATATTATCCCTATATCTTTTTATTGCTTTTACTAAAACGTCAGTTCATTCTATGTGTATGATTTTCAGCGATTGGTTGAAAAGGTATTTTAAATTGATCTTGCTTTGCCTATTTCTCAGCTTATTTAAAATTGAGGCCATATTCAAATGAGGTATTTTTCACACCCAATAGGATTTCTTCAGCTGCCTTAACACTGACACTCACGACTGAGATTGGATACATATGAATTGTGTTCTTCCTAGGAATTTTTGAGGGCAGGGTGCTAGTCTGTGGGGGCACTTGTGCATGCTTCTGAAAATGGGGTGTGACTATGCAAATTGTTGGTGGCGTCACTAAAGGGGGTGTCTAGCACCTGCAGAGGTGCTGAGCTTCCCCCAAGCGCTCTCGTGTAACATGAATAGATCCTGTGCGCAATAGATGCTGTACTATGGAGCCTGTCACCCGGCTCCATAGCCCTGCACGCTAATATGGACAAGATTGTCCATATTGGCCAGCATGTTTAAACGAGCCGGCACCAGCAATGAATGAGCGTGGGTCCGCGCACTTTATCGCTGGTCCCTACACACTGAAAGATATGAATGGTATCTTGTTCACATCTTTCACTGGGATCAACCAGTGTGTAGGGCCCTTTACAAAGCCTCAGCATGTATTGTCAAAATATTATGCAGTTCTTTCCAGAGTAACTAATCATTCACATGCAGCACCTCTCCCATTGGAGCATAGTTTTGATACTTATCACATGCAATAAAGTCCATACTTGTCAACAGAATTCTAAAGCTGTTTTTCAAAATATATTGGAATAAATGAATCCCTTTCCTATACAGGTTCGTGTTGAGTTTATGGATGACAGCAACCGTTCCATTATAAGAAATGTAAAAGGTCCAGTTCGAGAGGGAGATGTTCTCACATTGCTGGAATCTGAACGTGAAGCTAGAAGACTGCGCTAGTATGTGTTTTAGGTAAAACTTCTATCAATTAGCTTTTTTCAGTCATAGTTTCTGTAGTAAAACTTTCAGCAAGTCTTCCTTGCATGTGTGCAAAACTTTATTAACAATTGTCCTGATCATTATCAGGCAATATAAAGTCGCATGTGGTGGTGGTTTCCCCCCCCCCCCCCAGCTATTCAATAAATTCTTCAAAGGAACAGCTGTCGTGGTAACACAATGTTCCTGTGAAGTTCTAGACCAGGCCCAGCCACAGTTCTGCTATTGGGGAATGTTAAACTGGCAAGGCATACTGGGATATGTAGTTTTACAATAGCTAGAGAGCCACAGGCTAGCCAGGCATGTTCTAGAATGCTTTGTTATTGGAAATCCAATAACAAAACTTTCTATTGGTTCTGTGCTTGCTTAGTCATGCTCTTAACAATGTGAAAAGCCTCCTATTTGCATTGTAGTCTTCAGTGTGACTATTCAGCAATTGTTTGCCTCCTAAAAGTGTGTACATTTCTTAAAATGTATACGCTTACTAAACCATAAATGTGTGCAGAAGAAGCCAATGTATGCATTTTAAACAATTTATACTCTTGGGTGGTTGGAGCTGGACATACAATTGCAGCTCCTTTCAAGATCCTGTAGGGACTGATGGGAAAATTAAAAAAAAAAAAACTGCAGGGACAGAGGGGAAAACAATTTTCTCTATAAAACGCCATTCTAAAATGGTGTTATATAAAGTAAACTTGGCATCTAACGTTTTGATGCTTGCTGAATAGCATAAAACTGTAAACCACAATAGAGATCAATGTATTGAATGCTACTGTGATATGGGTATGAGTGGAGAAGATGTTATCTTCTGTTTCCCATGTCTGCAGAACTTTTGCGTTTAAAAATGTGGAAACACTGCTTTCTCAACTTAAGAATGAACATCCTGAATAGCTTGTTAGTTAATAAATAAAAAATAATAATTAATAGTTTGAGTATCCCATATCCAAATATTCCGAAATACAGTATATTCCGAAATATGGAATTTTTTGAGTGAGTGAAAAAGTGAAACCTTTGTTTTCTGATGGCTCAGTGTACAAAAACTTTGTTTAATACACATAGTTATTAAAAATATTGTATTAAATGTCCTTCAGGCTGTGTATAAGGTGTATATGAAACATAAATGAATTGTGTGAATGTACACACACTTTGTTTAATGCACAAAGTTATAAAAAATATTGGTTAAAATTACCTTCAGGCTGTGTGTATAAGGTGTATATGTAACATAAATGTATTCTGTGCTTAGACTTGGGTCCCATCACCATGATATCTCATTATGGTATGCAATTATTCCAAAATACGGAATAATCCAATATCCAAAATACTTCTGGTCCCAAGCATTTTGGATAAGGGATACTCAACCTGTATATTCTTCGGGGCCCATGGTCTCCACAGGGTTAACCTTGGGTATGGCTGGTGGAGGCAAGGACTGGCAGAGCACAATAAAGCTTTGTGAGCATCCCAGGATGCACTGGGCTCCTCTCCCCCCTCATACCCTACCCCCATGCTCAGGTACTTCAGTGTGACCAGCTCCTGCTGGCACCAAAAACTGAACAGGGGCTGCACACTGCAGCTCAAGCTTTTGGTTTTATTTCTCTATCGTCCTAGTGGATGCTGGGGTTCCTGAAAGGACCATGGGGAATAAGCGGCTCCGCAGGAGACAGGGCACAAAAAGTAAAGCTTTTCCAGATCAGGTGGTGTGCACTGGCTCCTCCCCCTATGACCCTCCTCCAGACTCCAGTTAGATTTTTGTGCCCGGCCGAGAAGGGTGCAATCTAGGTGGCTCTCCTAAAGAGCTGCTTAGAGAAAGTTTAGCTTAGGTTTTTTATTTTACAGTGAGTCCTGCTGGCAACAGGATCACTGCAACGAGGGACTGAGGGGAGAAGAAGTGAACTCACCTGCGTGCAGGATGGATTGGCTTCTTGGCTACTGGACATTAGCTCCAGAGGGACGATCACAGGTACAGCCTGGATGGTCACCGGAGCCGCGCCGCCGGCCCCCTTGCAGATGCTGAAGTTAGAAGAGGTCCAGAATCGGCGGCTGAAGACTCTGACAGTCTTCTAAAGGTAGCGCACAGCACTGCAGCTGTGCGCCATTTTCCTCTCAGCACACTTCACACGCTGTCACTGAGGGTGCAGGGCGCTGGGGGGGGGCGCCCTGGGAAGCAAATGTAAACCTATATACTGGCTAAAAATACCTCACATATAGCCCCCAGAGGCTATATGGAGATATTTAACCCCTGCCAAACTTCACTAAAGAGCGGGAGACGAGCCCGCCGTAAAAGGGGCGGGGCCTATCTCCTCAGCACACAGCGCCATTTTTTCTCTCACAGAAAGGCTGGAGAGAAGGCTCCCAGGCTCTCCCCTGCACTACAGAAACAGGGTTTAAACAGAGAGGGGGGGCACAAATTGGCGATATAAATATATATATAAAGATGCTATTAGGGAGAAACACTTATATAAGGTTGTCCCTATGTAATTATAGCGTTTTTTGGTGTGTGCTGGCAAACTCTCCCTCTGTCTCTCCAAAGGGCTAGTGGGGTCCTGTCCTCTGTCAGAGCATTCCAGGTGTGTGTGCTGTGTGTCGGTACGTGTGTGTCGACATGTATGAGGACGATGCTGGAGGAGGCGGAGAAATTGCCTGTAATGGTGTTGTCACTCTCTAGGGAGTCGACACCGGAATGGATGGCTTATTTAGGGAATTACGTGAGAATGTCAACACGCTGCAAGGTCGGTTGACGACATGAGACGACCGACAAACAATTAGTAACGGTCCAGGCGTCTCAGAAACACCGTCAGGGGTTTTTTATAAAAAACGCCCATTTACCTCAGTCGGTCGACACAGACACGGACACTGAATCCAGTGTCGACGGTGAATAAACAAACGTATTCCTCATTAGGGCCACACGTTAAGGGCAATGAAGGAGCTGTTACATATTTCTGATACTACAAGTACCACAGAAAAGGGTATTATGTGGAAGTGAAAAAACTACCTGTAGTTTTTCCTGAATCAGATAAAATAAAATGAAGTGTGTGATGATGCGTGGGTTTACCCCGATAGCAAATATTGGCGTTATACCTTTTCCCGCCAGAAGTTAGGGCGCGTTGGGAAGCACCCATTAGGGTGGATAAGGCGCTCACACACTTATCAAGTGGCGTTACCGTCTCCAAATACGGCCGCCCTCAAGGAGCCAGCTGATAGGCAGCTGGAAAAATATCCTAAAAAGTATATACACACAGACGGTGGTTATACTGCGACCAGCGATCGCCATCAGCCTGGAGATGCAGTGCTGGGTTGGCTTGGTCGAATTCCCTGACTAAAAATATTTTATTGATATAGAGCATTTAATAGGATGCATTCTATATATATATATATATATATATATATGTATGCGAGATGCACAGAGGGATATTTGCACTCTGGCATCAAGATAAGTGCGTTGTCCATATCTCCCAGAAGATGTCATGGACACGACAGTGGTCAGGTGATACAGATCCCATACGGCACATGGAAGTATTGCCGTATAAAGGGAAGGAGTTATTTGGGGTCGGTCCGTCGGACCTGGGGGCCACGGCCACAGCTGGGAAATCCAACCTTTTTACCCCAAGTTACATCTCAGCAAAAAAAGACACTGTCTTTTCAGCCTCAATCCTTCCGTTCCCATGTGGGCAAGCGGGCAAAAGGCCAGTCATATCTGCCCAGACATAGAGGAAAGGGAAGTAGACTGCAGCAGGCAGCCCCTTCCCAGGAAAAGAAGCCCTCCACCAGTGGGGGGGTAGTCTCAAGAGTCTCAGCGCGCAGTGGGATCACTCGCAAGTTGACCCCTAGATCATACAAGTATTATCCCAGGGGTACAGATTGGAGAGTCGAGACATTTTTTCCTCGCAGGTTCCTGAAGCCTGCTTTACCAACGGCTCCCTCCGACAAGGAGGCAGTATTGGGAAAAAATTCACAAGCTGTATTTCCAGCAGGTGATAATCAAAGTACCCCTCCTACAACAAGGAAAAGGGTATTAGTCCTCCACACTATATTGTGGTACTGAAGCCAGACGGCTTGGTGAGACATAGTCTAAATCTGAAATCTTTGAACACTTGCATAAAAAGGTTCAAATCAAGATGGAGTCACTCAGAGCAGTGATAGAGAACCGGAAAAAAGGGGACTATATGGTGTCCCTGGACATCAAGGATTACCTCCATGTCCAAATTTGCCCTTCTCAACAAGGGTACCTCTGGTTCGGGATACAGAACTGTCAATATCAGTTTCAGACGCTGCCGTTGAATTATCCACGGCACCCCGGGCCTTTACCAAGGTAATGGCCGAAAAGATGATTCTTAAAAGAAGAAAGGCATCTAAATTATCCCTTACTTGGACGATATCCTGAAAGGGACAAGTTTCCAGAGAACAGTTGGAGGTCGGAAAAGAACTATCTAAAGTAGTTCTACGACAGCACGAGTGGATTCTAAATATTCCAAAAATCGCAGCTGTTTTCCGATGATACGTCTGCTGTTCCTAGGAATGATTCTGGGCATAGTCCAGAAAGAGGTATTTCTCCTGGAGGGGAAAGCCAGGGAGTTATCCGACCTAGTCAGAAACCTCCTAAATCCAGGCCAAGTATCAGTGCATCAATGCACAGGAGTCCTGGGGAAAATGGTGGCTTCTTACGAAGCGATTCCATTCGGCAGATCTCACGCAAAAACTTTTCAGGGGGATTTGCTGGACGAATGGTCCGGATCGCATTTTCAGATGCATCAGCGGATAACCCTGTCTCCAAGGACAAGGGTGTCTCTTCTGTGGGGGCTGCAGAGTGCTCATCTTCTAGAGGGCAGCACATTCAGCATTCAGGACTGTGTTCTGGTGACCACGGATGCCAGCCTGAGAGGCTGGGGAACAGTCACACAAGGAAGAAATTTCCAAGGAAGTGTGGTCAAGTCTGGAGATTTCTCTCCACATGAATATACTGGAGCTAAGGGCAATTTACGATGCTCTGAGCCTAGGAAGACCTCTGCTTCAAAGTCAACCGGTGCTGATCCAGTAGGACATCATCATGGCAGTCGCCCACGTAAACAGACGGGGCGGCACAAGAAGCAGGAGGGCAATGACAGCAAGGATTCTTCGCTGGGCGAAAGATCATGTGATAACACTGTCAGCAGTGTTCATTCCGGGAGTGGACAACTAGGAAGATTTCCTCAGCATAAATGAATTCCACCCGGAAAAGTGGGAACTTCATCTGGAAGTTTCCACATGTTTGTAAACCGTTGGGAAAGACCAAAGGTGGTTATGATGGCGTCCCACATGAAGCGCCAGGTCTAGAGACCCTCAGGCAATAGCTGGGACGCTCTGGTAACACCGTGGGTGTACCAGTCGGTGTATGTGTTCCCTCCTCGGCCTTTCATACCCAGTGTATGGAGAATGATAGGAAGGAGAGGAGTAAGAACTATACTCGGGGTTCCGGTTTGGGCCAAGAAGAACTTGGTACCCGGAACTTCAAGAGATACTAGAAAGGATCTTGATTCAGCAAGAATCATGTCTGTTCCATGACTTACCGCAGCTGCGTTGACGCCAGGGCGGGTGAACGCCGGATCCTAAGGGAAAAAGGCATTCCGGAAGAGGTCATCCCTACCCTGGTCAGAGCCAGGAAGGAGGTGACCGCACAACATTATCACCGCTTAGGTGAAAATATGTTCCATGGTGTGAGGCCAGGAAGGCTCCACGGAAGAATTTCAACTAGGTTAATTCCTACATTTCCTGCAAGCAGGAGTGTATATGGGTCTCAAATTGGGGTCCATTAAGGTTCAAATTTCGACCGGTCGATTTTCTTCCAGAAAGAAATTGGCTTCAGTTCCTGAAGTCCAGAAGTTGTTAAGGGAGTACTGCATATACAACCCCTTTTTGATGTCTCCAGTGGCACTGGGCGATCTCAACGTAGTTTGGGATTCCTAAAATCACATTGTTTTAAACAACTCAAATCTGTGGATTTGATATATCTCACATGGAAAGTGACCATGCTGTTGGTCCTGGCCTCGGCCAGGCGAGTGTCAGAATTGGCGGCTTTATCTCACAAAGCCATATCTGATTGTCCATTCGGACAGAGCAAAGCTGTGGACTCGTCCCCAGTTTCTCCCTAAGGTGGTGTCAGCGTTTCACCTGAACCAGCTTATTGTGGTGCCTGCGGCTACTAGGGACTTGGAGGACTCCAAGTTGCTGGATGTTGTCAGGACCCTGAAAATATAGTTCCAGGTCGGCTGGAGTCAGGAAATCTGACTTGCTGTTTATCCTGTATGCACCCAACAAGCTGGGTGCTCCTGCTTCTAAGCAGACTATTGCTCGTTGGATTTGTAGTACAATTCAGCTTGCACATTCTGTGGCAGGCTTGCCACAGCAAAAAATATGTAAATGCCCATTCCACAAGGAAGGTGGGCTCATCTTGGGCGGCTGCCCGAGGGGTCTCGGCATTACAACTCTGCCGAGCAGCTACGTGGTCGGGGGAGAACACGTTTGTAAAATTTTACAAATTTGATACCCTGGCAAAAGAGGACCTGGAGTTCTCTCATTCGGTGCTGCAGAGTCATCCGCACTCTCCCGCCCGTTTGGGAGCTTTGGTATAATCCCCATGGTCCTTTCAGGAACCCCAGCATCCACTAGGACGATAGAGAAAATAAGAATTTACTTACCGATAATTCTATTTCTCGGAGTCCGTAGTGGATGCTGGGCGCCCATCCCAAGTGCGGATTATTCTGCAATACTTGTACATAGTTATTGTTACAAAAATCGGGTTATTGTTGTAGGAAGCAGTCTTTCAGAGGCTCCCTTTGTTATCATACTGTTAACTGGGTTTAGATCACAAGTTGTACGGTGTGATTGGTGTGGCTGGTATGAGTCTTACCCGGGATTCAAAATCCTCCCTTATTGTGTACGCTCGTCCGGGCACAGTACCTAACTGGAGTCTGGAGGAGGGTCATAGGGGGAGGAGCCAGTGCACACCACCTGATCTGGAAAAGCTTTACTTTTTGTGCCCTGTCTCCTGCGGAGCCGCTTATTCCCCATGGTCCTTTCAGGAACCCCAGCATCCACTACGGACTCCGAGAAATAGAATTATCGGTAAGTAAATTCTTATTTTCTCTATTGCTGCATGTTTCTTCTATTGCTGCATGTTTTCAACATCTCTTCACTGTCTTATTGCTTTCCCTTTTCTCAATACCCCTGAAAACTGGTGTATTTTTTGAGTTGAACTTACAACATTGTACTGTACATTGTATATTGTGTGCGCACTGTCATGTTACATGCTGCCCATTGCCATATTTGTGTGTACACGTTTACTGCTATGTTTAAGAAGACTAAAGGTGTATACACAGTATGATAAATTGTAAAAAGTTAGCACATCACACCATGGGGGTAATTCAGAGTTGATCATAGATGTGCTTAACTTGGCACATCTACGATACTTTACTCTGACATGCGGGGGGACGCCCAGCACGGGGCTAGTCCAAACTGCATGTCAGGCCCCCTCTGCACAAGTACAAAGCATCGCACAGCGGCGATTTTGTACTTGATAAGTAGCTCTTTGGTCCTGGTCCTGCACGCTGGCAGGGGGCTACTTGTCACACAGCTACAGAGGCCTGCGTTACTCGGACCATGCCCCCGAAATGGCCAGCGAACGCCTCTGCCTGTCAATCAAGTGGAGGCGATTGCTTGGCTGAGATGCCGGTGACCTCTCTGGCATGCACAATTTTGACTATTACTATACAGTCTAGTTTCTAGTAAAATATAGTCAATATCTGTTTCTGGACTCTGGGGGGTTCAAGGGAAATCGCATAGTCAAAATTGGCACTTACGAAGTCAAAATCTCACCTTAAGACCAAGCAGACAGGGGCTCCTATTTTGGCAGCATGTAAAACCTATAACATGGAGGTTTTACTGCAGGATTTGTAACAGAATGGCTAGTGCACAGCCTGTCTGGATCCTCTCAAACCCCCCACAACTTCAGGAGTAACTCCCATGGGCATCTTTCACTAAATTGCTGACCATATTGTTACCCCACTAGTGCATCCCCTTCAGGGGTATGCCACTGCAGCCCTCAATGGCTCCCCTATGGGATTTCAACAGTCATTACAGCCCATTGATCAGGTAATTGCAGCCTCTCATCCTTACTACATGGTTGGATTCATTCTCTACATCAGGCATTCCCAACCACGGTCCTCAAGGCATACCAACAGTGCAGGTTTTAGTGATATCCAGGCTGCAGCACAGATGGTTAAATCAAAATAACTGAGCTACTAATTAAGTCACCTGTGCTGAAGCCTGGATATCACTAAAACCTGCACTGTTTGTGTGCCTTGAGGACCGTGGTTGGGAATGCCTGCTCTACATCATGGGTTTTCAACCTGCAGCCCTCCAGCTGCAGAGCTATACCTCAGTATGCCCTGCCTTAGTATTAAGATGCATTAATAGCAAAACTGTGGCAGGGCATGCTGGGATGTGTAGTTCCACAACAGCTGGAGGGCCACAGGTTGAAGACCTATGCTCTGCATCTATACAGTGCTTGGCTTCTTCCTCTGCTGCATTTTATAACCTGGTGCGTTTCATAACATGGTGCGTGGTCGGGTCATATTGCCTACATCCTCTACATGTCTAAACGTTCCTAAGTCTACTCCCATTAGTTGCTGCTGATCTTGCAGAGATTTCAGATGCTGAATACCCCTTGGGGTAGGAGGAGCCACCTAAATTTCATGTGGCTGCATTAATTAGGGTGGTTACATTTTCAATTCAGCTGGCATACACTTAACAAGCCCCTGCCAGTAAAGATGTGCAGAAGGTAGTGTTAGCTGAGTTTCTGCACTTGGCCACTTCTCTGAAGCTATGAACGCGGCATGTTAGTTTAAGAAACTTATGGTTCCTAAATAGCTTGGCTCCTTTTACCTGCTACCTGCAGTGGATTGTCCACCTATGGTTGACGCATTTAGTTGACGGTTCCATACTTTCTATCCTGACTGCATCCTCCCTTAAGTAACTGCTCGATGGACAACTGGATAACTGTCTCAAATCTCTGTGCTTCCTTACAGGAGCAACTGCAAGACCTGCTACAGCCTGTGTGGCTAAGGCCATCAAGACTTGTTATCCTCTAAGGCAGGGGTGGGGAACCTGCGGCCCTCCGGCTGTTTAACTACACAACCCATCTTGCCCTGCAACAGTGTTAGCTTCGCCACATGGCAAAAACCGTAGCAGGGCATGCTGGTATGTGTAGTTCAACAGCAGCTGGAGGGCCAAAGGTTCCCCACCCCTGCTCTAAGGTTACAGCGGTTTTTATTGCAGCTCACCGCATTGTGTGGCTCTGCTTGTGAAAAGCTGATTCCGATGCCAAGTTGGCCCTAGGAACCCGACCATACACGTGCATACTCCTTTTTGGACTGGATGGGATTGTAGAGAAACTGACAACCTTGCCTACCCTTGGCATCTTCTGTGCAGCCTTGGACTTCATTCTTTCAGTTCTTTCGTCCACAGTCAAGGCCAAAAGTCAGACCTTAAGAGTACCTTGCACCGTCAAGACCTCCAAAACAAAGCAGGCTTGTGCTGCTAGACCTCAAACTACCAAGCCAAAGGACAAACACTCCGTCTAACGGGGTGGGCCTCCCCCTGGGGGACCCCAGGCTGGGAGGCTGACTTCAGTTCATCCACACATGGCATCAAGTCACAACGGATGCCTATGTCCAAGAAGTCTCACGGGTATGCTTTCCTTCCTGAAGCGTCCTCCCAGACAATACTTCCCTACTACGCATTCAACCGACCCCGGCAAAGCACAGGCGCTGAAAGGTCATGCACTCCTTACTACAATTGGGGGTCATTATTCCTGTTCTGCGGCCACAACTGGATCAAGGGTTCTATTCTACGCTCTTTTTGGTTCAGAGACTAACTGGGCCATCCCATTCTCAATTTGAAATTGCTGAACAGGTACCTCAAGATCCCCAAGTTTTGTATGGATGGGGCCAGGACATTGGATCCAGAAGTGAGCTTTGTGGATGCACTCATAGTCCCATGGGTCTTCCATCTGGCCTATTTCTTCCCTCCAGTGTCTCTCCTTCCCAGAGTACTATGAAAGTTCAAGGAGGACTGTTGCACGATCATACTGAGAGCTCTAGCATGGCCCAGATGGCATTGGTTCACAGATTTGTAAGAACTCTCCATAGATCAGCCCTTTCCTCTCCATCCAGACCTGCTCTTTCAGGGGCCCTGCCTCCAGCTTTGACTGTGTGGCTCTTGAGACATCCCTCCTGAGGGGAAAAGGTTTCTTCAGTGCTGTGGTTCAGACTATGCTTCAGGCTTGGAAGCCAGCCTCTGCCCTCATATTAACGGACCTGGCACTCCTACTTTCAGTGGTGTGCTCATCGTCACTACAGTATGACCATAAGGTTCTCAGGATCCCTAGACTGTTTGCCTTTTCTTTGCCTGGTTACTCTGCAGGTCCAGGTCTGCTTTGTCCATCTGGTTCAAGATAAGACTGGCTCCCTTGCCAGATGTGTACCTTCCTTCAGGGGGTACTCAGGATACAGCCTCCCTTCATTCCTCCGTGGGATCTGTCCTTGGTTCTTTGTGCCTTACAACAGACTCCCTTCTAACCATTGGACACTAAACCTCAAGTGTCTCACCACTAAAACTTTCTGCTAGCTATAGCCTGATATACCCCCTTTCTGATATTCCACCAGGACCAGGCGGTCCTTCAGACCAAATCTGGATACCTACCTAAATTCAGTATCCATTAACTATAACTAATTGTGGTACTGGCCTTCCAGGAACCTGTTCTCTCTCCAGAGGAAGCCTTGTTTGATGTGTTTCATGCTCTCGGGAGCTACATGGACCGTACTAGTTTTGGAAACGGATGCCTTATCTGTGGATTTCACAAGTTGGGCTGGCCTGTCTGTAAGCGAACGGTTGCTCCGTATGACCATCTCGTAGGCTTACATGCAGGCTGAGCTTCCTGTTCAAAGTAGTGTCTGCTCACTCTGGGTCCTTTGTGGGCAGCATGCCGTGAAGTGTCGGCAATTACGCAAGGCTGCTACGTGGTTGTCTGCTCACACTTTTCTTAGGTTCTATGCCTTTAATACGTTTGCTTCTCAGGATCTAACCTTTTACCGCAATGTCCTCCTTTCAGCTTGGGAGCATTACCTCCCTATTACAACTGCTTTGGGACATCCCAAGGTTAACCCTGTGGAGACCCTGGACTCAAAAGAAGTGAAAGCGTTATGTTACCTTCGTTAACTTTTTCTTTGAAGTCCGTGGGATCCACAGTGCGCCTACCCTGATGCACCAAGCTTCAATGGGTTGCTTTTACGGTCACCAGTTCCCTCTTTCTTCTGAGTGATTTTCCTGTGTACCATCCTTCCTTCTCCTCTTGAGCTCCTGCTTTGGGCTTGTTAACTAAAACTGATGTGCTTGTATGAGGGAAGAGGAGCCCAGTGCAGCCTTGGAGGCTCACATAGCTTTATAGATCAGTCCCAGTGCTGGGGTTGACCCTGTGGATCCCATGGACCTCTAAGGAAAAACTAACACAAAGACAAGCTTGACCATAACTCGCTTATTTTAAAATCACAAATATTTTGCAATTAAATGTCTAAGAGTTTAGTGATATCATCGTGTATCACAGTATTGAGGTTAATTAGTGATAAAATGAAAAACAAATCTGCATGTTAATGTATTTTGAATTAATATCCATGCTTTTTCAAATGTACCTGCTTTTAAAAACATTCAAATGGACAGTTTTTATTTGTGGTCTTGGTTTTTGTGGAAGAGCCAAAACTTGCCACACATGTAAACTTTTTACATTTTGACCACTAATAAAAAAATTTGTAAGTTCTATTTAGTAACTTCTAAAAATTGTTTGTTTATTTTTGTTTTTCTTCTCCCTCCAGATCCCTGAAGTTTGTTCTTAAGAGTGGAGTTGGACTTCGGATCAGCTTGCTTTTTTGATAAAAATAAAGATTTGGCAACACAAGTAGTCATGTCAATTTTTAATTTCTTATTCTGTGTCAGATTGTGGAAATTAACCTGTGTTAATCAAAAATTATTATCAATGTTGGACTAAAGGTAACTAAAATATGTAGGTCATGCTTTTGTAGGCATTGTAGTGACACTGAAAAGATCTATTATATTATGGATGACCTTGACAATATGCTTAAATTCAGTCAAGTTGATTGTCTAGTAAGTATGTACGGTGTTGCAAGACTCTGCACTTTTGTTTAACAGCCTCAGCTGTCATGTTTTGAGGATTTCTATCTAGAAGCAAGGTGGTATAATCACTGTCACAGCAATGCAAGTCAAAGATGGCATTAAAGAAAATACCCAAAAATCTGTTGCTGGTACTGCAGATGTTTATATCCCTCCAATTTTTTTTTTTATTTTTTTTTTCTCTTCTCTTCTCTTTTCTTAGGTCCACTGAGACTACCACTTTAAAAAGGCTTTGTAGTATGCTATTTGGAACACTTCACTTTGTTTTTTATTTTATGCAAGCGTTCAGTAATAAATTTACAGTCAGTTGACTTTATTTTTGGCTGGTAGGATCAACTGGAGTAAGAATCACAAAAAAGGATGTAGTTATCATAACATTTGATAACATAAGCAGCTGTTTAAACATAGGATAATTTAGGCCATTTTAATAATTCTACCTCCTTCATCCTGAAATGCATATAGTAACATGTATTTGAGGTTTAGTATGTCTTACTGCTTTTGGAACAGAAACATTTAGCAAAGTTATGTAAGAGTTGGTACATCTTGCCTTGATTCTAGACCTGAATTATCTGCCCACAGTACTAGAACTGGAAAAATTTGCAGGGGTGGGAAAAGGTGAATGAGGAAAGATGAATGAAAGTAGGGGTACATGAAAAGACCAAAGATGAGTGGGGAAGTGACAATTTAGTAAGATGGGGGATAGATGGGAAAGGCACATTGAAGAACTCCTGTAAAGCTGGGCATGATCTTTAGTGGGGTGTGGATCATTACATCAACAATATTTAGGCTGACAGGTCAAAAGGTCGACATGAGCTTTTGGGGTGTTTTCTTTGTAGTGACTGGGAACCCCAGTTAGTGCAGTGTCCTCTTGCATGGCTCGCCATGCTTTGGGCAAGGTGCCTCGCTCTACTCGGCACAGGTTACTGGTCCAATCGTAGTCCACGTGGATTGTTAAGTATGAAAAAGTAAAAAATTAACTTTTTTTTTTTAAACTCCTGTTGACCTTTTGACCTAGACATTGCTGATCTTCAGACCGTATCTCCTATAGTGGCCTGACAAATGATGGCTATAAAATACTAATCCCTCTTAAGCTGGATAAACACTAAAGGCCCCCCATACAGCACGATGTGTCCACAAGGCACATCACAAGTGTCTGGGCTTGAGGGAATTGGCAATTGCATGCAGACTTGCCAATGCTGGGAGGGGTGCATCAGGAAAGGCAGTATGGCATTGTTCTCCACCGCCTCTGATCTTTCTGCATGTTGAGATTACAACAGACCTGCAGATGCATAGTGCATTGTTATCATACCCACGGTTTTTAAATATTTATACATGATGGGGAGAGAGTGGGACACTTTCTTTGTATGCAGATGTAAGATGACTGACAATGGAGAGCAGGTAGCTGTCATTGGGAGGTGTGTACACTAATAATGACAACACTGTGCCCACGAGTGCAGTTACCTTTTGAATTTAAGCTCATGTGGTGGGTCTAGTAGCAGGACCTGCTTGTTCATGTTGGCCTTGCCAGTGGCTGCATGCACAACATCTGTTAGAGCAGGGGTGGCCAATCAGTCAGAGACAAAGAGCCTAAAAAAAAAAATGTGTTAGGTACGTCAAAGAGCCGACATTGAGCCAAAGGTGCACATGCAAAAATGGGGTGCCTTCTAGGCCACGCCCCTAGTATAAAATACATTGAAAAAGCCAGATCCAACATAAAATACATTGAAAAATCTAGGTTCACATGCGTCACTTCAGCCAGCACCCTCCTGTGTCACTTCAGCTAGCACCCAATTCATGCCATTGCAGCAGCCCCTTATGTGTACTCTGTTTGCTGGTGGGTGTCTCATCTCTAGTATCTGGTTCCCTCAGTTCTAAGTCCCTGTAGTGCTGCTGCATGTTTTTCTGGAGAGCAGTGGTTACTGGATCTGTTGTGGTCATGTGCCTTTGTGTGTTAGGAGCCACATTTGAAGAAAGAAAGAGCCGCATGTGGCTCAAGAGCCACAGGCTGGCCACCGCTGTGTTAGAGTGAAGAACAGGAGGCCTTGTATGCAAAGCAATGCAGCAAGCCTGGCAAAGACTGACACCAGGCCCGATGGTGAAGGAGATGCTAAGTAAGTGGATGAATTTGGGTTTTGCTAGGATGGCTCTGCCACCTGTGCAGAGCATGTGGTGAGACCTGATTGCTTGTGATTAGCAGACAATGGTAAATGCTTGATCATTCCTGGAGATAATTATGTATCAGGTGCTGGGGAGGGTACAGACAAACAGACGGGGGGTGGTTTTTAAAATCCCACCCCTACATTTCCCTTCAGTGCACTAAAAAAATTACCTTTAACCATACCTGAACCTATCTGGTAATTGAAATTCAGAGAATTAGTTTACAAACACATGTTTAAGCTGCTGCGCTACTTCCTGGCTTCTCCGATGTCGGCAGTCCTAACACTACGTGATAGTGCCCACATAGGTCCATGTAATTTGTCACAGTAGGCCTCATGATAAAGGCTATTACTAAAACACATCTAGACAGAGCTAACTTACCCAGGAGCCACCCCCAGGATATCCCATTGGCACTACAAGGAACAGCATGCCTTCCAAATACTGCTCCCATTCAATGCCTCTCGCACACAAACAATGGTAAATGCGTGATCATTCCTGGAGATAATTATGTATCCGGTGCTGGAAAGGGTGAGGGGGTGTTTGCAAATCCCACCCCTACATTTCCCTTCAGCACACTAAAAAATTACCTGTAACCATACCTGAACCTATCTGGTAAGCTGCTGTGGTACTTCACGGCTTCTCTGATGTCAGCATGCTGTTCCTTGTAGTACCAATGGGAGATCCTGGGGTGGCTCCTGCGTAAGTTAGCTCTCTGTCTGGATGCGTTTTAGTAATGGCCTTTATCATGATGCCTACTGTGACAAATTACATGGCCCTATGTGGGCACTGCTATTATGTAGTGTTAGGACTGCTGACAACGGAGAAGCCGTGAAGTGGCGCAGCAGCTTAAAGGTGTTTGCAAACGTGTAAACTAATTCTCTGAATTTCTATTACCAGATAGGTTCAGGTATGGTTACAGGTAATTTTTTAGTGCACTGAAGGGAAATGTAGGGGTGGGATTTGCAACCCCCCCCCCCCCCCTCTCTCTGTTTGCTTGTGACTAGCAGCCTGTTCAGAAGCTGTGATTGATGCTAATTTCTCTTATGTCCTAGAGGGTACTGGGGTCCACAATATTACCATGGGGTATAGATGGGTCCACTAGGAGCCATTGGCACTTTAAGAGTTTGAGTGTGGCCTGGCTCCTCCCTCTATGCCCCTCCTATCAGACTCCGTTTAGAAAATGTGCCCGGAGGAGCAGGTCACAGCTAGGAGAGCTTCTTTAGTTTTATTTTTTTCTAAGAGTTATTTAGGCACGGGGAGGCTGCTGGCAACAGCCTCCCTGCTTTGTGGGACGAAGGGGGGGCGGGGGGGGAGCCACGCTCTCCGCTGATAGGACACTGAGTTCCTGAGGGTGATGATCGTTGGCTGACCCAGGCGACTGTTCGCTCCCGCAGCATGCCACCACCCCCTTACAGAGCCAGAAGATTCCGTTGGCGAGTGAGTCACTGCCCCCCCCCCCCCCCCCTGGCAAGCGGGGAGCCGGTGTGAAGATGGCAACAGGGTAGGTGCGCAGTATTAACTGCTCTGGAGGCTCAGCAGTACACAGTGGGGTGCCCTGAGCCAGCGCCTATACCCTACACTGGTCGCAAGCCTGTCAAGGACCTCCAGTTACACTGCCAGCAACAATCCTCAGGCCAGTATAAAAAACTGAAGAGTGGGAAGCAGCGCCGTGTTAAGGGGGCGGCGATTCTCACAGCAGCGTTCAGCGCCATTTTCCTGCCTACAGAGACGCTGACGGGGAGAGCTGTCCCTCCAAGCAACTCAAGCTATCCTGTGTGGTACCAGGGGGTTGTAGAAGGGGAGGGGGGGGGGGGGGCGCGGCAGCTGTGTAAATACTGTGTAGTCTATGAAGGTACACAGTAAGCGCCAGGTAGTGGTAATATAGCTACCTAGGAAAGCGCTGTGTGTGGGTTGGCTCCAATCTCTGTTTCTCTGTGGCAGGCTTGGGGGATACAGACATTTCCCTATGTGGGTGTTTGTTGTCTCACATAGCCGTGTCTAGGGACTCTGTCTTATGCTGCAGAGGACATTTCCTCTCAGGGGGAATCCATTCCATGTGCACAGGAATGTAATGTCTTCTCAGATCCCTATGAATGAGCCTGAGTGGTTAACCTCTATTAAGGGTATGATCTCTCAGATCTCTAATAGGGTAGCTCATACTGAGACTGAAAAATGTTTTAAAGAAATCTGTGACAGTTTGGTGAGGTTCTGTCCCTATTCCTTCAAAATCCCCTGGCATATACCCACAGAAACGTGCACTTGCCAAGATTATGCAAGATTGTTATTATTATCCTTTATTTATATGGCGCCACAAGTGTTCCGCAGCGCCCAATTACAGAGTACATATGCACATAATCAAAACAGGAAACCAGTGACTTACAGTTGATGACAATTTAGGACAAGTACAGGGTAACTAAGCATAACTACACCAGTAAATGACAGAGAAGTTCCAGGTGGCCAAAAAAACTGCTTGATTTGGGCAGTTGAGGATTATTAAAGTAAGAAAAGGATAAGCACATGAGGGAAGAGGGCCCTACTAAGATGACACTGATACCGACACGGCAGACAGTGACGGGGATGTGCTGAGGGGGTGGCATCCCTTGCAAAATGGGTGCAGCTAATGTATGAGGCCATTAGAGATGTGTTAAATATTACTGACATCACCTGAGCAGGTTGAGGAGGCTTACTTCACAGACAATAAGAGCCTCGCTATTCTTCCCTGCGTTTAAAGAATTAAATGCTTTATTTGAAAAATCCTGGGAAAACCCAGAGAAAAAAAAATCCAGATTCCAAAAAGGGTTCTGGTTGCTTTTCCCTTCCCTGAGGAAGACTGGAAAAAATGGGAAAACCCACCCTTAGTTGACGCGTCTGTTTCCAGACTGTTGAAAAAGGTTGTTTTACCTGTCCCTGGATCTACTGCGTTAAAATCCAGCGGATCGTATGATTGACACTACGCTCAAATCCATATACACTGCTTCAGGGGTGGCGTTGAGGCCTACTATTGCCTGCGCATGGATCTCTAAAGCTATAGTAAAGTGGGCAGGCACATTACTAGAGGATTTGGATTCACTGGATAGAAGTGACATTGAATTATTTTTACGTAACATACAGGATTCTGCGGGATTCATGGTGGAATCAATGAAGGACCTGGGTACGCTGACTGCAAGGATATCTTCCATGTCTATCTCAGCTCGCAGGGGACTCTGGCTATGCCAATAGTCTGCAGACGCGGAATCCAGGAGAAGTGTGGAGAACCTACCCTACACAGGTCAGGCTCTATTTGGGTAAGCATTGGATGCGTGGATTTCCACGGCAGCCGCGGGTAAGTTACCTTTTCTTCCCTCAGCTACGCCTTATACGAAGAAACCTTTTTCTTCATCGGCATTGCAGTCCTTTCGGTCAGAAAGAAAGAGACAAAAGTCCAAGCCTCCTACCACCTTTAGAGGTGGGCGGGCAAAATCCAAAAAGCCTGCACCCGCAGGCTTCCAGGACCAGAAGCCTGCTTCTGGTACCTCAAAAGCCTCAGCATGATGGTGGACCACGCAGCCTGGAGGACGGGCTGGTGGGGGCGAGACTCAGACGTTTCAGCCACGTCTGGGTGTCGTCCGGCCTGGATCCCTGGGTACAGGATATTGTGTCCCAGGGGTACAGACTGGAGTTTCAAGAAACCCCACCTCACCGATTCTTCAAATCAGGTTTGCCATCTTTACTGACAGACAGAACTGTCCTACTGGAAGCTATCCAGAAATTGGAAAGGTCAGAGGTCATTGTCCCAGTTCCATCTCATATGCACCACGTGGGTTACTATTCAAACCTTTTTGTGGTACTGAAATCGGATGGTTCGGTCAGACCAATTTTGAACTTGAAATCATTAAACCCTTATCTAAGGAAGTTAAAATTCAAAATGGAGTCTCTGAGAGCTGTGATCTCAGGTCCGGAGGAGGGGGAGTTTCTGGTATCCTTAGATATCAAGGCTGCGTATCTCCACATTCCGATTTGGCCCACGCACCAGGCTTATATCAGATTTGCACTGTTAGACAGTCACTATCCGTTTCAGGCACTGCCATTCGGTCTCTCCACGGCACCGAGGGTGTTCACCAAAGTGATTGCAGAGATGATTGGTCTCCGCAGACAGGGAGTGAACATAATTCCATACCTGGACAATCTGCTGATGAAGGCGTCGTCCAGGGAGAAGCTATTGCAGTACATTGCTCTCACGACTCATCTGCTCAGGGTCCATGGTTGGATCCTGAACCTTCCAAAGTCACATTTGGAGCTGACAAGGAGATTGTCCTTCCTGGGGATGATCCTCGACACGGAAGTGCAGAGGGTGTTTCTACCGGTGGAGAAAGCGTTGGTGATACAATCAATGGTCCGGGATGTCCTGAAGCCAGCCCATGTATCGATTTCATCATTGCATTCGTCTTCTGGGGAAGATGGTTGCCTCTTACGAGGCTCTGTAGTTTGGGAAGTTTCATGCTCGATCCTTCCAATTGGATCTCCTAGACAAGTGGTCGGGTTCTCGTCTACATATGCACCTGAGGATACTTCTGTCGCCGAAATCAAGGAATTTACTCCTCTGGTGGCTACAAATGCCTCACCTTCTGGAGGGCAGCAGGTTCGGGATTCAGGATTGGTGGGCTGGGGTGCAGTCACTCAAGGGGAAACCTTCCAAGGAAGGTGGTCAAGTCTGGAATCCAGTCTTCCAATAAACATTCTGGAACGAAGAGCCATGTACAACGGTCTTCAGCAAGCGGCACATCTTCTGAAAGATCAGGCCATTCAAGTTCAGTCGGACAGTGTGACGACAGTGGTCTACATAAACGGACAAGGCGGAACGAAGAGCAGAGCTGCAATGTCAGAGGTAACAAAAATCGTCCTGTGGGCGGAAAAGCACGTGGTGGCGCTATTCCGGGAGTGGACGACTGGGAAGCGGACTTCCTCAGCAGACACGATCTATCCAGGAGAGTGGGGCCTCCATCCAGAGGTCTTCAGGGAGGTGACAAATCTGTGGGGGTTCCTAAATAGACATGATGGCCTCCGGCCTCAACAAAAAAACTTCAGAGGTATTGCTCCAGGTCAAGAGACCCGCAGGCAGTGGTGGTGGATGCCCTGGTAACTCCGTGGGTGTTCCAGTCTGTGTACGTTCCTTCACTTCCACTAATTCCAAGAATTCTAAAGCTCATAAGGAGAACAGTAGTTAATGCAATCCTCATTACTCTGGACTGGCCAAGAAGGGCTTGGTTCGCGGATCTTCTGGATCTACTGCTGGAAGAGCCAAGGCCTCTTCCGGAGGACCTACTGCAGCAGGGGCTGTTTGCTTGTGAAGACTTACCGCGGCTACATTTGACGGCATGGAGGTTGAACGCCAGCTCTTAGCTTGGAAGGACATTCAGAACAAGGTTATTCCTACCCTGATACAGGCTAGGAAAGGAGTAACGTCTAAATATTACCATCGCATTTGGAATAAGTATGCATCTTGGTGTGAATCCAAGAAGTTTCCTACGGTGGAGTTTCCCCTCTTCCTGCAAGCAGGTGTGGATATGGGCCTGCAGTTGGGATCCGTAAAGGTCCAGATTTTGGCCCTGTGCATTTTCTTCCAGAAACAGTTGGCTTCCCTCCCTGAGGTTCAAACTTTTTTTGAAAGGAGTTCTGCGCATCAAGTCTCCCTTTGTGTCGCCTACGGCACTTTGTGATCTTAACGTGGTGTTGCAGTTCCTCCAATCGGATTGGTTCAAGCCTCTACAGGAGGTTGAGGTTCAGTTTCTCACGTGGAAGGCTGTCACTTTGTTAGCCTTGGCTTCTGCTAGACGTGTGTTGGAGTTGTGGGTTTTGTCTTGTAAAAGCCCCTACTTCATTTTCCATGAAGATAGAGCTGAGCTCCGGACGCATCAGCAGTTCCTTCCGAAGGTTGTCGGCATATCATATCAACCAACCTATTGTGGTGCCAGTTGCTATTGACCTGGCTGCGGTACATAGGCCCACATATTTGCGCAAATGTGTGCTAAGAACTTCAATTATACTCCATGTTAATTGTGAGGGTTTATTTAAATTATTTTTACTATCAGTGTTCTTAGTGCTAAGAGTGTGCATCTGCATCTCTCTTCCCCCAGCATAGTATTAGAAGCCTCAGCATGATAGCACCTCTTGATATCTTTAGTAATGGGATGTGCAATCCAGGTTCCCCCCTTTTTTCCGCTATTGACTCCTCAATTTCATCAAAGTCCTTGGATGTTGTAAGGGCTCTGAAAATCTATGTGAAGAGGACTGCTCGTTACAGAAAGTCGGACTCTTTGTCCTGTATGATCCCAAGAAACTTGGGAGTCCTGCTTCTAAGCAGACTATCTCTCGCTGGATCAGGTTCACTATCCAGCATGCGTATTCTTCGGCAGGATTGCCATGTCCTACATCTGTTAAGACCCACTCTACTCATAAGGTGGGTTCTTTCGGAGCGGCTTCCTGGGGTATCTCGGCTTCACAGCTTCGCCGAGCGTCTACTTGGTCTGGGTCGAACACGTTTGCAAAGTTCTGTAAGTTTGATACTTTGACCAAACTTCAGGTCCTCAGAGGCCAATCAGTTCTGCAGGCACCTCTGTGCTCTCCCTCCCGTTTTGGCATGTTTGGTACATCCCCATGGTACTAATGTGAACCCCAGCATCCTCTAGGACAGGCATTCCCAACCACGGTCCTCAAGGCACACCAGCAGTGCAGGTTTTAGTGATATCCAGGCTGCAGCACAGATGGTTAAATCAAAATTACTGAGCTACTAATTAAGTCACCTGTGCTGCAGCCTGGATATCACTAAAACCTGCACTGTTGGTGTACCTTGAGGACCGTGGTTAGGAATGCCTGCTCTAGGACGTAAGAGAAAATAGGATTTTAAATGTTTACTGGTAAATCCTTTTCTCGTAGTCCGTAGAGGATGCTGGGTGCCCGCCTAGCGCTTCGTGATCCTACAGTGGTTACTTGGTTCAGTACTGTTTTGTTACTTGGTTAAGTAATCTTGTTCAGCCGTTGCTGAGTTTTCAAGCTGGTTAGCTTGGTTTGCCGTGTGTGTGTGTGTGTGCAGTGTTTGGCTATTGTCGGCAGTTTTTGTGTTTTGCACTTTTTAGTAAATTCCCGATTTCTAGCAAATTGCAGGCGTATTTGACCGATGGTGTATTGATTCGTGATTTTTTCCTAGGACTTCCAAAATATTACGAATGCCCTCATCACTGCCGTGATTTTTGCTTAGTAAATTACCGAGATGACACTTTGAAGAAAAAACGGCATCTCGGTCCAAATCGGGATCTTAGTAAATTTACCCCCAAGTTTTTCAGCAGCCTTTACAGGACGCTAAGACCACTGACAAGCCAGTGGCCTAAGGGGTTTCCAGCCCATCTCGGATCATCAGATGGCATCCACAGATGGGTGGATCTGCAATTTTGTGTTCAAGGATACAGTTCGATTGTATTCCACTATTGCGATTGGGCACGACAGGTCTGCCTGGGTCAGAAGACAGGACGGCGGTTCTGCAGACCACGATACAGTCTCTAGTAGATTCAGCAGTTTGCTTCCGGTTCCAGTCACCAACCGAGTCACGGTTATTATTCCAGTTTTTGGTAGTTCCAAAGCCGGATGACTCTGTCAGTCCGATATTAACCCTAAAGTAGCTTAATCAGTAAGTCGCTTACTACAGATTCAAGATGGAATCCCTGCAGTTAGTGACTGCAGGTTCGGATCCCCAGTAATTCAGAATTTCGATGGATCTCAAGAATGCGTACTTACATGCATCAGGACTACTTATGTTTCGCAGTAAAAACCACTATCAATTTCAAGCGCTACCATTTGCCTTCTTATCAGCGCCTCAGGTAGTAACAAAATAATGTCTGTCATGATAGCTCATCTCAGATCCGTGGGGGTGATAACAGTTCCATACTTTGGGGATCTGCTCATCAAAGCGCCGTCTTAAAACTTATCCTGCAACATTCCTTAACGTACAATGTGCTAGTTCAGTTTGGTTGAATTGTCAACCTCAAGAAATCAAGCCTGATTCCGTCACAAAGATTTAATTCCAAGGAATGATTCCGTGGATAAACGGATTTACCTGTCAGAACACAACACACAAAGTGTTCGTCATCAGGTACAGTTAGCACGCAATCCATGGACAGTCTCGGTGCATTTGTGCATTCGACTGTTAGGAAAGAGGGTGGCAGTTTTCGAAGCACTCTAGATCGGAAGATTTCACTCAAATCCTTTTCAACAGGAGGTTCTTGCACAGTGGTCAGGCTCGCATCTACAAATTCATCAGGTAGCGCGGTTGTCTCCAAGGGCCAGAGTATCACTACTCTCGTGGCTCCAAATGCACAATCTCACATCGGCATCTGGAATTGGATATTTCTATCGACGGACGCGAGTCTCAGAGGTTGGGGAGCAGTGGTCCAAAATGGTCAGCTTCGGAGTCCCTAGTCAGACCAAGACAGATTACTGTCAATAAATGTCCTGATTCTCAGGGCAATCACAATGCGCTGCGACAGGCAGTACACATGCTTCAGACTCAGACTGTCCAGGTTCAGTCAGACAACGCAACGGCAGTCACGTACATCAACAAACAAGGAGGAACTCGAAGTCGCATGGGCATGCGGGAAGTTGCTTGAATTCTCAATTGGGCCGAGCATCACCAGGTGATATTGTCGGCAGTGTTCATTCCGGGAGTGGACAACTGGGAAGCGGATTATCTCAGCCGTCAGTATTTTCACCCAGGACAATGGGCATTAAATCCAGAAGTTTCCAGATGTTGGTCCGGTGATGGGGTACCCACAGGTGGATCTGATGGCATCTCGCCAGTTTCATCAAACATCCCAGTATGTGTCCAGAACACGAGAGCCAAAGGCAGTGGCAGTGGATGCTCTCACAGTTACGTGGCCGTACAGCCTCGTGTATCTGTTTCCACCGTTTCTGCTGCTCCCTCTGTCGCTAAAATGGATCAAACAAGAGTCCGCCACAGTCATACTAGTGGCGCCTCATTGGCCTTGATAGCATGGTTTTTGGATCTCCGCGGACTACTCGCAGACGATCCTTGGCCGCTCCCGCTACGTCCGGACCTATTACAACAGGGTCCGTTCCTTTACCCCAATTTGGCGCGACTGCGTTTGACGGGGTGGCTGTTGAGACCGCCCTCCTAAGAAGAGAGGGCATTCCGGAATCGGTTATACCAACCATGTTACGTGCTAGGAAGCCAGTTACGGCAGCTCATTATCACAGAATTTGGCGTGCCTATGTAGGTTGGTGGGAAGTTCGGAAGTTTCCGGCATCATCTTTCAAGTTATTCCGTCTTTTGCTATTTCTACAGACGGGGTTGGATGGAGGACTACGTTTATCTACACTAAAGGTGCAGGTCTCTGCCTTGTCAATTTACTTTCAAAGGCGTTTGGCTCTGTTGCCATCAGTACACACTTTCCTACAAGGTGTCCTCAGAGTATGGACCTCCATTTATTCCACCTACAGCGCCATGGGACTTGAATTTGGTGTTAGATTTGTTACAGTTTTCTATTTTTTCTTGAACCCTTACAACAAGTGGATGTTAAGTTTCTCACTTGAAATACAGTTTTTCTCTTTGCCTTTAGCTTCAGCAAGGCGTGTTTCAAAATTGGGTGACTTGTCATGTAAGCCACCGTATCTGGGGTTTCATGTTGATAGAACGGAACGTCGGACGAATCCTGCTTTCCTACTAAAGATAGTATAATTCTTTCACATCAATCAACCAATCGTAGTTCCTGTGTTATCAAGAACTTCAGCTACTTTGGATGTGGTACACGCACTACGCGTTTATGTAACCCGAACACCATCTGTATGTAAAACAGATACATTGTTTGTTCTCTATGAGGCAGTTAAGATGGCTTGGTCAGTTTCCAAGCAGTCCTCATCCAGATGGATTAAATTGACCATACATCAGGCTTATTTTCATGCTAGGCTACAGCTGCCTACATCAGTTTCAGCTCATTCCACACGTTCAGTGGGAATGTCATGGGCAGCAGGTCTTGGAGTTTCTACGACACAACTTTGACGAGCTGCTACATGGTCATCAGTGTACACGTTTGTGTGCTTTTACAAGTTTGATAAATTTACGGCATCAGCATCTAGCTTTGGCCGCCTAGTGTTGCAGGTGTCAAACAGCTCTCCCACCCAAGGGGGAAACTTTGGTACGTCCCAAGAGTACTCCAGTGACCCCTAGTGGATGAAAAAGAAAATAGGATTTTGGTACTTACCAGATAAATCCTTTTCTTTGAATCCATAGGGGGCACTGGACGCCCACCCAGAGCAGTTTACCTGTCTTGTGGTAAGTTCAGTGGATCTTATGATAACACATTCTCACCGATGGATATACGGTGTTACGGTGATATCTATCATGGTGTCAACTGCTTAGTTATCAGTTACGTTATGTGTCAACTTTAGTGTTGACCGTTATATTATAATTCTCTATGGTTCATCCTCTCTATCGCTCCTGTTCGGCTCAGTAAAAATACTGAAGGCTCTATGGGAGTATGAAGGGGGTGACCAGTTACTAATTTAAATATTTAAATGTGCCATTCCCGGCTACGCCCTGTCCATATCCAAGAGTACTCCAGTGCCCCCTATGTGTCAGGATTCTGATTTTGTCTGTCCCCGGCGGGGGCACTAGTGGGTCAGTGTTGGTGTGACATAATACACGAGGAGACCGAAGAATAGTCCTGCGCATAGGCGCTGATATTTATTATGTCACAGGGATCACAAAGCAATTGAATAACAGGTGCAGTAGAATGCAATTGCAGTGGAATGCAAAACCAGAAATAACAGGAAATAAATATTTCAAAAGTCACTGGTAACTATGATTGAAACAAACAGAACTCCGGTAATTGTAAAAAGCACACAGTCTCAGTATAACTCAGGATGAAATAACTTTGGAAAAACAGAACTCTGATAACTGTACAGTCTCTATGAAGCACAAGTCCAGATAGCCTAACGGGCTTAAGCAGGAGACAGTCTCTAAGCAAATAGATGTTAACTGCTGAGATGCACAGATGGTAACTGATAATGAGTGCACAGGTAGATAATGATAAAACACCTGAGGAGAGTCTCTTACTGCTGGTGGATTGTGGCTGGCTGTGGCTGGAGTTTGTAGTTCCACAGGAACACTGGAACAGGGAGATGACTTGGAGATGCCAGAAATAGAAGACTGCTGGAAACAAAGGCTTGAAGACTGGAACGGAACTGGAACTGCTGGGACCTGTAGTTCCACAGGTCCAATACACAGGGGTATCTCTGCAGACAGATGACTGCAAACAGGAGCCGCCTGTTCACAGAATGTGACGTGTTGTCCAAGGCGATGAGACTGAGCCAGGAACTGGAGTTTATACCCCTTGGTCTGTGAAGATTGGATGTTGCATCTGTGAGAACACACCCCGCTGGATTGGGTGTTCAGATCAGCTGTGAGTTAGCTGAAGCACTGTGTACTCCAGGCTGCAGTAGACTGAAAACTGGAACAGAACTGAACTACTGGAACCTGTAGTTCCACAGTAGTGATGCGATGGAGAATGCAGATTCCTGACACTATGGATTCAAAGAAAAGGATTTATCTGGTAAGTACCAAAATCCTATTTTTAGTGGGTGTACTAACAAAAATAAATGAAGCATGGGAAGAACACAGACTAAGCACATAACTTGTAGGGAGGTAGGTTGAAAATGGTTTCTAACTAAAGTCTTAGTACACCCTAAAACTTCATGTTTCACCTTCATCCACTAGTGGCCACTGGAGTTCCTCTTTACAGTGGGTATAGAAGTGTAGTTACCGGGTGCTGGCTCCTCCCCCTCCTACAAGCCCATTTTAGTTTAGTGCCAGAGGGAGCTGAACATGTTCTAGTTTTCTCCTTAAGGGTAAGAAAAGGTTATTATCTAAATAGAATTACCTGGAGGGGTGTCTGTCCACATCTGATCAGTTTGTGCATGGACCCATGGCTCGGAGACCACTGTCTCTTGGGTACGCCAGACACGTTGCATGCAGCGTAAGTCGGGGTCACCTTGCCTTGACCACCCCCGGCCAGCTTTATGGGCAACATGTGAGTATAATACCTAGTGCCTGATTAGCGGGATGCCAGGTATAAAACATTAGGTCCTTCTGATTTCCTCAGTGGCTGCAGCGCATTTTTAAAATAATGTGCCAGAATGGGTGGGGGCGGAGCTAACTACAGTTCGGCGTGCAGCTCCCACATGCCCTGGCGCAGGAATCCAGAGCTACTGCTGGCAGAGTGCAGGCAGCAGGTTTCTCACTACAAACCCTGTGATAAGTGATCAGACGCTGCCACTAGGGACCGCGCTGATGCTACACAGCAGCGCTGAGAAAAAAGCTTAGATGGACCGTGAGTAAGTGGTGTATAGCAGGTCAGAAGCGTAATTGTGCACAAGTTTCCTCAGTATAATATAACTTGAGTTACAGTAATATTGTGTCTAACGTGTTTTAATATTGCTAACAGTGCTGATATAGGGCAACAGTGTTATTATCTTTCTTCTCTGCCCTTCCCTTCTGCCTATCTTTCTTAAAGCCCCTACACACTGGATGATATATTTCATTATTTTTTTTTTCTCTATCGTCCTAGTGGATGCTGGGGTTCCTGAAAGGACCATGGGGAATAGCGGCTCCGCAGGAGACAGGGCACAAAAAGTAAAGCTTTATGATCAGGTGGTGTGTACTGGCTCCTCCCCCTATGACCCTCCTCCAAGCCTCAGTTAGGTTTTTGTGCCCGTCCGAGAAGGGTGCAATCTAGGTGGCTCTCCTAAAGAGCTGCTTAGAAAAGTTTAGCTTAGGTTTTTTATTTTACAGTGAGTCCTGCTGGCAACAGGATCACTGCAACGAGGGACTTAGGGGAGAAGAAGTGAACTCACCTGCGTGCAGGATGGATTGGCTTCTTTGGCTACTGGACATTAGCTCCAGAGGGACGATCACAGGTACAGCCTGGATGGTCACCGGAGCCTCGCCGCCGGCCCCCTTGCAGATGCTGAAAAGAGAAGAAGGTCCAGAATCGGCGGCAGAAGACTCCTCAGTCTTCTTAAGGTAGCGCACAGCACTGCAGCTGTGCGCCATTGCTCTCAGCACACTTCACACGGCAGTCACTGAGGGTGCAGGGCGCTGGGGGGGGGCGCCCTGGGAAGCAATGTAAACCTATTTTTTGGCATAAAATACCTCACATATAGCCTCTGGGGGCTATATGGAGATATTTAACCCCTGCCAGAATCCGTTAAAGAGCGGGAGACGAGCCCGCCGAAAAAGGGGCGGGGCCTATCTCCTCAGCACACAGCGCCATTTTCCTCACACAGCTCCGCTGGTCAGGAAGGCTCCCAGGCTCTCCCCTGCACTGCACTACAGAAACAGGGTAAAACAAGAGAGGGGGGGCAAAATTGTGGCAAAATTATATATATTAAAGCAGCTATATAGGGAGCACTTATTATAAGGCTATCCCTGTCATATATAGCGCTTTTGGTGTGTGCTGGCAAACTCTCCCTCTGTCTCCCCAAAGGGCTAGTGGGGTCCTGTCTTCTTTAAGAGCATTCCCTGTGTGTCTGCTGTGTGTCGGTACGTGTGTGTCGACATGTATGAGGACGATATTGGTGTGGAGGCGGAGCAATTGCCAAATATGGGGATGTCACCCCCTAGGGAGTCGACACCAGAATGGATGGCTTTATTTATGGAATTACGGGATAGTGTCAACACGCTAAAGCAGTCGTTTGACGACATGAGACGGCCGGACAATCAATCAGCACCTGTCCAGGCGCCTCAAACATCGTCAGGGGCTGTAAAACGCCCGTTACCTCAGTCGGTCGACACGGACCCAGACACAGGCACTGATTCCAGTGGCGACGGTGACGAATCAACCGTATTTTTCAGTAGGGCCACACGTTATATGATTTTGGCAATGAAGGAGGCGTTACATATTGCTGATACTACAGGTACCACAAAACAGGGTATTATGTGGGGTGTGAAAAAACTACCTATAGTTTTTCCTGAATCAGATGAATTAAATGAGGTGTGTGATGAAGCGTGGGTTGCCCCCGATAAAAAACTGCTAATTTCAAAGAAGTTATTGGCTTTATACCCTTTCCCGCCAGAGGTTAGGGCGCGCTGGGAAACACAGAGGGATATTTGCACACTGGCATCACGGGTAAGTGCTATGTCCATTTCGGCCAGAAGAAGTTTATGGACGCGACAGTGGTCAGGTGATGCGGACTCAAAACGGCATATGGAAGTTTTGCCGTATAAAGGGGAGGAGTTATTTGGTGTTGGTCTATCGGATTTGGTGGCCACGGCTACAGCCGGGAAATCCACCTTTTTACCTCAAGTCACTCCCCAACAGAAAAAGACACCGACTTTTCAACCGCAGCCCTTTCGTTCCTTTAAAAACAAGAGAGCAAAGGGATATTCATATCTGCCACGAGGCAGAGGAAGGGGGAAGAGACTGCAACAGGCAGCTCCTTCCCAGGAACAGAAGCCCTCCCCCGCTTCTACAAAAGCCTCAGCATGACGCTGGGGCTTCTCAAGCGGACTCGGGGGCGGTGGGGGGTCGTCTCAAGAATTTCAGCGCGCAGTGGGCTCACTCGCAGGTGGATCCCTGGATCCTGCAGATAATATCTCAGGGTTACAGGTTGGAACTAGAGACGTCTCCACCTCGCCGTTTCCTGAAGTCTGCTTTACCAACGTTCCCCTCCGACAGGGTGACGGTCTTGGAAGCCATTCACAAGCTGTACTCTCAGCAGGTGATAGTCAAGGTACCCCTTTTACAACAAGGAAAGGGGTATTATTCCACTCTATTTGTGGTACCGAAGCCGGATGGCTCGGTAAGACCTATTCTAAATCTGAAATCCTTGAACCTGTACATTAAAAAGTTCAAGTTCAAGATGGAGTCACTCAGAGCGGTGATAGCGAACCTGGAAGAAGGGGACTTTATGGTATCCTTGGACATCAAGGATGCGTATCTCCACGTTCCAATTTACCCCTCACACCAGGGGTACCTCAGGTTCGTCGTACAGAACTGTCACTATCAGTTTCAGACGCTGCCGTTTGGATTGTCCACGGCACCTCGGGTCTTTACCAAGGTAATGGCCGAGATGATGATTCTTCTTCGAAGAAAAGGCGTATTAATTATCCCATACTTGGACGATCTCCTAATAAGGGCAAGGTCCAGAGAACAGCTAGAGATGGGACTAGCACTGTCTCAAGAAGTGCTAAAGCAGCACGGGTGGATTCTGAATATTCCAAAATCCCAGTTAATTCCGACAACACGTCTGCTGTTCCTAGGGATGATTCTGGACACGGTTCAGAAAAAGGTTTTTCTCCCGGAGGAAAAAGCCAAGGAGTTATCCGAGCTTGTCAGGAACCTCCTAAAACCAGGAAAGGTATCTGTACATCAATGCACAAGAGTCCTGGGAAAAATGGTGGCTTCTTACGAAGCAATTCCATTCGGCAGATTCCACGCAAGAGTTTTCCAGAGGGATCTGCTGGACAAATGGTCAGGGTCGCATCTTCAGATGCACCAGCGGATAACCCTGTCTCCAAGGACAAGGGTATCTCTTCTGTGGTGGTTGCAGAGTGCTCATCTATTGGAGGGCCGCAGATTCGGCATACAGGATTGGATCCTGGTGACCACGGACGCCAGCCTGAGAGGCTGGGGAGCAGTCACACAAGGAAGAAACTTCCAGGGCGTGTGGTCGAGCCTGGAAACGTCTCTTCGCATAAACATTCTGGAACTAAGAGCAATCTACAATGCTCTAAGCCAGGCAGAACCTCTGCTTCAAGGAAAACCGGTGTTGATCCAGTCGGACAACATCACGGCAGTCGCCCATGTAAACAGACAGGGCGGCACAAGAAGCAGGAGTGCAATGGCAGAAGCTGCAAGGATTCTTCGCTGGGCGGAGAATCATGTGATAGCACTGTCAGCAGTGTTCATCCCGGGAGTGGACAACTGGGAAGCAGACTTCCTCAGCAGACACGACCTTCACCCGGGAGAGTGGGGACTTCATCCAGAAGTTTTCCACATGCTTGTAACCCGTTGGGAAAGACCAATGGTGGACATGATGGCGTCTCGCCTCAACAAAAAACTGGACAGGTATTGCGCCAGGTCAAGAGATCCGCAGGCAATAGCTGTGGACGCGCTGGTAACGCCTTGGGTGTACCAGTCGGTGTATGTGTTTCCTCCTCTGCCTCTCATACCAAAAGTATTGAGAATTATACGGCAAAGAGGCGTAAGAACGATACTAGTGGCTCCGGATTGGCCAAGAAGGACTTGGTACCCGGAACTTCAAGAGATGATCACGGAGGATCCGTGGCCTCTACCTCTGAGAAGGGACCTGCTTCAGCAGGGTCCCTGTCTGTTTCAAGACTTACCGCGGCTGCGTTTGACGGCATGGCGGTTGAACGCCGGATCCTAAAGGGAAAAGGCATTCCGGAAGAAGTCATTCCTACCTTGATTAAAGCAAGGAAGGAAGTAACCGCGCAACATTATCACCGCATTTGGCGAAAATATGTTGCGTGGTGCGAGGATCGGAGTGCTCCGACGGAGGAATTTCAACTGGGTCGATTCCTACATTTCCTGCAATCAGGATTGTCTATGGGTCTCAAATTGGGATCTATTAAGGTTCAAATTTCGGCCCTGTCGATTTTCTTCCAGAAAGAATTGGCTTCAGTTCCTGAAGTCCAGACTTTTGTTAAGGGAGTACTGCATATACAGCCCCCTGTGGTGCCTCCAGTGGCACCGTGGGATCTCAATGTTGTTTTGGACTTTCTCAAATCTCATTGGTTTGAACCACTAAAAAATGTGGATTTGAAATATCTCACATGGAAAGTGACCATGCTACTAGCCCTGGCTTCGGCCAGGAGAGTGTCAGAACTGGCAGCTTTATCTTACAAAAGCCCATATCTGATTTTCCATTCGGACAGGGCAGAACTGCGGACTCGTCCGCATTTTCTCCCTAAGGTGGTGTCAGCATTTCATCTGAACCAGCCTATTGTTGTGCCTGCGGCTACAAGCGACTTGGAGGACTCCAAGTTGTTGGACGTTGTCAGAGCTTTAAAAATATACATTTCAAGGACAGCTGGAGTCAGGAAATCTGACTCACTGTTTATACTATATGCTCCCAACAAGCTGGGTGCTCCTGCGTCTAAGCAGACTATTGCTCGCTGGATTTGTAGTACGATTCAGCTTGCACATTCTGTGGCAGGCCTGCCACAGCCAAAATCGGTAAATGCCCACTCCACAAGGAAGGTGGGTTCTTCTTGGGCGGCTGCCCGAGGGGTCTCGGCATTACAACTCTGCCGAGCGGCTACGTGGTCGGGGGAGAACACGTTTGTAAAATTCTACAAATTTGATACCCTGGCTAAGGAGGACCTGGAGTTCTCTCATTCGGTGCTGCAGAGTCATCCGCACTCTCCCGCCCGTTTGGGAGCTTTGGTATAATCCCCATGGTCCTTTCAGGAACCCCAGCATCCACTAGGACGATAGAGAAAATAAGAATTTACTTACCGATAATTCTATTTCTCGGAGTCCGTAGTGGATGCTGGGCGCCCATCCCAAGTGCGGATTATCTGCAATAATTGTACATAGTTATTGTTACCTAAATCGGGTTATTATTGTTGTGAGCCATCTTTCAGAGGCTCCTCTGTTATCATACTGTTAACTGGGTTTAGATCACAGGTTGTACGGTGTGATTGGTGTGGCTGGTATGAGTCTTACCCGGGATTCATAAATCCTTCCTTATTGTGTACGCTCGTCCGGGCACAGTATCCTAACTGAGGCTTGGAGGAGGGTCATAGGGGGAGGAGCCAGTACACACCACCTGATCATAAAGCTTTACTTTTTGTGCCCTGTCTCCTGCGGAGCCGCTATTCCCCATGGTCCTTTCAGGAACCCCAGCATCCACTACGGACTCCGAGAAATAGAATTATCGGTAAGTAAATTCTTATTTTTACAATATATCGTTCAGTATGGAGCCACCATCGATGAACAATGTGCGTCCCCGCGCTCGTTCATTGTTGGTCTCCCGTCGTTTGAAAATACAGGTTGATATGGACAACTTGCATGTTCGGGAATGGGGCCAGGTGACGTGGGGAGTGAAAAAAACCTTCACTCCCTTCGTCACCCGCTACTGCAGCTGGTTTCCCGTCGGCCATATCAGCTGTTGGACACCTCAGCCGCAGGTCGCCGAGTGTGTAGGGGGCATTTGTCTCTATTCTAGCACTGGGGTGGATTCAGACCTGATCGCTAGGCTGCCAAAATTGTTTTCCTGCGATCAGATAGTTGCGCCCAAGGGGGGTGTATATTCGCTGTGCGATTGCATGTGTATGCCGAGCAGCTAAAAAACCCTCAGTCATTGGACAGCTTCAAATTTATTTGCACCTCACTTACCAATGAATGATTTGCCCTGTGTGTGCAATCTGTGCGCAGCCCAGGACTTACTCATATTCCTTACAGTATGGGCTGTTTGGAGCCAGAGCTGTCGTCACATACCCTCTCTGAAAACACTGGGAATGCCTGCGTTTTCCCTGACACTCCCAGAAAACAGTCAGTTACCACCCACAAATATCTTCCTCCTGTCAATCAGCATACTAATGGCTGTGCACAACTAAATTGACACAGGAACAGTCATCTAGTTCTTTATACTGTGAATAGTGTATTTCTGACACAGGAGCTCAACACACCGGTTTGGGTGTCTCAGCTCAACACAGTTATGTCTCATTTGACTGGAGAACTAGAAGCCTCTCGTAAAGAGAGGGAGGCTGGTAGGCAGGTAACTGTTCCCTCACCAGATCCTGAGTCAGCCTGGGCTCAAGCCTTAACTAGGTTGGTTGCAGGACTCACTAAGACCCTCTGTAGACCCCCAGGCCTCAAAAAAAGAGGCAGCTACTCTTAGTCCTTCCGTCGGACGGAGGATGAGATAGTGCCCCTTCTAGAGTTCCTTGATTCAGGGGAGGAATAGGTCCCGGAAGAGCCAGAACCAATATCACAGGGCATAGAGACATTAGGGGTAATTCAGAGTTCACGGCAGCAGCAAATTTGTTAGTAGTTGGGCAAAACCATGTGAACAGCAGGTGTGGCAGATATAACATTTGCAGAGAGAGTTAGATTTGGGTGGGTTATATTGTTTCTGTGCAGGGTAATGGGCCCTACATACAGCGCGATCTGCCGCTGAGCTGCCCGATGGCAGCGGCAGGAGGGGGGGGGAGTGAAGTTCCTTCACTCCCCCCGTCACCCGGCTCCATAGCAGTGCAGGCAAATATGGATGAGATCGTCCATATTGGCCTGCATGCACAAGCGACGGGACATCAGCGATGAACGAGCGCGGGGCCGCGCATCGTTCATCGCTGATGCCTCCACACTGAAAGATATGAACGGTATCTCGTTCATTAATGAACGAGATCATTCATATCTTTCATTACTATTGCGCAGTGTGTAGGGCCCTTAAATACTGGCTGCTTTATGTTTACACTGCAATTTAGATTTCACCCCACCCAAATCTAACTCTCTCTGCACATGTTATATCTGCAGGGGAGCTGCAGTGCACATGGGTGGTCATTCCGAGTTGATCGCTCGTTATTTTTTTTCTCGCAACGGAGCGATTAGTTGCTAATGCGCATGCGCAATGTCCGCAGTGCGACTGCGCCAAGTAAATTTGCTATGCAGTTAGGTATTTTACTCACGGCATTACGAGATTGTTTCTTCGTTCTGGTGATCGTAATGTGATTGACAGGAAGTGGGTGTTTCTGGGCGGAAACTGGCCGTTTTATGGGTGTGTTTGAAAAAACGCAAACCGTTTCTGGGAAAAACGCGGGAGTGTCTGGAGAAACGGAGGAGTGTCTGGGCAAACGCTGGGTGTGTTTGTGACGTCAAACCAGGAACGACAAGCTCTGAACTGATCGCACTGGCAGAGTAAGTCTCGAGCTACTCAGAAACTGCACAGAGAAGTCTTTTCGCAATATTGCGAATCTTTCGTTCGCAATTTTGATAAGCTAAGATTCACTCCCAGTAGGCGGCGGCTTAGCGTGTGCAATGCTGCTAAGAGCAGCTTGCAAGCGAACAACTCGGAATGAGGGCCATAGGGGGTAATTCTGAGTTGATCGCAGCAGCAAGTTTGTTAGCAATTGGGCAAAATCATGTGCACTGCAGGGGGGGGGGGGGCAGATATAACAGAGAGAGTTAGATTTGGGTGGGTTATTTTGTTTCTGTGCAGGGTAAATACTGGCTGCTTTATTTTTACACTGCAATTTTAGATTTCAGTTTGAATACACCCCACCCAAATCTAACTCTCTCTCTGCACATGTTATATCTGCCCCTCCTGCAGTGCACATGGTTTTGCCCAACTGCAAACAAAATTGCTGCTGCGATCAACTCAGAATTAGGCCCATGGTTTTGCCCAACTGCTACCAAATTTGCTGCTGGGATGAACTCTGAATTAGGCCCATTGATAACAGCTGTACGCAAGGTTTTAAAAGTAGAAGGTTGGTTTGGTAAAAAAAAAAAACCCGGCAGCCTTTTTTTTTCAGCATCTGAGGAACTGGATTCTATTCTGACCTCTGCATGGGAACACCCAGATCTAAAATTTCAAGTGTCCTATCGACTCTTATCAACCTATCCCTTTCCACAGGATAGTAGATATCATGTGAGAGTCCACCTATGGTGGATTCATCAGTGTCTCGTCTGCCTAAAAAGAGCATACGGCCAGTTCCAGGAGCCATCTCCTTAAAAGAGACATCTGACAGGAAATTGGAAAAACATGCTATAGTTGATTTACACAATTGCAGGAGTCCTGCAATGGTAGGCTGCTGGGTAAATAAGGACATTGAAACCTAGGCTAGGCAGTTAGCTGAAGGTATAAAAGCAGGATTTCCACAAGTGGAACTTATTCCTTTAGCAGAGCACATTGAGGAATCAGCCTCCTATTTGGGGGATGCATCTAAGGAGATATGTACTATTGTGTCCAGGTCCTCCGTGTTAGCAGTGTCAGCCCGCAAAGCTCTCTGGCTATGGCAGTGGCAAGCAGACACCGAATCGAAAAAAAGCTGTGGTAGCTTTGCCTTTTTTGGGAAACGTTCTCTTTGGAGAAGAACTAGTGGATTTTAAAGGCAACTGGGGGTAAGTCTACGTTTCTCCCCTTAGCAGCACCACCCACTAGGAAGACATTTTGGTCCTTTCGGGTCCTGGGAGATCCAGAGGAGGATTAACACTTTCTCGTGGTTTCAGAGGACATGGCAGAGCAACTTAAAGCTCTTCCTTCCAGGACACCAGGTCTGCCACAAAACCTAGCGCATGACGGGTTTCTCTCTCACCTGAGGTTTCCCAGAGTGGGAGACCATCTGCGGGACTTTGCGAATGTCTGGACAGAGACATGCCAAGACGCCTGTGTTCAGGACCTCATCATTCAGGGGCACAAACTCTGTTTTCAGTTCCAACCTCCCCCTTGGTTTTTCACCACAGGTTTGCCAGTTTCCAATGACAGTCGTGTCATCCTCCAGGAGGCTATAGACAAGCGTCTAACAGCAAGGGTTGAGACCAGTACCCAAACATCAACAAAAACGAGTTTTACTCCAGTTTATTTGTGGTGCCGAAGCAGGACGACACATCAGACCCATTCTAAACTTAAAGGATCTCAACTACTCTGAGAATCTTCATGTTCAAGATGGAGTCCCTTCACTCAGTAATTGCAGGGTTGGAGTCAAACGAGTTCTTGGTGTGGTTGGACATAAAGGATACCTACCTGCACACACCCATTTGGACACCACACAAGATGTACCTGCGATTCGCCATTCAAAATTCACCTTACCAATTCCAAGCCTTACCTTTCGACCTGTCATCGGTGCCCAGCGTGTTCACAAAGGTCATGGCGGTAATGATGGTAAGATCACAGGGGATCACGGTCACCCCCTACCTGGACGATTTTCTCTTACAAGCTTCCTCCCGAGACCAATTAATTAAAAACAGGGGTGAAACAGAGGCTCCTCATAAGACATGGGTGCATCCTAAACTTCTCAAAATCTCAGTTACAGCCAACACAGAGACTGCAGTTTTTGGCCATGATTCTGTACACAGCCAGACAAAGGATTTTCCTCCCTCAGGACAAAATCGCAGCCATTCGGGAAATGGTAAGAAACGTACTGCAACACAGACGAGTGTAGGTACACTTATGCATGAGACTTCTAGGGAGGATGCTGGTGGCCTTTGAAGCAATTCCATATGGATGTTTTTATTCAAGACCATTTCAACTGGACCTCCTGTCTCAATGGTTGGTATCCCATTTGTTCCTTCACCAGACAGTGATACTAGCCCCCAGAACTCTGATATCTCTCCTTTGGTGGCTGATCTCACCTCACCTAATTGAGGACAAGAGGTTTGGAGTGTGGGATTGGACTCTCCTCAGCACAGATGCAAGCCTACGAGGATGGGGAGCAGTGACTCAGAACACTCGCTACTTGGGCCGTTGGACTCCACAAGAAACAACACTGCAGATAAACATCCTAGAACTGAGAGCAGTGTTCTGTGTGCTACAGTTAGCACACCATCTGTTGCTGGGCCGAGAAGTCCACGTCCAGTCAAATAATGCTACAATGGTGGTGTACATAAACTGACAAGGCGGCACCAGTAGTTAAGCAGCAATGAGAGCGGTAAGCTGCATACTCCAGTGGGTGGAGGGACATGCCATAGCAATATCTGCAGTATTCTTTCCAGGTGTGGAAAATTAAGAAACCATCTATCTCAGTAGGCAGGATGTCGATCCAGGTGAGTGGGCTCTACATCCTCAAGTGTTTCAACAATTAGACCATCGGTGGGGCCTTCCACAAGTTGAACTCGTGGCATCCAGACAAAAATCACCAATTACCAAGATATTACTCTTGAACAAGGGATCCAGCTGCAGATGCTCTAACTTTTCCACTTTGTCTACCTGTTCCCACCATTTTCTTCTCCTGCGTCGCCTTCAGCGCATCAGAAGAGAAAAGGCCTTAGTTATTGGTGGCCCCAGATTGGCCACGCAGAACTTGGTACTCCAACATTTGGCTGCTTCTAGTAGACGATCTGTGACCCCTACCACTGCAAGACAACCTACTTCAACAAGGTCCTTTCATCTATCCAGACTTCAGGCTAATTCATTTGACGGCGTGGCTGTTAAAAGGGCAATCCTAAGGAGAAAGGGTATTCCGTCGATTGTCATACCTACAATGCTTAAGGCTCGAAAGGAGGTTATTTCAAAACAACTGTCGCATCTGGAAGGTATATATAGCCTGGTGTGAACGTCGGGGAGCATCTCCTATTGTCTTCAAGATGCCTCAACTTCTTCTCTTCCTCCAGACAGGTTTTCTGCTGGATTAAGACTAGGATCTCTGAAGGTGCAGGTCTCTGCATTTATCGTTTTTCTTCCAAAAGAAACTGACATTAATTCTCCAGAAGTTCAGACATTTATTCAGGGAGTTGTCCGTCTACAGTGACCTTTTATTCCACCCACTGCTCCGTTGAATCTGGATATTGTCCTTTAATTTTTACAGTCATTCGTGTTTCAACAGTTGGAAACGTTATTACTCAAGTACCTATCATGGAAAGTAGTAATTCTACTTGCTCTCTCTTCAGCCAGGAGGGTGTTAGAACTTGGAGCTCTCTCCTGTCGTTCTCCATTCTTAATATTCCATAAGGATAGGGCCAAACTCTGCACAAGGATGTCATTCCTTCCAAAGATGGTCTCAGAGTTCCACATTAACCAATCTATCCTGGTACTGGTTCTTCCAGAAGACTCTCCTGCTTCCAAATCCCTAGACGTTGTCAGGGCTCTCAAAATCTATGTGGAAAGAACTGCTTCTTTAAGGGAATCATAGTCATTATTTGTTTTGTATGATATTGCTCGTCCAGGCTGGCCAGCTTAAAAGCAAATGGCGCGATTGATACATTTGATCATCAGACAGGCTTATATAGCCTTATACAGGGAGCCTTCAGCTTCTATAACAGCGCATTCTACATGTTCGGTGGGTACATCGTGGGCAGCTACCCGCATGGTCTCCATGGAGCAAGTTTGCCGGGCGGCCACTTGGTCAGGCCGGCATACTTTTGTTTGGTTCTACTGGTTTGACACATTCGCGGCCTCTGCCTTGCAATATGGCCGTGTTGTTTTAAAGGGTTCGCGACGCATTCCCGCCTGTGATGGGAGCTTTGGGACGTCACCACTGTAAAAAGGAACTCCACTGTCCCCTAGTGAATGAAGGAGAAAACAGGATTTTGGTACTCGCCTATAAATACATTTCTCCGATGCCACAGAGGACAATGGACTGTTCAATCTTGCTGTGATTATCAGTAAGTACCAAAATCCTGTTTTTTCATATCCTCTTGCTGAAGCACAGGCATATTCATTAATGGCTATTCTGCACATTGGTGGTCATTCCGAGTTGTTCGCTCGCTAGCAGTTTTTAGCAGCCGTGCAAATGCTATGCAGAAGTGCGAACGAAAGGATTGCAGAGCGGCTACAAAGTTTTTTTGTGCAGTTTCAGAGTAGGTCAAAACCTACTCCAGTGCTTGCAATCACTTCAGACTAATCAGTTCCTGTTTTGACGTCACAAACACACCCTGCGTTCGCCCAGCCACGCCTGCGTTTTTCCGAACACTCCCTGAAAACGGTCAGTTGACACCCAGAAGCGCCCACTTCATGTCAATCACTCTGCGGCCAGCAGTGCGACTGAAAAGCTTTGCTAGCCCCTGTGTGAAACTACATAGTTCGTTGTACTAGTACGTCACGCGTGTGCATTGCGCCGCATGCGCAGAAGTGCCTTTTTTTGCCTCATCGCTGCACAGCGAACGACTGCAGCTAGCGATCAACTCGGAATGACTACCATTGTACTATTATTGAGGAGCCCAGGAAGAGGCCATTTGTAGGTGGTAACTGACCGTTTACTGGAAGTGTCTGGAAAAACGCATGCGTCCCCAAGTATTTTTAGGGAGGGTGTCTGACGTCCGCTCCGGGTCCGTTCTGAACAGAAGGAGTAAGTCCTGGATACACTGGATTTCTCCGGCAGGGTCCACAGGTTATCCCCAGGATAACAATGGGATATGATGGAGCAACAGCGGATTGGCACCAAACTATCACAAGCTTTCAGGCCTTCCAGGATGCAATGGGCCCATCCATATATCCCCGCCCACTGGCTCAGGCAAATCAGTTTTTTGTGGGGTGTGGCAGGAGCTGGACCATGGTCAGAGGGCTGCTGTTCTATGGCAGCCCTAAGCGTTCTTATTTTATTTTCATAGTCTTACTATGTTTTTGAGCGATCTTTCTTAACAGCGTCTTATACGCATATTGGAAAGAGTCGCTCCAACAACTCTCCACCGGGTCGCAACAACGCTTACCCATGTGTACAGTGCTGTCTTGGCGGGCGTCTGTGTCGGATATACTAGCAGGTCCAGCAGACGTTATCAGGCTGTGGCCGGAGCATGGGGAGAAGGTAAGGCATTGGTTCCCCGTAGTCGGGGAATACGGACACAGCTGCACTGTATTGGAAGGAGACTACCAAACAGGCCTTAGGGATCATAAGGCACCAGGAATAGTACGAGGCTGCAATCCCTAGGGTTGATGTCAGCGGTGGGGAGTTAAACGCTCTCCTGGTCGCCCCTCCCCCCAGTTCATGACCAGTTTCTGAGAGTCTCCCACCATGAACTGTTGCCTCACTTCTGTCTCAGACGCTACCACAAGGGGTCTCGGTTGCAGCATAGGCCGCTTTGTCTGTTCACTAAGCGCTAACGCGAGGAGACCCGGTCGCAATACAGGCGTCTCTATGGCCGGTGCGCCTGTATGCACAGTGCGTCTGTGTTCACTAAAAGTTCCCGGAGTGGCGGTGTACACTAGTAGCGTCTGGATCCACTCAGCATTCGCTAACGTATTGATCGATCTTAGCAGAGAGGTGAGTCTCCCTGTATCCCACTCTACTGAGTACGGGTTATACAGCACTAAATTTCTATCTACTTTTGTCAGTATGAATAGTTAAATTTAAGTGCCTGTTGCATATGAGTCTGTGTACATTACTGTGGTTTTCTTCGCATTGCGTCTGAATACGTTAAAATCTGTATAAAACAGAATTCAGTAATATGTACTCCTACATACTTTAAAATGTGTTTGTAGTTGATTATGTGCTCATATGACTAATATATAACATGTGACTGACTGCTAGTGTGATTGCTGACTTTTATATATGTTTGTCAGTTGGTCTTCTGATCCTCAATGCGGGTGCATGGGTAAGGGTCAGATTGATATCACTTTAGAACGATAAAGTGGTTACAGTCACAAATTGTGCAGTACACTGAAAGTTCTGATTATTTATCATGTCTAAGAGTGGCAAAAGTGACGAGAGTACACTTACAGTAACACCAACACTCATATCTTGTCTTGCAAAAACTGTTATTTTTTCGTGGTTTATGTGTAAAATGATTTGCTTTTCAGCATAATATAAGGCAGATCCCTTATCTACGTCAAGTACAGATAGATCCCCCTTGGGCGATGTTTGCACAGACCTTGCCCAGTATAGCTGAAAGGTTAAAACCTACAGCGTCAATACCAGGAATAGGTTTCACTATTAACCCATACATGCAGCTCTCTACATACATTATTCCCAACAGCTTCTCCAATAAAACAAGCTGATAAACAGAGTGTAAATCATCAACTGCACAGGCTACACATGATTAATCAGGCGATGAAAGCTTTACATACTCTGCTTCGGCATACAAAGAACAGGTAGAGGGTATCAGCTCAGTGAATATAACTGAAATAATGAGAGCAGTAAAGGCCTTTCTGTCCTCAGAGGATCAGCAGAGCCTGTGTTAAAAATAAGGTACCTAAACATCCCAAAAAATAGGACCTCCTCATGGGGGACCCCAGCAGCTGATGGAAATCATGGAAAAGGTTTGGGCTATACCCAATAAGGAATATAGGTTCCCAGTAAATGGGATTCCAAATATCCTTTATCAGCTGGGGACTGTTTAAAAATAGGAAGTGCCTCCTAAAGTAGATACGCATATCATTGATAGTGCGAACATCTATATGGCCTTTGCCGTCAACGTCAAAAGAGGGATGGCTTTCTGAAAACCATATTGTCTCTGTCTGGGGCAGTCATAAGGCCAGCCATGACTTCACCTTGCAATATACAGCCACACCACACTGGATAGGCCCAATCTCACTAGATCTTTTAAGCTAAGCAGTGTTGGGCAAAGTTTAGTTCTTGGATGGGAGACCACCTTGGAATACCAGGTGCTGTGATGTACACGCTGAGGTACTGGAAGACAGGTTTTCAGCGCCTGCAAGGGAGCAAGAATCCCATATAGCTCATATGGACACTAATGTTCTAGGGAATCAGCATTAACAATAGCTGCTCGCAGAGCAGTTTTGCTTACATACATGGAAAGCTGATTCAGAGTCAAAGAAGGTTCTGGAAACTGCCTTTGGCTGGAAGTTTCTGTTTGGGAAGGAGTTAGCAGATATTCTGGAGTCAGAAACAGACTCCAAGAAGGTCACGTTTCCTTCCACATATAACCCCAAAGGTCCGGTTTCAGACTTGTCGGTCATAAAGGAATGTAACAGCCCCAATACAATAAGTTTGGTAAGGCAAAGAAGCAAAGGCAACCAGAGGGCCAGCATCCAAACCAGAGGATAAGCCATCAGCATGATGGTGCGGGCCTCCTTCTGGTGGACCCCAAAAGGATATGGGGCTGACTTCTTCAGTTTGCACAGATCTGGTAGCAGTCTACAAACAGATGCCTGGGTGCAAGAAGCAGTATCTCTAGGTTATGCTTTCACTTCTAGAAGCATCCTCCTCGAAGGTTTTTCTGTTCCAGTCCGTCTCGGGTAGAGGCGAAGGATGGGTTTGCAAGAAGCAGTTCAGAAATTGCTTTTGTCAGGAATAGTCATTCCAGTAACCCCTGCACAATTGGGACAGGGGTTTTTACTCCAACCGGGTTTGGGTTCAGATGGATCCTTTCACCCCATTTTCAAAATACCAAACAGATAAGTTTGGGTACCACGGTTCACATGGAGATGTTGCGCTCCATAGTTTTTGCATGGAGCCATGAGATTACATGGAATCCCTGGATAGTCAGGATCTTACCTACAGATTCTTATAGCACTGTTCCATCAGTGTTATCTCAAGGTTTACCATCCTCCAGCAACATTTTCAGTTCCAAACCTTACTCTTTGGGTTAGCCACAGCCCCCAGAGTATGTACCAAAATTATGATTATGGCAGCTTATTTCCGCAAGAAGGGGATAAGAAAATTGCCATACCTCGACCACTTTTTTTTATCCTGGCACAATCACAGGAAAAGCTTCTGTGCCATCTCCAACAGACAGTGACTTGTCTGCAGAGGCACGGGTGGTTCATAAATTGGGCAAAGTCATCTCTTGTTCCGTCACAACGAATGACTCACTGTGGGGCTGTACTGAATTCAAGTCTGCAGAAAATTGATTACCTCGGAACAAGATATCCAAGGTACAGTCAAGTACTCAGGAGTTGTTACACAGTCAAACAATATCAATCCACACAGCTATGCGACTGATGGGTTTGATGGTGTCAACAATCAACATAGTGGAGTATGAACAATTCCACTCAGGACCTCGGCAGCATCTGATTCTGGCCAGATGGAATGATATACATCAGACAATAAAGAAACACACTATGGTACTTTCACACAAGGTAAGAAAGTCATCAGCCTGGTGGCTACAGACATCCCATCTAGACAAAGGGAGAACCTTTTTGGATATCAGATGGGGGATCCTGACAACAGATGCCAGTCTTCAGGGCTGGGGAGCAGTGTCCGGAAGGTTATGGTTCCAGGGACAATAGACCACAGAAGAAAGTTGCCTGCCAATAAATCTATTAGAACTTCGGGCCATGTACATGGCAATGATTCAGGCAAAGGACACTCTCTTCAAGGAAGACCAGTCCAGATCCGCTTGGACAATTTAACGGCAGGGGCGTACCTCAACCATCAGGGAGGAACGTGCAGCCAAACAGCAATGAAGGAGGTAAGTCACATACTTAAGTGGGCAAAACTCCATCTTCCAGCATTGTCCGCTGTATTCGTCGCGGGAGTCCTAAACTGGGAAGCGTTTTTTCTCAGTCGACACGCCATTCAAGCAAGCGAATGGGCTCTACACCCGGAAGTCTCTCAGACTCTGGTAGACAAGTGGGATTTGCCAGAGATAGATCTCATTGCGTCCTGTCTGAACAACAAAGTGCCCACATACGGGGCAAGAACAAAGGATCCCGGAGCGATCTTTATGGACTCCTTGTCAGTGAAATGGGATTTTCATCTGGCGTATCTATTTCCTCCGATCATCCTGCTACCAGGGTGGTAAGGAAAATAAAAGAAACAAAGGGTGCCGTGATTCTAATAGCTCTGGCTTGGCCCAGAAGGCATTGGTACACAGATCTGCAGAGAATGTCGATGAATGCTCCACTTCTGCTCCATCAACCTCCAGATCTACTAATGCAGGGTCCTTGTTATCACAGGCATCTGGATCAACTATCGTTGATGGCGTGGCTCTTGAAACTACTCTCCTGAAGTCAAGAGGATTCTCGCTACAGGTAATTCAAACAATGCTCAGAGCGAGGAAACCCTCCACAGCTCGCATTTATCACCGAATATGGTAAGTTTATATTCATGGTGCAGGGAAAGAAATATGAACACGAAATCTTTTCAAGTTCCAAGCGTCTTAGATTTCCTTCAGGTGGGAATGGATAAGGGTTTGAAGGTGGCTTCCTTGAGAGTACAAGTATCTGCATTGACTGTATGGTTCCAAAAGAAAACTGCCAATTTACAGGATGTGAGTACTTTTTCCAGAGAATGCTGCGCATTCAACCTCCTTTTGTTCCTCCTACAGTGCATTATGACTTAAGTTTAGTCCTCAAAGCCCTTCAAGTTGCTTCGTTTGAACCACTTAATAAAGTGGATCTTAAATGGTTGACAGCTAAAGTTCTCTTTCTACTGACTATGCATCAGCTAGAAGAGTGTCAGATTTATGAGCGCTGTCATGTTCTCTTTTTCAGATTTTTTTTTATTTTTTATCCAGGTAAAGCAGTTCTTAGAACTAGGTCTGGCTATCTTCCTAAGGTGGTGTCTAAATTCCACCTTAATGAAGAAATTGTAGTCCTTGTTTTCTCAGGTATTGGGACTTTCTGCGGGAGATGCGTCACGGGACGTAGGCCGAGCATTAAGGATCTACGTGGATCCACCAGTGCCATCAGAAAGACAGATTCTCTCTTCATTTTCTACGGAATTCACAAGAGAGGATGGCCTGCTAATAAATAGACGCTGGCTAAAGGGCTTCGAATTACTATTTCGTAAGCATATTCTCAAGCGGATCTCTAATGTCTCTGTTCACTCTACTTGTAAGGTAGGTCCTTCATAGGCAGCACTACATGGTGCTTCAGCAGAACAGATATGTAAGGCAGTCACATAGTCTTCCATTAACACATTCATTAGACGTTATGCTTGGATACTTTTACCTCTCATGACGCTGAATTCGGACGTAAGGTTCTCCTGTTCAATCAAGAGCGTCCCCAATACTAAAATGCTTTGGGAAATCCCATTGTTATCCTGTGGATAACCTGTGGACCCTGCCGGAGAAATATACGTTATGGTAAAAACTTACTGTTGATAACGGTATTTCTCCTAAGTCCACAAGTTCCACAGAGATCCCACCCTGACGCACCTGATTAGAGGGTCTTTCTACTCACTAACCTCTTCCTTCTTGTACGGAAGGGTGTTTATTTGTGTTCTTCTCGCCTGATTAGGGCTCTACATGATGCTCCTGCTTAGATGCTTTGTAATCCAACTGATTTGCCTGAGCCAGTGGGCGGGGAAATATGGACGGGCCAGTTGCATCCTGGGAGGCCTGAAAGCTTGTGATCATTTGGTGCCAATCTGCTATCACTCCATCATATCCATTGTCATCCTGTGGAACCTGTGGATATCAATGGTAAGTTCTTACCATAACGTATATTTTTTGCAGCTCAGCGTACACATGTGATCGCACACTTCCACAGCGAATTTCCACTCCCCCCTGTGGGGCGGCGACTATCTGAACGCAGGACAGCAAAGTTAACAGCCCAGCGATCAGGTCTGAATCACCACCTTTGACTACACTGGTTGTCTTAAAGAAGTTTTATTCTTCGGGCTCCATGATTTCCACAGGGTTAACATTGGGCTAGGATCTGGTGGAGACCAGGACTGGCAACGAAAAATAAAGCTTTGTGAGCCTCCCAGGATGCACTGGGCTCCTCTCCCTCCATACCCCACCCCCATGCTCCGGCACTTCAGTTGTTTTTGGTGTCAGTATGAAGCTGGTCTCACTGAACAAACAAAAATACAGAAATTCCCCTAACGGCGCCAGCAAACAATATAAATATATATATATATATATATATATATAAAATACACACACACACACACACTCACTCACTTTTCACAGCAGGATGAAAAGATAATGGAACAGCACTCACATTTAAGCAGGGTTTATTGGTCCAACACCATAACACAGTAATAATCAGCGGCGGCCCGACGACCGTTTCAACCACACTGCTGTGGTTTTCCTCAGGGGCTAAAAGAGACTCATCACCAGGTGTGCTTATTTATAGAAAAAAAAGGCTCTAAAACAGTCAAACTACTTCCCATGTCACCAGCATGACTCGGAGCTGTCCACGCTACCATTGGTCCAAATGTTGTGACAGTGTGGGCGGAGACCAAAATGTAAACAAATCCGCCCTCCGCCTTAAACACCAGGGCCAATAGTTACTAAAAAATCGAGTTTGTCCGATTTGTGTTTTTTTTTCTAAGTCCCAATCCGGGAATTCACTAAGCACCAATCTCGGCAGTGTTTGGACTATTCGTAATGGTTTGAATGTCAACGTTCACAAATACGAATGAATAGACCATCGGTCAAACGCGGCTGTTATTACATAGAAAACGGGAATTCACTATTCATTCGTATTTGGGTGTTAGTCTCTGAGTGCTCAAATGCGGTCGTATTTTTTTGCGATTCGTTATTATAAGCGGCAAAAAAATAGACCTACTTTTTTCAGTCGTGTTTACATGTGTTGCAAATAAAAAAATCACTCACACCTGAATTAGGATGCCTATAAAAGGATGTTAGGCCCATTTCAATACACCTACACTCAGAAATGGCAGCAGGACTGTGGGCCAGTGATCTTTTGTGTGCTGTGGGATTCCTCAGACTCAGACATCAGCCTGTAAGTAACCAGGGCCAAGAAACTGAAAATGGTCAGCAGGTTGTACAGGTTCCGCGGAGGCTGCGCAGGCCTCGTTTTTTTAGGGGGTGTTTAAACTTGAACGCATTGTCCGATGATAAGGTCATACAGATGTTCCATCTAAATCGTAACAACATTTTCCGTCTGTATGACCTTGTCAAACTGGGCCTAGACCCTGAGACAGCACGCTCTCGCTCTGTCTCAGGCCTGCACAAACTCCTGGCTGTGTTGCACTTTATGGCTACTGGTAGCTTTCAGACTGTGTCTGGGGATGTCATAGGAATCTCACAGCCCTCATTTTCCAGAATCTTAACACAGGTGATGTATACCTAACTACCTCTTCTGTTTTGTGTTTGTTTTAATTTCTCGGTGGCCAGTTCTGTCCTAAAATCTCATGTTTATTGTTCTTTTTAATATACACACAGGTGTTGGCTGTTTTGCAGCCCCACATCGAGGCCTCAATCTGCTTCCCTACCAAGGAGTCTCAGTGGCATGCCGTCAGGGTAGATTTCTATGAGCCGGCTGGCATGCCCAATGTGCTTGGAGCCATAGATTGCACACACATTCAGCTGAGACCACCTAGGGGCAGGCAGCACATATATACAAACCACCATTTCGAACACTCCACAAATGTGCAGGTGGTTTGTGATGCAAATCTCAAAATAATGAGTGTTGCTGCTGGTTACCCTGGGGGCTGCCATGGCTCCTTCATCCTCAGTCAGTCATCCCTCTTTGATAAGTTTGAGGACGGACAAATGCCAGATGGATGGCTGCTGGGTATGTAATTTGATATGTGTAGGCCTGCGTATACTTTGTCCAAATACAGGTGCAGATGTATTAACCTGTAGAAGGCATAAGGAAGTGAGAAACCAGTGATCTGTGCAAGGTGAGAAAGGCACCAGCCAATCAGCTCCAATATGTAAATTAACATTTAGGAACAGATTGTCTGCTGCCTTTATTACCTTGCACATATCACTGGTTTTTCACTTCCTTATGCCTTCTACAGGTTAATACATCTGCCCCACAGTGTATTACTTATGTGTTGCTATATCTTAACATGAATCACATTACTATATCTGTCTTTTAGGTGATGGAGGATATGGCTGTTTCTCTTGGCTTCTAACTCCATTGTCCCGACCTGATACCCCTGCTGAACACAATTACAATCATGCACATAAGTCCACGCGGAATGTGATAGAAAGATGTTTTGGTGTGCTGAAATCTAGGTTTCGGTGTCTGGATAAGTGTGGTGGCCTTTTGTTGTATAGTCCCTCCAAGGTGACTCAAATTGTGTTCTGCTGCTGCTTTCTCCATAACATGTGTCTGCAACAACATCTGCCACATGTCGAGGAGGAGAAGGAGGAAGAAAGCAGCCAGCAAGCAGAGGAATTAGAGACATCTGGTGATACTTGGAGTACAGATGTAGGGAGGCAGGTTAGGCAAGAGATCATCAATCGCTATTTCTAAGGTAAGCTTGGTTTGCTTATTTCATTTGTTGTGTAATCATAAATAGATGTTTTGCCTTTTTATTCAAAAAACCATTACTCAGAATGTGTCTGTCTCCTTGACACATACAAACATACCCTCGCTTTATGAAAAACAAATGTCGCATGTGTATTGTGTGTATTTTTATTCTCAAAACAACAGATTATGAGTGGCATGCATTAAGTCTGGATAAGTGATCGTAAACTTGCATTGCTAATTTCTTACAAGCCCACATAATCCATTTAGTATTTCACTTTATCATTGTGTGTAATGTCCTAATGCACAGGTTCCCAAACTTGGCCCTCAGGACCACACACAGTGCATGTTTTTCACGTAACCTAGTAGAAGCACAGGTGTATGAATTACTCACAGACATATGTTAAAAGGTTCACTGGTGGAGCTAATTATGTCACTTGTGATTCTGTGAGGAGACCTGCAAAACATGCACTATGTGGGTTCCTGAAGGCCGAGTTTGAGAACCTGTGTTCCCAAAAAACAATCGTCAACATATAATATGTTAGCCTTGAGGAATACATGTGTCCCTATGTGTGATGCACCATCATATTTAAGACACACAAACTTACTGTAATCAGGAATAATTTATTTCCTAATGTTTGATGCTGTAAACTTGATGATGTGTAAGTAAATACACAGTTTGCCACACATATACATTATTATACACATTCTTTGATTTTTGATATAAAAGTACATATTTGTTTTTTTCAGCATCATGTGTAAAAACATTCTTACTAATTTTTAACACACACAAACATGTCCCAACAATACTGACATTCATTTTGACAATGTTTTTAAAACAAAACAAAGCCAACATATTACAAGTTTTTTACGCAACTTAATTGTGTTCTTCTTGTAATGTTGTATAGAGAAGAAAGCTAAAATATGTATCAATAACATTGTAATTTGGATTGTCTGCAGGAAAAGAGAATGATTGTAATCTAGAAAGAGTAATGATTAGAAAAAAATCAAGTGGTCAGTTTACTTACTGCTAACATGTATGTGTGGCTCCATCCACATTTCCCTCCTCCAATACCAAAAAAAATGGTAAAGAATAAATGTGCGTACAAATTTTTTGTTTTTGTTTGTAGCACTTATAATTAATGATGTTGAAAAAAGTGTCAAGGAGCTAAGTGTTATATATTTTTCGCCAAAAATACACTTACTAACTATTTTGAGTTACTTATCCCAAATGTCTAACTTGTACTTTTTTCACGTTTTTTTGGTGGCTGCTTGTCCTGCCCTTTGCCTTTAGCACTGTCATGTTGTCGTGCTCTGGTGGAGCATCTTGGTGGTGATGAGACTGGCGTGATATTTGGAGTAGTCGTACCAGAACTGCTGCTTGTTTGCTGTTGGTGCATGCATCTGAGTGTTTCATTCAGGTTAGTGAGGGTGGCATTGAGTTCACGTGTAGCAGCATTTTGATTGTCTACGATTCGGAATAAACTTTCATTAATATTTTGATTGTTTTGAAAAATGCTCATATAACTTTGCTGTTGTCTGTGCTGTTCTTCCATTATGCGCTGTAAGTTGCCCATGACCTGTGTAATGTCTGTACGCATGAGTTCCATGGTATTGCCTATTCTGGTTGTTTGTTCATTTTGTCTACTCAGATTTCTTGATATTCTTCTGAGGTGAGATGGTAGGCTTGCAAACATTTGTGTCTGCTTACGCAGGCAATCTTCATTAGTGGCCTGCTGTCTAGCCCAAATGGTCCAAAACACCTGATCAGGGCCTTGTGTTCCTGGTGTTGTTGGGCTGTGTTGTGGTGGTGGTGTGCTTTGCTGTGGTGGTGTACTCACAGGTGCTGGGGGGCTCATTCCTTGCATTAATGGCTGCATTTCTAAGATGTTTGTCTCCTCCATGTCACTGTGTTGCTGTTGTTGCGGAGGGATGCTGTTCCCAGGACTAGAAGCTGAAATGTTAAAAAAAATCTCCGTTAGCTATCCATATGTTTGAGAAATGTAAACAAATCACTACACATGGAACACATGTGATTCACTGTTGCTTACAACTATTCTGCCTAGCAACATCATCACTCATAGCTTAAATACATACATATGCCTGTTTGTGGCAAATGTGTCTGGTTACTTAATTGTGAAAGCAAACACTTCAGTTTTATTGTAGCTCACACATACTCCACCATAAAAACACATTGGAATACATAATGTGTTACCTTATAGCTTTGTTCAAACAAACATAGTAATGTTTTTATATGTATTTTGCAATGTTACCTCAAACACACATGTGAAATGTGGAAAAACAACCTTACTTTTTGCAATAAAACCAACATGCTTTTTTGTTGCAGCATCTTACACACAATGTCATACTGTATGGCTCAAGTGGACTTACATGTCTTTACTGGATGTGGACGAGGACATTTAGCTTGGATTACATTTCAGCTTTTACTTACTGCGGTAAGTATTTACGTTTTTGATGTGTTTTGACTTAATGCGGTTATAAAATATTTTGATTACGTACTGAAATGTTACAAATTTTTTTCAGTTTGATACTCACAATCAAGATGAGGGGAGTGTGGATGACGTCTTGGAGGTGTGTCCAAAATTTGGAGTGGGGGGACAGAACATACGGACGATAATCTTCGTGGCGGGGTAGCCTGCTGTGTTTGGGCCGGGACATACGACCTTGCTTTCTTTTCGGCCACAGGTTTTTTGTGGTGATGTCTTTCAGAAGTGCCACTTCTGCTGCTCCATTCTTCTTTTGATGGACCTTTTAATGAAAGTGCAATTTTGTTATGGCCATTCCTTTACAAGCATACCCTATACTACAATGGACACTTTACCTGCTTCCGCAGCGTCATCATCATCAGATGTGATAGGAGTTACTGGCCGACGAGTAGTACTGCTTTTTTCTAACACTGTATAAAATAAAATAAAATAAAAATGTAATCATGCTATTGTGTATACATCCACCCATTATGCTTATAAACATTTATTCTTGAAGAAATGCTTGGTTTTTATTTATAAAAAACATAAGGACCGGAAATACAGAAATAAAAAACAAAAAAACAAAAACATTGACCAAAACACATATGCACTATGGCAACATCAACACAGGAAAACATGTACAGGACACTGACATAGGCCACAAGTTAAAGAAAAAAAAACACAAAAATAAAGACACACATCTTCATTTTGTATTGAAAGGAAAAATATTACATATGCAATATATAAATTGCTCTGTGATGTGGCACTCCAAAGACACATTACCATTATATGTGTCAAAACAAAATGTAGCAATTTTTCACAAAAATTACACTGCAGTGTGGTGTCACGGTACAAATACAAGCAAAAATTTTTTTTTTTATTGTTAATTTAATTAAATAATTAACATTATCTAATAATGACACTACACATGTAAGTGGATTCCAAACCACTTTCCAGTACTCCAGCCTCTAACATGACAACCACTGTTTTTAAAATATTGCACATGGATCACTTAAATATAAAACATAGTCACAATTTTAATTGAAAAATCAGCCAAAAGGAAAACATTATTGCAGCACAATTCAGAGACACACCAAGTCCAAACTACACATGCAAAATATCTGTCAGAAAAACACATGACATACAATAAAGTAAGATGTTACATTGGCTTTTGTATAAAACATTAACCAAAACAATGTATTTGCTGACACACACTTGAAGATGGGAGTAATATGCAACGTCACATGACACACATTTAAAAAAAAAAAAAACCATAGAATGTAAATGCAAATACACATGCTCACCATTCTTCCTGGGCCTATCTGAATCCCGGACATGGGTTGCAGAGACAACTTCTGGAGGGATTACACTCCGCATGGGCTCCTCATACTCCAGATATCTTGCAATATAGGGCTGCGCACCACCGGTTTTCCGAGCCTCCTTGGCCTCCTTGGCCATTTTGGACTTGACACGTTGCTTTATGTCATAGTACCGTTTGCGGCACGTGTCCTCCGTCCGCTTGACCACCCCCTCACTATTGACAGCAGCAACAACTTTCGCCCACAACACCATCTTCCTCCGTGTTGGCACCTTGGCGGACTCAGGGCCAAATAGCTGCCTCTGATACTTCATCAGCTCACGCACCAATGCCACATTTTCAGCAAAACTAAACTTAACATTCCGCCCAGTCTTAGTAGTGGTGCGTGGCTGCGGAGCACTCTGACTGTCACTATCACTTGAGGCTGCTGCAGCAACCTCACCCACCTCCTCCACCTCACTAACCTCACTAACACTCACCTCCTCCACCTGACCGACCTCCTCCCCCTCACTCACACCCTCTACCTCACCCACCTCTGAGTCACACATAATTGTGTGTCTAAACAGTTAACACAGATAAAAAAAAAAACCAACACACTCCTCCACTACCACTACACAGCTCACACCCACACACACACACACACACACACACACAAACAAACAAACAAACAAACAAACAAACAAACACACACACACACACACACACACACACACTGACAAGGGACTATAAAGAAAAATAACGGACTAAAAATGAGACAAAACCACAAAATACAAGACAACAAGAATGACAAGACGACTTTCAAACACAATACCACACTCAGAAATCGCTACCAACACTCCTCACCAAACCACAAATTCACCTACCTCCACAGCACAACCTCCCTCCTCCTCACCACTAACTAAACCCACGAGGTGCGGACGGTTTGGGGCGTATTTATATGATTGCGCACAGACACTCCTACCATCTGAAACACAACCAATCACGAACGGGGTTGAAAATCGAAACTGAAAGTGAACATGCGGCCGCGGGAAAAAAAAAACCCTGCCGCGTTTAACTTAGGGGAAAAAACAGCAAATACAACAAAAACACGTACGCAAACGACAATGACGGCCGTAAATGTGCCAAAAAAAAACGACTGGCATCGACATCGGAAAACACGACAACCATAAACTCGTCAGCTTCGTAACTTTGCGTATATGGATTCAAAAAGTTGCATGAGAATGCACCCGATACAAAACGAGTTTGAACACTACACAAACCGACTCAAACACGAATATTAGTAAATATTGCCCCAGGTGAGAGCAAGCCACATTATTACTTCTATCACATAACACCTCCCTGAGGTGTGACATCACTGTGTACAAGTAAACAATGCCTGGATTAGCATATTAGAGAAGTGTGAAAAAGAACACCAGTTCCCAGTTCTTTAGAGTTGCACTAAATAGTGTACAGTAGTTTGGCTTTGTGTATAAACAGCTCTATAAAGTGCAATGTTGGTGGGACGTGAAAAAAGGCTGTGATACATCTAACAATGGCCAACAGCATAGATAATAAATATAAAAAGATTATCAGGTGCAGACACAAAGTAGGTGCATGCCCCAGAGAACCTTTTATCCTTCTCTGACTGGGAGTCAAAATATAAATGTCCATTCAATACAGCACCCGGTATTCCCTGGAGGTCTTCCATCCAGGTATTGGACAGGCCCATTATTGCTTAGCTTCCAAGATTGGACGGGTATTGGGCATTTCCAGCGAGGTCTGGCTGTATTAAATAAAAACAAAATCCTAGGCACACACGTACAGGTCACGCACCTTCCTGTTCTCCTCCACCAGATATAGCTAAATAAATGGCACTCAGTGGTGCCCCAATGTAAATAGAAAAACGACTTCAATTAAGCAGTACCTTAGACACAAGGCGGTGTCATCACATAATTTCTCATACATCCTAGAGGATGTTGGGGACTCCAAAAGGACCATGGGGGTATAGACGGGATCCGCAGGAGACATGGGCTCTTTAAGACTTTAAAAGGGGTGTGAACTGGCTACTCCCTCTATGCCCCTCCATCAAACTCCAGTTAGCTTCTGTGCCCAGAGAGACTGGTCACACACTGAGGAGCTCTCCTGAGTTTCTCGGAAAAGACTTTATGTTAGGTTTATTATTTTCAGGGAGCACTGCTGGCAACAGGCTCCCTGCATCATGGGACTGAGGGGAGAGAAGCAGACCTACTTCTGTGAGTTTAAAGGCTCTGCTTCTTAGGCTACTGGACACCATTAGCTCTAGAGGGTCTGATCACTTGTTATAGCCTAGTTGCTCGTTCCCGGAGCCGCGCCGTCGTCCCCCTCACAGAGCCAGAAGAAAGAAGCCGGGTGAGTAAAAGAAGAAAGAAGACTTCAGTTAAGACAGCAGAAGACTTCACGGTCTCTGAGGTACCGCGCAGCGGTCGCGCTGCGTGCCACAGCACCCACACACAAGCGGCACTACAAGGGTGCAGGGCGCACGGGGGGGGGGGGGGGGCGCCCTGGGCAGCAATAAAACCTCACTATCTATCCTGGCATAAGAGGTATACAGTGCATAGGCACTGTATACAGACCCCCGCCAGTATATATGTCTAGAAAATAGCGGGGCTGAAGCGCGCCATTGAGGGGGCGTGGCTTAGCCCTCACAGCTCTAACAAGCGCCATTTTCTCCTCACAGAGACGCTGGCCCTGCCAAAGCACTGCTGAACAGGTCACAGTGGAAAACGGGGGGGGGGGGGGGCACAGTGTTTTGGTGCAATATATGTGAAAAGTAAAGCACAATAGATAGGGAGCATGGTGTAAAAGAGCTGGAAAACGTCTTCTGTGTATCCCTGACACAAAATAATCAGTGTAATTTCGGTCGGTGTTAGTACATGTGTGTCGGCATGTGTGAGGCTGAGTACTCTGCCACAAAAAAAACGGCTATGGGAATGTCTCAGTCGGCACCGCCGATGTCTGTTGGTACTTGGTTCATGTAAATAAGTGTCCACATGTCAGTAGTTGTATGCTTTTCCACGAGAGAACTATATGGGAGACACAGACGTGGGTGGGTGACCCTGTCGGCCCCAACAAATCTGACTGGGTAGAAATTGACATAATAATGTGATGCATTCAGAAAACTATATCTGTATGTATATATATATAGATGTATGGTACGGTTGCATAGATCTGTGGCTCGAACACAGACGTAGTAATTTTTGTGGGGGGTGTAATATTGATAATATATTTCCCTCAGACCCCTCGGGGTCACAAAAATGTTACTTTGCCCAGTTACTACTCCCTGATATCGACACGAATACTATTTATTATGTCGACCATGATGTTTCCTGATTAGATCCACATCGGCATTCAATACATGTTTCACACACATTAAGAACGTATTAACGTCACTAGGGACCCTGCTGTTCCTGTCAAAAATCTATATGAGATATATATATATATATATAGATGTATGTGTGTATATGTGTATTTAAATGTGTATATTCATATTAAAATTTATAATGAATGCTCAAGTAAAGTTATTCCTTCTCATGTGCTGGTCGTTCTGTTCAAAAAGCTCTAGGTCAGCCGTGACGAGATGGTTTCAGATCCTCACAAGGAGTCTGAGTGTTTATTCTTTTCCCGCCGTAGATAGAATAAAATGTGAGTCAACCCCTGTTTCTGCACGGGGCCCTGTCACAAAGGATCGTATACAGGAAGCTAAGTGATATTTTAATTATATACGTTGATTATACTTGCATACATGCGCATGGGGGAGTGCTTGTGTTCAGAAATGGTCGGTTACTTTGTCGTCCGATATAATTACCCTCGGAAGAGATGGGATGCTCCTTCAGTTGGGTCATATCTAGAACAGTGTAGCATACTACCGTGCGACTACAAGGCATTTGGAACTTTTGGGTTCGTGGGCCAATTCCATGGCAGTCTCGCCTAGGAGGGCGTTGTGGATTCACCAAGGGGATGCTGGTGCTGACTCCCAGAAGAAGCGGAGTATCTTCCCTATGAAGGTGAAGCCTGGTTTGGTGATGGGTTTGTTAATATGCTCGCAGCAGATGCCACTAGTAAGTCTACCTTCTTGCCCTAGGATACCTCACTATGGTTGGGAACGCATTATTGTGGGATGCAGTCATTTCGACCGAATGGATAAGATTTCCCCTTTTTCTTTGCAGGTAAAGGAAGGTTGAAAGAGGTAAGAGGGCAGCTACCTTTTTCAAGTTCACAGGCAGAACTCGTCCTATGGTTTCTTCCATGTCCACCGCAGGACGTTGGGTCTATCTTGCGGGAGCCCACACCGGTGGGATCACGTCTAAAACTCTTCAGTCAGCCCTGGAAAGGAAATGGACCAGTGAGTTAAGGATAGAGTCCCTAGTGGGACATACGGGAGTTTTTCCAGACGTTTCCCCTCACTGATTTTTTCAAATAGACTTTACCGATTCTCCTCTGGACAGGGAGGTAGTAAGTGACGCAATACAAGAGTTGCGTCAGGATCAGGTCATTGTCCTGCTGTCCCGGTCACACACAAAAAAAGAGGAAAAGCTGTTATTCAAGCTTTTTCGTGCTTTCGAGGCCGGACGGCTCGGTCAGACCAAATCCTATATCTGAAATCTCAAATTTCCTACTTAAAATCCATGAGGGATTCTCTCATGGCAGGTTTCTCTACTCTGAAAATGGAGAAAGGAGGCCTAATTACGGTTTCTTTCGCATTAGCTTTACCTGAGGTTTGCGATTCAGGATTGTCGTTGCCAATTCACCAGAGTAATGGCGGTATGATGGGTTTCCTTCGATAGGAAGGAGACATAATTATTCTGTACTGGATCGCTCTCCGGATTACGGAGGGATCAAGAAGCAAAATGGTGAAAAACGTTGTTTTTCCCTGACAGTTCTTCGGCAGCAGAACTTGCCAAAATCCCTGTTGGTTCCAACGACACGGTGGTCAGCTTGGGAAATATTATTTGCTTCCAGTAAAAAAAAAAAAGCTCTGAGGATTCAGAGTCTGGTCAGACCTGCAACAGGGTCAATACTTCAATACATTCAGTTACTGGAAAAGAAGGTTGCGGCCTACGAGGCCATTTAGTGGGCAGCTTGCATGCCAGAGTGTTAGCGGGACCTGTTGGACAAGTGGTCCGGTTCCCACCTGGGATAATCATGGTTTCAAGACCAGAATATCACTCCTGTGGTAGGGGTGCAATTCTCACCAATGACAAGGGTCAAGTTAGGATACTTGTCACCACGATACCGATCTGAAGTTAAGGGCCGTTTATAACGGTTTTCTACAAACAAAGACCAGAGAAGAAATGTCAGAAGCCAGAAAGCTTTGTCACTGGGCGACGAAAACGTTTACGCGCTCTGTCAGCGATGTTCGTTCCAAGAGTGGACAACGGGGAAGCAAACTTCCTCGGCAGACACGTTTTCCAGCCAGGAGAGTGGAGTCTTCATCAAGCGGGTGTCACAGAAGTGACAAGTTTTGGGGAATTCCACAATTAGACAAGATGGCATCTCGCCTCGACAAGAAAATTTAGAGATGTTGTTCCAGGTCGAGGGTCCCTCAAGTGATAGCGGGGGACGCCCTAGTGACACCGTGGGTGTTTCGGTCGGTCTATGTGTTCCCTCCACTTCCACTCTTTCCAAAGATGCTAAAAGATCATACGAAGAACAAAGGTTCAGGTGATCCTCATTCTTCCAGACTGATCACGGAGGGCTGGTATCCGGATCTTCAGGACTTTCTCATAGGAGTTTTCGGACCTCTTCCTCTGAGAGAGGATCTGTTACAGCAGGGGCCGTGTATGTTACAGGTCGTACCGTGTTTTTTCATTGCCGGCCTAGGGGTTGCAAGCCGGATCCCAACCCGAAGGGGTATTCCCAGTGAAGTCATCCCTACTCTTCTTCAGGCAGAAAAGAAGTTACGTTACAACATTACCACCATTTTTGGAGAAAGTATGTGTCTTGGTGTGAATCCAAGAAAGTTCCTACGGAAGTATTCCAGTTGGGTCGGTTTCTCCATTCTTTCCTTATAAGATCGTGTGGATGCGGGTCTTAAGTTGGGCTCCATTAAGGTTCAGTTTTAAGCCTTATCAGGTTTCTTCCTACAACAATTAGCCTCCTTTTCCAGAGGTTCAAACATTCGTGGAAAGGCGTGTTGCACATCCATCTTCCCTTGTGCCCCTGTGGCACCAGGGGATCCTACCGTGGGTGTCAGTTCCTGCAATTTCATTGGTTGAATTGTTCAATAAGGTTGAGTGAAAATTCCTCACTTGGAAAGTGGTCATGCGGTTGGTTTTGGCATCCGCAAGGCGGGTATTCTGAATTAGCGGTTTGTCTCACTAGAGCCCTGTTGAATCTTCCATGAAGATAGAGCAGAGTTGAGAACTCGTCGGCACTTTCTGCCAAAAGTGGTTTCATCGCTTCACATGATCCAACCTAGTGTGGTGCCGGTGGCTACTGACGCCTGGGCGACATCGAAATATCTTGATGTGTTCTAAGTTTTGAAACTCTCTGTTGCCAGAATGGCTCACATTAGGACAACAGACGCTCTGTTTATCATGTATGTTCCCAACGAGATTGGGGTTCCTTCTACCTAGCAGACTATTCCACGCTAGATCTGTGATACGATTCAGCAGGCTCATTCTACGGCTGGATTGCCGTTAACAAAATCGGTGTAGGCCCATTCTACCAGAAAGGTGGGCACGCTCTGGGCAGCTGCCCGAGGGATCTTGGTATTACAGCTTTGCCGAGCGGCTCCTTGGTCGGGTTCAAACACCTTTGCGAGGGTTACAAGTTTAATACCCTGGTTGATGAGGACCTCGTGTTGGTCAATCGGTGCTGCAGAGTCATCCACACTCTCCCGCCCGTTCTGGAGCTTTGGTATAAACCCCATGGTACTTTTGGAGTCACCAGCATCCTCTAGGACGTATGAGAAAATAGGATTTTAATACCTACCGGTAAATCCTTTTCTCTTAGTCCGTAGAGGATGCTGGGCACCCGTCCCAGTGTGTACTGTATCTGCAGTTATTAGATTTGGATACACACGTGCTGTGTTACTTTCAGTCGGCTTGTTGCTGACGTTATTCATGCCCTGGCATACATTATGCTATTATTGGTGGTGTTTACACACAGGTTGTGTTACGTTTCTGGCAGCATATTGCTGCATATTTTTCATGCCGTCAACTGGTGTTCTATGGAATGCCATGTTCTGCGGCATGCTGGAGGTGTGAGCTGGTTTGTCGCTCACCATGGTTTAAATGATAAATTCTTTCCTCGAAATGTCCGTCTCCCTGGGCACAGTTCTTTAACTGGAGTCTGGAGGAGGTGCATAGAGGGAAGAGCCAGTTCACACCCCTTTTAAAGTCTTAAAGTGCCCATGTCTCCTGCGGATCCCATCTATACCCCCCATGGTCCTTTTGGAGTCCCCAGCATCCTCTATGGACTAAGAGAAAAGGATTTACCGGTAGGTATTAAAATCCTATTTATATCCAGTTCAGGCGCATACAGCGATGTGCAATAAAGAGTCTAAATACTGCTAATTGTGGACAGGGTTAAAGAGTCATTTGTGAAGCATTATCATAGTTAATACAGTCATATTCGTCAAGGGTGAAACATCAAAACATAGGGTATAACCCTTCAAAGACAGCATCCAAGACGGAAACCTTCATTCAAACCATTGGGGAATAAGCAACGTAGCCTGTGGATCCATTATAGTTCCCTCTGTATCAGGATCCTGTCCCTGTCCACTCCCCTTCTGAGTTGAGGTATATGGTCAATAATGCAGCATTTGCGTTGATTAATAGTGGGATTAGCTGCTTTGAAGTTTCTTGCTACTGGTAAATTATTTAGTTCTTTCAAATCAGTACTGGTGTTAAGGCTTTTCTTGATGGAGGAGTGATGTTGGCTTAATCTCTCTTTCATCATTCTGCTGGTCTTGCCAACATAAAGTAGATTACACGGACATAACAAAACATACACCACGAATCTGCTGTTACAGTCAAGTCAGTGTTTTATGATGTACTTTTTATTGTCCTTTGGGTTCAAAAAATGATTACCCAACAACAAAAATTTATAGTTGGAGCATCCCGTGCAGCGGAATACTCCTATCTTTAATTTCAACCAAGATGTCTTGGATATCATACTTTCCTTTTGTTATGCACACCAGTGCCAGCAGGAATGTACTGGTGTCTGAACGGTGAGGGATGCAAAACAAATGAACTCACAGACAGACTGGGGAATATGACATTACATACACAAAAGGTGATTGGGTAACAAAATAAACACAAAGTGAACAGAGAAGCCCAAAGGCTAAGAAACTGGGTGTCTCTCTAGTATTAGGAATGCTCAGATGGAAAGAAGCGAGATCTAGTGATTTAATACATAGAGAACCCGAAATGCTGTTGCTAAGGGCAACAGCAAAACCCTAAAGGGTTATCACTGGGTGTGGCAGTAAACTCCTTGGTCAGAGATGGAATAATAGACACAAGGAGAGTCTCCACAATCCTAGTCCTCACTTGCAGTGCACTGGTTCAGCTTACTGCCACTAAACTGACACCTGAACACCTTGCACAGTGAGAAAGGATTTTGGCAGGCAAGTCTGAGAATACAGCCGCAAACTTGCTAGGTTTACAGAGTAGCAAAAGAACCCCAGCAGGTTAAACGACTGACTCCAGTCTTACTGCTAGGTCTGGATTGGCAGAGTGTAATACCAAATCCCAAGGCCTATTTGCAGTAAGCAACAAACAAATACAAAGTTTACACAGTACTAGCTAGCTTTCAGGAACTGACTAGCCAACAAAGATTCAGCAGCATCTGCCTAACCTGAGAAGAGGGTTTATATAGCAGGTGCTGTCCACGCCCCACTCAGACCTCACAGACTGTGAGCACAAAAACCAGCACCGGATCCCCTGCCGTGCACAGAGCCTGTAACCACTGCACAGCAAAAGACCCGAACCGGAGTATCAGCTACGCTCAGGTTACTCCGCTAGCACTTGTCTCCCGGTTGCCATGACGACGTGGCAGCACAGAGCAGGAGACCCTAACAGTACCCCCCCTCTGACGAGGGGTCAAAGAACCCCTACCACCGGGTTTATCGGGGAACTGCGAGAAGAAAGAGCGTATCAGTCTGGGGGCATGAAGATCACAACTGCGCACCCACGACCGCTCCTCCGGGCCATACCCCTTCCAGTGCACCAAAAATGACAGCCGACCCCGAACCATCTTGGAGTCAAGAATCCTTTCAACAACAAACTCCCTCTGGCCACGTATCAGAAGAGGGGAAGGTCTTCCACTGGAAGAAGGATTACTAATCGCCCGTTTTAAAAGGGAACAATGAAATGTTTTATTGATACCCAAAGAACGGGGTAGATCTAACTGAAATGCCACCGGATTGATAACCCTAGTGATCTTATAAGGACCGATGAACCGGGGGCCTAACTTATGAGATGGCTGTCTCAACTTCAAATTCTTGGTAGACAACCAGACGAAGTCTCCTAATTTGAAGCTGCAGGGTCTTTTCCGCTTATCAAAAACCCTTTTGGTCACTAATGACACAGACACAAGGGCTTTCTTCACTTTCCTCCAAATACCTCTAAGGACCGAAACCACAGAGGAACCACCAGGCGTGGAGTCCAGGGGGTCAAAAGAATTGGCCTTAGGATGATGCCCATACACACAAAGGAAGGGAGAGATCCCTGTAGCAGAGTGAGCCGCGTTGTTATAGGCAAACTCCGCCATGGACAGATGAGCCACCCAGTCAGTCTGACACTTGGAGACATAACACCTGAGGAACTGCTCCAAGGACTGGTTCACCCTTTCAGTCTGCTCATTAGACTGCGGATGGTAGCCTGACGACAAGCTGACAGAAATCTGGAGATTGGAACAAAATGCCCTCCAGAATTTGGCCACAAACTGGGATCCGCGGTCAGAGACCACATCAAGTGGCAACCCGTGGAGGCGCACAACATGCAGCATAAATAATTCAGACAGGCGTCTGGCCGATGGCAGCCCAACCAATGGAACGAAGTGCGCTATCTTCAAAAACCTGTTAACGACAACCCAGATGGCTGTCATCCCCGAGGATTTGGGCAAGTCCACCACAAAATCCATTGAAATGTGGGTCCATGGCTTAGATGGGATAGAGAGTGGATGTAATGGGCCAACAGGAACCCCTCTAGGAGTCTAATTTCGGGCACAGATGTCACATGCCCGAACCCACTGATCCACATCCCTAGCCACCGAGGGCCACCACACCGCCCTAGATAGCAACTCCCGAGTTCTGGCAATACCCGGGTGACCTGTCGACTTCTTGGCATGGAATTCCAGGAACACTCGCTGTCTTAACCTAGGAGGCACAAACAAAAGACCTACCGGAAGGTCTGGAGGAGCCTGCTCCTGTGCTCTAAGGACTAATGACAAGAGGTCCTGGGTAATGCCCACTTTAATACATGATGGGGACACAATGGGCAATGGCTCCTCGTGGTCTCGTGGATTGGAGCAAAACTCTGCGAGAGCGCACCAGCCTTGATGTTTTTTGACCCAGGGCGATATGTTATCAAAAAATTAAAGCGAGCAAAAAACAAAGCCCATCGTGCCTGCCTGGCATTGAGGCGCTTCGCTGACTCTAAATATGCCAAATTCTTATGGTCGGTGAGAATTGAGACCACAAACTTAGCCCCCTCAAGCCAGTGTCTCCACTCCTTGAGTGCATCCTTAATAGCCAACAATTCCCGGTTACCCACGTCATAATTCATCTCGGCAGGCGAAAAATTTACGGGAAAAGTAAGCACAGGGATGAAGGCGATTATCAGACACCCCCATCTGAGAGAGCACTGCCCCAATACCCATCTCAGAGGCATCCACCTCCACCACAAAAGGACGCTCTGGATCTGGGTGTCGCAGCACCTTGGCCGAGACAAATGCCCTTTTGAGACGGGCAAAAGCCGCTTTGGCCTCACAAGACCAGTGAGCAACATCCGCCCCTTTCTTAGTGAGGGCCACCAAGGGCGCCACTATAGACGAAAATCCAGCGATAAATCGTCTATAAAAATTCGCAAAGCCCAGAAAACGCTGAAGCGCCTTCAAACTAGTGGGCTGCACCCAATCCAGGACTGCCTGTACCTTGGAACCCTCCATTTGGAAACCTTCTGGGGAGATAATATATCCTAGAAATGCGATTTGCTGAACTTCAAATTTGCACTTCTCCAGCTTCGCTCCAAGCCGGTGGTCTCTGAGTTTCTGGAGGACTAAGCGTACATGCTTCCGATGTTCCTCCAGGGAATGGGAGAAGATTAGGATGTCATCTAAGTATACAACTAAGAATCTATCCAAATATTCCCTGAGCACATTGTTCATGAAGTCCTGGAAGACTGCCGGGGCATTACAGAGCCCAAAAGGCATCACCAAATATTCATAATGCCCTGAGTGGGTATTAAAGGCAGTCTTCCATTCATCCCCCTCTCTTATTCGGATTAGATTGTACGCACCGCGTAGGTCAATCTTAGAAAAAATGGTGGCAGTACGAAGCTGGTCAAACAAGACCGAAATGAGAGGCAGTGGGTATGAGTTTTTAATCGTGATACGGTTCAATTCCCTGAAGTCGATGCAGGGTCGCAACGAACCGTCCTTTTTACCCACGAAGAAGAACCCCGACCCAACTGGACACCGTGAAGGTCTGATAAATCCCTTGGCCAAGTTCTCCTGAATGTACTCTGCCATAGCCTGAGTCTCAGGACGTGACAGGGAGTACAACCTGCTCTTGGGAAGCTTAGCATTCGGCAACAAATCAATGGCACAGTCATAGGGGCGATGGGGATGTTGTACCTCTGCAACTCTTTTGGAGAACACGTCCGCAAAATCTGCATAACACCCTGGCAATCCTGGCAAACTTAGCTGCGAAAGCCTGACTGGAAGGCTCAAGCAACTCCTGAAACAATCAATACCCCAACTAAGAATCTCCCCAGAGACCCAGTCAAATTGAGGATTGTGGGCCCTTAACCAGGGTAACCCCAACACCAATGGGGCAAAAGTACAGACAGTCACATAAAAGGACAATTTTTCAGAGTGTGTGGCTCCAATAAACAAAGAAATCTGGCTAGTGCAAGAGGTAATTTTACCCTGGGATAATGGTTCCCCGTTTAACCCACAAATCTCAATTTCCGATGCCAAGGGTACTAAGGGAACAGAGTGTTTCAGGGCGAATTGGCGGTCCATAAAAACCCCGTCGGCCCCACTGTCCACAAAGGCCTCAGTCTTGACAGTTTGACCGAGGATCTTCAAGGTCACCGGAATGATAAAAGTCTTCTTGGGAAATTCCGACTTCTGACCTGACAGGATATTTCCCATCACCCTCAGGCCCTGAAGTTTTCCGGCTTTTCTGGGCATGATACTACCACATGACCTTTATTCCCACAGTACAAACATAACCCCTGCTGTCTCCTCCGCGTCTTCTCACGCGAGGAGAGGCGGGTAGCCCCAATCTGCATAGGCTCCTCGGAAAATTCCTCAGAGTCTGAGGTTCCCTTGGGAAAGAAGGAAACCTCGGTCTCCCTTTCAAGCCTGCGCTCTCTCAGCCGTCTATCCACCCGAATGGATAACTACATGAGCTGATCCAAGCTATCAGGCAAGGGATATTGTACCAGTTGGTCTTTTAACTGGTTAGAAAGACCTCTTCGGTACTGGTGTCTCAGGGCTGGGTCATTCCACTGGGTATCATGGACCAACCTCCGAAACTCCGTACAATAAACCTCAACTGGCCTTCGCCCTTGCTTAAGGATTGAAATCTGAGCCTTGGCTGAGGCCGTCTTGTCAGGGTCATCATACAACATGCCCAGTGCCGTAAAAAAAGCATCAACACTTTTAAGCGACGGACAGTCAGGCTGCAACCCATATGCCCAGACCTGTGGGTCTCCTTGTAGCAAGGAAATCACTATGCCCACCCGCTGAATTTCCGACCCAGAAGACTGAGGCCTAAGCTGGAAATATAGCTTGCAGCTCTCTTTGAAACAAAAGAACTGCGAGCGATCTCCAGAAAAACGATCCGGGAGATTTACTTTCGGCTCCTTAACCCCTGAAGGTACTGCTGCTGCGGGAGCTCCGCCAGCGGCCTGCGAGGTGTGCATTTTAATGGACAAATCATTAAATTGTCGAGTCAGGACCTGCACCTGATCGACCACCTGTTGCAAAGTATTTTGAGGGGTATGCTCCATATTCCCACAAAATTTCAACAGGAGTATTTGGCTGCTGAATATGTTATGCACACCAGTGCCAGCAGGAATGTACTGGTGTCTGAACGGTGAGGGATGCAAAACAAATGAACTCACAGACAGACTGGGGAATATGACATTACATACACAGAAGGTGATTGGGTAACAAAATAAACACAAAGTGAACAGAGAAGCCCAAAGGCTAAGAAACTGGGTGTCTCCCTAGTATTAGGAATGCTCAGATGGAAAGAAGCGGGATGTAGTGATTTAATACGTAGAGAACCCGAAATGCTGTTGCTAAGGGCAACAGCAAAACCCTAAAGGGTTACCAACGGGTGTGGCAGTAAACTCCTTGGTCAGAGATGGAATAATAGACACAAGGAGAGTCTCCACAATCCTAGTCCTTACTTGCAGTGCACTGGTTCAGCTTACTGCCACTAAACTGACACCTGAACACCTTGCACAGTGAGAAAGGATTTTGGCAGGCAAGTCTGAGAATACAGCCGCAAACTTGCTAGGTTCACAGAGTAGCAAAAGAACCCCAGCAGGTTAAACGACTGACTCCAGTCTTACTGCTAGGTCTGGATTGGCAGAGTGTAATACCAAATCCCAAGGCCTATTTGCAGTAAGCAACAAACAAATACAAAGTTTACACAGTACTAGCTAGCTTTCAGGAACTGACTAGCCAACAAAGATTCAGCAGCATCTGCCTAACCTGAGAAGAGGGTTTATATAGCAGGTGCTGTCCACGCCCCACTCAGACCTCACAGACCGTGAGCACAAAAACCAGCACCGGATCCCCTGCCGTGCACAGAGCCTGTAACCACTGCACAGCAAAAGACCCGAACCGGAGTATCAGCTACGCTCAGGTTACTCCGCTAGCACTTGTCTCCCGGTTGCCATGACGACGTGGCAGCACAGAGAAGGAGACCCTAACACCTTTGAATAGTCCGTGACTACCGATAAGTCTTTCAGGTTCGGTCCACGTTTATTCGCAAAGTGGGGATAGTCAACTATATTCTTGGCTAAAGCTTGATCACTAGTGATCAGATGCCAATGCTCCAAAATCTTCTTCCGAATAAAGCATGAGGCTGTGGTGTACATACTGCAAAAGTTTAACTTGTCAGGACCTACAGTCTCCATGGGCACTTTTTTAGTTAGAAGGTCTTCCCTCCTAAGTTGTCCGATTCTAGTAAGAGCTTTTTCCACTTCCGCCTTCGAATAGTCCCTCTCCAGAAATCTTTGGCTCATTGCTTCCAAGGCTATGGGTAACAGGGCTTGATCGGAAATTATGCGCATAACGCAGAGTAGCTGTGAGAACGGAAGTCCTCTCTTTAGAGGAGCTGGATGGAAGCTGGGTGCCAGTAGTAGAGAATTCCGGTCCGGTGTTTTGCTATATATGGAGGTAGAGATCTTATTTCCCATCTTGTCAATGGATACGTAAAAAAAATTAATGTGGCACCTGCTAATTGTGAGGCTGAACCTATTAGATCCTGATCTGCTGTTAAGAAAGTCAACAAATTCCAGTAATTTAGATTCACCACCCTGCCAGATAAAGAACAAGTCGTCAATGTATCTTACATAAAACAACAGATGTTTCCCAAAACGTTGATTGCCAATTATGTGGGTATATTCATACTCCGCCATGAAGATGTTGGCATAAGATGGGGCCATATTAGACCCCATCGCGGTCACTTGTTTTTGTAAGAAAAAGGCATTCTCAAAAAGGAAATAGTTTTTATGAAGAATCAAATGTATGAGAAGTGTGAGGTATTCCGCTGGGGGCCCAAAGTAATTTGCATTATTGGAAATCATATTCCGGCAGGCCTGTATGCCCTGTTCATGCGGGATATTCGTATTCCCTGTTCCGGCTAATGTCTCTGATCGCTCTTCTCGTAAGGTAGGTACATCATGGGCAGCACAATGTGGTACTTCAGCAGAACAGATATGTAAGGCAGCCACATGGTCTTCCATTAACACATTCATTAGACATTATGCCTTTGATACCTTTGCCTCTCAGGACACTGAATTCTGGTGAAGGATTCTCCTGTCCAATCAGGAGCATCCCACCAGTAAATTGCTTTGGGACATCCCAATGTTATCCTGTGGATAACCTGTGGACCCTGCCGGAGAAATAATCATTATGGTAGACTTACCGTTGATAATGCTATTTCTCCTAAGTCCACAGGATCCACAGGGATCCCACCCTGACACACCTGATTTGAGGATCCTTTCACTCACTAACCTCTTCCTTCTTGTACAGAAGGGTGTGCATGTGTGTTCTAATCGCCTGATTAGGGCTCTCTATGATGCCCCTGCCTTGAGCTATGGAAAAACAACTGATTTGCCTGAGCCAGGAGGTGGGGAAATAGGGACAGGCCCGTTGCATTCTGGGAGGGTGAAAGCTTTGATCGTTTGATGCCAATCCGCGGCGAGTGCTGGGAAGAGACTGACGGCCTGCCCATAATAGACACCTAGAGGCACACGCAGTACGGCTCACGGCAGTGGCGGATCCAGGGGGGGGGCACTCGGGCCCGTGCCCCCCCTGTCATTTGCGGCCTCCGTGTGTCCCATCCCCCACCCCCGCGCAGGGAGATGACGGGCGCCCGCTGAGATTGTGTTACCAGCGGGCACCCGTCTCCCTGTACAGCGGCAGTCGGAGGCAGGAGCTCAGTACTGAGCTCCGGCTTCCGGCGCTGTCACTGTGCAGCGTGCGCTATGGGAGAGACGTCAGTCATGACGTCTCTCTCATAGTGCTTACTGAGGAGCGGACGCCCAGGGAGGAGGAGGACTGCAGCGGCGCGGGAACGGGGCTCGGTAAGTATGTTTTTTTTCTTAATGCAGCGGGGGCATCTACGGGGGGACATTACTACTGGGGGGCATCAACAAGGGGCATTACTACTGGGGGGGGGCATTACTACTGGGGGCATTATATCTGGGGGCATCAGTACTGGGGGGGTCAACTATTGGGGGCAGCTACTGGGGGACATTTTTACTGGGGGCCATCTACTGGGGGCATTATTACTGGGGGGCATCTACTGGGGGCATTACTACTGGGGGATCATCTATTGGGGGCAGCTACTGGGGGCATTATTACTGGGGGGCAGCTACTGGGGGCATTATTACTGGGGGGCAGCTACTGGGGGCATTACTACTGGGGGGTCATCTATTTGGGCAAAGTCCTAGGGGGCATTACTACTGGGGGCAAACTACTGGATGACATCAATACTGGGGGGCATCTACTGGGGGCAAACTACTGGGGGACATTATTACTGGGGGCCAACTACAAAGGTGCTAACTACTGGGGGCATACTACAGGAGGGCATTACTACTGGCGGCTTAACTACAGGGACATTACTACTTGGGGGCTAAACTACAGGGGGGCCAGACTACTGGGGGCATAACTACAGGGGCCAAACTACTGGGGGATAACTACAGGGGCCAAACTACTGGGGGCATTACTACTGGAGGCTAAACTATAAGGGGGGCATAACTACAGGGGCTAAACTACAATGGGGCAAACTACAGGGTGGCATTACTACTGGTGGCTAAACTAGTGGGGGCATTACCACTGGGAGGCTAAACTAAAGGGGGGGTAAACTACTGGGGTCATAACTACAGGGGCATTACCACTGGGGGCATTACTACAGGCAACATTACTACTGGGGGCAATACGGGCATTGCATAAGGGGCACCACTACTATGGGGTCTATATAAGGGGCACTACCAGTACAGTGGACATTGCATAATGAGCGCTACAACTGTGGGCATTGTATAAGAAGCGCCACCTCACATGCACCGAAGCCGCACGCAAATGTACTTGCCCCTTCCATCGTGCCCCCCCTATCATTTTCTTCTGGATCCGCCCCTGGCTCACGGCATAACATCAGAGGCTGCAGAGAGCATTGCTTGGGTTAGAGCTGGGAGAATGCTGACATCCCCCCCATAGAGAGACCTGAGTTTAACCCATGGCATAACACCAGAGCTTGCAGAGACTTTTAGATTAATGTTAAGCCTCAAGCAAAAGAACTGCTGTTGCTGCACTTATAAATGTAAACCCTCTCACTTCTTCCTGGAGACCACCATGGCACTTTGAAGTGGAGGACCCGGATTAAAGTAGAGAGAGGTGCGAACCCCTGGATTCCAGATACAGATGTGGAGTGGACTGAAGACTGCTGGGGATTAAAAAAGCTGGGGAGCTGTGGTGGGTTAACAACCCAGGGGTGACATCGAGCGTGCTTGTAACTGTATGCTGGTACAGAGAAGGCTGATACTCCCCCCCCCCTAATCCAGTGGGACTAAGTAGCATATATGTATGGATAGCATAAATGGGCCTTGAAATCATGATCTATTAGTCCCACAGGGAATATGCTGTTCAGGATGATTGAAATAACAAGAAATTAATATTTGACTTTCCTACCATCACAATAGTATTACAGCATCCTTGTTTTGCTCCTTTTAGGGAAGTTATTTACTGGTGGACATCATTTGACTACTTAAGGATTAATTTACTCAGAGAAAAATAGATCAAACTGCCATTTAGCTCATTAAAGTATTGAGACTTAATTAAAGAGCCTATCAAGCTTGTACACTATGCTACCAAAGAAATATAAGAATATCTCCAATGCAACTAGTTTTTTTTAAGCCTTCCCAGATGCCAACAAATAGGCAGAAAGATAGAACGTCTCTATCTCCGTACTCACAATCAAACTCCTCCCAGGTAAAAATTTTGGATATATCTACCACATCTGAGGAGGAAAATATGGATGAACCTATTACACTCCTCAAAATGTTACAACTGATGAGAGATCTGAAACAAGGCCTATCAGCCAAACTTAACATCACAGTTAGAGAATTAACAAAAGAAATCACGTCCATAGGGCAAAGAACGGAGTATCTGGAATGTAGTTTGGAAGAGATCTTTAATTCACATAAAAAATTGACTGAGCTATATAAATCTATCAGGTAGAATTATCCAACTTAAAGGGGAAAGTAATATATATGGAAGACAGAGCAAGAAGAAACAATTTAAAAATACGAGGCATTACAGAAAATATACAAGATTCGCAACAGGAGCAGTTTGTCTCAGAGTTACTTAAAAAATTACTTCCAGATCTACCTAAGATACAATTTATAATAGACCGTATACATAGACTTCCAAAACAATTTTTTTTCCCAGAGAATATACCTAGAGACAAGATAATGAGAATTCATTACTACCAAACAAAGGAGCAAATTTTGAGATCAACTAGAGATAAGTTAAAGACAGAAAATGCTCTGATAAACTTTCAGATCTTTGGGGATTTATCAATTGATACATTGAATAAGAGAAAGCATTATCCAGAACCACAAATGCACTGTGAAAGGTGAACATCCCATATAAAAGTCTAAAGAAGAATTGCTTAAAGGCCTAGACGACTGGAAAATCGGATATGCTCCAAAATCACAGGAGGAAGTACAGCTAGTTCAACAAGAGTGGTTGACTGTACAGAAATAGAGAGATGGGAGATTTGATTAGTGATAGAGACTCGCCTTAAATGGAAGAGGGAGAAAGGGAACTATATGTTTATTTATTTTTTCTTCTCTTGAAGGTTTAAGAAGATACAAGGAGAATGAGTATGCATAAGCTGAAAAATTTATTTATTTTGTAAATGTTGACACATATTATACAAGGAATGCATATGTTGAAAATTTTGATATATTAAAATGTCGTATATATCTGCATATGTATTTATGAGGGATATCAGTATCTGAAGGATTGTTTTATAGAGTAGCTCACATTTTAAGCACGTATATAAAGGTTTGAACTTAACCACTTAACTGACGATCCCCCCCCCCAAAAAAAAACGCTCAGAAATTGTCATTTTGTTTTATGAGTGAATTAGGTGAAGAACATGACTTTAACCCTATCCAAAATGATTTCATTAAAATATATATATATAGATATATATATATATATATTATTAAAAATAAATAAATAATTTTTTCCCAAACATCGGAATATTGATTGGTAACATTGTGACTTTAGTTTTTAGAGCACGGACAGCTGCCAGGTACACAGGAGGGACTTGGGAGTGAGGATTTACACTTATCAGCGGCTGCTATTGTCTGCAGCCACTGGGGGTGGGGGATCCTGCCGTGCTGACCAATCAGCAATGATCGGCAGCATGGCAACACTGGGGGCTGGAAGGCAGAGGGAGCTTCTGGTCCCTCTAACAACAGCAGCGGAGGGAAGTTCCCCTTCCCTGCCGCTGATAACACAGTTTATCTGTCTGGTCGCATCCTGTGTGACCAGGTCAGATAAAGCACTTGCAGGTATGGTCGTATCTGACCATGCCAGGCAACTGGATAAAAGGAAATATTTATAGGGAATTATATTAGGTATTGTATATTTCTGTTTATGAAGACACGGTTAGGACGGTGGGGTCCTAAAAGTACAAAGATATAAGGTGATATAGGACTAAGGGATTAAATGAGATAAAGGTAGATTTGTATATGGGTTTCTTTTTAAAGGAGTTTATATTTGAAACACGGTGTTAGAGGTTTGATATACACTACTATATGTGGATATGAGAAACATATTATATTCCAAAGAGATACAAGGTATAAAGAGCAGATTTTGTGAGTATTGGGTTAAATTTGAGCATGCATAAAGATTTAAAAATAGAAGTTGCCTCTAATAGAGATTTCCCTTTTTCCCCTCTACATTCCCTTCTCCTACTTCTTTAAGCTCTAATATTATTATTTGTTCTTATAATTTTTTTTTCTCTTCTTAAGGTCGCATACTTCAAAGTGTAGAGGTCATAAAGGCACTCAGGTAGAGCCTTGTTAATCTATGTTTGTATATGTAATGTGTAAGCTCTTATTTGTTATAAGTAATGTTTTATTGTATGTGATACAGGACATAAGATAAAGAAGAACAGAAGGGAGTTAAAAACAGGAAAACAGAATAGAAGGGAAGAAATTAAAGATGGAAAGAGAAAAAGGAAATCTAAAATAATAGGATGATTAACATGATGTCAATAAATGTCAAAGGGATAAATTCACCGCAAAAGAGGACAAGGGCATTGAAATATTTTTATGAGCTAAAAATGTATTTGGTAGCACTGCAGGAGATGCATTTTTTCCGAGGATGGCAGCTCCATCTTTTTCTGACAATAGATATACAAAAGCTTTCTTCTCAAGTGCTATCAAAAAGAAATGCGGGGTTGCCCTATTAATTAGTTGTAAAGTTGATTTTGAACTTGAGACTCAATTTATTGATAAGGAAGGCACATATATTATTTTATAAGGGAAACTGAACAGTAAAAAGGTTACGGTGGCATCGGTGTATGCACCTAATGTTTCACAAATAACTTTTATAAAAACCTTTCTGAAAATAATAATACAGAAAGAGTCAGAGGGCTCAGTCTTTATTCTGTGAGATTTCAATCTGGTGAGGTATGTAAGGGTAGATAAATCTGATTATATAACATTAGAATCCTCTCAATCAATTTTTAATGCATCAGAGAGGTATGATAGACTGATTCAAGAATCTGAATTATATGATATATGGAGAGTAAAGCAGCCAACAACTCAAGATTATAAATTTATTTTTCTAGCCTACATAAAACATACTCATGAATAGATTTTGTTTTTACAGGTAGGTTGACCTTACAGAACATAAAAAGAGCGGAAATACTACCAAGAACATGGTCAGGCCATGTGCCACTAATCGTAAGGTGGGAGGATAGTGAGCCTATAAAGGGCACTAGAATATGGCGATGTCAAAACATTATTTTTAATTCATTAGAAGCTAGCCAACTGATCAAGAGTTCTTTGGAAGAATTTCTGCTCTTTAATAATGTACAACAAACCAACCCAGTTAATCTCTGGTGCATGCTAAAGGTGGTGATGAGAGGCAATATAATGCAGATTTCATAGAGGATTAAAAAAAAAACAAAGAAACTAAGCTTCTAAATGACCTAGAAAACAAGATTAGAGCTCTTGAACGAAAACATAAGGAAAAACCTAATGAGGATCAAATTAGAAATGAACTCATTAAGTTAAGAGCAGAGTTAGAGACTGGCCCCGTGGCCAGGGAAATGTGTTAAAATTCAGCATCTGCCATTTACACAGCTCCACCTGATTTCTAAGGATCCAGATCTGGGCTACTAAAAACTCCTGCATCTTTTGGAGAATTCAACTTTGACTACATTGCACCACAGCATTCAATTGGAAGCCCAGCGGACTCCACACAGCCAACATGCATGCTGATGAAAGAGACTGTGCTTTGACTTGCACTAACCACGAATGGGTAATACCAGCTGTTTATTCAAAGTGCCATTCATGGGAGTCCTGATTCCCCTCTAGTCCGGAATCATACTACGGAGTTCTTTATCTGACAGAAAGTTTTCATATAACAATTCTCAATGACATTCATGCAGTTTTAACTTTATGTATTTTAGACATTTACGTATTAAAAATTTTATTGACAATCCATCAATCTTATGTTTTAATTTAGAAATACAACTCAGTGCCAGTTTCCTCTTTTTTATTCACTGGAGGATTGCCCTCTGTTGTTCAAATGTGGTCATTCCTTTAGGATTCTAAATTAGGTTAACAAAGTATTAAAATCATGTATGAACTCTTATGAGAATGAATTACTGGTAGATAAGATATCTACTGTATATTATACAATCAGGGTTACCTTAGTGACACATTATTATACTTTATTAACAATTAATCTTACAAAGTCATGGGGAAAGCGTGATATATAAATATAACAATTGTAGCTGTTAGCAAAGATTCATGTTTACAGTTACAAGCTCTGTGCTTATTCTTGCAGGCTGAGTAAGCTTGAGCAAACTCATACTAGGAGTCGCTTACTCATACTAGCTTGTGAGGCCAAGGAAACTGCATCTAGGAGGCAGTCCTTGGCCTCGTGCCCCTCCTCGTCCCTCCCCGCAAACGCATCTACCTGTCAATCAGGCAGAGGCGATCGTATTACTGCATTGCGATCACAGGACTCGTTATGCTCAGTATATTTTTATTGTGTGTAAAAAAATTCTGAATATTTACCTGTGTCCAGTGTGTGTAGTACCCTGCTTGCTTTAGGTCTTTAAGGTGGAACAAGGTTTATATATGGGTTTGAATATACTTGCAACTACTGGATAAAATATATAAGTTATTTTGGGAATTTAATAGAACATTAAAATTCATATAAAGAACATCTTTTTGGTCTTCAGCGCAAATCACAGATACTACAATCTCTTTGCACAGTGAGGAATCTGCCATACCAATCATTAGATTTTCTCTCTAGTAGATGTAAAATATATCATTTTTTGCTTTTGGTGGCTGCAATGTTTGAATTGAGTACGATAAAGCATTTAATAACTTCGGTTTTTGAAGGATAGAAAAATAACCAGTCATTGTGTTATACTGTACATGTACTCGTGTCGACTTGGGGCATAAATGGCTCATCGGGGGAAATGCAGGGAATACTGTTCGTGCATTCACGATAATGAACCAGATTACTAACAGCAAGGAACTGTAGAAAATACATCATAGTCCTGTGTAGTATAAGGTAACATACAGATGTAGCCACGCTCATTTGAGGAGGCTCTATTGCAGGCTTGCACTCCCGGCGTAACTAGGCTATCCATCTGCACAGAGACGCTCACATTCAGAGCGTCTCCGTCCAGGCGCGCAACGGAGATGCTCTCCCATTCTAGTGAACGGGGCGCATCTCCATCATGGGTGTGTGCACCCGGCCAGATGGAGACGCTCTCGGCATTAGGCGCGCCAAGGCTCAGACGGATCCATGACTAGGGTGGCTCCATCTGTATGTATAATTCACTCTTAACTCTCCTCTCTCCTTCGCCCCCACATCCAATCTCTGGCTCAATCCTGTCTATTCCAGCTACGCAATATCGCTCGCATCAGGGCATTCCTCTCCCAGAGTGCGACTAAACTTATTATCCACTAACTAGTCATCTCATGGTTCGATAATTGCAACATTCTCCTCACTGGAATCCCACTTTCCTATCTCGCTCCACTCCGATCTGTTCTCAACTCCGCAGCTACACTTATCTTCCACTCCCGCCACTCCACATCTGCCAATCCACTTAATCAAAACCTATACTGGCTCCCATTCCCCCACAGAATCATCTTCAAACTCCTCACCCTTTCTAATTCAACTACAGCATACATCTTGAACCTCATCTCCCTACATACTCCCGCCTGCCCACTCCGGTCAGCCAATGACAGTCGCCTCTCATCTACCCTGGTCACTACATCCCATGTGTGAATCCAAGATTTTGCCCATGCTGCCCCTCTTAGCTGGAACAAGCTTCGTTGCTCTATTAGACTTTCCCCGACCTTGCAATGCTTCAAACAGGCCCTGAAAACTCACCTGTTCATCAAAGCATACCCTTCCGCATAACCTAGTCTTGAGGCCCATTCTCACTGCCTCACTTACTTCCTGACACCAGGCCACCTTCTACTTGCTTGTTACTCATGTCACCTGTCTGTCTCCCTCTAAATTGTAAGCTCCTTAGAGTAGGACCCTCTTCCCTCCTGTTCTCACGGCCCTCTTCCCTCCTGTTCTCACAGCCCTCTTCTCTTGCACTTCAATTACAGCTCTCTCCCACTCAGTGACTGTCTATACCTGCATTTCCTCTTGCTCATGACTGTTCATATCTTCCAATAGCTGCCCGTCCCCTGTAGCAGGCCAATTACTGCTTTGCTTCCTGACATCTCAGCTGTGTTGTGGGTACTGAGAACTGTGGTGCTAATTGTTACCTGTGCTCAGTTTTAGTTTTCTTTGTTGTTAAGTTCTGTGTACCCTGTATTGTTCTAATGTATGTTGTATGTACGGTGCTGCAAAACACTTGTGGCACCTTATAAACAAATGGTAATAATAATAATAATAATAATAATAATTCAAGTGCAAAGTCTGGAACCTGATCCCTAGAGGAGGAGGTGGGCCTCCATGCAGTGGGGCCCACCATGGGTTCACCCTGTAACTCCTTTAGGCTAGTCCAACTTTGTTGAACAGAGAAATAGCTTTTGGAGTATTTTGCATATTTTTAAATAGATTATACAGTTGGTCATTCCAATTCATTTGGAATAAATTTGAACATTTACTTTTGTAATGTTGAGCCTGAAATAAGACTGAAAGTGTTTAGAAAAGACAAAATGTAATTAAATAAAACAAACAAACCATTAGCACTGGCAGCATTTTAGGTTGCATTAATGGTGTATTGAGAGTTTTGATTTTACTAATACAATAGTTTACAAGTGACTACTTTCTGAATGAGTCCTTAGATTGTCCTCCTAATAATTGATTCCTTGCCCTGTGGCACAGCATTTTGTGATCTTCTTTATGATCCTCTCCTTGAATCTGATCTCTGTGCCAGGTTTCAAAGCACTGCTACTTTCATGTGCTTTAAGCTTTGCATAAAAGTCAGAGAATCTGTTATAAAGTATTGATATTGGCATGCCATTAAGGATGATCCCAAAAGATATACATAGAAAAGCTACAATTCGTCCCAAGATTGTATCAGGAATTGTATCACCATAACCTACAGTGGAGATGCTGACCTAAAACAAAACATAGAAATGAAGCATTAGACTTGGTGTGGAGTAAAAGACTTTAAATTACATTAACTAAAACATTTATTTTTGTGAGTTATCAAATGGAGAAAACAAATAACTGTTTTTACAATACATATTTACCTTTTAACATATATTGAATGAAATAAGTAATTACAACATAATTGTCACATCAAGGAATGCTTGTGAACCTGAGGGTGGGGCTGGTGATGATTCAGTAGTAGGCATAGGATGCCAGAAACTTGGAGGGCAAATGTAGCTCTTGCCCAGCTGGATACAGGTCAAGGAGTGAAGTTAAGTGCTAGCGGAGAGTATCTAGGATTGCTGATGGAATTGTGGCAACTGTAGACCAAGAGTGAAAGACCGAAATAAGCTGTATCTTGAATCGAACTAGAACTGGTATAGCTGAAACTGCACACATACACACAGCCTGTCCATTACACACACAGGGGGTAATTGAGACTGGATTGCTGCAGTGGCAGCAATCGCAATCTGAATTACTGTGTGGAGTGCGCACACGCAACGGCTGCACTGCGTGTGCGCACCCCGGGAGCCCGGTGAGATTCTATCAGCATCTCACTGGCTGCGATTGCCTCTGCCTGATTGACAGGCGCGGGACGCAGTCCAGACAACGAAGGCATGTCCAGACCATTGGGGGGGCAGGCCACGGTGGCTGTGTGACATCACACGCAGCTGCTACGACCCGGAACACTGTGAGTAGCTCCCTGCCAGCGCGCAGGAGCCACACAGGCAGGCAGCTACTCATCAGGCACAAAAGCATTGCTTCCGTGTGATGCTTTTGTACCTGTGCAAGGGGGAGGGTGGAGGGTTAGCGTCTGACAAGCAGGGCGGACTAGTCCTGTGCTCAGCGTCAAACGTGGCATCTTTCTAAAATACAATAAAGAAAGAAATCAACAAAAGATACATGGTGCTAATACCAGAATGGCATACACCAAAACAAAAAAGCTGCTACCAGCTTTAAGCAATGACAGATAGGACTAGTGAAACTATGACAAGGAAACCTGTATCATAATGTCAACCAAACCAATATGCTCAGGATTTGACTGACTACAATGAGGAAAGTGGGTCCAGAAACAAAAATACTGGCTAACCTCCAAGAAAAAAAAACATCCCCATGCTGAAAGTTCCTTGTCAGTGCAAATGCTAAATTTCTATCAGGGGTATCCAAATGCTTGATTTTAGAGCAAATGAGGTCAGCCCATGTTTGCAGATTCCATAATCCAAGGGGGTAATTCAGAGTTGATCATAGATGTGCTAAATTTAGCACATCTACGATCATTTACTCTGACATGCGGGGGAATGCCCAGCACAGCGGCGATGCTTTTGTACTTGACAAGTAGCTCCCTACCTGAGCTACGTACCGTGGCCCCAAACGGCAGCCAAACGCCGCCAGCCCGCCCAGTGAATGCCTCTGCCTGTCAATCAGGCAGAGGTGATCGCTGGGCTGAGATGCCGATAGCAGCTCTTGCATGCACATGCGCACTGCGGTGCATGCGCAGTTCAGGCCTGATCACCTGCTGTCCAAAAAGGCACAGCAGCAATCAGGTCTGAATTAGCCCCCAAATCCCCTGCACTGCAGAGCATTGGAGCAAGTCAAGGAGTTTGGGTTAAAGACAGAAGAACCATGTGCTGCCCTGGGCATAGTATTAATAAGTAATGCTACTGATGTTTTATAGCAGTGTTTCCAAGCTTAGAACCCCTAACAGAGCATGTTTTCCAGACAACGCCATCACATAACAGCAGTGCACCCTATACCGACCCTGCCACGTGAGCATGTGCTACATTATGTAATGATGTTGCCCAGAGGGGGCCAGACCGCCAGCATCAGAAAGTGCAGTACTCCTGAGGATGCTCCTATCAGCTATACTGACGTGCGTGCCAAATGAAGCTCCAGGCGGCACTGCAGCAGTAATACTGGCTGTAGCATGCTGTTCCAGATCCCCTGCTAGCTAGAGGCAAGTGGCATGGGGCAGTGATGGTGCTGCCCCCAGGGTCCTGTGCTCTGTGCGATGGCACCACTCACACACCCATAGTTATAGCTCTGTTTCCAAATCTCCTAGTTAGTACACCTGTATTAATTACTGGCGGACACATATGAAAAGATCCACAGGTGATGTTACTGTCATTTTTCCAGTTATGATTGTGGAGATATCTGTAAAACTTGTACTACCATATTAGGAGGTCTCTGCAAAGAAAGGGCCTAATTCAGACCTGATTGCAGCAACATAATTTTATCTAATGGGCAAAACTATGCTGCACTGCAGGGGGGGGGGGGGGGGGGGGGCAGATGTAACATGTGCAGAGAGAGTTAGATTTGGGTGGGGTGTGTTCAAACTGAAATCTAATTTGCAGTGTAAAATTAAAGCAGCCAGTATTACCCAGCATAGAAACAAAATAACCAACCCAAATCTAACTCTCTCTGCACATGTTATATCTGCCCCATCTGCAGTGCGCATGGTTTTGCCCATTAGAGAAAGATTTTGTTGCGATCAGGTCTGAATTGGGCTCAAAGTTTGATAAACCCTTAACTTTAGTATAGGCTGAAAGAAAGATTTTAGAAAAAAAATTCTGCAGCAAACATACAGTATAAATAGCATAAGTGGTAAGGAATGGGTTACACATCCCATAAAAAATATACATACAGTCGTATAACCTGTAAGAGACAAAACTGAGCTTTCTAAGCATACATTCTCCCAGATATGGTATGATAAAGTCAGATCTATTTCTAACAATTACCCAAAATGCCAGCGCTAATATAAGTTGCGGACGCAAGGCGCATCTTATTACCATAAACGATAAAAGTGCGCTGTACATTGCAAATACTACATCCCTTAAGAGAAAAACAAGTACATGCACACATTTCTGAGTTCCAAAGCTCATTGATGTATATATTTGATATTAAAAGGATATGTATACAATATATCACATGTACAGTATATATATAGTTACATGGTTACAATTTACACAGGAAGCAGTTGTTAAAAACTAACCCATTACAGTTACAGCCACAGTATACAATTACCATTTCCCTCAATGCAAACTAGATCCATATCTCTCTCTCTCTCTCTCTCTCTCCATCCTCACAGTAGCAGAGTAACCGCAAAACACCATCTCAATCATAACCCAGCAAAAACAGAACTTCTTGTGACTGGGATCAGCTATACACTGTGTATGTTGGGGGAGTATAGGTCTGGAACTGGATCTTCTGTTATTGGTCCAGGGGAGGGAACTTTCTCATTCATGATGAGTCATTGATCAGTTCATATGCAAGCAATGAAGATGACATCATAGGGGCTGGCCTCTGGTTTCCTGTCCACATACTTTAAATGGAATGTCCTTTTGTTCACTTCAGAATTGTGGCTTTATAGTCCTACATTCAATCATAACTACTCATTGCAATGCGCTACAACCTAATCACAGGCATCAACTGAATCCACACATTAAACTGATTACTTTGACACCAAGCACGACATGTCCATCTTGCTCTGCTCCAACAATACAGATACATGACGTTATACTCCATTATATAATTTAAAACCTTATAATGTCTTGTGCTTGATATGTTTACTTTGTGCTGTTTGAAATATGTTTTGAATATATCTTTGTGGCATGTCTGTGTGAGTGCGTATGTTACCATATATTGCTGTGCTCGCTGTGCGTATTCACAAGCATAGCGACTCATAATGTGTGGAGTTTGGATGTTCTTTCTATGTAATATTTTTGACTTCAATAGTCCACCCTCTGGCAGTAAACAATAACTGCCATCAATTATTAACAGAAGAAAAATATTTCAAACACATAATCGGTGACCTAGACACACGTATGTCTTAATTTCGCAAATCAGACATTTGACTATATTTGGGGAAGAGCAGGAGGATGACGAGACATCCTCTATATGCACTCGGCAGTCACGGGACCACTGGTTGGGTGTGGGACAACATTCAACCTATAGAGTATGCTGGGACAGTGCTATGGCCTATGATGTCTGATTTTAACGAATGTTTCACACATACATGTACCTACGTCTTTGTACACTGATGTTCGGATTCTATAGAGGTTCTGCTGGGTAGAGGGAGAAAACACAAAAATCGTGAAAGAGACCTATCAAATTTTCATGGTATATATTCCCATCACTCTCTGAACATTGTTTCCATTTCTGGAACATATGCTAGGTTTGTTTCATCATTGAACAATGGTTATTAGTAGTGTCCTTCCTAGATAACATAAACCTTTGGAATTCGAGGAGAGCCATTCATAAACCTTTCTTCCACATATATTAATGAGCTCTTTATCTGCTATGTGTGAATAGCAATTGTCTGATTGTTTCTGATTACCTCCCAATTTCCTGATTTCCTGAAATTGGTGAGATTTAAACATACCAGGGATTTATCTATGGTACTGGTGGATCTTAAGACTAGGGGGTCTAGTTATATTATATTCTTTGTACTCCGGTCCCCCCCCCCCCCCTCCGTGTAATTCAAGTACCTCAGCTAACTCTAAAGAATATGACACTAATCCTGCATTATTTGGTCTTAGAGGTACCTGTGAACACATCCAACATTCCGTTTGGTCTAGAACCTTACCCACTAGTGAGTGGTAATCACTCGATGGATGTCTGTCAAATGCTGCCTTATTGCTAGACTGACATCTCTGGATGCACTCTTCTTCAATTATAGGGCCACAATAACTACAAAATACAGTATTCCTCAGACAATAGCCTATCACGTTACCTCCAAACTCCGTAACTACTAGGCCTTTGGTTTTCTCTGGCTTTAACAAATAGATAGGTTGATCCTGGGATCCTATAAAGAAATCACTCCTTTCTCCAGAACCAGTTCCAGTACCACACTCGACTCCTCATGAAAAACCTCACAAAAATAGAATGTCGTGGGAAAAAAATGTTTGTCAACGGAAAAAAAAGAAAGAACAAAACAAATCTTGTCCATAGCAAATCAATTACAATGACTGGTCTTTCTGTAATCCTTTAGTATGCTCAGGTAGTGTTCAACAGTGCCGCCTCTCAGTCTGGTGATACTTCTGCGATCTCACTCCATCTACGAGTTCCTTCAGGACTACCGACTTTCCTGCAATGGGAATCGTGGACCCAAGTCTCTCTCTCGGCTACTTTCACTGGGATCGTGCTGTCAACAAAACTTGGTACGGTCCTTCCCACCTGTCTATTAGGCAACCTGAGCATAAGAACAATCGCACAGTCTCTTGGTTCACAATCAAGACAGTTAGTATTTGGCATACCAGGAATCAACAGTTTCAAGTTCATTTGTCAAGTTCTCAAATGCTGGCTCATCTCGATAAGGTACTGTACTGTCACCTCATTGGTGTATTTCTGATCATTGTGCAAATCAATCATGACATGAGGTTGTCTTCCAAAAATAAAAACAAAAACAAAAACAAAACTTTCAAAGAGGGTGATTCATTAAGCGAAGATCTGGGAGTGGTTCCGATGCTACATAACACTAGTGGCAGTGTCTATGACCACAATAGTCCAGTTTCAAGCTATCACTTTGCTCCTACTTCTAGGGGTACCATATCTACACACATATTTCTGCACAATTTGCTTTGTGGTAAACACAGCAGCATCCGTGGTGGCAGGAAATGCCTCTACCCAGTTTGAGAAAACATGAGTGCACACCAATACATACACAGAATTCCTAAAGGGTGTTAACTGTACAAAGTCAATTTGTATTACCTGAAAAGGTCCGTCTGCAGGAGGGATATGGGATGGCTCTGTTAGTACTACCTTACCAAATGTCCTTCCTCATGCAAGTAAGACAGGTCATTGCTTTCCTGCTTGCCTGAGAAGAGAACCCTGGTACACGCCAGTATGCTCTTATCAATTTGAACATACCTTCCTTACCCTAGATGAGTCAGACCATATGCCGCCTCAGCTAGGCTTGGGAGATACATCCTGGGGGCCACTGGCTTACCTTGTCCATCTCTCCAGAGTCCTGAGGACTCCTAACCATACCCCTTCGACTTCCAGACCTCCTTTTCCTGTAGGAAACACAAATTTGCATGAGCATCACTCAAAAAAAAGAAAAAATAACATCTCTAGAGGAGAAAAAGGAAAAGAAAAATATCAGGTCTGCGTTCACCAACGGGCTGTCACTTACGTCTGGTCTCGTAGTAAAGGTCTGATTCAGATATTCCATACCATCATGCATATCAGTGTCTATACAAAATTTCCCTTCACCAGTATTCTCCTCCTTCCTCCACCCTTTGTGCATGACAAGGCACACTGCAGTAATATACTGGTGCCATCGTGCTTCTGAGACATACCGAGTTTGGACAGAACTTTGAAGGACCAATACGGCATGTGGTATATGAACTGTCAAATCATGTACCAGTACTACGTCGCAGGTATTTGACTCTTGTCCTACACAACTGTAGTTTATCCCTTGATACCTGGAGTCCTGTTTGGAAGAGACTAAACAGAAACTGCTTAGTATCTGCCAGGGATGACTCAAATGAATCAGTGCACAACAACAAGTCATCAACATATTGTATCAGCACCGACCCATTCTCAGGCTGAAAGGACTGTAAACAGTCATGCAGGGCTTGGGAGACAATACTCAGGGTGTCACTCGAGACCTTGGGAGAATCGGGTCCATGTATTGTACCACCCTGTGTGAACGCAAAAGATGAAGAGGAAAACTGTGAAGAAAAACAGAATAGAGGTTGGTAACAGATAAGTTTGTAGAGGTGGAGGGGATTTTATTAAAATGACAACTGGATTGGGCACTACAGGGAATTGATTAACTACTTGGTCTATCCCCCTTAAAGCTTGTGCATGCTGTGTCACTACTGGGACTACCTCAGCCATCAATCCAGTGTCCTGCCCATCCTAAGTTCATAGGGAACCTGGTATCTTGTGAGATAATTTCCTCTATCTGTGATGGACATGAATCTAGAACAGTGGAATGTAACATTAGTCTTTGAGGGTATCTAACATACTTTGTACTTCCTGAGCGGGAGTACAATATATGTATTTCACATTTAACAAAATCTGTTGATTAAGATAGTCAGGGGCCACTGCTGCTAGGAAAAAGAAAAAGAAAAGGGTTTAGCATCATAGAGGCCCAATCGTAACTTCTGCAGGTTTTGTCAAAGGGTAATGTTGCACTTCTTTTGTTCCTACTATTTGCCGAATTAGTGTTTACCAGTGATCTTATCCAGACGGAGAATTTTCTAGTACTGCAAAAGAAAAAAAATCAACAGGCTTCTAGGTCATGCGAAGTATTCATTCAATCCTTCTCAACCCGTATTAAGGGTCTGTACATGGTCCAACAAACATTTCCAAGCTCATCTTGACTAGGAGCCTTACTAGAAATCAATACTTCTTATATGGTAACTAAAAGAAAGACCCTATCTCTGTTTGCTTTCCTACAGGCAAATACCAATGTGCGGACAGGTTATTGTCCATTTATGATGTTACTTTCTTGATTTTTATTTTATTTTTGGGTTTTACTATATATGTACTCGAATGACTCCATACTTACCAGTTCCACTGGTCTCAGCCACTTCCCCTGCAGGCTACTGCTCCTCTTTTACCGGTTAGATACTCCTCTGAGTGCATGAGAAATGGCTGAAACCAGTCAGGTCGCCTTCTCCTCCTAAATAAAACTTTGACATTCATTAGTACATATATAGGTTACATTCATATTTTTCATATTTTTATTTTTATTATTTTCTATAGTTTGTATGCTGGCTGTAACTGCTTCCACATCCACATATGGCGGTGTACTTGCTTTCTCTTTTTTTTTACTTATTTATTGTTGCTACAAGCTCAAACAGTTATTATATTTCCGTTCTTGTCTTATATGACTTTGGTTAGACATGCTACCTGCAATACCTCAGGATCAAACTCACCAACCCTAGGGAATAATGCCCTATCATCAGCAGTCATACATACCCACTCATCACAAAAAAGCCTTTCTGTGTGGACCATACTTTCCACACATTATCTCCTCCGCACGTTTTCACACAGTACGTGCCTCAATAAACCAAGCGGGCCCTCTTGGCCTCCGCTATCCAGCCTGAACCCTGGCTGCCGAGCGTTTCTCGCTTGTTCACTTGGTTCCCATCGCGGACTTTTGACACGATCTCCAAATGAACAATACGAGCAAACGGTGAAAGTCCTCAGAGTTCTCTCACTAACTCCTTCTCCGCTGATCTACCACGACTCAGCCCAATAGTGACCACCGCTTACCCAGTGAGGATCCCTACCAGGCCCCTCTTCACTGTAAGTATTGACGTATAGACAGCAATAAATCAATACGTCACCTTTTTCAGTGGAGGTTAAAAATAAACCTGATCTTTGTGGTTTCTTTCCACAGGAATTCCACCTGGGAAACGTCACCAAGCCATCCTATGGACTTTCACCCAGAATATTTCCTGAGAGAGTCAGCAAAAATTCCGTCTACTTTACACAAATCACGTCTGCGTATGCTCCACACAGCGTGTATGATGACGCAATCTGCGCAAAAGAATGCACATGGTATCACGTTGCACCGCGTTTTGCACACACAGATATGTGGTCCAATCGCACAGCCTATAGATACTTGTTATCTATATGTCCTACGATCACGAGAGTCGAATTCAACTAGCTGCGCTCCACAGCCAGAGCGAAATACCCCCAAAAAACCTTAACTTCAAATACTTCACAATCTATACTCTATCACGCTCCTCCACAATTTTCCTCACTACTTGCATATTTCTCTTATAACGTAAGGTCGCTAGCCTTCACGCCACTGAGCCTCTGCTAACTCAATGTCTCCACAGGATACCCGACTTCCGGGGTTCAATATGTCCATTCCTACCTTCCACTCACACAAATACACAGTGTTTTTCTGTACAGAAAAATATCACTCCCTTTGATTGATAGCTTGTTCCAGAGGTAGTGCACTTTAAACAAAATATTATAATAATCTGCTTTTAAAATCAGATAGTTATTTGCTATTGTATAACTATATATTTTACCCCACCTTAAATTGAACTGCTATTGTGCGGTTATAACTTGCGCTCGAAACTTCACGCAACCTTGCGTAAACATGCGACTCTGCGTGTCCCTGCGCCACGTGCGCACTCCTGTAGGCTCACCTCACGTACCGTACCACGTGTACAATGTGCATTCGCAACTCAATAAACCACACTATCACGATAAATATGAGCAACAAAATACTACTGCTCACTTACACAATACACAATTGTTCCTTACACTTGCCGGAAGTTACCCCCAAATATAATCCTGCTTCAAGTGTTTACCTAAACGTTTAGGCTGGAACTGTGTTTCATGTTTTTATAATTACTCCCTTAACGAAATATATCAAATATATATAAAAAATAAACGTATCCAATTCTTTGCAGATCTATAATGACTATTGACTATAATTTAAATGCTATGATTCAGATTGGATAGCTATCTTGCAGAACATACACTGATATAAATATACACATAATTATAATAAAATAATACACACACACACACACACACACACACACACACACACACACACACACACACACACACACACACCATTTACTGCACTCCTATGAGACCCTTCACCCCTTCATATGTATTCGTAAACACACTGAATGACTGTAGTTTCTCTCAGAGCCTTTATTTTGTATATCAAAGATAATTGCCTTGCTCTACTAGTTGTTAAACAAGTTAATTAACATTTCAATGGCTATCCTACTCTAGCAAACAGAGAGTTACCAAATCCTGGAAAGAAAAAAAAGAAAATACCTTTTTTTTATTTTTTAGATATATCTGTGTGTAATTTCTTACATCAAGTATTCATTTCACTATTAACTCTCACTAGGCCCAATTGAAACTATTTGTAATTGACTTTGGCATGGTTTAAATAAATTCATTGGTAGCTTATAAATGGTGTTGGCTTTGTACATATATGTTGTTTATTTTGACAAAGGAAACTGATTGTTTTAACCAGACTGAAAGTCAGCTATTTAGATAAGTTGGATAAAGTGACCTTCCTAAAATGGCCACTGCTCCTCCCCCTCATTCCCATCCATGTGCTTGAACAAGATGGTGGACAGGCCATGTGGCTAGCCCAAAATGAAGGATACCATGTGGCTAGCTCAAAATGGAGGATACCATGTGGCTAGCTCCTTTTGTCACAAAGAAATCACATACAAGCACCAAAAGTTACTTTAGGCCTGGGTTTAAAAGTATGCGAATTGGCCTCAGCATGCTAACACAGCTATATTATACCTATGCACCAACTTTTAAATGCTTTTTAAAATGTACTTAACAGATAGACAATCCAATCTGAATAAAATACAATATTACTTATTTGAACTTTGTTTTGCAATAATAAAAATATGCTGTAGCATTTTAAATATTGTGAGAAATATACTGTCCCTTGAATTTCATATCAGCGCCTTACTGATAACACAAAAGAACAAATGGATGTGATTCGGCAGCATCAAGATGCGTCCATCTTTAGCTGGTAGACCACAGCTGCGTCTGTACAGTGAAATCATTAAGAACGTGATATCCTGGCTACGAGCCCCCATCTGATAAAGTCATATCTATGTCTAACAATTATCCAAAATGCCAGCACTAATATAAGTTGCGGACGCAAGGCGCATCTTATTACCATATACGATAAAAGTGCTCTGTAAGTTGCAGACACTACATCCCGCATACAATTACCATTTCCCTCAATGCAAACTAGATCCATCTCTCTCTCTCTCTCTCCATCCTCACAGTAGCAGAGTCACCGCAAAACACCATCTCAATCAGCACCCAGCAAAAATAGAACTTCTTGTGACTGGGATCAGCTATACACTGTGTATGTTGGGGGAGAATAGGTCTGGGACTGGGTCTTCTGTTATTGGTCCAGGGGAGGGAACTTTCTCATTCATGATGAGTCATTGATCAGTTCATATGCAAGCAATGAAGATGACATAATAGGGGCTGGCCTCTGGTTTCCTGTCCACATGCTTTAAATGGAATGTCCTTTTGTTCACTTCAGAATTGTGGATTTATATTCCTACATTCAATCATAACTACTCATTGCAATGTGCTACAACCTAATAACAGGCATCAAATGAATCCACACATTAATCTGATTACTTTGACACCAAGCACGACATGTCCATCTTGCTCCGCTCCAACAATACACATACATGATGTTATACTCCATTATATAATTTAAAACCTTATAATATCTAGTGCTTGATATGTTTACTTTGTGCTGTATGAAATATGTGTTGAATATATCTTTGTGGCATGTTTGTGTGAGTGCGTATGTTACCATATATTGCTGTGCTCGCTGTGCGTATTCGCAAGCATAGCAACTCATAATGTGTGGAGTTTGGATTTTCTCTCTATGTAATATTTTTGACTTTGACAGGTATGAAATGTCAACATTCAGAATGTAAATACAGTATGGACTTTATGTGACATAATAACATGATCGACATTGTCAATACTCATTATAGAATTTTTACAGTATTTAGGCTTAAACAAAAACCTTACCACAGCCTAAGCCTGACTGTCCTGACAAGTACTGTCAACACTTTGAATGTCTATGATGGCAGTAAATGTCAGGGTTAAGGTTAGGCTGCGGTTAGGTTTGCATTTGGGGCCTAAATACTGTAATGACCATGTTGACATTATGTTCATTGTGAACAATCTGGTCAGGGCTGGTGCTAGGGTGTTCGGCGCCTCCCTGCAAACAATAAATTTGCGCCCATCCTCCCATACATAAGAAAGGGACTGTGAGTGTGAAGTGGGTGTAGTCTCCAATTCATATTATGCCACACAGTATCACAATTTTATTCACATTATACCACACATAGTGCCCTTGATTCATATTGCACCAAATAGTAGTGTACCTAATTCACATTATGACACACAGTAGTGCTCCTTATACACATAATGCCCACAGTAGTATTGCCTCTTACACAGGGGCTGATCCAGAACAAAATTACAGTGGGGGGGGGGCACTCTGATAGGGTAAGAGGGAGGGGGTTATTTGCATGTGCTCCTGGAAAAGTGGGTGTGGTTTTGAAACAAGGGGTATGGCCTCAAAGGGAATGCCATATCCATAAGCCACACCCTCCTTTTCATAATGCTTCCTTACCCTCTCCCCTTATGCCAGCCTCCCCACCCAGCTCAGACCAACCTTTGCCTGCTCAGTCCTCATCCAAACCCTCAGCAGTCTCAGCCAGGCTCCTCTTCCCAGAATCTGCTCAGCACCTCACCTCAATCTCAGACTGTTTTTCTGAAGACATGGAGAAGCAGTGGATGACGCTATGGAATGGGTGATGGGGAGGCAGTGGCTGATAACAGGGAATGTATGACAGGGGGAGGCACTGGGTGATGCCGGGGAATGAGTGACAGTGGGAAGCAGTGAGTGACACCAGGGAATGGATGACAGGGGGAGGCAGTGTGTGACACCAGGGAATGGGTGACAGGGGAAGGCAGTGGGTGACGCTAGGGAATGTGTGATAGAGAGAGGCAGTGGGTGATGCCAGGGAATGTGTGACAGGTGAAGGCAGTGGGTGGCATAGAGGATGATGGGAAGAGGCAGTGGGTGACAGGAGTGAGAGGTGATGGGGAGAGATAGTGGGAGACGAAGAGTCAGTGGGTGACAGAAAAGGGTGCTGGGAAAAGGCAGTTGGTGGTGATGGGAAGAAGCAGAAAGTGACAGTCAGAGGGTGTTATGGAGTGGGTTATGGGGAGATAATGATGCAGGGGAGAGGCAGAAGGTGAGGCAGTGAGTGACAGGGTCCAAATCATATACGGCACTTGGAGACCGATGAAACTGTGAAAAAAGACCCCTCAGGGTATGTTTTATTCAGTGACATTTCAGGGACATATCCCCTTCCTCAGACATGGCAAACACCCGCTAGGAGGGCACCAGAGCACGTTATCCATTATGGAGACTGGAGTGCCGGGGCAATAAGCTTATATATAACTACTCCTGATGAAGTCCCATAAGTAGCGTGGAGGGACGAAATGCGTTGAGAGCTACATGATACTACCTCTCTACTGATACAAACTCAGATAAGCTTGTTTTAATTTATACATTGTACGGGTCCATTTTTTACTTTTTATGTGTGTAAAATTGATTCAACTCTGTTAAAATTGTATTATACTATCAGAGTTTTTTCTTCCTATGGGGCAAAATTGGTTTTAAGGTACAGTGTGCAGCTGCGACAATATGGTGGATATACAAGCCTTTTAAACCTCCCATTCTCCAATACACAAGAAAGGAAGAAAAAAGTGAGTTGTTATCTAAATCATTACCATTTTCTTCTTAAAAAACACTGACTATTTGTTACTTTATTTTTGAATAAGCACGATTAGCTTTTTTGCTTGCAATAAATTTGTACTTTGCACTCAGCACTTAGCACTTTTTTTGTGATTGCACAAAGTCACTTATAAGTCACTTATAAGATTATGACAGTACTTGATACTGACACGTTTCTCCTCTCCCATGGTGTTTAAATACTGCACCTTGATGAGTATATCTACACTACTACAAGGGATAGAGGAAGAATATCCAAGAAAGACCTTACTACAGGCAAATACTCCTTGGAAGTCTGGTACGCACATGAGAATTTACACAGCTGTAAAAAGCACCGAAGGAACAAAAAGTTTTACCATATATGAACATTATTTATTTGCACTTACATAAATATAAGTCACTTGAAAACTTACCTGCTGCCACTTTATTTGGGGTGCGATAACACAGAAAAACTCCTATAAGGACATTTTAGAACTTTTAACTGTCATTTGTTTCTGGTATAAACTAAATATCTATATTGTAAATTGGTGTTTAACATAATATATTGAATAACATTGGTAGTAGCGCTTTTATCACCTCTCATTTATCCACAGACTTTAATTCATCGAGTACGGATACAGAGAGAAAACAACCACGGCAGAGATCCAAACGTAATTTTGGCCCTTTAGGTGTGACGACGAGAGCGAAATATATGGGAGAAGGAGGACAAGGGCCCGAAAATATAATAGGCGTGGAGGACAATGGTGCCGACAAACCAGTAGGCACAAAACCACCCCGCCAGCAGAGAACCTAGTGGTAAACCTTTCCTCATATGAACTCTCACCAGTGGAAAATAGAGTATTATCATACGGATTATCATTCGTGCCAACCAACACTTTTAAACCATTTCAATGGCAGGTGGAGCAACACCGCCTGTGCCGGCAACTAAAATTAAAAGAATATTTCTCCAAGTCTAATCCGGAGCTAACTAGTGTTGATGAAATACCACCAGCATTACGCAAAGTGTTACCTAAAGCGACATTTGACCCCCAGTCGTCTAATTCTACAATCAAGACGTTTATGAGAATGATGGGCAATGAGGTTGATAACCACATATCGCATCCAATCCCTGTATGACATAACCTACAAAGGGATGAATACCAGGCCTTGATGGGGTTGTCGAAAAATTAGAATTTGATTTTCAGGCCGGCGGATAAAGGCGGTGCCCTTGTCATACAGGACATTGATAAATATATCCTGGAGATTAATAGACAACTTATGGATAAGGATACATACAGAATATTGGACAGAGACCCCACTACTTCATTTAAGATTGAATGAAAGAATTTATTGACACGTGCAGTTGATAATAAAATTATCACATCTAAGCTCAGTGGTGCTTTAATGCCTGAATATCCTAAAGTACCAATTATGTACACTACCCCCAAGATTCATAAATCTGTGATAGACCCCCCTGGACGCCCCATAATTGCGGCAGTAGAATCTCTATTCCAACCTATTTCTATATATATTGATACTGTTTTACAGCCCAGCATTCAAGCGCATCCAAACTATCTTATGGATACTTCTGCACTGTTGAGAAAATTAAATGCTCTTACAGATGTGGATGATGATATCTGGCTTTGCAGTGTTGATGTATCAAGCCTTTATACAGTAATCCCGCATGAAGAGGGAATTGCGTCAGTTAGACGCTTTCTTAATAATAATCCACTGTATACTGGTCCAGATCTTGATTTTCTGCTTGATTTGTTGTGTCTTGTACTTACTAAAAATTATTTTATGTTTGACGGGAAGAACTACCTGCAGCGTATAGGTTGTGCGATGGGGTCCAGTGTGGCCCCATCGTACGCTAATATCTATATGTTCCAGGTAGAAGCTGACGTCTTCTTTTCTAATCCTGAGATTGCTAGTAATGTGGCTTTTTACACGAGATTCATAGATGATTTATTGATATTTTGGAGAGGTAGTCAAGAGTCATTTATATCTGTGATGGAAGGACATAATAGCCAAGAATGCCCTATTAAATTCACATATACTATTAGTAAGACAGAAGTACATTTTTTGGATGTTCTTATAAAGAAACATGAAGGTAAAATTACTACATCCCTGTATACAAAAATAACAGATCGTAATAATCTGCTTCACTGCAAAAGTTTTCACCCAAGACCTCTCAAACGAGGCCTTCCTTTTTCCCAACTGCTTCGTGTAAAGAGAATTATGTCTGATCCACAGTTGGCAGACGAGCAGATGAATATCATGATTAATAAATTCTATGCAAGAGGGTATCGTTTAGAAGATTTATTACAGGCTAAGGAGAAAGTACTTCAATTGGATAGAGATGAATTATTAAAACAAAACCAAACTAGAAAAAGTACCATGATGATCCCCTGGGTGCAGGAGTATAATCAGCACAGTAACAACATTAGTAAGATCTCGAAAAAATGGTGGCCTATGGTCCAGACAGATGAAGAGTTAAAATTGAATAATACTAAACTCATGAGCTGCTATACTAGGAGCCGCAATTTACGTGACATATTGGTTAAAACCGATGTAAGATCTAATTATGCCACTAGGAGTAGAAGTGCACGGAGTAGGAATATGGGATGTATCAGATGTGCATGCACAACATGCCAGTTCCTAATTGCGGGTGATACATTTTATCACCCAGGAACAGGTCATAAATACAAAATCAGACACACACTCGCGTGTAACACAAAAGTCACAGTATATCAAATAATTTGCCCTTGTAGAAAATCGTATGTCGGCAAGACAGAACGAGCCTTTAAGGAAAGGATGGCAGCACATCGTAGTGCTATAAAGGCAGCAATCCTCAAAGGTGATAGCGAGCAGCCAGTAGCCCGACACTTTAGTCCAGCTAAACATCCATTAAGTACGTTGCGATATAGGATGATTGATCATATACCACCTCCAATTAGAGGTGGCAATAGATCACTTAAACTAATGCAATGCGAGTCTGAATGGATATTCAGACTAGATACACTTAGTCCTAAGGGGCTTAATGAACATCTAGGGTTAAATTGGTTCCTTTAGTCTTAATGAGCAGTGCTGAGGGCATCCAGGCAAATATAAAATTATTAATGTCCTATCATATTGTATTCCCCTTAGAGGCCCTCGATGTCTGCAATATGAAATCAATATAAGATTGCAATTAAGATCTATCTATAATAGCCAATATTCCGATATATAGCGTGGCATAAAGATTATCTGATTATTAGACGCTTCAGGTTTGGGCTATTTGTAATTTTAAATGTTTATTATGCACTTGCACTTTTGATGTTTGTATACCAATTTATGTGGGTGTTTTAGTGAAATCCCAGCCCGCCCAGGTGAGGCGTGAGTTGGAATAACGTCATTGATGACGAGGAGCCGGCCAGGTGGGAGGTCCTGGTTTTCGGCTTCCGGCGATTGGCGTCCATGTGGAGGGTACACTTATTTAGGTGAGTTATTTTGTACTGTGTATTGTCTGATGAAAGTGTCCCAATAAAGTGGCACTGAAACGTTATCATATGTGCCTATCTGAGCCGTGATTTATTTGAAAGTCCAGGAGTGCCGCACTTGGAGATTTGTGTGGATGCATGTTACGTGAGGGCACCCGGACGGGTACTGCAATCAGAAGGAGAGCCGGACCATACGGATATATATATATATATATATATATATAGAGAGAGAGAGAGAGACAGTCTGAGACACCCGGGCACTCTCTCTGCTGCAGAAGATACAATCCACTCCGGTGCTCTCTGGTATGGAATAGTCACAAAACATAATAAACAGGCAGCGGTACTCAGAGAATTTAAAACATGATTTCAACAGAGTGCCTGGTTGTCTGGGACTCCCCCTCCCATGGTATCTAGCATTTTTATTTCAGTGTGGTGAGAGTAGGCACAGCCCAGCAGTGACTACGGAGCAGGAAGAGCAGGGCTGAGCCCGGTGGCAGGTTGGCTGGACCCTTGGGAGAGGCCAGCAATCTATGAAGCAGTGTCATTGAAATGGGCCAATATGTATGGTGCCCTCATGCCCCAGCAGGTTCCTTTACTTTTAGTTTGTGCCGTGGGCAGCACATCTGTCAGTAGACCAGCTGCGCTGCCAGTTTCTCAGCTGTCAGCCCCTTTAATGAGCTTTTGCGCATGCACAACAGCTCGAACGATGCCCGAACAGAGCTGGAGCCACGACCTCCACAGTAATTTGCTGGCAGGAAGAGTGGTGGGAGGTGTGAAAGGAGCACAGGTCCCGGATCAGCGGCACAATCCGCCCCTGTGACCCTAACCATGGCAGTTGCTATGCAATGAATAAAGTGCACTATAAATAAAATAATAAAATCTTCTAAATGACAGGGGGGGCACATGCCTTGGTACCCCCCACCTCCCTGAATCTGCTACTGCCCTTATATATATAACGCCCACAGTAGTAGTGCCACACAGAATGGCAACAGTAATAGTGCCACACATAATGCCCACGGTAGTCATGCCACACATAATGCCCACAGTAGTCATGCCACACATAACGCCACAGTAGTCATGCCACACATAACACCCGCAGTAGTAGTGCCCCTTACACATAATGCCCACAGTAGTAGTGCCACCCATAATGCCCACAGTAGTAGTGCCACCCATAATGCCCACAGTAGTAGTGCCCCATACACATAACACCCACAGTAGTAGTGCCACACTTAATGCCCACATTAATAGTGCCCCTTGCACATAATGCCCACAGTAGTCGTGTCACATATAATGCCCACAGTAGTTGTGCCACAAATAATGCCCACAGTAGTTGTGCCACAAATAACGCCAACAGTAGTTGTGCCACACAGAGCACCTACAGTAGTCATGCCACACAGTACACCCACAGTAGTAGTGCAAAACACTTAATGCCCCTTACACTTATGTCCACAGGAGGAGAGAGTGGGGGAGTGCGGTACTTATGCACACAGATCAGCGTGAGAGTGCTATTGGCGTAGCTGGCAAATGTGCAGCGGGGAGGAGTAGGAGGAGAGAAGAGGGAGCGAGCCGGGGGGACTGAGCTGAAGCCACGCTTCACACTGCTTGCGTCTGTCATACAGTGTGACAGATGCAGCGGCAGCCAGCAGCGACAACAGAGCGCCTCTTCAGCCCGGCACCTCCCTTATTTGCAGGAGCTGCTGAGTGGCTAACGCCGACTCTGATTCTGGTGTCAACATTTTGAAGATGTCTGTGTCTTCCTGCTAATGTTCCATACAGCAGACTTGGGGGTGATTCACCTCTGTGCAGTTTTCTGATGTTGAGGAAACTGCACATGCACAGGATTCATTCTGTTCATGTTCAGAACAGCTCCTGTGATGCAATAGCAGGTATGTGAATGCCTCTGCCTGATTGATAAGCAGAGGTGTTCGAAAGGATGAAGGGGGGTGGGGGTGGCCATTGGTGCCGGGAAGGGGTGGGGGGGGTGGGGGTGGGGTGGGGGGGTTGCCCCCATTTTCCAGGAGTGTCGTTACCAAGGACTGCATACTGGATACAGTTTCCTTGGCCTTGCAAGGTAATCTGCGACGGCAAGCATGAGTAAGCTCAGGCTTACTTAGCCTGCTGTCACAGATGTGATTGCATCACAAATGCAGGAAGCACTTGCATTACTAAGGAATGCAATCGCAAAGCTGCTGCAAACAGTTTTGCAATTGCAATCCTTAGTGAATTAGGCCCTTGGTTGGAGAAGCTGCTGCTGCTGGGCTTGCGCAAGGAGCTGTATTCCATCCCCTATGCTGCATGCTGTGACCACAGCTCTAGTAAAACTATATAATAATAATATATATTTCTCTTACGTCCTAGAGGATGCTGGGGACTCTGTAAGGACCATGGGGAATAGACAGGCTCCGCAGGAGACATGGGCACTATAAAGAAACTTTAGAATGGGTGTGCACTGGCTCCTCCCTCTATGCCCCTCCTCCAGACCTCAGTTAGATCCTGTGCCCAGAGGAGACTGGGTGCTTTCAGGGGAGCTCTCCTGAGTTTCTCTGTAATAAAGAATTTTGCTAGGTTTTTCATTTTCAGGGAGTCCTGGCAACAGGCTCCCTGCGCCGTGGGACTGAGGGGAGAGAAGCAGACCTACTTCAGTGATAGGCTCTGCTTCTTAGGCTACTGGACACCATTAGCTCCAGAGGGATCGGAACGCAGGTCTCACCCTTGCCGTTTGTCCCAGAGCCGCGCCGCCGTCCTCCTTGCAGAGCCGGAAGATTGAAGCCGGGTGAGTATATGAAGAAAGAAGACTTCACAGGCGGCAGAAGGCTTCAGATCTTCACTGAGGTAACGCTGCGCGTCATTGCTCCCGCACACACACACAGGCACAGATGGGTGCAGGGCGCAGGGGGGGGCGCCCTGGGCAGCAATAATCCTCTTGGCTGGCATTATAGGTATAATCAAGCTATGGCAGTATGATCTACAACCCCTGCCAGGTTTTTTGGTATTTTGAGCGGGACCGAAGCCTGCCGCTGAGGGAGTGGAGCTTGATCCCACAGCACTAACCAGTGCCATTTTCTCCACAGCACGCTGCTGAGAAGCTGGCTCCCCGGACTCTCCCCTGCTGAACACGGTGACAGAGGGCTTTGAAGGAGGGGGAGGGGGGGCACATAATTTGAGCGCAGTTAATATATTTATATATAAAACAAAAAAGCGCTGTGTATTGCTGGGACTTGTGTTTCCAGGGTCATTGGCGCTGGGTGTGTGCTGACATACTCTCTCTCTGTCTCTCCAAAGGGCCTGGTTGGGGGAACTGTCTCCAGATTAGAGATTTCCCTGAGTGCGTGGGATGTCGATACGCGTGTGTCGGCATGTCTGAAGCAGAAGGCTCTTCAAGGGAGGAGGTGGAGCAAATTAGTGTGGTGTCTCCGTCGCACCACCGACACCTGATTGGTTGGATATGTGGAATGTTTTAAATGCAAATGTGAATTTATTGCACAAAAGGTTGGACAAAGCAGAGTCCAGGGAAAATACAGGGAGTCAACCCTGCCTTTCACTATGTCGCAGGGCCCTTCTGGGTCTCAAAAGCACCTACTATCCCCAGTGGCAGACACTGATACCGACACGGATTCTGACTCCAGTGTCGACTATGATGATGCGAGGTTGCAGCCGAAATTGGCAAAAAGTATTCATTATATGATTATTGCTATAAAAGATGTGTTGCATATCACAGATGACCCCTCGGTCCCAGACACGAAGGTGCGCATGTATAAGGAAAAGAAACCTGAGGTCACTTTCCCTCCTTCACATGAGGTAAATGAGTTGTTTGAAAGGGCTTGGGAAACTCCAGACAAGAAACTGCAGATCCCCAAAAGGACTCTTATGGCGTATCCTTTCCCGGCTAAGGACAGGATACGGTGGGAATCCTCTCCCAGAGTGGACAAAGCGTTGACGCGCTTATCCACAAAGGTGGCGCTGCCGTCTCAAGATACCGCAACCCTCAAGGATCCTGCTGATCGCAGGCAAGAGACTACGTTGAAGTCAATTTACACACATACTGGTACATTACTCAGACCGGCGATAGCGTCGGATTGGGTTTGTAGCGCTGTAGCAGCGTGGACAGATACCTTGTCTGCTGAAATCGATACACTGGATAAGGATACCGTTTTATTGACCTTGGGTCATATTAAGGATGCTGTCCTATATATGAGAGATGCTCAGAGAGATGTTGGCCTACTGGGTTCCAGAGCCAACGCCATGGCGATTTCTGCTAGGCGAGCCCTGTGGACCCGACAATGGACGGGTGATGCCGACTCAAAGAAGCATATGGAGGTTTTGCCTTACAATGGTGAGGAATTATTTGGGGACGGTCTCACGGACCTGGTTTCCACAGCTACTGCAGGTAAATCCACTTTTTTACCTTATGTTTCCTCACAGCAAAAGAAAACGCCACATTATCAGATGCAGTCCTTTCGGTCGCATAAATCCAAGAGAGTACAGGGATCTTCCTTTCTCGCCAGAGGTAAGGGTAGAGGGAAAAACTCCCAACTACAGCTAGTTCCCAGGAACAGAAGTCCACCCCGGCTTCTACAAAATCCACCGCATGACGCTGGGGCTCCCCTGAGGGAGTCCGCCCCAGTGGGGGCACATCTTCGACTTTTCAGCCACGTCTGGATTCAATCACAGGTGGATCCCTGGGCAATAGACATTGTTTCCCAGGGTTACAAGCTGGAATTCGAAGAGGTGCCTCCTCGCCGTTTTTTCAAATCGGCCCTACCAGCTTCTTCTCCGGAGAGGGAAGTAGTTTTAAAGGCAATTCAAAAGCTGTGTCTTCAACAAGTGGTGGTCCAGGTGCCCCTGCTTCAACAGGGGACGGGGTACTACTCAACCCTGTTTGTGGTACCAAAACCGGATGGTTCGGTCAGACCCATTCTGAATTTAAAATCCTTAAACCTATACTTGAAAAGGTTCAAATTCAAGATGGAATCGCTCAGAGCGGTCATCGCCAGCCTGGAGGGGGGGGATTATATGGTGTCCCTGGACATAAAGGATGCATACCTTCATGTCCCCATATATCCTCCTCATCAGGCGTTCCTGAGATTTGCTGTACAGGATTGTCATTACCAATTTCAGACGTTGCCGTTTGGGCTTTCCACTGCCCCGAGGATTTTCACCAAGGTAATGGCGGAAATGATGGTGCTCCTGCGCAAGCAGGGTGTCACAAATATCCCGTACTTGGATGATCTCCTTATAAAAGCGAGATCGAGAGAACAGTTGCTGAACAGCATGTCACTCTCCCTGAGGGTGTTGCAACAGCACGGCTGGATTCTCAATCTACCAAAGTCACAGTTGGTTCCAACGACCCGTTTGCCTTTCTTAGGCATGATTCTGGGTACGGCACAAAAAAGGGTTTTTCTCCCGGTGGAAAAGGCCCAGGAACTCCAGACCGTGGTCAGGGACCTGTTAAAGCCAAAAAGGGTGTCGGTCCATCAATGCACTCGAGTTCTGGGAAAGATGGTGGCGTCTTACGAGGCCATTCCATTCGGCAGGTTCCATGCAAGGACCTTTCAGTGGGACCTTCTGGACAAGTGGTCCGGGTCACATCTACATATTCATAAGATGATCAGCCTGTCCCCCAGGGCCAGGGTATCTCTCTTGTGGTGGCTGCCGAGTGCTCACCTTCTAGAGGGTCACAGGTTCGGCATTCAGGACTGGGTTCTGGAGACCACGGACGTGAGCCTCCGAGGCTGGGGAGCAATCACACAGGGAAGAAACTTCCAGGGTCTGTGGTAAAGCCAGGAGGCTTGTCTGCACATCAACGTACTGGAATTAAGGGCCATATACAACGGCCTACATCAAGCGGAGACTTCTCTTCGCGACCTACCGGTTCTGATTCAGTCAGACATCACGGCTGTGGCTCATGTAAACCACCAAGGCGGAACAAGGAGCAGAGTGGCAATGGCAGAAGCCACCAGAATTCTTTGCTGGGCGGAAAATCATGTAAGCGCTCTGACAGCAGTCTTCATTCCGGGAGTGGACAACTGGGAAACAGACTTCCTCAGCAGACACGATATCCATCCAGGAGAGTGGGGATTTCATCAAGAAGTCTTTGCAAAGATTGCAAGTCAGTGGGGACTGCCTCAAATAGACATGATGGCGTCACGCCTCAACAAAAAGCTCCCAAGGTATTGTGCCAGGTCAAGGGACCGTCAGGCGGTAGCGGTGGACGCCCTGGTGACCCTGTGGGTGTTCCAGTCGGTCTATGTGTTCCCTCCTCTTCCTCTCATCTCAAAAATATTGAGAATCATAAGACGAAAAGGAGTACAGGAAATTCTCATTGTTCCAGATTGGCCTCGAAGGGCCTGGTATCCAGAGATACAGGAAATGCTCACAGAAGATCCGTGGCCTCTTCCTCTCAGAGAGGACCTATTGCAACAGGGGCCCTGTCTGTTCCAAGACTTACCGCGGCTGCGTTTGACGGCATGGCGGTTGAACGCCGGATCCTAGCTGAAAAGGGCATTCCGGATGAGGTCATTCCTACTCTGATAAGGGCTAGGAAGGAGGTGACAGCGAAACATTATCACCGTATCTGGAGGAAGTATGTGTCTTGGTGTGAGACCAAGAATGCTCCTTCGGAGGAATTCCATCTGGGCCGTTTTCTCCACTTCCTACAGACTGGAGTGAATTTGGACCTAAAATTCAGTTCCATTAAGGTACAGATTTCGGCCCTGTCTATTTTCTTTCAGAAGGAATTGGCTTCTCTTCCAGAAGTCCAGACTTTTGTGAAGGGAGTGCTGCATATTCAGCCTCCTTTTGTGCCCCCAGTGGCACCATGGGACCTTAACGTGGTGTTACCTTAAGTCTCATTGGTTTGAGCCTCTTCAAACCGTGGAATTAAAATATTTCACTTGGAAAGTGGTTATGTTGTTGGCCTTGGCGTCTGCAAGGCGAGTGTCTGAGTTGGCGGCTTTATCTCACAAAAGCCCCTATCTGATTTTCCATGTGGACAGAGCTGAGTTGCGAACTCGTTCTCAATTTTTGCCTAAGGTGGTTTCCACTTTTCATATGAACCAACCTATTGTGGTGCCTGTGGCTACAGGAGATTTGGAGGATTCCAACTCCCTGGATGTAGTCAGGGCCTTAAAAATTTACGTAGCCAGGACGGCTCGAATTAGGAAAACAGAAGCTCTGTTTGTCCTGTATGCAGCCAACAAGGTTGGCGCTCCTGCTTCTAAGCAGACTATTGCTCGCTGGATCTGTAACACGATTCAGCAGGCTCATTCTACGGCTGGATTGCCGTTACCTACTTCGGTGAAGGCCCATTCCACTAGGAAGGTGGGATCTTCTTAGGCGGCTGCCCGAGGCGTCTCGGCTTTACAGCTTTGCCGAGCGGCGACTTGGTCGGGTTCAAACACTTTTGCTAAATTCTACAAGTTTGATACCCTGGCTGAGGAGGACCTCATGTTTGCTCAATCGGTGCTGCAGAGTCATCCGCACTCTCCCGCCTGTTTGGGAAGTTTGGTATAATCCCCATGGTCCTTATGGAGTCCCCAGCATCCTCTAGGACGCAAGAGAAAATTAGATTTTAAACCTACCGGTAAATCTTTTTCTCCTAGTCCGTAGAGGATGCTGGGCGCCCGTCCAAGTGCAGACAACATTCTGCAAGACTTGTATATAGGCCCTCATTCCGAGTTGTTCGCTCGGTAAAAATCTTCGCATCGCAGCGATTTTCCGCTTAATGCGCATGCGCAATGTCCGCACTGCGACTGCGCCAAGTAAATTTGCTATGCAGTTAGGAATTTTACTCACGGCTTTTTCATCGGTCTGGCGATCGTAATGTGATTGACAGGAAATGGGTGTTACTGGGCGGAGACAGGCCGTTTTATGGGCGTGTGGGAAAAAACGCTACCGTTTCCGGAAAAAACGCAGGAGTGGCTGGAGAAACGGGGGAGTGTCTGGGCGAACGCTGGGAGTGTTTATGACGTCAAACCAGGAACGACAAGCACTGAACTGATCGCAGATGCCGAGTAAGTCTGAAGCTACTCAGAAACTGCTACGAGGTGTGTAATCGCAATATTGCGAATACATCGTTCGCAATTTTAAGATGCTAAGATTCACTCCCAGTAGGCGGCGGCTTAGCATGAGCAAATCTGCTAAAATCCGCTTGCGAGCGAACAACTCGGAATGACCTCCATAGTTATTTGCTTGCATAAGGGTTATGTTACAGTTTTGTTTAGTCTTTGACTGATGCTGTTCTGTTTCATACTATTGACTGGTTCGTATATTCTAGGTTATACGGTGTGGTTGGTGTGGGCTGGTGTGAATCTTGCCCTTGGATTAACAAAATCCTTTCCTCGTACTGTCCGTCTCCTCTGGGCGCAGTTTCTCTAACTGAGGTCTGGAGGAGGGGCATAGAGGGAGGAGCCAGTGCACACCCATTCCAAAGTTTCTTTATAGTGCCCATGTCTCCTGCAGAGCCCGTCTATTCCCCATGGTCCTTACGGAGTCCCCAGCATCCTCTACGGACTAGGAGAAAAAGATTTAACAGTAGGTTTAAAATCTCATTAATACTGCTATTATGGTCAGGGCCTGATTAAGGGTTCCAGCCACCCTTGGCTAACACAGAAGGGGTATGGGGGGGCTGTACTCTTTTATGGCTGCAGCGGCTCTAGGAGCGTGGACAGGTACAGCGAATGACGTCATGATGCACGTGACGACCGCTACACCCGGTGCGTTACCCCAGGACCTATCGCTCCAGGCTTCAGCATGATCAGCCTATTGGTTGATCAAGTCTGATTATGGTAATTAATTGAGCTGCTGGTTGGGGAGGGGAGTTCTGGCCAACTGGAAAAAAACTCTGCTTATGCCTGTGTCGTGGGTGTTGGTGTAATAAAGATTTTATTAGATATTTTAGTATTTTTCCTTGTGGGACCACTGGTCCTACTAAGCCCTGACATGCTTCCATGGCCGTAATTATGGGTGTGCTACCTGGCCTTTGGTTCTGGCTAGCAGGGTGCCTGGAAACTGCTAGAGCAGCCAGGATAACTTCTGCAACGCAACCTATGGATGCTCCAGAAAGACACCCATCAGTCTGTCCAGCCAAACAGAGTGTCTTCAGGATGCACCCTTCAGTGCTGCACTTAACTGAGCTGCCAGCCTCGCCCCCACATGAGGTCATGTCATTGCGCACTCTGTGGGCGTAGCTGCACAGTGAACATTTAAGCCCTATTATGGCTCTGACTGCTTCAGTATGGTGGTGCTAATAGCACTGACATTGTAAAAACCAAACCATGAAAACAAAATGATAAAAAAAACCACTCAACATGCACCCTCTTTGACAGATTTATAAATAAAGAATTTTATAAAGAATGTTTATAAGTGATGACCATGTATACACCTCTTCCAAACTGTTCACCTTCAACTAGCTGTCATTTATCATCCCCCTGGCATTCCCACCAACTTCCTTGACAACTTTGATACCTGGCTACCTTACATCCTCTCTTCAGACATTGGGGGTAATTCTGACCTGATCGCTCGCTGCAGTTTATTGCAGCGCAGTGATTGGGTTGGAACTGTGCATGCGCCAGTGCTGCAGTGCGCTGGCACATGCCAGATGGCCGAAGGCCGTTGTTGCCTAGCGATCACATCTGCCTGATTGACAGGCAGAGGCGGCCGCTGGGCGGGAGGGGGCTGGACGGCAGCGTTAAGCCGCTGTTTAGGGGGTGTGGTCTGGCCAACGCAGGCGTGGCTGGACCATTGGGAGGTGGGCCGCTGCTGCGTGACATCGCACGCAGCCACTTCGACCCGGGCAGTGAAGAGGTTCTCCTGTTCTGGCCAGCCGCAGGAGCTGCGCTGGCCGGGAGTTACTCCTCTGCAGAGGGGTGGGGGGGGGTGGACTAGTGCTGGGTGTCCCCCCGCATGTCTGAGTACCTGATTGTAGCGGAGCTACGATCAACTCGGAATGACCCCCATTATCTTAGGTTTTTTAACATCCCAATTAATATCTCCACAAATCCCTCTCCTTAACCTCACATCATCGCTTGGTCTCTCCCAGTGTACCTCCTCACAACAGTGAGTATAGACAAGATCAAGTGAGTGAGTGGGCACTCACTTGATCTTGTCTATACTCACTGTTGTGATATTTCTGACTACTCCAACTCCCCATTCCCCCTCCAAATCTGCACATGTTACATCTGCCACACCTGCAGTGGAACATGGGCCCTCATTCCGAGTTGTTCGCTCGCAAGCTGCTTTTAGCAGCTTTGCACACGCTAAGCCGCCGCCTACTGGGAGTGAATCTCAGCTTCTCAAAAGTGCGAACGAAAGATTAGCAAAATTGCGAATAGACACTTCTTAGCAGTTTCTGAGTAGCTTCAGACTTACTCGGCATCTGCGATCAGTTCAGTGCTTGTCATTCCTGGTTTGACGTCACAAACACACCCAGCGTTCACCCAGACACTCCTCCGTTTCTCCAGCCAATCCCGCGTTTTTCCCAGAAACGGTAGCGTTTTTTCGCACACACCCATAAAAGAGCCAGTTTCCGCCCAGAAACACCCACTTCCTGTCAATCACATTACGATCACCAGAACGAAGAAAAAACCTCGTAACGCCGTGAGTAAAATACCTAACTGCATAGCAAATTTACTTGGCGCAGTCGCAATGCGAACATTGCGCATGCGCAATTAGCGGAAAATCGCTGCGATGTGAAGAAAATTACAGAGCGAACAACTCGGAATGACCACCCTGGTTTTGCCCATTAGTGTGCTTTTTTAGTTTGCTAACAAACCTGAATAAGGCCCTAAGGCAGACTTCAAACTCTCATCCCACAGGTCTTCCCTTTCCCTCTCTAAACAGTTGTATTTCAAGAACCTCATCTCGCCTCTTCAAACCACCGTCATCTTTTCTCCACTGTCAACTCCCTCAACTGCCCTCCTCACTCTCTGCCATTGACTTTGCTACTCCTTTCACATTCAAAATTGACACCATACATCAGTACATCACATCCCACCAGACCCTCAACAACCTGACCCTCCTTTCCCTGACCACCCCTCCCCATCATATAGTTACATAGTTTCTGAGGTTGAAAAAAGACAATTTCTCCTGCAGGGTCCACAGGTTATCCCCCGGATAACATTGGGATATGATGGAGCGACAGCAGATTGGCACCAAACGATCACAAGCCTTAAGTCCTCCCAGGATGCAACGGGCTCGTCGATATATTCCTGTCCACTGGCTCAGGCAACTAATTTTTTTGTTTGGTGTGGCAGGAGCCAGACCATGGTCACAGGGCTACTGTGTTTGGCAGCCCTAAGCTTTCTTATTTTATTTTTATAGTCTTACTACGTTTTCTAAGTGATCTTTCCTAACAGCGTCTTATACGCATATTGGAAAGAGTCGCTCCAACAACTCTCCACCAGGTCGCAACAACGCTTACTCACTGTACAAGTGCTGTCTCAATGGGTGTCTGTGTCGGATATAACTAGCAGGTCCAGCAGACGTTACCAGGTTGTGGCCGGAGCACGGGGAGCAGGTAAGGCATCGGTTCCACTTAGAAGGGGAATAACGGACACAGCCGCACTGTATTTGGAGGAGACTACCAAACAGTAGCTGGCGTGCCGCCACCACGGGTGCTCCAGCGCTAGGCTTTAGGGATCATAAGCACCAGGATTAGTATGAGGCTGCGATCCCTAGGGTTGATGTCAGCGTGGGGAGTTAGACGTTCTCCTGGTCTCCCCTCCCCCCAGTTCATGACCGGTTTCCATCGTTCTCCCACCATAAACTGATTGCCTCACTTCCATCTCAGACGCTACCACGAGGGGTCTCGGTCACAGCATAGGCCGCTGCGTCTGTGTACACTAAGTGCTACTGCGAGGAGAGTATGACCAGTGCGTCTGCTTGCACAGTACGTCTGTGTTCACTAAAAGTTCCGGGAGCGGCAGTGTACACTAGTAGCGTCGGGATCCAATCAGTGTTCGCTAACGTATTGATCGATCCTGGAAGTGAGGTGAGTCTCCCTGTATCCCACTCTACTGAGTACAGGTTATACAGCACTAAATTTCTATTTACTTTCTGTCAGTATGAATAGTTCACTTTAGTGCCTATTGCATATGAGTCTGTGTACATTACTGTGGTTTTCTTCGCAATGCGTCTGAATACGTTAAAGATCTGTATAGAACAGAATTCAGTAATATGTACTTCTACATACTTTGAAATGTGTTTGTAGTTGATAATATGCTCATATGACTAATATATAACACGTGACTGACTGCTAGTGTGATTGCTGACTTAATCTAAATGATTGTCGGTTGATCTTCTGATACTCAAGGCAGGTGCATGGGAGGGTCACATTGATATCACTTTAGAAAAATAAGGTGGTTACAGTCACAAATTGTGTAGTACTCTGTGAAAGTGCTGATTATTTATCATGTCTAAGAGCGGCAAAGGTGACAAGGGTACATTTACAGTAACACCAACACTCATATCTTGTTGTTTTGCAAAAACTGTATTATCCTCTATGATCTGGTACAGGATGGTTTATGTGTAAAAGGGTTGCTGTTTAGCATAATACATCCCTAATCTATATCAGGTATAGATAGACCCATTAGGGCGATGTTTGCACAGACCTTGTCCAGTTTAGCTGAAAAGTTAATTCTTACAGCTTCAATACCAGGAATAGGGTTCACTATTAACCCATACATGCAGCTCCCTACCTACGGTATATCCCCAACAGCTTCTTCAATAAAACAAGCTGATGAACCGAATGTAAATAAATCATCGACTTCACAGGCTACACATGATATTCATCAGATGATGAAAGCTCTATATACTCTACTTCAGCATACGAAGAACAGGTAAAAGGTATCAGCTAAATGAATAAGCTGAATAAATGAGAGCAGAAAAGGCTAGTCTGTCAATAGAGGTAGCAGAGCCTGGGTTAAAAATAAGGCACGTGTTTAAATGTCCCAAAAAGGGCCTCCTCACGAGAGCAGAATTCAGGAAAAAGATTTGGGTTACACCTAATAAAATAGTATTCCCGGTAAATGGGATTCTAATATCTTTTTCCAGCTGGGGACTTTTTAAAATAGGGAAGTGCCTCCCAAAATAGATATGCATGTCATGGATAGTGCAAAAATCTATATGGCCTCTACCGTCAAAAGAGGAATGGTTTAAAAAAAAAAACATATTGTCTTTGTCTGGGGCAGTCATAAGGCCAGCCATTACTTCACCTTGCAATCTACAGCCACACCACACTGGATAGGCCCAATCTCACTAGATCTTGGAAGCTAAGCAGTGTTGGGCCTGGTTAGTTCTTGGAGGGGAGACCACCTTGAAATACCAGGTGCTGTAGGTACATTGGGCTGAGGTACTGGAAGACAGGTTTCAGCGCCTGCAAGGGAGTAAGAATCCCATATAGCTCATATGGACACTAATGTTCTAGGGAATCAGCAATAACAATAGCTGCTTGTAGAGCAGTTTGGCTTACATACATGGAAAGCTGATTCAGAATCAAAGAAGGTTCTGGAAACTTTGCCTTGGCTGGAAGTTTCTGTTTGGGAAGGAGTTAAGTTATTCTGGAGTCAGAAACAGACTCCTAGAAGGTCACGTTTCCTTCCACATATAACCCCAAACCTAGAGGTCCGGTTTCGGCATTGTCGGTCATAAAGGAATGTAACAGCCCCAAGAGGGCCAGTTTCCAAACCAGGGGGGCCAACTTCTTCAGTTTGCACAGATCTGGTAGTAGTCTACAAACAGATGCCTGGCTGCAAGAATCAGTATCTCTAGGTTATGCTTCCCTTCTAGAAGTATCCTCCTCGAAGGTTCTTCTGTTTCAGCCCATCTTGGGTAGAGGCGTAGGCGAGGGATTTGCATGAAGAAGTTCAGAAATTGCTTTGGTTAGGAATAGTCATTCCGGTAACCCATGCACAGTGGAGGGGTTTACTCCAACCAGGGTCAAAAAAAGGATTTATGAATCTCAAAAAGTCAAAACAGGTACATTTGGGTACCACGGTTCACATGGAGACAGTAGAATACATAGTATTCCTGGATAATCTTACCTTCAGGCTCCTATAACACTGCCCATCAGTGTTATCTCAAGGTTACTATCCTTCAGCAACATTTCAGTTTTAGGCCTTACCCTTTGGGTTAGCCACAGCCCCAGAGTTTTACCAAAATGATTATGGCAGTTTATCTCCGCTAGCAGGGGATAAGAAATTGCCATACCTTGACCACCTTTTTATCCTGGCACAAATACAGGAAAGGTTTCTGTGCCATCTACAACACAGAATAACTTGTCTGCAGAGGCATGCGTGGTTCATAAATTGGCAAAATCATTTCTGGTTCCGTAACAACGGATGACTCACGGTGGGGCTGAACTGAATTCAAGTCTGCAGAAAATAGTTACCTCAGAACAAGATATCCAAGGTGCAGTTAAGGACTCAGGAGTTGTTACACAGACAAACAATATCAATTCACGCAGTAATGCGAATAATGGATTTGATGGTGAATAGATATGGTGGAGTGGCGCAATTCCACTCAAGACCTCTACAGCATCTGTTTCCATCTACAGCTGCATCACACTGGATATGCCTAATCTCATTTGATGTTGGAAGTTAAGCAGTATTGTGCCTCGTTAAATTCTCTGATAAGGGACCACCTGTGAATACCAGGGGGTGTAGGTGAGCCAGATGGACAATAACCATCTACAGCCATACCACACTGGATATGCCCAATTTCAGCTGATCTTGCAAGCTAAGCAGTGTGGGGCCTGGTAGGTACTTGGATGGAAGACCACCTGGGAACACCAGGTGCTGTCCATATAACACAAACAAGTATGTGGTACTGGCAGAAAAGGCAGTAGCCTGGGGGCTACATACATTCCCTCTAGACCAGAGGACACCCTTTTGGATATCAGGTTGTGAGATCCTGACAACAAATGCCAGTCTTTAGGGCTGTGGGGGCCATTGTCCGGAAGATTATGATTCCGGGGACTATGGGCCACAGAAGAAAGTTGCCTGCTAATAAACCTGTTAGCACTTCGGGCCATATACTGGGTCCTCATTCAGGTACGGGACACTCCTAAAGGAAAACCGGTCCAGATCCGCAAGGACAAGGATATGGCAGTAGTGTACCTCAACCTTCAGAGCGTAACACACAGCTAAACAGCAAGGAAGGAGGTAAGTCACATACTAAAGTGTGCAGAACTCCATCTTCCAGCCTTGTCCACAGTGTTTGATCCGGGAGTCCTAAACTGAAGAGCAGATTTCTCAGTCGACACGCCATTCACGTAAGCGAATGGGCTTTGCACCCTAAAGTCGTTTCAGACTCAGGTAGACAAGTGGGGTTGGCCAGAGATAGATCTCATGGAGTCCCATCTGAACAACAAAGAGCCCATAACCAGGTCAGGAACAAAGGATCAGGGAGTGATCTTTGTGGACGTCTTTTTAATGGGAATTTCATTTCACTTACGTGTTTTCTCAAATCATCCTGCTACCCAGGATAGTGAGGAAAATACAACAAGGAGGCTGGGATTCTAATAGCTCCGGCTTGGTCCAGAAGGCGTTGGTACACAGAGCCGCAGAAAATGTCGAATGCCATTTCTGTTTCCTCTAAACCCAGATCTACTAATGCAGGTCCCTTGTTATCACAGATATCTGGATTGACTGTCTTGACGGCGTGGCTCTTAAAGTCTATATCCGGAAGTCCAGAGGATTCTCACAGATGCTTACAGCAAGGGAAACTTCCTTGGCTCGTATTTATCACCAAATATAGCAAGCCTATATTCATTGGTGCAATGGAAGAGGTATGGACCCGAAATCTTTGAGTTTCCAGGGTTCTTGCATTCCTTCAGGCAGGAATGGATAAAGGTTTAAGGGTGGCTTCCTTGAGAAGGCAAGTGTCAGCATTGACTGTATGGTTCCGAAAGAAAAATTGCCAAATTGCAGGATGTGCCCAGTTTTTTCCAGGGAATGCTGCGCATTCAACCTCCCTTTGTTCCTACTACACTGTCTGGGGATTTAAGTCTAGTCCTCAAAGCCCTTCAAGTTGCTCTGTTTGAACCACTAAATAAAGTGTATTTTAAATGGTTGACAGCTAAAGTTCTCTTCCTGCTGACTATGGCATCAGCTAGAAGAGTGTCAGATTTAGGAGCACTGTCATGTTAATCTCCTTGTCTGATGTTTATCCAGATAAAATAGTTCTCAGCACTAGGTCTGGGTATCTTCCTAAGGTGGGGTCTAGATTCCACCTTAATGAAGAAATTGTAATCCCGGTTTTTCAGGAATCGTGATTTTCTGCGGGTGATGCGTCACTGTACGTAGTCCGGCCATTAAGGATCTACGTGGATCATACCAGTGCCATGAGAAAGACAGATTCTCTCTTCATCCTCTACGGATTTCACAAGATGGGATGGCCTGCTACTAAACCGACGCTAGCAAGATGGGTTCGAATGACGATTTCAGAAGCATATTCTCGAGCTGATCTCCCTGTTCCGGATAATGTCTCTGCTCACTCTACACATAAGGTAGGTCCTTCATGGGCAGCACAACATTGTGCTTCTTCAGAACAGATATATAAGGCAGCCACATGGTCTTCCAATAACACATTCAATAGACATTATGCCTTGGATACTTTTTCCTCTCATGATGCTGAATTCAGGCGTAAGGTTCTCCTATCTAATCAGGAGCATCCCCACCACTAAAAATTGCTTTGGGAAGTCCCAATGTTATCCTGTGGACCCTGCCGGAGAAATATATGTTATGGTAAGAACTTACCGTTGTTAACGGTATTTCTTTTATGTCCACAGGTTTCCACAGGGATCCCACCCTGACGCACCTGATTTGAGAATCTTTATACTCACTAAACTCTTCCCTTTTGCATGGAAGGGTGTACATGTGTGCTCTTCTCGCCTGAATAGGGTTCTACATAATGCTCCTGCCTAAATGCTTTGGAATACAAATGATTTGCCTGAGCCAGTGGGCGGGGATATACAGTATGGGCGAGCCTGTTGCATCCTGGGAGGACTGAAAGCGTGTGATCGTTTGGTGCCAATCCGCTGTCGCTCCATCATATTCCAATGTTATCCTGAGGAAACCTGTGGACATAGTAGAAATACCGTTATCAACGGTAAGTTCTTACCATAACGTATATTTGTCCATCGAGTTTAACCTGTTAGTGATCTCCTACGCGAGGCATGTCCAAACTGCGGCCCTCCAGCTGTTGTGAAACTACACATCCCAGCATGCTCTGACACAGCTTTAGCATTCTCTGACAGCAAAACTGTAAGGGCATGCTGGAATATGTAGTTTCAAAACAGCTGGAGGGCTGCAGTTTGGACATACCTGTCCTACACTGTAATATTTTTAAAACTAATTTTAACTGTTATGAATGTTTAGCCGAATATGTCTATGCCTCTTTTTTATTTTTATATTGCATGATTTACCCACCATAACCCTGTATGCCTGTTAGGAGTTTATCTAGCCCATTCTTAAAAGTAATGACCGAGTCTGCCATTACTACTCTCTCAGTCAGGCAATTCCAAATACGTATTGTCCTTACTGTGAAGAAACCTTTCCATCTCTGGGTGTGAAATCTCCTCTTATCTAACCTAAGTGAGTGTCTACGTGTCCTTTGTGTTGCCCTTATATATTTGTAAATGTTAATTATGTCCCCTCTTAATCTCCTTTTTTCCAGTGTAAACATGCCTAGCCTAGCAAGCCTTTCTTCGTATTCTAGCATCTCGATCTCCTTAATTTTGTTGCCCATCTCTGAACCTTTTCTAGTTCCAGGATATCCTTCTTATAGTATGGTGCCTATAATTGTGCACAGTATTCGAGATGTGGCCTCACTAGTGATCTATATAATGGGAGTATAACACTCTCATCCCTTGTTTGCCTTATTTGCTGCATTCCTACTTTGGGTACTACTGCTAAGTTTATTATCTATGTGAACACCTAAATGTTTTTCCAATACAGAATCCCCTAGTTTCCCCCCATTTAGTGTGTAGGTAGTACATTTGTTGTTGCTACCAAAGTGCATTACCTTACATTTGTCTGTATTGAACCTCATTCTCCATTTTGCTGCCCATGCTTCCATTTTAAATAAGTAATTCTGAAGAGACTCATCACCCCCCTCTGAATTTATAACCTTACACAGTTTGGTATCATCAGCAAAAATTTACACCATGCTCTCTAGACCTACATCTAGATAATTTATGAAGATGAACATTTATGAAGATCATTTATGAAGATGTTGAACAGTAGTGGTCCAAGTACAGACCCTTGTGGCACACCACTAGTACTTTAATCAATTTTGAAAAAGTTCAATTTACCACCACTTGCTGTTTCCTATTATCCAACCATTTTCTAACCCAAGTGCATATTGTACTCCCTAGCCCAAGTTCTCTTAATTTGTAGATAAGTCTCCTGTGAGGTACTGTACTGAAAGCTATAGCAAAGCCTAAAAAGATTACATCCACCACTTTACCCTGATCAAGGTTCGCACTAATTATTTCATAAAAGCCTATTAAATTAGTTTGACATAATCCATCCTTCACAAATCCATGTTGGTTCCTATTAATAACCTTGTTGGCTTCAAGGAACTCCTGTATTCTATATCTATACCATCCAGAACTTTCCCCACTATAGATGTAAGACTTACTGGTCTATAATTACCCGGTTCAGATTTACTTCCCTTTCTAAATTTTTACACTACTTCCGCTATACGCCAGTCTTTAACAACCATACCTGATGTGAGTGAGTCATTAAAAATCAAATATAGGGATCTTGCTAATTCATAGTGTAGCTCCATGAGAACCCTTCAGTGAATTCCGTCGGGACCAGTTGATTTATTAATCTTAATTTTTTTTAATTGCTCACAGATTACTTCTTCACTTAAGCATTTAGCAGTGGGACATTATCATTGCTGAGGTTATGCATTAATCCCGCCATCTGGTCCTCTCTTGTGAATACAGATGAGAAAAACTTGTTTCATTTTTCCGTTATGTCATTGTCATCTTTAATTAGGACTCCCAACTTACCTTTTAAAGGGCCTATACTCTCCTTCTTTAATCTTTTCCTGTTGGTGTATTTAAAAAAACATTTTGGCGTTTGATATGCTTTCCTTTGCTATTAGCTTTTCGGTTTCTATTTTAGACATTCTAATTTCTTTTTTGAAGATTTTGTTATAATCTTTATACTACTGGAATGACTCTGCCTTCCCGTCTGAGTTATACTTTTTAAAAGCATGCCTATTTTTGGACATTAGTTTCTTAATCATTTTGTTAAGCCACATTGTTTTGGAATTATTACTCCTTCGCTGCCCATGGGAATGAAGTTACAAGTATAACTAGCGAGCATCGTTTTTAATTTATCCCATTTCTCTGCAGTATTCTTGCCTTGAAACAAGATTTTACAGTCAATGTCCCTTAGAGCTTCCTTCATCATGTAAAATTTGGCTTTGCTAAAGTTTAGAGTCTTAGTTAAGCCTATATAGAGCTGCTTGTGAAAACTGATATTGAATATGACCATATTTTCCCCATGGGCTCCCTTACTATAATATTTGATAACAATTCCCCATTGTTTGTTAATACCAGGTCTAAGATTGCATTGTACCTAGTTAGTTCCTCAATTAGTTGAAGTAAGTAGTGATCATTTAGTGTGTTTAAAAACCTATTACCCCTAGCACTATCACATGAATCATTTGTTCAATTAATATCCAGATAGTTAAAATCTCCCTTCACTATTACATCTCCTAATCCTGCTGCTTTTTTGATTTGCTTCAGTAACAATTCCTCATCAGACACATTAATATCAGGCGGCTTGTAGCATATCCCAATTAGTAGCTTTTTAGTTCCCTTTCTCCCGCATGCAATTTCTACCCATAAAGTCTCCACATTATTTCCAGTCCCATCGCAAATATCTTCCTTTATATCAGGTTTTACAAAAAGCTTTACATAAAGACATACCCCCCCACTTTGGTTATTTAATCTGTCTATTCTGAACAGTGTATAACCTTCCAGATTAACTGTCCAATCATGAAATTCATCCCACCAAGTTTCAGTAATACCTATAATATCATACTGTTCTTTAGCTGCAAGGAATTCTAGTTCCCCCTTTTTCCCTGTAAGGCTTCAAGCATTTACATACATACAATTGAGATTAGTATTCCCTCTAATGAAGTAACATCATTTTCTGTATGCATTATTGGTATTCCATATTCATTGTTAATGTGTTGTGTTAATACCCTTGCCGGCTGCTCTTTCACTCCCCCCTTATCCACCCCTATTCAGCTCACTACCTCCATCCTTACTATTCTCACTGCTTGACCTGTAGTTTCTAGCTAAACCCTCCCCACAGACACCTAGTTTAAAATCTCCTCCAACCTTCTAACCATCCTTCCCCTCAGCACTGCTGCCCCCTCTTTATTCAGGTGCAACCCATCATGACAAAAAAAGATGGCACATGACTGAGAAGTCCGCCCAGTGTTCCAGGAACACAAACCCCTCTTTCCTACACCAGTCTCTAAGCTACACATTTACCTCCCTAATCTCCCTCTACCTCCCTGGGCTAGCGCGTGGCACAGGTAATTTTTCAGAAAATATTACCCTAGATGTACTTGCCTTTAGTTTGTGACCTAAGTCCCTATAATCTTTCTTATGGACAGCCCACCTACCACTAACTTTGTCATTGGTGCCAACATGCACCAAGACACTGGGTCATTCCCAGCCCCTCCAAACAATCTTTCTACCTGGTCCGCAATGTTTCATACCCGAGCACCCGGGAGACAACAGACTGTACGGCAATCATGATCCTGGTAGCAGATGCTATGTCTGTCTTTCTGATATTAAAATCCCCTACCACAACAATCTTACTAGGTACCTTGCTATCTTTTTCCCCATCTGTGCCGGAGGAACCGTTCTTCTGCTTGCTAGAGGAAACAGTCTCCTCCAGCTCCATCATTTCTTCACTGCCATCCAGAGAATCTTCATCCATTCAGGCAAATTTGTTGAAGTTTGGCAGCTCAGAGATGTCCTGACTCACCCTCTTTTTCTTCTTCCTCCTAATTGTGACCCAGCCGGCTACCTGTTTATCCTCATCTACCAGTGTCACCCCCTGCAACTCCTCCACCATTTGATCTAAGCTTTGCTCGAGATTGTGAATATTCCTAGGTCTTGTAATGGCTTCCTCTAGATCAGTAACCTTGGCTTCCAGGGCAGCCATTTGCATGCACCTCGTGGAGATGTATTCACACTTGGATGTGTGCTCCAGGTGCACATGCATCATGCACGACATGCACTGAGTGAGATTCTCAATCACGGCCCCACCCATTTTGTTTGTAAACTGTAACTCCCTGTTACCCTTAGAAAACAATATAAACTATGCAATACAATACGTGACTATAGCCTAGCTGTGAAGAGAAACAATATTCAGCAACAGAACAGTAATTGATAATACAAGAACAAGGGGAGAAACAGAAGTACAGATACAAAAAATATAAAGAAAAACAGTAAATTATACAATAATGTAGGTAAGCTAATACTTATCTGTGATGAGATTATACCACCTCTCCTACACTGCGCACCCTGCTCCTTTTCTTTTACGCAGCAACAGTCCCGGCCCCCTCCGGCAGGCTCCTCTAGTAGCAGCAGCAGCAATGGCAACAGTCACCGGTCCACACCGGCATGCTCCTCTGGCAGCTGCAGCAGCAATCTCTGGCCCCCTTAAGCAGCTCCTCCTGGCTGTAGTAGCAGCAGTAGTCTGTGGCCCCCTCAGACTGGCTGTGCTCCTGGCTCCTTGTTTTGTCCTTCCCGCTCACTTTGCTCTCAGTACTTCACTCCAGGCAATGTCCTGGCTTCGTCCCGCATGTGCACCAGTCACTTCTGGTTTCCGTACATGCACTGGTGCCTGCTACGATGCGGTGCCCACTCTCCTAATGCCCTCTCTTGTGCAGGATGCAAGATGCTGACACGGAGCATGTTCACCCTACTCCCTGCTCAATACAGCACACTCTCCACTCACCTGAGCGGCAACTTCCAGTTCCAGCTTCCTGTCTCCTCTCCTCCACCACCTCCCCACTTGACCCTATCTCCTCCCACCTCCTCCACCACCTCTCTCCTTCTGCCTGTTCCCATATTGCCCACCTCCTATGTCTCTCACTCTCATCAGACACCATCCCTTCTGCATTCAAGCATGCCCTTATCTCCCCTTTTCTTAAAAAACCTACCCTTGATCCTAACATTCTCTCCAACTACCAACCCATCCCTCTTTCCATTTTGTTTCCAAACTCCTCTATCATATTGCCTACAACCACCTTACTGCCTCTCTTTTCTCCAACTCCCTGCTTGACCTGCTTCAATCTGGCTTCCATCCTCTGTACTCCACTGAAACTGCCCTCATGAAAGTATGCAATGATCTCCTTGCTGCCAAATCCAAGGGCCACTACAGTCTGCTTATTCTAATTGATCTCTCTGCTGCTTTTGAGACTGTGGACCACCCTCTCCTCCTACAAATTCTTCAATCCCTTGGCCTGTATGATACTGCCTCTCATGGCTATTCTCCTACCTCTTTGAAAATTCCTTTCTCTCCAATGACTCCACTGGCCCTCTTCCATTCCTCTCCCATCTATATCTCTGACTTTCTCCCTTTACATTCCCGGGTCTACTACATGATGCCAGCTGTCAGGATCCTGGTGAATAATAATACTGGAGCTGGGATCCTGACCGCCAGAATGCCGGCAGCGGGGCAAGCGCAGAAATGCCCATTGCTGGCTCGCTGCGCTCGCCACACTGCAGGCACAGTGGTGCGCTATGCATGCCACACTATTTATTCTCCCTCCAGGGGTAAGTGGACTCCCCAAGAGGGAGGATAGTTGTCAGTATACCGGTTGTCGGGATTCCGGCCCCGGTATGCTGGGTTCTGGGATCCCGACAGCCGGCATATCCAGTGCCTCCCACATTCCCACAATCCTTTGGGCTCCACAAATGCATGCCGCTTCTCCTCCCAACTGTTTACTTCCTCCTATTCCTGTCTCCAAGATTTTCACGTGCTGCTGCTCTCTGGGATTCTCTGCCTCTTCCCGTCAGACTTTCTACCTCGCTACAAAACTTCAACTGGGCTCTCAAGACACAATTCTTCATTAAACCTAGCTGTCTCTCATCCAAAGCCTCTGTTCCATGCTCACTATCTACTATCTATCTGTATCTATCTTTTCTGTTTTCCCCTCCCTTTTACAATGTAAGCTGCCATTTAGATTTCAGTTTGATCACACCCCACCCAAATCTAACTCTCTATGCACATGTTATATCTGCCCCACCTGTAGTGCAGCATGGTTTTGCCCAATTGCTAACTTTTTTAGTATGCTAAAACTCTGAATAAACCCCTATATACCATGTGTTTTGTCCTACATTGTCTTGCACTGAAAGTCACTGTTTTTGTTTTAATCATTTGTTTATGTGATTTGTTACGTGCTTTGCAACCCTTGTGGTTCTATAGAAATAAAGATAATAATAATAATAATAATAATAATAATAATGATGCAGACTTGCTTCATATGCAAATCATAAGCCATAAGCTAATTACAAGTCAGTGAATGATAACCAAATAATGTAGTACATTCATAAATTGCATCAATGAAGTTCAATAGTGAAGGTTTGCAGGGGATTTTTTTTTAAATATATATATGTTTTCTCAAATTGTGTCTTTTATTTTTTATAGTATTTTTTCCAGGTGCACTCAGCTTAAGTGAGCACTGGATGAATAGGCATTCTGGAGATTGGAGATCTACAAGCATCTGCATACCCAATACATTTTAACTCACAATAACCCCAGTACTTAAACCACTCGAAGGGAACAATGTTCCACATTTATTTTGTTTCCCCAATGGACTTGTGCCCCAAGCTATTGTTGGTTGACATTATGACATGGGAACAACACACTGTCATAGTTTAGACTTAGACAAGTGGACCATCCCAGCATGTCGTAGCCTAGATCTGTTAGCTGATTTTTAAGTCACCCACTGAAGTTGAAGCTAGAAGCACAGGAAATGAGCAATAATGCTGGTAGTACTATGGGTGATAGGAGTAAACCGTTTTATACATAAAAAAAATGTATTTAAAACCATTACACTAGTAAAGTCATGCCGATAAGGATTATTTTCAGCATGGATCTTGCTGATATGTAAGCATGCCTTTTCTGTACTTGCACTTTCTGTTGGTTGAAATTCCCCTCCCCTCTTTTATGTCTGTTCACTGTTATGAAGACATAAGTCAGGGATACACAAATACTGCAGGTTAATATAGACATGGAATACACATTTTTATGCCGACATCCAGTACAAAAAGTGTATTTTACCCTAAACAAAGGGCATATTTTAAAACTCAGTGATCCCATTAACTATAAAAGATCAGTTTTTATAAATTTGTATGAAATCAATGTTATTACAAGGGTATTATATTAAACAGTAATGAACAAAAAAGTTCTGTTTTCTTCATAGTATCACTGCAGTGTATTAATAAAAGATTATATAATAGTAAAAATTGAGAGTAATTAACAATTGTAATTGTTATTGTTTTTGTATGGCGTTTTTAGTATGAACCTTAGTTAAAAGCAAAAATGTAGGGAAATAAAATAGGAATGTGTCAATGACAAATAATAACAAATAAAAATAATCTTACCGCTGCCCACCACCAAGCATCAGGAATGCTGGTGAAATTAGTCCCAGGTATGTCATGTTCGACCGAATACATTAGAGCAGAGAATGTAAATACCCCCATAGTAATAAACAAAAACAAGCAACAAACTTGTTGGTAGCATTGACGTATAGTGAAACCAAAAGCTCTCAGACCAATTGAATGGCGGGCCAATTTTAGTATCCGAAATATACGCATGAGACGGATAATTTTGAGCACCTTTCCAAGTTGTCCCACTCTTTCCATTTTTTCAATGTCATCAGGGTGCAAATGCACATATGCCTCTTCTGAGAACCTCTCAAAAATGATCTGAATGTAAAATGGCAATATAGCAATAAGATCGACAATATTCAACACTGTCTTTAGGAATCGCATGATATCTGAAGTTGAAAATAGTCTCATAACATACTCTGTTGTGAAAAAAATGACACAGATAATTTCCACATGTTCCATACAGGGTTTACCATAAATATTTATATGTTTAAGTTCCTCCACGGTACTTAGACACATGGTTACAACAGAAATCAAGACAAAAAAGCTGGATAATATGGCTATCATTTTGGCTGGAATAGACGAGTATGGGTTTTCCAGCAAATTCCATATTTTTTTCCTCAAATTACCAAGCCATTTGCCTTCAAAGTGCTTTTCATGGTCGTGACGTTCAACTTCAGCTTGGAGTTCTCTTTGTATCTTAAGATGGTCTTTTAGTTCATCTTGATGCTCTTCAAAGAGACTTCGACAACACTTATGTGTGTAGTTTAAATGAATGCCCCAGTATTCTATTTCCTCAACAAAATGAGTTGGGCACAGCTCATCCATTATCCAGAGTATACCACTGCAATAAAAATGGAATATGTAGCAGAAAACTGTAGGATCCCGATCAAAGAAATATTCATTCCTCTGCACTGAAAAGTCATCACAGAGATCTAGTCTCTTTACTGGATCAGCACAAGTTGCCATTCTTCCAATCCTGGTGACAGGGTATTGTGCTGCTACAAAGCAGTCAATCTTGAATATTTTTCCCCCAACATTAAGGTTAAGAATTAAAGGATTGATATTATTTTTTGATGCTTGGGCAGTTTCTTGGTCTACCCTCCTTTCTGTAAAAGTAACATAAAAATTACCTTTGTATATATCCATTAGGCTGTGTGTGTGATCTCCAAACTTTACACTTGCCCAAGGGCTTTTTCTTCTGATACATATTTCCTTCATGATTCCAATTGTTAAATCACCAGACACGATCACTGCTTTGATACTTGATCAATTCTTTTAATAAAACATGGATATATGAAGCCCGAAAGTGAGGTGCTCTTATTCTTAAGTGTGCTTTTCAATTGCAGTTTGATGCTGTAATCCTTTCTTCGGATAAAAGAGAAGATTTAGTAATGGCTGTTGCTATGGCTAAAAACAGCTTTTCTTTAAACACTGTAATAGGATTGTCTAAGTGCCTCGTGAGTGCATCACAAGAAGCCTGATGTGCTGAGTTATATTAACCCAACAACCACCAAAGATTGATCTATCTTATCCTATCTATCTATCTATCTATCTATCTATCTATCTATCTATCTATCTGTCTGTCTGTCTGTCTGTCTGTCTGTCTGTCTGTCTGTCTATCTATCTATCTATCTATCTATCTATCTATCTATCATTTTTCCTCACACTTTCCCCACCAGTATTCCACTAATTATAATCTCATTTGTGCATATATGAATATGTTAACACTTTATAAATATAATACAAATAATGACAAAAGTCATCATGCACATCTCACTAATACAATCAGCAGCAACGGTTGCAGCCCCTTGGCTGCAATAACGCTGTCCATATAGTACAGGGGGAACCTTTTAACACATTTAGACATACATGTTCTAATGTACGTAATATATGTGATGGCTGGTTCCCCTGGGCTTTGGCAGTGCTACGTGCATCAGGCACCATGTCGGGCACCTGGGACTCAGCAAAAGGCATCACACTCCTTCTAATCTCAACCCCTACTCCCATTGGCTAATTTCACAGGAGCCTGGGGGTTATGCTGAGTCCTTGGTGCCAGCATGGTGTCTGATGCACACAGTGCTCACAGGCAGCACATTTATTACATACATCAGAACACATATGTTTATAAGTGCTAAGCGGTTCCCCCCTGCACTATATGGTCAGCACTGCAGCCACCACTGATAATCAGTGCTATTTTCATATAGAATGCACCGAAACACCATTCTTGAAGTTCTCTAAATAATTTATGGCAGAAAGGATGATGTAATGGTTAGCATTACTGCTCACAGCAATGAGATCATGGGTTTAATCCCCACCACCTAACTGTGTGGAGTTTGTATATTCTCCCTATGCTTGTGTGGGTTTACTCTGGGTATTCTGGTTTCCTCCCACAATCCAAAAAATGTACTGGAGATGAGCGGATTCGGTTTTACTCGGTTTTACTCGGTTCTCAAAACGACATCTTATTGGCTCACGGATGTCACGTGTTTTGGATAGCCAATAAGATTCGGGTTTGAGAACCGAGTAAAACCGAGTAAAACCGAATCCGCTCATCTCTACGTAAGTTAATTGGCTCCTGACAAAAAATTAATCTTAGGGACTGAATGTAATGGTGGTTGTGTGGGATGCTGGCAGAACTCTGTTTTTATAAAGGGGCAATCACTTACAAGTCATGGTTTTGTCTTGTAAGTGATTGCGCCTTTCAAAAAACATCTGAGTTTGGCCGGCAACCAGCATGGCTGCCGAACTCGGACGTCATTTCATCCAGCCCCTAGTGTGTAAGTGTGTGCATGTACAGGTAAGAGAAACCGGAAAGGTGTTTCTAAATAAGTTCCAGTATATAGAAAATCTCCCGGTATTACAGAAATGACCTGGAACCTTGGTCTTGCTGCTGCTGCAGCAGCTGTGCATTAAGACTTGGCAGCACCAGCTGTCTGTGCAGAGACTGTAATATCCCATTCACACACAGCCAAGAACCCGGGTCAAACTGGCGTGACCCAGGTCCAGGCTCAGTGTGAAGGGGTTGATCCGGGTCATACATCCCGAGTCATGACCAGGTATATTTCAGGATTATTCAGCTGCAGTGGGAGAGGCATACCTGGGTCATGCCTATAAAGCTGCCTATTGATTGGTTTAGGAGCGCTTGGAGCTTATGTAGTGTCCAAGTGTGATACCCCAACCCTACAGTTACGTTAACTGTGTCCTTTTAATATGCCTACCTGGACCCCCATGCTGTTTGGAAGAGCTACAGGCAGAGGAGTGCTAGTGGGAATATTTATTACCTTAATTGTAAATATTGCCTATATCTATACTGAATAGTATTGAACAACATTGGTAACAGTGGGACTAGCACTATAGAGCCAGCGTGTGGGGATTTGGAGCTCACCCGTGCGCTAACTGCAGAGAGACTCATCTGGATCCAGGGGGAGGGACTGGCTCATGCTGCTGGGGGGAAACCATTAGAGAGGAGAGTTGACAGTTGGAGCAGCCATTTTAGGAGCAGTGATGGAGAAAGGTGGTTCAGTGCATACTAACTGGATTGAAAACAAAAAAGGTAGACTTACATTTATTTTGATTCTTGGAAGTTTTGTCACTTTACTGCCACAAACAAACCCCATCAGTGTACTGTGTCCCCTCACATGGCTTGCTTCGCTCACCATACTTCGGGCACTATTCCCAATCCTAGTCCACGTGGATGGTAAAATATAACAAAGTTGAAAAAAAGTAAAAAAAAAACATTGCATCGATCATATGTGTGTCAACCATTGCCATGTTGACATTTTGACCATGTCGACCTTTTTAACCGTCTACATTTTAATGTTAACATTTTAACACTGTCGACTTTTTGACCTTATCGACCTAAGGCATGTCGACAATTAGTGGTCTCTCTAAGTCACAAGCCGGGGCTTACCTCCAGAGCCAGGGTCCGGGGCTTGCCCATCCCGCTGCTGGCGGTGGTGAAGTAGAGGAATGCGGCAGTGCTGGAGGGCAGTGATGTTGCAGCTTCTGGGGAGTAGGAGACGTGGAACCTGGTGAGTGAAGGAGCGCAATCTTGTGTGACCATGTTGGAGACCAAATTACATTGCATCCAATTGCTAAGCTATGTGGGACGCAGAGCCCAATCACAGGCAGCTCCCTCTTACAAAAGGGGTAAATCCACTCTTTCTGCTGCGGTGTACACTGGGCTCCACAAGGATGGACAATGGGGTGTAGAGTAGGATCTTGATCCGAGGCACCAACAGGCTCAAAGCTTTGAATGTTCCCAGAATGCACAGGGCCACCTCCTCTATAACCCCGCCTCCCCGCACAGGAGCTCAGTTTTGTAGTTGGTGCTGCAGTAAGCAGGCACTTAACAGAGGGGCTGCTCCAGGCAGCCCTAAGAAGAGCTTTTTTATGAAGAAAAAGTGAAGACTTCAAGGGCAGCAGCGGTGGTAAATGTCAGAAGACATTCACTGTTGCAGCTCCAGCTCTCCCCAGCGGCGGTGTTCACTCCTGAGCCCTGGTTGCCGGGTAGCTACAGCAGGTGGCTCCTGTTTTCTTCATGTCAGGCACACACGACGGGGGCTCTCCGGGATCACCTGGCCGCGCTTCGGGAGGTGGTGAGTGGGTTCTGCTTGCGGGACCCGGTCTTTAGCATGATCTGGCGCAGTCAGTGGAGGCGGGCCGCGCGCGCTGGCGGTGGACACTGTGGCAGTACAGGCGATCCCACTAGATCACCAGGGCATGGGCGCAGGTCAGGTTTTCTCTCTAAACCAGTTTAATAAAGTCCACAGTACCCGGTGGTTTTGCCAGCAGGGGGATAAGGCTTAAACCTGAAGCCCCTCCCCCAGCCCCAGGGCGCCATTTCCCGCAAATGTTCCCGCCCTGTAGCTGCATATCTGTCTCTCCCTCACTCCCTGTCAGTGTCTGGGTGCCATTATCCCTCAGCTTCACTGTTCCTGGGACTGCTTGGGCAAATCCTCCTGTGTAAAGCCGCCTGGTTGTCAGTGCTGTGACTTTACATGACATTTAAGTATTCTACCTGCCTTTTTAGACAGTGATAGTTAAGAAAGAGTGCATTCAGTCAGGGTTTTCTAGTACAATTACCCTGTGATATACATCCAGTTCTTACTGTGTAGTGTTATATCTATCGACTATATAGCTATTTATATATAAGCTAGTCCAGTGCAGTATTATTGTTAGTAATAACCTCTGCATTGTACAAACTGTGACTATCTGTGTGTGCATTTGATAGCTGAGTGGTGTCCATTTCGTGTCTTTCACTCAACCTGCTATCCCTACATTCTATAACCTGAGGGGGCTTGGTGCGTCAGGTTTTATATTGATATAGGATTTTCACAAAGATATACTTTATTACATATTTTTCTCTGTGATTTAGGCACCATATCTCTCCTTTATCTCTGCTAGTGCTGACTACACTGCGCAGGGGTTTGGGTAAGAGGTATTGTGCTGCTGCCAATTGTACTGTGTTACCTGATACTGCAAGTTACATCATGTCTGCTTCTGAGGGTAATGGTTCTGGGGCTGAACACACTGCCGGTGTTGCTGAAGCCACAGATACCTATGAGGGGAATATAGCAGCCGTGGGCTCTGGTTCTGGGGGCTCCTTGCCCCCCAGTGGGACTGTGGCATCGGAGGCACATAATGACCCACCGTGGGCCGCTTTTTCCACGCTTCTGCATACGCTAGTTCATAAACTAACACCCCCTATGGGACCCCCAATGCCGGTACAACCGTATGTGATCCCTGCAGTTAACCCGCCGTGGGCGGACGATTTATCTGCTCAATTGAAGAAGTTGAACCAGTCCCTGACTACTAAAAAGTCTGACCATCGCTCGCCTAAGTCCAAGGGGTCCTCTAAGCGAGCGCTTGTCTCCTCACAATCCATTGCTGTCACTGACACCTCGTCTGATGAAGATGGCACTTACACTGACCCCACAGGTTCTTACTCAGATACGGCTGATGGGGAGGGTGGTTCACATGTGGATGTTCCTGATCTTTTGGAGGCTATTAAGTTAATTCTACAGATTACGGATGATCCCGAGCCATCCTTCCCTCCTAAGAAACCTGATAGGTTCAAGCGTCAGAAGGTGGTTAAACAAGTTTTACCTCACTCTGACCACCTAGTGGATATACGTCAGGAACCCTGGGAAAACCCGGGTACGAAGTTTGTGCCTCAAAAGAAGATGATGGCTCGCTATCCTCTTGCGCCAGAGCTGTCTAAGAATTGGGAAACGCCTCTCCCAGTGGACTCACATGTGGCTAGGATGGTGGTTTCCTCAGCTCTGCCTGTCACTACCGTCATGTCTCTAAAAGAGCCTACGGATAAACGTGTCGAGGCAGATGGACCCACAGGTGTCAAAGAAGCAAGGTTTCCCGGGATATACCCTGCTTAGGCTCCAAGAGGCAGATTCTGCTTTGAAAAAGGGACAGGACAGTCCCGAAACGCGTCAGCATTGGCCTGCTGTGCTCATCTTCATCATTGACAGACATCCAGAACTTTCCATCCACGGCTGGTGGGATTAACCTCTTGGAGCCTAAGCAGGGTATATCCCGGGATACCTTGCTTCTTTAACACCTGTGGCTCCATCTGCCTTCACCGGTATGACTTTTTCCTGCCAGTATCGTCCATGTTTTTAGTCACATTATCACATGTTTTTTATCGTGTATTGTCATTTTTCAGTAAAATGTAATTATTTTATTGCTGATATTCGTTATTGACACCTAGCCATAGGTGGTCACAGGTTTCAGCTTCCAAGGCCGATGAGCCTGCCGCATGATGGGGCGGGCCTCCCCCTGGGATCCCAGGGTGGGGGGCCGGCTTCTAGGGTAGACCCAGGAATGGTTGAAAACCACTTCAGATGCCTGGGTACGGGAAGTCGTCACTCGAGGTCACGCCATAGCCTTCAAAAAATGACCCCCTCATCAATTTTGCCAGACAGATGTCCCGTCGGACCAAAACAAAGGCAAACACTCTGAATTCGGTGGTACAGACCCTCCTGGATATAGGAGTCGTAGTACAGGTGCCTCTTGCGCAGAGGGGCCGGGGGTACTATTCTCGGCTGTTTCTAGTCCCGAAACGAATGGGTCCTCCCAGCCCATTCTCAACCTCAAGGCATTGAACAGGTTTGTGAAGGTTTCCAAGCTCCGTATGGAAACCCTTCACTCTATAGTTCTGGCCTTGGAACCTGGGGACTACATGGTCTCCCTGGACATACAGGATGCTTACCTGCATATTCCTATAGCAGTGTCACATCAGCAATACCTGAGGTTTGCTATTGGCAACCTCCATTACCAGTTTCGGGCGTTACCTTTTGGTTTAACAATGGCTCCACGAGCCTTCACCAAAGTAATGGCGGTGATGACGGTGGTACTCCGCTGTCAAAGGGTCAGGATACTGCCGTATCTGGACGACTTGTTAATCCTGGCAAATTTCCCAGAGCTTCTCCTACGTCATCTAGATATGACGGTCCAGTTTCTACAAGCCCACGGGTGGCTCATCAACTGGAAAAAATCCTCCCTGATCCCTGCTCAGAGCATGGTGCATCTGGGAGCGCTATTGGACACTCACAACCAGAGGTTGTTCTTGTGTCAGGAGAAGGTCCTGAAGCTTCAGGACAGGGGTGGTCATTCCGAGTTGTTCGCTCTGTATTTTTTTGTCGCAACGGAGCGATTAGTCGCTAATGCGCATGCGCAATGTCCGCAGTGCGACTGCGCCAAGTAAATTTGCTATGCAGTTAGGTATTTTACTCACGGCATTACGAGGTTTTTTCTTTGTTCTGGTGATCGTAATGTGATTGACAGGAAGTGGGTGTTTCTGGGCGGAAACTGGCCGTTTTATGGGTGTGTGCGAAAAAACGCTACCGTTTCTGGGAAAAACGCGGGAGTGACTGAAGAAACGGAGGAGTGTCTGGGTGAACGCTGGGTGTGTTTGTGACGTCAAACCAGGAACGACAAGCACTGAACTGATCGCAGATGCCGAGTAAGTGTGGAGCTACTCAGAAACTGCTAAGAAGTGTCTATTCGCAATTCTGCTAATCTTTCATTCGCAGTTTTGATAAGCTAAGATTCACTCCCAGTAGGCGGCGGCTTAGCGTGTGCAAAGCTGCTAAAAGCAGCTTGCGAGCGAACAACTCGGAATGAGGGCCAGGATTCGTTACTTCCTTTCTCATCCGCAAGTGTCGATACATTCGGCGATGCAGGTGCTGGGCCTCATGGTATCAGCATTCGACATGGTGGAGTATGCGCAATTCCATTCTCGCCCCCTCCAGAGGCTGATTCTAGCCAAGTAGGTCGGCCTGCCTCACCGGATCAGGTCTCCAATTATCTCATTGACTCCGGTGGTCCATCTGTCGCTGCTCTGGTGGCTCCAGGACCAACAATTGTGCAGGGGCCGTCCCTTCTGGATATCCAACTGGGTCCTGTTGACGACAGATGCCAGTCTGAGAGGTTGGGGCGCGGTGCTGGAGCAACACTCCCTTCAGGGTCGGTGGACCAAGGAGGAATCTCTCCTCTCGATTCTGGAATTGCGGGCGGTCTTCAATGCATTGAACCTGGCCCAGCATTTAATTAATAACCGTCCTGTTCAAGTACAGTCGGACAACGCCACCATAGTGGCTTACATAAATCATCAAGGCGGCACTCGAAGCCGTTTGGCAATGAAGGAAGTCTCACGGATTCTACATTGGGCGGAACGCCATCAACCGGCCATATCGGCAATCTTCATTCCGGGAGTCCTGAATTGGGAAGCGGACTTTCTCAGTCGTCAGGACATGCATGCCGGCGAGTGGGGCCTCCATCCAGAAGTGTTTCAACTCCTAGTGGAAAAGTGGGGTCTTCCAGACGTAGATCTGATGGCGTCTCGACACAATCACAAGGTTCCGGTCTTCGAAGCAAGGACAAGGGATCCTCAAGCAGCATTCGTGGATGCGCTGGCGGTGCCGTGGAGGTTTCGGCTGCCGTACTTGTTCCCTCCGGTGTCACTCCTGCCCAGGGTAATTCGGAAGTTCAAGCAAGAAAAAGGAATTCTGCTTCTCATAGCTCCAGCATAGCCCAGACGGCACTGGTTCTCAGACCTATCGTCAGAGCGTGCAGTTCTACTTCCACAATGCCCAGACCTCCTCGTTCAGGGCCCCTGTGTCTACCAGGATCTAGCCCGGCTGTCTTTGACGGCGTGGCTCTTGAAGCTTAAGGGCTAAGGGTTTTTCTGAAGAGGTCATTAAAACTATGTTGCGGGCCTGGAAACCGGCTTCTGCTCGGATTTACCATAGGGTCTGGCATTCCTACTTTGTTTGGTGCGCATCTAACAATTATGACGCTTCCAAGTTTAGTACAGCCAAACTTTTGGCTTTTCTGCAGCAGGGGCTGGATTTAGGCCTGCGTCTGGCCTCCCTCAAGGTTCATATTTCTGCCTTGTCGGTGTGGTTTCAGAGAAAAATTGCGACTTTACCTGATGTTCATACTTTCATTCAGGGTGTTTTGCGTATCCAACCTCCCTATGTCCCGCCTGTGGCTCCTTGGGACTTGTCGCTGGTTTTGAAGGCGTTGCAGGAGCCTCCGTTTGAACCCCTTGGTTCAGCTGACCCTAAGTGGCTTTTCCTTAAGATGGTGTTCTTGCTGGCTATTGTCTCTGCTAGAAGAGTGTCGGATTTGGGTGCCTTGTCTTGTAGTTCCCCATATCTGATATTTCACCGTGACCGGGCGATTCTTAGGACTCGTCCCGGATATTTACCTAAGGTGGTTTCTTCGTTCCACCTTAATCAGGAAATTGTGGTTCCGGCCTTTGTCTCTCCTGATTTGTCTCCCAAACAGCGATCTTTGGATGTGTAACAGGCTCTCCGTATCTATGTGAAGAGAACTGCTTCTATTCGAAAATCTGATTCTCTCTTTGTTTTGTTTGGATTTCACAAACGTGGCTGGCCTGCTCACAAGCAGACCCTGGCCAGGTGAATTAGAATGGTGATTGCACAAGCTTATGTGAAGGCTGGTCTGTCAGCTCCTGCTCACATTACGGCCCATTCTACTCGGTCTGTTAGACCTTCTTGGGCGGCCCAACGTGGTGCAACCCTTGACCAATTGTGCAAGGCGGCTACGTGGTCCCCCGGGAACACGTTCATAAGGTTCTATGCCTTCGATACTGCCGCTTCCCAGGATGCTTCCTTTGGACGCTGGGTTCTTGTGCCCGCTACATTGCATCCCCTCCCATAAAGAACTGCTTTAGGACATCCCTATTGTCCATCCTTGTGGAGCCCAGTGTACCCCGCAGCAGAAAACGAGTTTTATGGTAAGAACTTACCATTGTTAAAACTCTTTCTGCGAGGTACACTGGGCTCCACAAGGCGCCCACCCTGATGCTCTTAGCTTCTTTGGGTTGGTATGGCATTAGCCGCTGACACTTCTCTTGTCGTGAGAGTATGGTGTATGTGGCTACTAACCGTTGTTGTCTCTTTTCCTGCTACTGCATTGGGCTGGTTAAATAAAAACTGAGCTCCTGTGCAGGGAGGCGGGGTTATAGAGGAGGCGGCGCTGTGCATTCTGGGAACAGTCAAAGCTTTGAGCCTGTGGTGCCTCGGATCAAGATCCTACTCTACACCCCATTGTCCATCCTTGTGGAGCCCAGTGTACCTCGCAGAAAGAGTTTTAACAACGGTAAGTTCTTACCATAAATAAATCTCGTTTTCATGCTGCCAGTGCTTTATGTTACTACCCTGTGTAGAAGCTCCAGCTCTGAGCTCCCGCAGGAATTTCCTGTGGTTTTCCTGGGCTCCGAGGATCTCTAGCTCTGCATTTCAAGTATCCTTGCTACCTCTAGCTGCAGTCTTGCCGGCGGCTTCCCGGTTCCATCGTTCATAGCTGTCTGCTCTCTTGGCTGCGTCCCCAGGTACTCCATGACCATTGAGGGGCCTCTCGGTCATCCGCAGTGTCCTTCAGCCACGACTATCTGGCATTCATTCGTTAGTCCTCAAAGCAGTATTCTCCAGTGTTCTTCAGCCATGTTTGTCAAGCCTTCATTCTTTAGTCTTCATTCTCCAGTGTTCTTCAGCCACGTTGTCAAGCATTCATTCTTCAGTCTTTATTCTTCAGTGTCCTTCAGCCATGTTTGTCAAGGATTTATTCTTCAGTCTTCATTCTCCCGTTTTCTTCAGCCATGTTTGTTAAGCATTCATTCTTCATTCAAAGTCTTCAGTCTCCAGTTTTCTTCAGCCACCTTGCCAAGCATTCATTCTTCAGTCTCCATTCTTCAGTGTTCTTCAGCCACGTTTCCCAAGCGTTCATTCTGTAGTCTTCAGTCTCCATTCATCAGCGTTCTTCAGTCTTGTTTTCCAAGCATATATTCTTTAATCTTCAAGTCCCATTCATCAGTGACCTGCAGCGTTGTTCACTAACTTTTATCCCCGGTCTCGCCAGGCTTCATTGATCTCCTCTAAAGCTCCAAGTTTCATGAGAAGGAATTGTATCCAACCTCCTCAATTCCTTCCCGCTGTGGCATTCACTTCCCCAGTGAACACCCACATGTCGGATCTTAATCTTCAGCCTGTTATGACAACCTATTTATTGTAGAACTTTTTAGTGTAGAACTATAGACCGGATACCACCAGAACCTTTTAGACGAGAAGTTGAGGACAGAAACAGTTTGGATATTTTGAGCTGCTTGAGTTTTTAATAAGCAATGTTTTTGACAGCCTCTTTCCTCTAAAACGACAGTTAATAGCAGACACCCTAAGCTCTGGTGCTATACAGGGTTTTGTTGGCTATAAGATGACTATAAGCATATGTTGTTACATAGTCAAGGAATGATTGCTAAACAGAAAAGTCACTGCTCACAGAGAGGAAAACCTTGCAACAATGCAAACAGGATCAGGTGCACTTCATATAACAAACTTTCTATTGTTTACATCTCTCACAGACTTAGGGGGTAATTCAGGTAGGATTGCAGATTCTGCTAAAAAGCAGAATCTGCAATCCTTTTTCTGCAGCAGGATACATTGGTTTCCACAGGAAAACATCAGGGTGTAGAGTGGATTTTGATCCAGAGGCACCAACAGGCTAAAGCTTTAGGCTGTCCCAGGATACATCGGGGCCTCCTCTATAAACCCCGCCTCCAGGAACTGGAGCTTAGTATCGAGTTGGTGCCTACAGCAGCGGGTCACCTATCAGGAAGGCTGCACTGGGCACAGTGGCGTAACTACTGCCCCCGCAGTCCTCGCGGTGGCTTGGGGGCGAGGGGCTGCGGGGGCGCCACTGATTTACAGCAGACTGACATGCGGACGAGCGTCCGCATGTCAGTCTGCTTTCTCCCTCCCTCCGCCGGTTGTTGCAGGGACACGGAGGGCACAGCCGCGCCTCCCTGTGTCCCTCCTGCTGCATCATCTCCGGCGGCCGCGGGTCTGATAGGGAGAAGTGCCGTCCGTGAGCTCTAATTGGCTCACGGACGGCACTTCCCCCTATTAGACCCGCGGCCGCCGGAGATGATGCAGCAGGAGGGACACAGGAGTGGCTGTACCCTCCGTGTCCCTCCAAAAAGCGGCGGCGGGGGGGGGGGGGGGATGATATCTGGCACTGGGGGGAATAACTGGCAGGGGAGGGATATCTGGCACTGGGGCATTGTCTGGCACTGGGGGCATATATGGCACTGGGGGGGGGGATATCTGGCACTGGGGCATTATCTGGCACTGGGGGGGAATATCTGGCGGGGGGGGGGGTGGATGTCTGGCACTGGGGGGAATAACTGGCAGGGGGGGAATATCTGGCACTGGGGCATTATCTGGCACTGGGGGGGAATAACTGGCAGGGGGGGGATATCTGGAACTGGGGCATTATCTGGCACTGGGGGCATATATGGCACTGAGGGGGAATATCTGGCAGGGGGGGGGGATATCTGGCACTGGGGCATTATCTGGCACTGGGGGCATATATGACACTGGGGGGGAATAACTGGCAGGGGGGGGATACCTGGCACTGGGGCATTATCTGGCACTGGGGGCATATATGACACTGGGGGGGAATATCTGGCAGGGGGGGGGGATATCTGGCACTGGGGCATTATCTGGCACTGGGGGCATATATGACACTGGGGGGGAATAACTGGCAGGGGGGGGATACCTGGCACTGGGGCATTATCTGGCACTGGGGGCATATATGACACTGGGGGGGAATAACTGGCAGGGGGGGGATATCTGGCACTGGGGCATTATCTGGCACTGGGGGCATATATGGCACTGGGGGGGAATATCTGGCAGGGGGGGATATCTGGCACTGGGGCATTATCTGGCACTGGGGGGCATATATGGCACTGGGGGGGAATATCTGGCACTAGGGGCATATATGGCACTGGAGGGGGGGAATATCTGGCACCGGGGGCATAAATGGCACTGGGGGGGGGATATCTGGCACTGGGGGCATATATGGCACTGGGGGGGGGGGCATATCTGGCACTGGGGGCATATTTGGCACTGGGGGGGAATATATGGCACTGGGGGCATATTTGGCACTGGGGGGGAATATATGGCACTGGGGGCATAGCTGGCACTGGGGGCATATGTGGCACTGGGGGGAATATCTGGCACTGGGGGCATATGTGGCACTGGGGGGGTATATGTGTACCTGGCACATGGGGGGGGCTATATTTGGCACTGGGACATGTGAGTACCTGGCACCGTGGGGGAATATCTGGCACTGGGGACATATGTGGCACTGGGAGCACAGCCCTAGCAACGAGCATGACACACAGTGCATGAAACACCTGGCAACGAGCATGACACACAGTGCATGAAACACCTGGCAACGAGCATGACACCCAGTGCATGAAACCCCTGGCAACGAGCATGACACCCTGAGCATGAAAACCCCTGGCACCGTGCATGGAACCAAGAGCACGAAACCCCTGGCAACGAGCATGACACCCAGTGCATGAAACCCCTGACAACGAGCAGGTAATTGAAAAGTAATTAGAAGCCTTACTGTAGGACTTAATGTGTAATGGGCATTACGGTGTGTGGCATAATGTATCACGGACATTGCGGTGTGTGTCATAATGTGTCACAGGCATTACGGTGTATGGTATACTATATCGCGGGCATTGTGATATGTGGTATAATGTCTCAGGGTCATTGCAGTGTGTGGCATAATGTATCACGGACATTGCGGTGTGTGTCATAATGTGTCAGGCATTACGGTGTGTGGTATACTATATCACGGGCATTGTGGTATGTGGTATAATGTCTCAGGGTCATTGCAGTGTGGCATAATACATAACGGGCATTGCGGTGTGTGGCATAGGGTGTAACGGGCAGGGCATTGCGGTATGTGTCACAGGCATTACGGTGTATGGTATACTATATCACGGGCATTGTGGTATAATGTATCACGGACATTGCGGTGTGTGTCATAATGTGTCACAGACATTGTATGTGCTATAATGTATCAGGGGCATTGCAGTGTGTAGCATAATGTATAACGGGCATTGCGATTCCTGTCATAATGTGTCACAGGCATTACGGTGTGTGGCATAATGTGTCACGGGCATTACGGTGTGTGGCATAATGTGTCGGGGGCATTACAGTGTGTGCATATTGTGTCGTGCATTATTGTGTGTGGAATAATGTCTAAGGGCCATTGCAGTATGTGGAATAATGTATACTGGGCATTACTATAAGGAGGAAAAATGACAAATAATGTAAGGGGCATGAATCAGGATTATTTTTCTTTCCTGTGGTGGCCAACGTATGGGCGTGCAGGTTGCAGAACTGGGGTATAAGGTAGTCTTTTCCTGCAATGCCACGCCCCTTTATGCGAAACCACGCCCATTCCAATGAAACCACACCCCTTATTTTGCCGCGCGCGCCTTCGGCGCGCGCATATTTATCCCTTTCTTGCTCCCAATTATGTAGCATGAAGGAAGGGGGGGGGGGGGGGGGGGCCGCCGAATAATTTTTTGGCTTGGGGGAGAAAAATTTCTAGTTACGCCACTGACTGGGCAGCCCTGAGAAAGCTTGCTAAGAAGATTTCTTTGATGGGCTGTCAGCACTGTATGTCAAGGTGACACTTCAGTGCTGCAGCTCCATCACCTCCCTAGCTGCGTTGCATACTCCTGCTGCTCAGTTCCAGGGTACTTGCGGCAGAGACACTCGGCTTAGGCACAAGGTCGGAGATGCTCTCCTGGTTCACGTGGCTGCTACGGAGAGGAGGTAAGAGGGTTCCCCAGGCGGGACCCGCCATTAAATTGCGTTTGTTCCGTGACCTAGGGAGACGGGTCGCAGCGCTGGCGTGGACACTGTCTCTGAGCAGAGATCCCACTAGACCACCGGGGTGTCTGAGTTCAAGTCGGGTGTACTAACACCCCATTTAATAAGACTCACAGTACCCGGGGTGGAAGTCCAGCATAGGGGAGGTGGTGCTTGACCTGTAGCCCCTCACCCGGCCCAGGGCGCCACCTCTGAGCAGATTTACCCACCCTGGTGCTACCTCACACTATCCCTCACTCCCTGACTGAGACACTGGGCACCATCTTCTGAGCAGAGCTGCGGCTGGTCTCCAGGACTGCAGGGCAAGGTCTCCTTTTTAAAGCCGCCCATATACAGCTCTGTGACTTTACACCATTCTGTGAATTTTAGATCTTCATCTATTCTCTATATATGTATTGTTTATTATGTTTTACCATGTGTGTGTAATTATCTATTTATGTGTTTGTTTTTATTCATCATTACTCCTTTGATCATGCACTGATGGTATAACACTCATATTCACTGCTATTATGTTTCTTATGGTGTTGCCATAGTAACTAGCCCTGTGTTTCCCCTCTCTAGCCCGCCTACGTCGCTGCTCCTGAGACGACGCCGCATCCGGTACACGTGACCGGAAGACTGGCAGAGCCCTAGTACGGCACCTGGCGTTTGCTGTTGGTGCTGCCCATCAGATGACGTCACTTCCGCTATACGTCACCGGAAGTGCGTCGGAGTCCCGGACCGGCGTTCGGCAGCGGGCATGAGACAGTGGGATCTTGTAAGTATAAATTGTTTCACTATTGCACTCACTTGTTATCCTGATGATGGGGTATGCCATCATATAATATAGTGCGTCTCAGTATTTATCCAATACGCATATTCTACTGTGTACTCAGTCACATAATACCGGATTTGTTTGCAGGTATTGTACTTTGTCTGGCTTTATCGTACTAAGTCGCTCTGTTGTTGCATATTTACATAATGTTTAACAGAAAGGGCAGTAAATCAATGGAAGCTCCTGCATCTTTGCAGATCATGCTCCAGGGATTTACCAGAAGGGGAAGTTTTGTATGATGGTTTATGTACTATGTGTCATACACCTCCTAGTCAGTCCACAGCTACTGGGTCTACTCAGGAGCCACCCTGGGCTGCGTTAACTAACCTACTGGGTACTATGGTTGAATGCCTTATGCCCCCTATGGGACCACCTGTACCACTACAGCCTTGTATTGTCCCTATGGTTAATCTGCCTTGGGTGGATAATTTATCTAACCATCGGCAACAATTAAATCAGTCCTTGGTTAGACAGATATCTACCCCAGGTCACTTCCATACTTCTGGGTCATCTAAGCGGGCTACTTCCTCCTCACAGTCCACATACCTCTCTGATGTTTCATCTGAAGAGGAGGTGGAGCATATGGTCCTGACGGACACTGAATCTGGTGTTACTGGTGAGGATTCTCCCTTGCAGGTTGATGTCCCTGCCTTAGTGGTTGCTATTAAACAAATCCTACAAATATCTGATGATGAGGATTCCACTACTGTGGCAAAGAAAACTGATATGTTTAAACGGCAGGAAGTGGTTAAAACTTTGTTACCCCATTCTGATCATTTAATTGACATCAGACGGGAACTCTGGTCTACTCCAGGGAAGAAATTCCCTCTGCTTAAACGGGCCTTGGCTCACTATCCTCCCCCTGCAGAGTTATGTAGCAAGTGGGAAAATCTAGCACCAGTGGATTCTCACGTCACCCGCCTTGTGGTGTCATCCACTCTGCCTGTCCCCTCACTGAAGGAACCAACAGATAAGCATGTTGAGGGATGCCTGAAGTCTATTTACTCACTTACAGGAGCTGTGCATAGGCCCACTATTGCTGCCTCCTGGACTGCAACAGGTATTGAAGTTCAGGCATTAGAGGATTAGCTGCCCAAGGATATTTCTTACAAGGCCAGACAATACCTGTCTCACATTACCACCGCCACCTATTACATTCAGGAGGTGTCCTCTGAGGCAGGGGTGTTGGCAGCCAAGGAGTTGACTATGTCTGTCCTGGCTCACTGGATTCTGTGGTTGAGGTCATGGAAAGTGGACCTAGACTCCAAAAAGACATTGGAGGTACTCCCCTTTACTGGGGACATTTTGTTTGGGGAAAACCTGAATAAAATTGTGTCTGAGTTGTCCTTCAGCAAAGAAGTGAAAAGGTACCACTTTTCATTCCTTTCTGCCTCAAGGGAAAGCAAAATGTCAGGCATACCCAAGACAGTCTCGTGCTCCCAGAACCACAAATCTCAAGGCCAAACAATCCTGGGCAACCCATCATCCTGCTTCCAGGGAGGGATGCTGATTTCTACAGTTCACCAAGGTCTGGTTAAAGACCACTTCAGATGCATGTGTGCTGGAAGTTTTCTTCCAGGGATATTCTTTCTCTTTCAAGAGATGTCCTCCTCACCAGTTTTGCACTGCGGTTCTACCTTTGGATCCATTAAAAGTGCAAGCTTTGCAAACTAGTGTCAGTTCTCTCCTGAGTACAGGAGTGGTTGTGCCGGTACCTCAGTCCCAGAGAGGCAGAGGTTATTACTCGACCCTGTTTCTAGTTCCGAAACCAAATGGGTCATTCCAGCCTATACTCAACCTCAAATCCCTGAACAAGTTTGTGAGAATGCCCAGGTTTTGTATGGAACCCCGGAACTATATGGTATCCATGGATATACAGGATGCATACCTGTGCATATACCTGTTGCCATGCAGTTTCTTCGATTTGCTATTGGCAACATACATGTTCAATTCCAGGCACTACCATTTGGACTGGCCATGGCTCCTTGTATCTTCACCAAATTCATTGCTGTTATGACGGCCTATCTCCATCGCCAGGGGATCAGAATCCTGCCATATCTGAACGACATGCTGATTCTGGCAAATTCCCACAATGCCCACCTCAGTCATCTGCAAATGACGGTAAACTTCCTGCAAGGCTTATCAATTGGAAAAAGTCCTCGTTGGGCCTAGCTCAGAGCATGGTGCACCTAGGGGCACTTCTAGATGCACACAGTCAAAGGCTCTTTCTGTCCATACAAAAGGTCCTGAAGCTTCAGGACAGGATAAGATGCTTCCTGTTTCCTGGCCTGATGGTGTAGGCATTCAACATGGTAGAGTACGCTTAATTTAATTCCCGCCCACTACAGAGGCTAATTCTTTCCAAATGGGACGACCAACTTCATCGGATCAGAGCTCAGATGATCACTTTAATTCCAGAGATTCATCTGTCGCTGACCTGGTTGCTACAGGACCAGCGAATAAACAGGGGCCATCCCTTCTGGATCCCCAACTGGGTCCTGCTGACAACGGATGCCAGTCTGAGGGGATGGAGTGCGGTGTTGGAGCCACACTCTTTAGGGTCGCTGGACCAAGGAGGAATCACTTCTCCCAATAAACATTCTGGAGTTGAGGGCGGTGTTCAATGGATTAGGTATTGCCCTGCCTCTGGTACAGAACAGGCCTGTTCAAGTACGGTCAGGCAGCGCCACCACAGTGGCATACATAAACCATCAGGGCGGCACTCGAAGCTGAATGGCAATGATGGAAGTGTCAAAAATACTTTGTTTGGCACAACGCCATCTGCCAGCCATTTTGTTGGCAGTGTTCATTCCAGGTGTCCTAAACTGGGAAGCGGACTTCCTCAGTTGCCAGGATGTGCACGCCAGAGAGTGGAGTCTTCATCCGGAAGTCTTTCAACTCCAAGTCAACAGATGGGGCCTACCAGATGTAGATCATATGGCGTCTCAACACAATCTCAATGTACCGATTTTCGGATCAAGGGCCATCGCAGGGCAAGGCCGACCAGCATGCTAACCAGGCTGTGATCGCAAATGCGAAGGCAGACACACCGCCACCACCTACATATTTTCCTTTTGGAGTAGCTGTGTGTGACATCACGCAGCTGCCCGGAAAACGCAGCTGCCCTGCCCTGGTTTCCCTGTGCCCCTTCCCCCACAACAGTCTGTCACCACCCCCCACTCACCCCACAAATGCCTCTACCTGCGATCGCATTGGCTGGGCTGTGGGCTGTGCATGTGCAGGACTATTGCCGACAATGGGGAAATTGCAGTCACATAGCTTAGTGATGTGACCTTAATAATCCCCTTAATATCTGTTCTTAAGACCTACACATGCAGGTCCAGTGCAGTCAAGACTTTTAATATACAAGCTACAGTAGCTATATAATGCACAGTGGTGATACGGGGGCCCCTATTGTATCAATATTGTAATTGGTTCGGGATGTAGTTATGTCACAATACTGGCATCTACATCCCGCCCTCTCAGAATCCCTACAGTCGGCATATTGACTAACAGGGGCTATTACCACTCTTGGGTGTCCACGCTTGCCACCGAGCCCACAAGGTGCTTCGCTGCGCTCGCCCCCCGCCGGGCATCTCAATGCCGGGATCCCGGCATTGCTATGGTGACCGGTGGTCGGCACACGATACCAACCTATTAGTTCTATATCTGTAATTCCAAATTGGTAATAATGGTAAAGGTTAATAGGCTTTCTTGTATTTTTTGATTCATGCTTGCATCTGATTTAAATTGTTCTCAATGCAATAATCTCTCAAAATCTTTACAGCGAAGGAAGCTTCAATGAAGTGTTCAAGTTCAATAAAATAAGTCCTTCGCTGAAAATTGTATAATCAATGTCTGTGCGTAACCAACCTAAATTGCAGTGTGTTGTGAGTTGCTGTTGAAACTTATGGCCTAATTCAGAGCTGATCGCAGAGGTTTGCAGAAATTTGCAGAGGTTTGTGATCAGATAGTTAACGCCCAAACAGAGTGAAAATCTGCCCCGTGCAAGTGTTAGAGGTACCTTATTTTGGTTATTGCATACCTCACAACTTCTGCAATAGCAGAAGAGGGACAACAGGCCCAAACTTGGGGGTGTGGCCTAGTGGCAAGGGGATGTGGCATCACAGCAAGGGGGCATGGCCGTGTGGCAAGCACCATGATTACAAGACATGCCCCCATTTTTGTTACTATGGGGGCATGAACAGTGCTCATTGAACTGCTGGCCATGCCCCCTGTCCCTCTCTGTCACTCGCTGCCCATCAGAGCAGCGAGTGACAGGGAAATCTCCCAACTGCCCACCCCCACCATGGACACTGTGACCCGTGGGTGGACAGCGGAACATACCATGAAAAACGGGACTGTCCAGACAAAATTGGGACAGTTGGGAGGTATGACATTGCACACACATACATAGCACACCATACACACATACAGTACACCTTGCACATACATACATACATACATACATACATACATACATAGGCAATGCACACACATAAATAGCACACATATATTGCACACACATAAATAGCACACCATACACACATACACATTGCATGCACTTATTGTACATAACATATCATACCCACATATACATTGCATGCACAGACATAACATATCATACACACATAGCACACCACACACACATCTTTCACTTAAAAATTAAAATGCAGGGAGATAAATATAACTGACACCCTCCCCGCTCACCCCTCCTCCCACTGGCACGACACCCCCCCTACCCCCACACACATACAGACATCACACACCTGCAGCTCTGGTACAAAGCGCCGGAGAACCCAGGAAGTCACCCGACGGAACTGCCTGGGAGGAACAGCGCGCTGCCATTGCAGCTCTTATACTCAGCCAGCAGCAATACTGATACACCAGAAAGTGCTCAACTCCACTCCATCTCCCACCTCCAAAACAGAAAAAGTCCATCGGTGTGCTGCGGCGATAGATCGGCAGGTGGTGGTGGGAGTGTACTAGGTGCTCAGAAACCCCTCCTGTCTGCACATATGAATGCTGCTGCTCTAGCATTTGCATGCTGATGCCCTGTGAAGTGTACGCATGCGCACACTGTGAGATGCAATGACTTCTCACATCTGTGAACACCCCTGCCTGATTGAGTGCATAACGGCAGTGTTGGGGAGCACGGCCCAGACAACACAGGCGTGTCTGGACCGCTTCCGGGGCAAGCCATCGTCACAGGCAGCCGCTGCGACCCTCAACATGGCGGGTAGCCATCTGCCTTAACAGCTAAGCTAAACATGCAAAATTTGCATGGGGGCGGTGGGGCTGGATCCGGCATGCATTGCGGACTTGGCCTGTGCTGGGAGTCCCCCCGCATGTTAGTGTAATGAAGGCCAACACCCTATTCCCATCACTGCTAGGCTTTTTTTTTATAGAAGTCAAACTCCTCCATGGAAGTCTGTGGGATATATTTGCCTGAAGTATTTAATTAATATATCATCCCTTCATTACCTGGTGCAAAAACCTGGTGCAAAAACGCAAATAAGTGCCTTCCCCCCACAATCTCAGTAGATAGTAGTCACTCTTTACCTATATAACTGCAGAGAGCACCAGGAATCAGTATATAATACAAAGGGCCTAATTCAGACCTGTTCGCTGGGCAGCGATTTTTGCTGTCCTGTGATCAGATAGTCGCCGCCTACAGGGGGAGGGTATTTGAGCTGTGCAAGTGTGCGAACGCATGTATAGCAGAGCTGCACAAACTGATTTTGTGTAGTCTCTGTGCAGCCCAGGACTTAGCAGCTGCAATCACTTCAGCCTGTTCGGGACCGGAATTGACGTCAGACACCCTCCCTGAAAATGCTTGGATATGCCTGCATTTTCCCCGACACTCCCATAAAATGGTCAGTTGCCACCCACAAACACGCTCTACCTGTCAATCTCCTTACGTACGCCCATGCAATCGCTTTTTTCACACCATCCCATCGCTATGCACCAATGCCCGGTGCAGACGTCCAACATGCGGTGCATACGCATGCGCAGGCTGTGAGAAAACGCAGCTTAGTGATTAGATCTGAATTACCCCCAAAGAGCGGCAGTGATCACCAGTAATAAAGAGAACATCAATGTCCACATTAAAATACAGAGAGCATCAGTGGTGGCTCCTGCCTTTAGACTTAGAGGCCCATTTATTAACATTATTTTTACTAAAATAATGTAAAAAAAGGGTGTTTTCACACCCTTTTCACATTATTTTAGTATCATCTGGATGTGTTAAAGGGCATTTGGAGCAGTTTTCATGAAAAACTGCTCCAATGTCTGATGGACACACAAGCTGATCACAGTGTTAAAAAAAAAAAAAAAATCATACTCACCTGTCCAGGAAGCCGATGTCCGCTGCTCCAGTGAGCTCTGCCAGGTGCTGGGTCCTCCATATGCTGCGCTGTGACCCCGGTGCAGTAAAGTGACGCTGCAAAGCGGCAGCGCACTTTACAGCAACACACAGGTTTCGGCAGCCCAGCAGGAGCAGCATGGACCGGCTCCATGGACTGGTAAGTATATTGACCTGCTGGGGGGGTCAACAGCAAACGGGTGTAGTCGTGACGGGTACGGGGGTTGACCGGGCAGCGGCAATGTTGGTGCGGGCAGTGCATTCGCAGCAGGACATTGGGGTATTTTTTACGAAAAATACCCCGATGATGCTGCAGAGTATCATCGCAGGGACAGAACTTGACCGCAAGCTCTGTCCCTGCATGCGATAATTGATACATCCCTGCGATGTAATCATCGCAGTGTGAGTTTGAGCAATTTTATCACCTGTCATCCACATCCTGGATGTGGATGTTGAGAAATAGGCCCCTAAACCACTTAACTGACAATTTTTTTTCCAAAGAACGCTCAGAAATTGTCTTTTTTTAATTATTATTTATTATTATCCTATATTTATATTGCGCCACATGGGATCTGCAGCGCCCATTTACAGAATAAACAAATAAGCAAAACATGAAGACAGTGACTAAAGTTCAATACAATAAAGGACAAGTACAGGGTATATAAACATAACTGCTTCAGTAAACAGCACTGAAGTAAGTATCAGAGTGGCAGAAAACCGAAGGATTTGGTGCCATCAAAGGGAGTATTGAGAAGAAGATAAGTTAAGTAAGAGACGTAAAAGCACATTAGGGAATAGGACCCTGCTCATGACAGCTTACATTCTAAAGGGGAGGGGCACATAGACAGGCGTGACACAGATGGGGTAGAAAGTGAGCGTGAGCCACAGAAGGCTTATGATGAGAGATGGCTGGGTTTGGTGAAGAAGTGGATCTTGAGAGCCCGCTTGAAGTTTTGTATAGAGGTGGAGAGTCTGAGGGGGAGAGGTAGACAATTCCCGAAAAAGCGAGCACCATGTGCAAAATCTTGAAGGTAGGAGTGGGAGGAGGTAATCAGAGGGCAGAAGAGGCGGCGTGCATTAGCAGAGCGAAGAGGACAGGTGGGAGTGTAAAGGGAGATAAGGTCAGAGATGTAACTGGGAGAGAAGTGAGTGAGGGCTTTGTAAGTGAGTGTGATAAGCTTGAAATGGATTCTGAAGGAGAAGGGGAGCCAGTGAAGGGCTAGTAAGAGAGGTGAGGTGGATGTAGTGCGTTTGGTAAGGAAGATGATCCGGGCACCAGCATTGAGGATAGCTTGGAGTGGAGAGATGTATGTGTTAGGGATGCCAGTCAGGAGGCGATTACAGTAGTCCAGTCTAGCGATGACCAGTGAGTGGATAAGGGTCTTAGTGGCATCCTGGGTGAGAAAGGGTCTGATCCTGGAAATATTTTTGAGATGAAAATGACAGGTTTGTGATAGGTGCAGAATGTGTGGTTTGAAGGAGAGGGAGAAGTCAAGGATTACTCCAAGACAGCGCACTTGGGGGCTAGATGAGATAGTAGTGCCATCTATAGATAGTGACATTGTGGGAGGTGAGGATGTGCGGGAGGGTGGGAAGATGATCAGCTCAGTCTTAGACATGTTAAGTCTAAGAAAGCTCTGAGACATCCAGGAAGATATAGCAGAGATACAGTTGGATACACGAGTGAGGAGAGCAGGAGAGAGGTCAGAAGAGGAAAGGTAGATTTGAGTATCCTCAGCATAGAGATGATACTGTAAGACAAAAGAGCTAATGAGATCTCCTGAGGAGGATGTATTGAGAGAGAAAAGGAGAGGACCAAGAACAGAGCCTTGGGGGACACCTATAGTTAGTGGAAGTGGGGAGGGGGTGGAGCCATGAGAGGAGACAGAGAAGGAACAGTCAGAGGGGTAGAAGGACAGCCAGGAGAGGGCAGTATCATGCAGACCAAAGGAGTGAAGGATTTGCAGAAGGAGAGGGTGGTCCACAATATCAAAAGCAGCAGAGAGGTCAAGAAGAATAAGCAAAGAGTAGTGACCCTTGGATTTAGCAGATAGGAGATCATTGCAGACTTTTGTGAGGGCAGTTTCAGTGAAGTGGAGAGGGCAGAAGCCAGACTGGAATGGGTCAGGTAGTGAGTGGGAGGCAAAAGGAAGGAGAGAGATGGGTCGATACTTGGAGAGAGTGTGTGGATCAAAGGTAGGTTTTTTAAGAATAGGGGAGATGAGTGCATGCTTGAAGGAAGAGGGGACAGTGCCTGATGAGAGGGAGAGATTGAGGAGGTGGGCAAGATGGGAGCAGGCAGAGAGAGAGAGAGAGAGAGAGGTAGCGGAGGAGGTGGGAGAGGATAGGGTCAAGTGGGGAGGTGGAGGGGTGGTGAGGATTGAATGAGGACCTTGACTTCCTCACCAGATACATTGGAGAAAGATGTCAGAGTTGGTAAAAGGGAATGATAGGGATGGTAAGGAATAGGAAGTGGCTAGTTGCAGGTTTTTTGGTGGGATGTTATGTCCTGACGTATGGAGTCAATTTTGGATGTGAAGTAAGTGGAAAAGTCAAGAGCAGAGAGTGAGGGGGGGAGACGAGGTGGGGGTTGGCAGAGGAGGAGTTGAGGGTGGCAAAGAGGCACCAGGGGTTGGGAGACTGGGAGGATATGAGGTTCTTGAAGCATGACTGTTAAGCAAGGGTAAGGGCAGCACTGAATGATGAGAGCATAAGTTTCAAATGGAGGAAGTTTGCCTTAGAGTGCAATCTCCTCAACTGTCGCTCAGCAGTACGTGAGCATTTTTGCATATATTTTGTGCATTTGGTGTGCCAGGGTTGACGTGTTGATCTGCGAGGGTAAATAGTGGTTGGTGGAGCGACAAAGTCAAGAGCAGAAGTAAGGGACGCATTGTATAGGGATGTGGCTTGTTCAGGGCATGATAGAGACAGTATAGGAGAGAGAAGTGAGTCAAGTATATATGGATGATAGGGAAGTGGTGTTAATAGCCTCAATGTTGCGTTTAATGATGGCAGCCTTAGGAGGTAGAGATGGAATAGCAGAGAGAGATAAGTTAAAGGAGAGCAGGTGTTGGACTGAGAGGGGAATGGAGAGTTGGAGAAATCAGAAATAGTGATCAGTGAGTGAAGACCAGAGCCAGTGAGCTCCCATTCACATGGGAGCAGAAGGATGTGCACTGGGAGAGACCGAGTGAAGATGTAAGGTTAAGGAGTTTAGAGGCAGAGGATTTTGTGGGGATATTAATTGGGATGTTGAAGTCAAAACTTTCACCAGGCAGAAATTAGTAGAGATGAGCGCCTGAAATTTTTCGGGTTTTGTGTTTTGGTTTTGGGTTCGGTTCCGCGGCCGTGTTTTGGGTTCGACCGCGTTTTGGCAAAACCTCACCGAATTTTTTTTGTCGGATTCGGGTGTGTTTTGGATTCGGGTGTTTTTTTCAAAAAACACTAAAAAACAGCTTAAATCATAGAATTTGGGGGTCATTTTGATCCCAAAGTATTATTAACCTCAAAAAACATAATTTACACTCATTTTCAGCCTATTCTGAACACATCACACCTCACAATATTATTTTTAGTCCTAAAATTTGCACCGAGGTCGCTGTGTGAGTAAGATAAGCGACCCTAGTGGCCGACACAAACACCGGGCCCATCTAGGAGTGGCACTGCAGTGTCACGCAGGATGTCCCTTCCAAAAAACCCTCCCCAAACAGCACATGACGCAAAGAAAAAAAGAGGCGCAATGAGGTAGCTGTGTGAGTAAGATTAGCGACCCTAGTGGCCGACACAAACACCGGGCCCATCTAGGAGTGGCACTGCAGTGTCACGCAGGATGTCCCTTCCAAAAAACCCTCCCCAAACAGCACATGACGCAAAGAAAAAAAGAGGCGCAATGAGGTAGCTGACTGTGTGAGAAAGATAAGCGACCCTAGTGGCCGACACAAACACCGGGCCCATCTAGGAGTGGCACTGCAGTGTCACGCAGGATGTCCCTTCCAAAAAACCCTCCCCAAACAGCACATGACGCAAAGAAAAAAAGAGGCGCAATGAGGTAGCTGACTGTGTGAGAAAGATAAGCGACCCTAGTGGCCGACACAAACACCGGGCCCATCTAGGAGTGGCACTGCAGTGTCACGCAGGATGTCCCTTCCAAAAAACCCTCCCCAAACAGCACATGACGCAAAGAAAAAAAGAGGCGCAATGAGGTAGCTGACTGTGTGAGAAAGATAAGCGACCCTAGTGGCCGACACAAACACCGGGCCCATCTAGGAGTGGCACTGCAGTGTCACGCAGGATGTCCCTTCCAAAAAACCCTCCCCAAACAGCACATGACGCAAAGAAAAAAAGAGGCGCAATGAGGTAGCTGTGTGAGAAAGATAAGCGACCCTAGTGGCCGACACAAACACCGGGCCCATCTAGGAGTGGCACTGCAGTGTCACGCAGGATGTCCCTTCCAAAAAACCCTCCCCAAACAGCACATGACGCAAAGAAAAAAAGAGGCGCAATGAGGTAGCTGTGTGAGTAAGATTAGCGACCCTAGTGGCCGACACAAACACCGGGCCCATCTAGGAGTGGCACTGCAGTGTCACGCAGGATGTCCCTTCCAAAAAACCCTCCCCAATCAGCACATGATGCAAAGAAAAAGAAAAGAAAAAAGAGGTGCATGATGGAATTATCCTTGGGCCCTCCCACCCACCCTTATGTTGTATAAACAAAACAGGACATGCACACTTTAACCAACCCATCATTTCAGTGACAGGGTCTGCCACACGACTGTGACTGATATGACGGGTTGGTTTGGACCCCCCCCAAAAAAGAAGCAATTAATCTCTCCTTGCACAAACTGGCTCTACAGAGGCAAGATGTCCACCTCATCTTCACCCTCCGATATATCACCGTGTACATCCCCCTCCTCACAGATTATCAATTCGTCCCCACTGGAATCCACCATCTCAGCTCCCTGTGTACTTTGTGGAGGCAATTGCTGCTGGTCAATGTCTCCGCGGAGGAATTGATTATAATTCATTTTAATGAACATCATCTTCTCCACATTTTCTGGATGTAACCTCGTACGCCGATTGCTGACAAGGTGAGCGGCGGCACTAAACACTCTTTCGGAGTACACACTTGTGGGAGGGCAACTTAGGTAGAATAAAGCCAGTTTGTGCAAGGGCCTCCAAATTGCCTCTTTTTCCTGCCAGTATAAGTACGGACTGTGTGACGTGCCTACTTGGATGCGGTCACTCATATAATCCTCCACCATTCTATCAATGTTGAGAGAATCATATGCAGTGACAGTAGACGACATGTCCGTAATCGTTGTCAGGTCCTTCAGTCCGGACCAGATGTCAGCATCAGCAGTCGCTCCAGACTGCCCTGCATCACCGCCAGCGGGTGGGCTCGGAATTCTGAGCCTTTTCCTCGCACCCCCAGTTGCGGGAGAATGTGAAGGAGGAGATGTTGACAGGTCGCGTTCCGCTTGACTTGACAATTTTGTCACCAGCAGGTCTTTCAACCCCAGCAGACCTGTGTCTGCCGGAAAGAGAGATCCAAGGTAGGCTTTAAATCTAGGATCGAGCACGGTGGCCAAAATGTAGTGCTCTGATTTCAACAGATTGACCACCCGTGAATCCTTGTTAAGCGAATTAAGGGCTGCATCCACAAGTCCCACATGCCTAGCGGAATCGCTCCGTGTTAGCTCCTTCTTCAATGCCTCCAGCTTCTTCTGCAAAAGCCTGATGAGGGGAATGACCTGACTCAGGCTGGCAGTGTCTGAACTGACTTCACGTGTGGCAAGTTCAAAGGGCATCAGAACCTTGCACAACGTTGAAATCATTCTCCACTGCACTTGAGACAGGTGCATTCCATCTCCTATATCGTGCTCAATTGTATAGGCTTGAATGGCCTTTTGCTGCTCCTCCAACCTCTGAAGCATATAGAGGGTTGAATTCCACCTCGTTACCACTTCTTGCTTCAGATGATGGCAGGGCAGGTTCAGTAGTTTTTGGTGGTGCTCCAGTCTTCTGTACGTGGTGCCTGTACGCCGAAAGTGTCCCGCAATTTTTCTGGCCACCGACAGCATCTCTTGCACGCCCCTGTCGTTTTTTAAAAAATTCTGCACCACCAAATTCAAGGTATGTGCAAAACATGGGACGTGCTGGAATTTGCCCATATTTAATGCACACACAATATTGCTGGCGTTGTCCGATGCCACAAATCCACAGGAGAGTCCAATTGGGGTAAGCCATTCCGCGATGATCTTCCTCAGTTGCCGTAAGAGGTTTTCAGCTGTGTGCGTATTCTGGAAAGCGGTGATACAAAGCGTAGCCTGCCTAGGAAAGAGTTGGCGTTTGCGAGATGCTGCTACTGGTGCCGCCGCTGCTGTTCTTGCGGCGGGAGTCCATACATCTACCCAGTGGGCTGTCACAGTCATATAGTCCTGACCCTGCCCTGCTCCACTTGTCCACATGTCCGTGGTTAAGTGGACATTGGGTACAACTGCATTTTTTAGGACACTGGTGAGTCTTTTTCTGACGTCCGTGTACATTCTCGGTATCGCCTGCCTAGAGAAGTGGAACCTAGATGGTATTTGGTAACGGGGGCACACTGCCTCAATAAATTGTCTAGTTCCCTGTGAACTAACGGCGGATACCGGACGCACGTCTAACACCAACATAGTTGTCAAGGACTCAGTTATCCGCTTTGCAGTAGGATGACTGCTGTGATATTTCATCTTCCTCGCAAAGGACTGTTGAACAGTCAATTGCTTACTGGAAGTAGTACAAGTGGGCTTACGACTTCCCCTCTGGGATGACCATCGACTCCCAGCGGCAACAACAGCAGCGCCAGCAGCAGTAGGCGTTACACGCAAGGATGCATCGGAGGAATCCCAGGCAGGAGAGGACTCGTCAGACTTGCCAGTGACATGGCCTGCAGGACTATTGGCATTCCTGGGGAAGGAGGAAATTGACACTGAGGGAGTTGGTGGGGTGGTTTGCGTGAGCTTGGTTACAAGAGGAAGGGATTTACTGGTCAGTGGACTGCTTCCGCTGTCACCCAAAGTTTTTGAACTTGTCACTGACTTATTATGAATGCGCTGCAGGTGACGTATAAGGGAGGATGTTCCGAGGTGGTTAACGTCCTTACCCCTACTTATTACAGCTTGACAAAGGGAACACACGGCTTGACACCTGTTGTCCGCATTTCTGGTGAAATACCTCCACACCGAAGAGCTGATTTTTTTGGTATTTTCACCTGGCATGTCAACGGCCATATTCCTCCCACGGACAACAGGTGTCTCCCCGGGTGCCTGACTTAAACAAACCACCTCACCATCAGAATCCTTCTGGTCAATTTCCTCCCCAGCGCCAGCAACACCCATATCCTCCTCATCCTGGTGTACTTCAACACTGACATCTTCAATCTGACTATCAGGAACTGGACTGCGGGTGCTCCTTCCAGCACTTGCAGGGGGCATGCAAATAGTGGAAGGCGCATGCTCTTCACGTCCAGTGTTGGGAAGGTCAGGCATCGCAACCGACACAATTGGACTCTCCTTGTGGATTTGGGATTTCAAAGAACGCACAGTTCTTTGCGGTGCTTTTGCCAGCTTGAGTCTTTTCAGTTTTCTAGCGAGAGGCTGAGTGCTTCCATCCTCATGTGAAGCTGAACCACTAGCCATGAACATAGGCCAGGGCCTCAGCCGTTCCTTGCCACTCCGTGTGGTAAATGGCATATTGGCAAGTTTACGCTTCTCCTCCGACAATTTTATTTTAGGTTTTGGAGTCCTTTTTTTTCTGATATTTGGTGTTTTGGATTTGACATGCTCTGTACTATGACATTGGGCATCGGCCTTGGCAGACGACGTTGCTGGCATTTCATCGTCTCGGCCATGACTAGTGGCAGCAGCTTCAGCACGAGGTGGAAGTGGATCTTGATCTTTCCCTAATTTTGGAACCTCAACTTTTTTGTTCTCCATATTTTATAGGCAGAACTAAAAGGCACCTCAGGTAAACAATGGAGATGGATGGATTGGATACTAGTATACAATTATGGACGGACTGCCACGGTTAGGTGGTATAAAAAAACCACGGTTAGGTGGTATATATTATAATAATAATACAATCATGGATGGACGGACTGCCTGCCGACTGCCGACACAGAGGTAGCCACAGCCGTGAACTACCGCACTGTACACTGGTTGATAAAGAGATAGTAGTATACTCGTAACAACTAGTATGACACTATGACGACGGTATAAAGAATGAAAAAAAAACCACGGTTAGGTGGTATATATTATAATAATAATACAATTATGGATGGACGGACTGCCTGCCGACTGCCGACACAGAGGTAGCCACAGCCGTGAACTACCGCACTGTACACTGGTTGATAAAGAGATAGTAGTATACTCGTAACAACTAGTATGACACTATGACGACGGTATAAAGAATGAAAAAAAAACCACGGTTAGGTGGTATATATTATAATAATAATACAATTATGGATGGACGGACTGCCTGCCGACTGCCGACACAGAGGTAGCCACAGCCGTGAACTACCGCACTGTACACTGGTTGATAAAGAGATAGTAGTATACTCGTAACAACTAGTATGACACTATGACGACGGTATAAAGAATGAAAAAAAAACCACGGTTAGGTGGTATATATTATAATAATAATACAATTATGGATGGACGGACTGCCTGCCGACTGCCGACACAGAGGTAGCCACAGCCGTGAACTACCGCACTGTACACTGGTTGATAAAGAGATAGTAGTATACTCGTAACAACTAGTATGACACTATGACGACGGTATAAAGAATGAAAAAAAAACCACGGTTAGGTGGTATATATTATAATAATAATACAATTATGGATGGACGGACTGCCTGCCGACTGCCGACACAGAGGTAGCCACAGCCGTGAACTACCGCACTGTACACTGGTTGATAAAGAGATAGTAGTATACTCGTAACAACTAGTATGACACTATGACGACGGTATAAAGAAAGAAAAAAAAATACCACAGTTAGGTGGTATATATTATAATAATAATACAATTATGGATGGACGGACTGCCTGCCGACTGCCGACACAGAGGTAGCCACAGCCGTGAACTACCGCACTGTACACTGGTTGATAAAGAGATAGTAGTATACTCGTAACAACTAGTATGACACTATGACGACGGTATAAAGAATGAAAAAAAAACCACGGTTAGGTGGTATATATTATAATAATAATACAATTATGGATGGACGGACTGCCTGCCGACTGCCGACACAGAGGTAGCCACAGCCGTGAACTACCGCACTGTACACTGGTTGATAAAGAGATAGTAGTATACTCGTAACAACTAGTATGACACTATGACGACGGTATAAAGAATGAAAAAAAAACCACGGTTAGGTGGTATATATTATAATAATAATACAATTATGGATGGACGGACTGCCTGCCGACTGCCGACACAGAGGTAGCCACAGCCGTGAACTACCGCACTGTACACTGGTTGATAAAGAGATAGTAGTATACTCGTAACAACTAGTATGACACTATGACGGTATAAAGAATGAAAAAAAAACCACGGTTAGGTGGTATATATTATAATAATAATACAATTATGGATGGACGGACTGCCTGCCGACTGCCGACACAGAGGTAGCCACAGCCGTGAACTACCGCACTGTACACTGGTTGATAAAGAGATAGTAGTATACTCGTAACAACTAGTATGACACTATGACGACGGTATAAAGAAAGAAAAAAAAATACCACGGTTAGGTGGTATATATTGTAATACAATTATGGATGGACGGACTGCCTGCCGAGTTCCGACTGCCGACACAGAGGTAGCCACAGCCGTGAACTACCGCACTGTACTGTGTCTGCTGCTAATATAGACTGGTTGATAAAGAGATAGTATACAATACATACAACAATAACTACTATACTGGTGGTCAGGCACTGGTCACCACTAGTCACACTGGCAGTGGCACTCCTGCAGCAAAAGTGTGCACTGTTTAATTTTAAATTAATATAATATTATGTACTCCTGGGGGCTCCTGCTATAACAACCTGCAGTGCTCCCCAGTCTCCCCCACAATTATTATAAGCTTTGCCTTTTATACATTGATGTGCAGCACACTGGGCTGAGCTGAGTGCACACAGACTGAGTCACACTGTGTGACTGGCTGCTGCTGTGTATCGTTTTTTTTCAGGCAGAGAACGGATATAGCAGAGAACGGATATATTATATTAAAATAAATAAAAGTTAACTAACAACAACTGCACTGGTCACTGTGGTAAACTCTGTCTGACTCTGCACAATCTCTCTCTCTCTTCTAATCTAATTTCTAATGGAGAGGACGCCAGCCACGTCCTCTCCCTATCAATCTCAATGCACGTGTGAAAATGGCGGCGACGCGCGGCTCCTTATATAGAATCCGAGTCTCGCGAGAATCCGACAGCGTCATGATGACGTTCGGGCGCGCTCGGGTTAACCGAGCAAGGCGGGAGGATCCGAGTCTGCTCGGACCCGTGAAAAAAACATGAAGTTCGTGCGGGTTCGGTTTCAGAGAAACCGAACCCGCTCATCTCTAGAAATTAGCAGAGCCCTGGAGCCAAAGACTTGTTGGCAGTACTGATACAAGTTGCATCCAGTTGACAGCAGAGGAAGATATGAGCTGCCACTACCTTGGAAGCTGTTTGGTGAGGCTGAACTCTCTAGTATTACACACTATTCACAGACACTGCCTTTATTGAACTTTTTCAGACCATATCACTATCCTTAAAGTGTACCTCACCCTGTGATGAGTGAGTCGTCAGCCAGTGCCACAGTTAAGCACTAATACCTGCTGCATACAAAGACTGAGAGACTTTAGGCTAGACAGAAAAAAGGAGCACCAAGCAGCTATTAGCAGCATATAACCTGCCTTCCCCTCCCAGTATGATACAAGCTGTAAAACAAGTGCATACCCTGCAACAGCCTGCATGGTGTGAGGGATTATTCAAGTCACCATACCTTGAATGTGTAATAAATGGATAGCATTATCATAACTTCAGGATGACAAAACTGCTAATACAGCCTGTCCATCTCTAAAGCCACACCATATTGTCTGTAGCTGAGTTCAATTGCCTGTAAGTCAGAGGGTTGATGACAGTAACTCACTGTGGAGCCCTGATGTACAGTTGTGCATCTGTGCAGTGCAAATGCATACCCTCCATTTTACACATAAAAATCGGTACAAATTCGAAGAGGGGACGTGGCAACGGGTAAAGGGGGCATGGCCACACCCCTTTCCCCATACTTTCAATGGAAGTTTAGAAGGCCAAAAGTAGGTACAGACCATAAAAAAGGTACTGCACCTGCCAAAAAGGTACAGTTGGAGGGTATGCAAATGTTTCCTAGACTGATTGATGTGTAGTAATCTCCTACTACAGCTTGCACCACATAAAGTGTTCACTAGCACATCCCTTGTCAAAAAAGCACCCGTCACAGCTGCAACACTGTTCACTGTTATATTGAATCTTGCAGCAAACGTGGATTATGGATTATATTCAGATGAGTAGTGAATGCTTCTACCATCCAGAACAGGGCTGGCCAAACCAGTCCTCGAGATCTACCAACAGTACACATTTTCCAGACCACCTAGCTGGTGCACAGGTGTAGTCAGTACTAATTAAGATGTGCTGCATTCATTCCTAACAGACAATTCTACAGATCTCCAGGAGGCCTGGAAAACATGAACTGTTGGTAGATCTCGAGGACCGGTTTGGCCAGCCCTGATCTAGAGGCTAAAACCAAGCATAGACCTTTTCTGGGTTTTATATATATATGAATATATATCCCGATTAAAATTGATATTGATGTCATACTGGGATCTCTTACCTCACCCTGAACTCACGTGTGCTGGAACTATATTTCAAGGACATATGTATGTTGAACTGTCCTAGTGATATGGTATATATATGGTTCTTGCTAATGTACTGAGATAACACAGTAATATTTGAAAAGTCATTCATATTATTTGATATGCGGATTGAGTGTGACTATTTCTACTGAAAGTGATTAATATTTACATGATAAGTTTTCAGATTGTATTCATCGTATTCTACGCTCTGTTCAGGGCCGTAACTAGGTGTGGGCCAGCGGTGCGTTGCACACAGCGCATCTTCACTTAGGGCGCATCCGCTGGCCACACATGGAGCCGCGCTGCAATATCCTGGCTACCTTGTTTAAAGCTTCCGGCCCTGGCAGCTGTCAGTGCAGTGATTGGACAGCTGCCGGGTGCCGGGTCCGGCGCACGCTTGTCCCCTGTTGAGCGCAGAGCGTGTGCTGCAGCAGGGTGCAGTGCTGTGTCCTGGGTGGCAGCTGCAGCGCCTGACTTCTCCCTTTGCGTGCTCGCGCTCTCACCGCTGCACGCCGCTACTGCTCTATCCGATCCGCAGCGCTGATCACCCCCTTGACTGCCTCACAGCAGCCACTGCCAGCGCTGCAGAGAAGGACATTGCTGCCGAGCAACGGATGAAATAAGCAATAGTAAGACATGGGATGTGGGGTTGAGTAGTGAGAGCCAGTCTGTCAGTGGGTGCACACCCCAGCTGTGGCTTCTGTCTGAAGTGGCAGAGCTCCCTCTCTTGTGCCACCGACTCCTCTGCTGCAAGTTCCCTGCAACTAAGACCGTGGTACCATCACTGTCAACCCAGGTAACCCACTGACCGGCTCACACTGTGCGACTGTCAAGCTGCTGCAATAAGATTAGCGGGATGTTAGAAGTGGTGTTAGATGTGACCATGTTGAGACTAGGCAGGGTGAGGGAGTAGAGATGACATAGGTGCTATTACTGTTTATGTAGGACACCTGGACACGTCATATGTCTGCAGAAATAATAAAATAAATAGGACAGAAGGATCAGAGTTAGTGATACGACTTATTATGTAAATGACGTAATCATTGTTGTGTTACATCCCAATATGGATTACTCATGTGTGCCTGTTATAGTAAATGCCAAGTCTTTTTCCATTAAATATGCCACATTTTGAGTAACTCCATGGGGTGGGGGGGGGGGGGGGGGGGGGCGCCGACAATGTATCTTGCACACAGCGCTAAAATGTCTTGTTACGGCACTGGCTCTGTTATTGCATTTATGTTATTTAAATAAAATGCTTCATAGAGGCCGTGCTTCTTGTGCTTCTCATCTATACCTCCGAAACCACCAGCGAATCTGTAGTGGAGACCGTAACATGACGACTTGGCCGAAGAACTGAGAGAACCAGATCAGGTCAGTGAATTACCTCCTCCACACCTCTCACTACACATGGCAGGATATCACACACCTCCCAGGAACCCACCAATTTTTTAAATACATTTCTAAGACCGTGTGTCTCAATAGCTACTGCGGCTCTGTGTGCTACACACTGTGCTACGTATGAGCCGAGTGACATAGACACAGACATAGTTGAAAAAAGTGACCATTTGTAAGAATATCAGCATTGGGTACAAACAGAATCAGGCCCAATGTGTTTTGCATGCTAGCGTAGTTCAGGTTTAGCAATATTAAATACATTTTACTACTGTGGTATGAATGGCGCAGTGGGAGCATTGTAATTAGATTGTAATTGTGAAGTCTCTGGATTAGGGAGGCCAATCCCGAGATCGGGATCCAGGATTGGAGCTTGTAATCCTGGGATTCGGGCCAATGCTCTTTTACAATGCCGAGCATCGTCTCAGCTGATCAGCATACGGCTCAGTTGGGTATGTGGTAAGCATACCGATGGACAGGATCCCGGCTGTCACAATACCATCGCCGGGATCATGCCAGGGGCACCAGAATACCACTGAGGTAGGTGATTCCCCCTCTGGGGGTGTCCAAGACACCCATGGAGGGAGAATAGAACCTGTGACGAGCAAAGTTTGCCACTGCATCCACAGCATGGCGAGCACAGCGGGCCTACAAGGGGCTTCGTTGCGCTCACTCCCCTGCCGACATTCTAATGACCGGAATCCCAATGTTGGTATAATGACTGCTGGGATCCCAGGGGTCCAGATCACATACTGATCCTCACAGATGTTGCCCCTGGATGTGTGCACTGTGCAGCATGACATGGTGTTAGAGGCCACACTGTGCAGCACAGCACAAGCTGCACCACCAACCAGAATGCCTGCACCCACCTCCCAGGCTCTCCGCCTACCAGACCCGTTGTCTACTACCTGGTCCCACTGACAGCTGTACCTGAGGAGTGTATTAACTTTTTTTTTTGACCTAGCCAATCCCATGTATCTCGGGATTGATCGTTTTTCAATCCTGAGTTCCAGGATTAAAACAATGGCCCGGGATTGGCCTCCCTACTCTGGATGTCAGATTGTGCCAAAGCAGCAGAGAAAAAGAAATCTGAACAATACAAAACTGACCTAAACAAATAAATATCTCACACATCTGTTCTAAATCTGCTGGCAGTTTACTGTCTTCTTCGGGGTCCATGGTCCAGGGTTACCACTGTGGTATGCTTTGTGGAGACCAGGATCAGGCACTGAACAGCAAAAGCTTTGAGCCTCCAGGATGCACTGGGTCCCTCTTCCCAATTATATGCTAATTGTGTCATTTTAGCTCTGCCCCTATGCAAATATTGACCAACCGCTGGCTTTTCCTAACTAGTGAGAGGGGCTTAATGATGCAATAAGCCTGGCCCGCCCTCATTGCCGTCCACCTGCTTCTTCTCTCTGGGCATCTCCTGGAGAGGAGATTAAAAATGTCAGTAAGTATGAGTTAAATTGTATTTCTGCATTGTATGTGACTTTCTGCTTCTCTTTCTCTGTAAATTTTTTTGCTTTCCCTATGATTTCTTATTACAGTAGTCTGTGAATACTGGTGTGTGTATAGGCTTTACTCTGTAATATATTACAGTATATTGTATTTGTGCAGGCTCATTATCACATACTATTTCAGTTACACGCTGTACAGTTCCATATTGGGTGTGTACACTCCTTGCAATTATGTCTAACAAAGGTAAGGCAAAAAAGACTGAGGCACCTACTCTGGTAGTATGTAAAACCTGTAACACAGAGGTTTTACATGAGGATTTATTACAGGATGGTCAGTATACTGCTTGTTTTGTACCTGCGGACACATCAGCTCCCCCAGCTCCAGCACAAGAGCCTCCATGGGCTTCTTTTTCTAGATTTCTGGCTGAAAGAGCTGACCATATTACAACCCCACCTGTAGCTCTCCCTACGGGTCTCCCACAGCCATTACAACCTGTTTATCATCTTATAGCATCTCCACCCTTCTCTCCTCCCTGGTTGGACTCATTTTCTAACTCTATACAGAGTCTGGCTGCTTCTCTGTCTGCATTTCAGAACATATTACAGGGCCAGGTGATACTGCCTACACCTACTGCCACTAAGCATACTGTGTCCTCTTAGCCTTCTACGCCACTCTCAGATTCTGAGGAATCATCTCCTGCCGCAGATCAGGTAAAGGTCTCTGATGCAGACTCCCCCTCTGGGGAAGAAGAGGTACAGTACACATTTAATGTGGCTGCTTTAGTTAGGGTGGTTAAATTCTCACTTCAGCTCAAAGATACTGAATCAGTCCCAAAATTTAAAGATCCTCTGTGCAAATGACAGAAAGTAGTAGCTGAGTTTCCCCACTCTGATCACTTCTCTGAAGGTAGGAATGAGGCTTGGAAAACTCCTAATAAGAAGTATACTGTTCCAAAATGGCTGAGCTCTTTTTATCCGTTACCGATATCTGATGCAAATTGGGAAAGTCTACCTATTGTGGATGCGCATGTGACATGTTTAATTAAAAGTTCCATTCTTCCTATTCCAACTGCATCCTCCCTTAAGGACCTTCTGGATAGACAATTGGATGCATGTCTTAAATCTTTATATTCACTTACAGGGGCCAAAGCCAGACCTGCTATGGCTACAGCCTAGGTGGCTAAAGCCATGAAAAATTGGGCTGATGCCTTTGAAAATATTTTCCTGTCTGAGCCTACCATGAAACAAGTGTCACTAATTGCCACATCAGAGATGCTGTTTATTACATTGGGGAAGCTGCTCTGGACACTGGTCTCTTTTCCTCTAAGGCTTTGGCTGTTTCAGTTGCAGCACACTGTATTGTTTGGCTCCGTTCATAGAAGGTGGACTCTGACGCCTGGAAAGCTCTGGAAGTACTTCCATACACTGGCGATATTCTGTTTGATCCAGAACTGAACATGATTGTCATTACCTGGCAACTTCTAAAACGGCTTTCCTGTCCTTGGCTTCCTCTGCATGGCCTTGGACTTTATCCATTCTGTCCTTTTTCCCACAGGGCAAGGACAGAGGTTAGACCTTTCCTAGACTGTCTCACCCCGATAAGGCATCTAAGCCTAAAACCGAGCAGACCAGAGCAGCTAGATATACAACTAACAAATCAGAGGATAAACCCTCTAACTGACAGGTCGGGCCTCTCCCTGAGGGACTCCAGGGTGGGAGGTTGACTTCTTCAGTTCACCCAGGAATGGCGCCTGGATCCACAAAGTGGTCTCTCATGGGTAAGCTCTCTCCTTCCTGAAGTGTCCTCCCAGACAATACTTTCCTACCACTTCACCAGCAAAACCTCAGCAAAGCAGTCGTGCTGAAGGGAGTCATTCACTCCTTACTACAATTGGATGTCATTATCCCTGTCCCAGTATCGCAACAGGGTCTCTACACCCAGATGTCATTCAGCTTCTGGTTCACAAATAGATTCTTCTAGATGTGGACCTCATGGCCTCAAGATACAACCACAAGATGCCAGTGTACAGGGCCAGGATAGAAAAGGGACAGCTACATTTTAAAAACATTTAAAATGTAACTTTTATTAGTTAATTATTTAAAAAAAAAGCGAAAATAGGATTAAAAATATAGATAGATGTGAAAAAGAAAGGAATAAGTGTAATAAAAATATACTATTTGTGAAGTTGGTCCATTTTATTATTTAATAAAATAGTCAAAGAGAAATTGAACCTGTACATTTTATTCTTTTGGTTATATTACATGATAAGACCTCGTGTGGGCTTCAATTTAGAATATGTTTAATTTTTATGTATTTTCAATTTCTTTATAAAAAACTTTTACTTGTATATTTTTCACTTTATTGCCATACGAACAGTGTCACGATCCTCACTGTAGTTCTCATATTTGGTGACTTACCTCTGCCATCTCTGTCCTGGATCCTGCATCTTTCTGCTCACTGGGATAAACAGTTTGCCAATACCATGAGTTTCCTGAGTCCTGAGTTCTCTGCCTGGAAGGTAAGAGTTAACAAGCTCCACCTGTGGTGATTAATTTTCTGTGTGAGTCTGAATTCAGCAATCTGAAGTTTAGGCCTAAAGCCAGCATTCTCTGTTTGTTTGCAGACGTTCAGGCTTCAGTGTTCTTTTGACCTGCTAGGCCTCACTCCACATCACAGCCTTATCTAGAGTACTCACATGACAGTGACTGTTCACCTGACCCAGAGCTGTCTAATCCTGTGCCAGCCTGAGACTCTCTGAATCACCTGACACTGCTCACCAATCACCAAGAACCAGGAAGTATAAGTCAGGAGACTTGAGTTGGAGACTCTGCCAGTTCCTTGTGTCGCACACAGTTCTGTGTGAGCTTAGAAGCTGAGCTCCCTAAAGGTAACACTTGTACTTTGGTTCCTGTAAAACTCTGCTCCTTTGCTACCCAGTTTGGATTAGCTGTGTTACCATTGATATCCAGTATTTCTACAGTTTCATCTCAAAGTCACAGTTGCAGTATTCCATAGTCTCATCTTAGAGCCACAGCTGCAGTATTCTGCAGTCTCATCTTAAAGTCCCGCCACAGTGTTCTTCAGCCTCATCCTAAAGTCACAGCCACAGTCATCATTCTACTTTCAGTTGCGTTTCCAGTTATATCTGGTACCAGCCCGGATTACAGTTGCGTCCCAGTCTCACCGGTAACCAACCCAGTTCTCAGTTTCACTAGTAACCACTCCAGCTTACTATTTCACCAGTAACCTTGAGTACAGAAGCACCTACTCCTGTGACACTATATCCAGTTCAATCTCACCTATACATTCATCATCCTGCTATCAACACCAAGTCTCTGGTGATCCAGTGGTCAGGATATGGCTTCCTCTGCCGAGGCCTGGGTTCGATCCCCGGTCAGGGATTGCTCCTGCTCACTGATTCCTACAGACCAGCCTAATATTAACATAGTCCTTGAGTCACCCACACAGACTTCACTAACACCGGGTTCACAAAAACCACAGTTATGACAGTAGGAACTGGCCACATGGACTCGGCCGAAAGTTTTGTCTGATGTAGGACCTCCTAAGCAATATTGCAGGACACTTGGAGGGTTTGGAGTCGACTCAGCATCAATTGGCACAGTGTCTGCAGCGGAACTTCTCCAGAGATTCTCTGACTTTCTGCACTAAGACTCCTGACCAACTGCAGATTTTCTACCAGATATTATTACAGTTACAAGAACTGTTGTCTAGTATTCTTTCTGTGATGCCTGATCTCTTCAGGAATACTACCAACGTTGTTGATCCTGTTTTGTCCCATCCAGTTACTAAAGTCTCTTCCTCTGTGCAAGGAAAAGTTGTTCATCAGAGCTATCCACGGCCCAAGCTCTCTGAAGCTGAACATCAGCGGCGTAGGGAGCTACACCTCTGTCTTTACTGTGGAAATTCCGGTCATTTTGTTAAGGATTGCATTCTTTGCAAGTCAGGAAATGGTGACAAATCTCAGTATCATAGCGCTCATGTCTACAAGTCATCCACAGTAGCCGATTCTGCTACTGCTGATGGGGGTGTCAAGAAGGCTACTCTGAAAGAGACTCAAATTTATGACTGGGGTCCGATGATTAAAAGACCCTATCCCAAGTTGGGTGTCCAGAGAAGAATGTTCAAGCCATTTAGAGTCACAGAGGAGTCCGTGTCTTCAGCCCAAGGAGGGGCCTCTGTGTTTTCAGCCCAAGGAGGGGCCTCTGTGTTTTCAGCCCAAGAAGGGGCGTCCGTGTCTACAGTCCAAGGAGGGGCGTCCGTGTCTACAGCCCAAGGAGGGGCGTCCGTCTCTACAGCCCAAGGAGGGGCATCTGTGTCTACAGCCCAAGCAGGGGTGTCCATGTCTACAGCCCAAGGAGGGGCGTCCGTGTCTACAGCCCAAGGAGGGGCGTCCGTGTCTACAGCCCAAGGAGGGGCATCCGTGTCTACAGCCCAAAGAAGGGCGTCTGTGTCTTCAGCCCAAGGAGGGGCGTCCGTGTCTTCTGCCCCAGGAGGGGGTTCTGAGCATCCAGCACCAGGAGGGGGTTCCGGGTGTCCAGCCCCAGGAGGGGGGGGTCCAAGTTTCCATCACCAGGAGGGGGTTCCGAGTGTGCAGCCCAATGAGGGTTATCCAATGTTCAAGCTCTTGCATGGGCATATGAGTGTTCTACTCAAAAAGGAGTATCTGATCTGTCAACCCCAGGAGGGGTGTTGGAAATAACAACCCTGAGAGAGGTGTCTGATTTGTCAACCCCTGGAGGGGTCACCACAGTCTCAGCCCCAAGGGAAGTATCCAGAGTCAAGTTTCCAGATGCAAATCTTTGTGCTACAGATGCAGTTATGAACTTCTGTTTGCCGTCTCCTGAGAGTGCCACCATGTTGGCATCCAGCATGGTTCAGGTCCAAGATGGGCCATCTGAACACTTGGATTCTACTCACTCCGTTTCCAGTTGGAATCCATCTTCTCCACTTCCAGCCGTCCCAGCAATACTCCAGGCTCAGCCTGGTCAGCTCATCCCGGTTCCAGCCGGTCCAGCAGCAATTCTCCAGGACCAGCCTGGTCAGTCTCCTTTGCTTCCAGCCAATTCATGTATTCTCGGATCCAATCCGGTCCTACTCGTCCAGCCAAAGATTTCTCCAGTTTCAGTCAGTTCAAGTTCGTCCGGACTCAATCTGGTCCTGTCCATATGTCCGGTTCAGTCTCCACCAGTTCCAGATGGACCAGCAATACTCTAGGCCCAGCCTGGTCAGTCTGTCCCGGTTCCAGCCAGTCCAGCAATACTCCAGGCTCAGCCTGGCCAGCCTGTCCCGGTTCCAGCTGGTCCAGCAATACTCCAGGACCAACCTGGTCAGTCACCTTTGGTTCCAGCCAATTCAAGTATCCTCAGATCCAATCCAGTCCTACTCATCCAGCCCAAGATTTTTCCTGTTTCAGTCAGTTCAAGCTCATCTGGACTCAAAATGATTCCAAGCATTGGTCCGAGTAAAGAACTTTTGTCAGTTAGTCCCAGTAAAGGACTTCCACCATCTAGTTCTAAAATTAGACTTCAGTCTGTCTCTGATTCTGTTTCATCGTCTTCCAGCATTGAGTACACAGCTCCTGCGGGTAAATCTAATACCTTTTCTCATCAATGTCAGAATAATTCTGCTGTAGCCGCTAAAGTCAAGAAAGTTCCCAAGGCTACCCACTTAAAATCAGAACGTGCTACAGAGCTGGATACCGATCTGAGCACAGTTTTCTCAGCTTTGTCCCTAAGCTTGTCTGAGCAACCTATTGTTCCATCTGCTGATTTGGATAAAGGACTTCAGACTAATATTGCTGAGAAGGATACTGATGTTGCTTCCTCAGTCTAGTCCCCAGAGTCATTTACCTCAGTCGCAGACGCAGGTGTGGCAGCTTCAGGGAGAAGTACTTGCGTCTCCATCCAGGAGGACATTTCAAGTGATTTCCCAGTTGAGGATTTAAGCCAGACAACTTCAGAATGGATATTTCTTCATTAGTCTGATGTTCCTCAAACTGTTTCCAATCCAGCTACTGAGAGTGCATCATCAGTTTCAGACTCTCAGCTTTCGTCCACTGCCTTAGCACCTATTTACTTTGATGGAGATTTATTGCAATATGCCGCTCAGAGGAAGAGCTTTGGAGTGGACCAACACGCTTTTTGAGAGTAATGATTCTGTGTTCCATGATTTACAGACTTTTAGTAATGCTGTGGTTAAAGAATTTAGTTCTAAACCTTTGGAATCTGACTCGGTAAAAAAATCATGCTCTAAAGGGAATGCAGAAGGAAGTTTGTGCTATCCTTCCAGGGATAATCTAAGTATCTTTTTCGGTAAGAATCTGACTATTAAAATTGGTCATGCAGGAGTCTCTCCTAGCCCAAAGAATTTAAAACTCGAGTGCACTTCTTTGTCATCTGCAAACTGTGTATAAAAGGGAGATTTGTATCTTCCATTAGACTTGGACTCAGAGTCTGAATTTGATCCAGTTCATGATGCTACTCCTTTCCTGGGAGGTCCTATGTTTTCTTAGGAAGTTTTTTCTTTACAGGAGATTCCGCTCTCTCTGGTCAAAACCAAATGTTCCCGTAAGAAGAAGAGGCATCGACGAAGGTCCTAAGTTCTCCTGTATGAATTCCTCAACTTCCTCTAAGATTCAAGATGGGTGTCCGGAGTCCACCCTTGAAGAGGGGGGTACTGTCATGATGCTCACTGTAGTTCTCATATTTGGTGACTTACCTCTGCCATATCTGTCCTGGATCCTGCATCTTTCTGCTCAATGGGATAAACAGCTTGCCAGTACCATGAGTTTCCTGAGTCCTGAGTTCTCTGCCTGAAAGGTAAGAGTTAACGAGCTCCACCTGTGGTGATTAAACTTCTGTGTGAGTCTGAATTCAGCAATCTGAAGTTTAGGTCTAAAGCCAGCATCCTCTGTTTGCAGAAGTTCAGGCTTCAGTGTTCTTTTGGCCTGCTAAGCCTCACTTCATATCACAGCCTAATCTAAAGTACTCATATGACAGTGACTGACCCAGAGCTGTCCAATCCTGTGCCAGCCTGAGACTCTCTGAATCACCTGACACTGCTCACCAATCACCAAGGACCAGGAAGTATAAGTCATGAGACTTGATTTGTAAACTCTGCCACTTCCTCGTGTCACACACAGCTCTGTGTGAGCTTAGAAGCTGAGCTCCCTAAAGGTAACACTTGTACTTTGGTTCCTGTAAAACTCTGCTCCTTTGCTACCCAGTTTGGATTACAGTTGTGTTACCATTGATATCCAGTATTTCTACAGTTTCATCTTAAAGTCACAGTTGCAGTATTCCACAGTCTCATCTTAATGCCGCAGCTACAGTATTCTACAGTCTCATCTTAAAGTCGCATCACCAGTGTTCTTTAGCCTCGTCCTAAAGTCACAGCCACAGTCATCATTCTACTTTCAGTTGCATTCCCAGTTATATCTGGTACCAGCCCGGATTACAGTTGCGTCCCAGTCTCACCGGTAACCAGCCCAGTTCTCAGTCTCATCAGTAACCAGTCCAGCTTACTATCTTGCCAGTAACCTTCAGTACATAAGCACCTACTCCTGTGACACTATATCCAGTTCAATCTCACCTATACATTCATCATCCTGCTATCAACACCAAGTCCATGGTGATCCAGTGGTCAGGATATGGCTTCCTCTGCCGAGGCCTGGGTTCGATCCCCGGTCAGGGATTGCTCCTGCTCACTGATTCCTACAGACCAGCCTAATATTCACATAGTCCTCCAGTCGCCCACACAGACTTCACTATCACCGGGTTCACAAAAACCACAGTCATGACAAACAGGGTTCAACAAAATAACCTCATGTGTTTGTAAGCATAATTTTTTCTTTGACACTTATTTCAAAATGTTATCCCACTTATCAAGTGTGTTTTATATCATAAGATAGAATAATAAAGTCCCTACAGGGTATAAATAATCTCTTAAGTGTTTATGAGACACTTTATGAAAAGGTTAAGTCTACTTTTAGACCACACAGTAAGAAAGTCTATATAGTTAATTCCCAAGTCTCATATATTATATAGAGATGGACATTGATATATATACCTCCTAGCAATATATGTGGCTAGAGAACATGGTATCCTGTCCCCTGAACTCCTGGGACCAGAATGTTTGGTACACAGAAATATCCAACTGCTTATATAAATTTGCAATAAATCCACTGACCTCTTCACAAAAAAGACCTTCACCAACAGCATCTTACACCATGAAAGCTCTCACTATCCATTGGTCCCAAAGTGTTTACCAAAGGGTGAGTTTCTTTGCATGAAGCGGAATTTCTGTGAAGAACGTACTTTTGAGATAAGATTAGAACAACTTAATCAAAGATTGAAAGCCAGAGGTTATAGCAATAGGGCAATCAATAAAGCTCACAAAGATAAAAAAAAAAAGATACACCAGGGATCAACTATTAATACAAAAACCTAAGGAAAAAGAAAAGGAGGACAAATCAGATAACATCAGATTCATGGGAACTTTTTGTAACGAATGGAAAAAAGTTCAAACAATTCTTCACAAACACATAGATATCTTACAAACTGATCCTGACTTGGCTAAGATCCTGAGAAATTAAATCCAGATCACATGGAAGAGATCAAAGAATTTCTGAGATATTCTAGTGCACAGTCACCTCAGTACTCCTAAAAAATTACCATCATGAAGAAAGGATCAACTAATTGTGGAAGATGTAAAGCATGTGCAACAATGAAAATCACCAATACATATCAAGACAAATTTGGGAAAATATGGAATATTAATGAATACATTGACTGCAACACACCAGCAATAGTCTATAGCCTCCAATGTCCATGTAATCTTCATTACATAGGAAAGACAAAAAGACCATAAAAACATAGGATCCTGGAACATTTGGGAAACATAAGAAATGCGGATAAAGACCAATGAAATTTTAAACCGCAAACCCCAATAGCCAGACATTTTCTCAAATACCACCAGAGCAATCCTAATGCCCTTGTGGCATATGGGATAAAGAAAATTAATTTGAACATCAGAGGAGGAGATGTCGATGGTGAACTGCTCAGACAAGAAACAAGACTGATTTATCTCATGAAAACACTGACACCTAATGGCCTTAATGAGGAAAACATTTATACATCCTTTATGAAACAGATGAATAGTGCAGAATCAGTGAATTGTAGGTCATTAATTTACAAACATTAAATAAAATCAATCTCTATCCCATTTACCAATATTAATAAATCTTTTTTGGATTAGATATATAATGGGGTCATATATTTGTAATTGTACGCCTGAATATATTTACTGATGTACATATAGAATATATATGAACAAAATAATTTTACTTTACAGTATTGTGAGTTCTCTAGTCTCACAATAAAAATTGTATCTTTTGACTGACTATGGATGATTCCCTATTTGGTGTGTATAATATGGATTATTCCCCCTTCTTTAAGTATATTTCTTCACAACTCAAACATGTTTTTGAACACACAATTTATATTTCTTAATATATACATATAGATCTCACACACACACACACACACACACACACACACACACACACACACACACACACACACACACACACACACACACACACACACACACACACCAGAAAATATATCTAATAACAATAATATACACTCTCCATATAGCTAATATATAGAAAATCCTTTTGTTACACTTACCTTACTTATCATGACTGACAATAATATTTTTTTCAAATTACTATATACAATGTCTTATTTCATTTTCACCATCCATCACATATTAAGTTTTCACTCCCCTTTTTGGTTTGGTTTTGTATTTTTCACTTTCGCCATTAAGCACTAACACATATAGGGGTCTATTTACTAAGCCTTGGATGGAGATAAAGTCGACGGAGATAAAGTCCCAGGCAATCGGCTCCTAACTGTCATTTCTCAAATACAGCCGGTGACATGGTAGTTAGGAGCCGATTGGCTGGACTTTATCTCCGTCGACTTTATCTCCATCCAAAGCTTAGTAAATAGGCCCCATAGTCCTTTACACAGTCTCACTAATATTTTTCCAATCTTATGGATTGTACACTTATGATTCATGTCAGTCTAATAAAATATGAAATACAAATTTATATACAGAATTAAAAGTACAAGAAATTCTTTTTCATTAATTTTTACTTTAATTTTATCTTTATTATCCATATTGTGAAAGCAGAAATTGCATTTTACTCTCAGAATACAATATTGCATTTATTAGCATGCGTACATACGCATTTTTGCGTACTATGGTACTTTGCGGATTACCGCATTTTACCCTTATTACGGTAGAATATGCAGTTGCTAATAAAAGCCATATTGTTACACAACATTCATACTAAAAGCAGCCCTGCATCCATTTAAAAAAACACATACCCCACCCAAACAGCATCAAAGTAACCCAAAGTAAACCCTACACCCCATCATTACATGATACAATACCCCAAACAGCTTAAATACATTTAAAAAAAGCCCTGCATCCATTTAAAAAAAAAGGACATCCATTTTGAATACAAACAAATGACCCCACCCAAACAGCATCAAAGTACCCCAAAGTCAACCCCAGAGGCGTCGTCGGGTGTGGTGACACCTGGTTCATGCCTTTGATATGCCAACGCACGCTCACGGCAAAAAAGGGGCATGGCCGCAAATACAGGGGTTGGGTCTCACGGATCATCACTCCAGGGGCGTGCCCAGCATCTCCACTGGGCTGTACTGGTCTGCCCCCGGAGACTGTTAGGGCACTACACAGCCCAGCATGCCTTGCCACCTAAAAACTTAAAAGCAGTCCTGCATCCATTTTAAAGAAACACAGACCCCACCCAAACAGCATCAAAGTACCCCAATGTAAACCCTACAACCCACCATTACATGATACAATACCCAAAACAGCTTTAAAAAAAATGTAAACAGCCCTGCATCCATTTAAAAAAAAAACATTAGCATCCATTTTGAATAAAAACAAATGATCCCACCAAACAGCATCAAAGTACCCCGAATTCAACCCTACACCCCACGATTACATGATACAATACCCCAAACAGCTTAAATAAATTTAAAACCAGCCCTGCATCCATTTAAAAAAAAACACATCAGTATCCATTTTGAATAAAAACAAATGACCCCGCCCAAACAGCATCAAAGTACCCCAAAGTCACCGCAACATTACATAATGCAATACCCCAAACCAGTAATAACATTTTAAAAACAGCCTAAATGCACTTTAGCAGTTGTGGCACTATAAAGCCAATCATGCCCTGCCACCTAAAAAACTTAAAAGCAGCCCTGCATCCATTTTACAAAACACACAGACCCCACCCAAACAGCTTTACAGTACCCCAAAGTCACCCCTGCACCTCAACATTACATGATGCAATACCCCAAACAGCTTAAATTTAAAAGCAGCTCAGCACACATGTAAAATACACAGACCCCACACAAACAGCCACAAAGTACCCCAAAGTCACCCCTACACCCCAACATTACAATAAGCAATACCAAAAACAGCATAAAACAATTTACAAGCACTCTTCCACACATTTTAAACATACCCCAAACACATCAGAGCAAGCCCAAAGTATACCACATGCACCCCGTCCCCAACCATACATTACATGCTGCATGTAAACATTATACAAACCCATACCTCCCAACATTTGAACCAGCAACAGAGGGACATCTGTGTGGCACAGCCGCGCACGATTGTGAAAAGGGGGTGTGACCTGCAAAAGGGGCGTGGCTTTGCGGGTGTGCCACAATCGCAAACCACGCCCCCAGAATCCGTCACTGAGGGGGCATGCCCAGCGCTCTGTAAGCTGCTGGCATGCCCCCTCTCCCTCTGTCTCCAGTGAATAGACGCTGTACGCATGCGCACAGCGTCTATTTACCGCTGCAGAGCAGCAGTGACAAGAGCCTCCCAACTGCCCCCCAACACCGCGGGACACTGCGGGCCGCAGGTGGGACACCTGGACAGTCCCCCAAAAAGGGACTGTCCCGCGCAAATCGGGACAGTTGGGAGGTATGAAAACCACCACAAGTGACCTCAGAAAAACACCCATGCAGTAAACATGCACCCACATGCAACACCATACACACATATCCCACAGTGGGTACTTACTTAAATGTGCAGAAAACAGTCCAAAAACAACTCTCCTCTGTCCAACTCTGTCTGTAGATGAAGGTGTAGATCAGGGGTGGGGAACCTTTGGCCCGGCCCGCGAAGCCGTTTGCTCCGGCCCACCCGCTTCTCTCAGTGAGACACGCCGCCGCTCAGTCCGGCGGCAGCGTGTCTCAGCTGTCAGGACAGGGAGGAGAGCGCGGCGGCGGTGTGTAGGACTTGAAACCAGCCGCCGGTTCGTGAGCCAATCAGAGCTCGTGGACCGGCAGCCAATCAGGAGCCACGGCTGCCGGTCCGCGAGCTCTGATTGGCTCTCGAACTGGGGGCTGGTTTCAAGTTCTACATGCCGCCCCCCCAACATAGCCGCACTCTCCTCTGTGTCCCACCAAAAGGAGCAACAAGCAGCGGTAAGCAGCACGGGGGGGGGGGGGGGTCATTTGTATACCTGACACTGTGGGGGGCATCTGTATACCTGGGGGAACCTGTATACCTGGCACTGTGGGGAGATCTGTATACCTGGCACACTGTGTGGGGCATCTGTATACCTGGCACTGTGGGGACATATGTATACCTGGCACTGTGGGGGACATCTGTATACCTGGCACTGTGGGGACATCTGTATACCTGGCACTGTGAGGGGCATCTGTATACCTGGCACTGTGGTGACATCTGTATACCTGGCACTGTGAGGGGCATCTGTATACCTGGCACTGTGGGGGCATCTGTATACCTGGCACTGTGGGGGCATCTGTATACCTGGCACTGAGGGGGCATCTGTATACCTGGCACTGTGGGGACATCTGTATACCTGGCACTGTGGGGCATCTGTATACCTGGCACTGTGGGGGGAATCTGTATACCTGGCACTGTGGGGACATCTGTATACCTGGCACTGTGGGGGCATCTGTATACCTGGCACTGCGGGGAAATCGGTATACCTGGCACTGTGGGGGCATCTGTATACCTGGCACAGTGGGGGGCATCTGTATACCTGGCACTGTGGGGGGCATTTGTATACCTGGCAAAGTGGGGGCATCTGTATACCTGGCACTGTGGGGAAATCTGTATACCTGGCACTGTGGGGGGTATCTGTATACCTGGCACTGTGAGGGACATCTGTATACCTGGCACTGTGGGGACATCTGTATACCTGGCACTGTGAGGGCATCTGTATACCTGGCACTGTGGGGACATTTGTATACCTGGCACTGTGGGGACATCTGTATACCTGGCACTGTGAGGGGCATTTGTATACCTGGCACTGTGGGGACATCTGTATACCTGGCACTGTAGGGACATCTGTATACCTGGCACTATGAGGGGCATTTGTATACCTGGCACTATGAGGGGCATTTGTATACCTGGCACTGTGGGGGCATCTGTATACCTGGCACTGTGGGGGGCATTTGTATACCTGGCACTGTGAGGGGCAATTGTGGATCTGGCACTGCATTATTGTGGGCATATGTGTATCACGTCCCATTTTAACTGGCCACACCCATTTTTTTGGCGCGCGCGCCTTCGGCGCACACACTCAGTACCTTCTAGGGGCAGACCTACTGAAGGATTTTATAAATATCCAAATGGCCCTCGGTAGAAAAAAGGTTTCCCACCCCTGGTGTAGATGAAGTCTTGCTGGGCGTTTAGTTCACCAGGGTGCACTGTACCACAACAAAAGCATCCAAATCAGCACTGCTGCAGCACCTCTCTCCACTCTGCAGGTTAACAAAATGGTGACAGAAGCACGCAGCAAACAGCCCTTTTAACTGATTCCCAATGGTGGGAAGCGACAGTAATCCACCCACAATCTGACTGATTGGTCGCATTCCGACAAGGGGAGTGTTGGAATGGAAATGCATTGAATAGACCAGAATCAGTGACACCTGTCACTGATTCCGACTGTCGGGTCTTGTCGAAACTGTGCCGTTTCTGACAGCAATTGAATACACCTCTATGTGTTGTATTGAGGCAACATGTAGGAGGACACATCTGTAGCTATAAACTAGAGATGAGCGGGTTCGGTTCTCAGAGAACCGAACCCTACCGAACTTCACGTCTCGAGCCCGGATCCGAGCCAGGCTTGGGTTTTCCCGCCTGACTTGGAAACCAGAACGAGGCAAAATGTCATCATCCCGCAGTCGGATTCTTGCAGGATTTGGATTCCATATAAGGAGCCGCGCGTCGCCGCCATTTTCACTCTGGCATTAGAGTGTAGAGTGAAGAGGTGTCTCTGTTCTCTCAGTGTCCTCAGTGTCAGTGTCTTGTGCTGAATCTGTCCAGTCACAGTCCTCGTGTCCTCTGCTGCCATATGTCCAGTGCTGCTGTATAGGGTGTTGTGTTGTGTTGTGCTGCATCAGTTCAGGGTGGAGTATTGTGCTGCATTAGTCCAGTTACAGTGGTGGTGTCCTCAGCTGCCATATGTCCAGTGCTGCTGTATAATAAGTCCCTTACAGTGTTGCTGTGTTGTCCTGCATCAGACCAGTGGTAGTGTCCTGTGCATCAGTCAGTCCAGTGACCATTCAAAGTGGTGGTGTCATCTGCTGCCATATGCCCAGTGCTGCTGTATAATTATCTGTGTTATCCTGCATCAGACCAGTGCTAGTGTCCTGTGCATCAGTCAGTCCAGTGACCATTCACAGTGGTGGTGTCATCTGCTGCCATATGCCCAGTGCTGCTGTATAATTATCTGTGTTGTCCTGCATCAGACCAGTGCTAGTGTCCAGTGCATCAGTCAGTCCAGTGACCATTCACAGTGGTGGTGTGATCTGCTGCCATATGCCCAGTGCTACTGTATAATTATCTGTGTTGTCCTGCATCAGACCAGTGCTAGTGTCCAGTGCATCAGTCAGTCCAGTGACCATTCACAGTGGTGGTGGCATCTGCTGCCATATGCCCAGTGCTGCTGTATAATAATCTGTGTTGTCCTGCATCAGTCCAGTGCTAGTGTCCTGTGCATCAGTCAGTCCAGTGACCATTTACAGTGGTGGTGGTATATGCTGCCATATGCCCAGTGCTGCTGTATAATAATCTGTGTTGTCCTGCATCAGACCAGTGCTAGTGTCCTGTGCATCAGTCAGTCCAGTGACCGTTCACAGTGGTGGTTTCATATGCTGCCATATGCCCAGTGCTGCTGTATAATAATCTGTGTTGTCCTGCATCAGACCAGTGCCAGTGTCCAGTGCATCAGTCAGTCCAGTGACCATTCACAGTGGTGGTGGCATCTGATGCCATATGCCCAGTGCTGCTGTATAATTATCTGTGTTGTCCTGCATCAGATCAGTGCTAGTGTCCAGTGCATCAGTCAGTCCAGTGACCATTCACAGTAGTGGTGTCATCTGCTGCCATATGCCCAGTGCTGCTGTATAATTATCTGTGTTGTCCTGCATCAGACCAGTGCCAGTGTCCAGTGCATCAGTCAATCCAGTGACCATTCACAGTGGTGGTGTCATCTGATGCCATATGCCCAGTGCTGCTGTATAATTATCTGTGTTGTCCTGCATCAGATCAGTGCTAGTATCCAGTGCATCAGTCAGTCCAGTGACCAATCACAGTGGTGGTGTCATCTGCTGCCATATGCCCAGTGCTGCTGTATAATTATCTGTGTTGTCCTGCATCAGACCAGTGCCAGTGTCCAGTGCATCAGTCAGTCCAGTGACCATTCACAGTGGTGGTGTCATCTGATGCCATATGCCCAGTGCTGCTGTATAATTATCTGTGTTGTCCTGCATCAGATCAGTGCTAGTATCCAGTGCATCAGTCAGTCCAGTGACCAATCACAGTGGTGGTGTCATCTGCTGCCATATGCCCAGTGCTGCTGTATATTTATCTGTGTTGTCCTGCATCAGACCAGTGCTAGTGTCCTGTGCATCAGTCAGTCCAGTGACCATTCACAGTGGTGGTGGTGGCATCTGCCGCCATATACCCAGTGCTGCTGTATAATTATCTGTGTTGTCCTGCATCAGACCAGTGCTAGTGTCCTGTGCATCAGTCAGTCCAGTGACCATTCACAGTGGTGGTGTCATCTGCTGCCATATGCCCAGTGCTGCTGTATAATTATCTGTGTTGTCCTGCATCAGACCAGTGCTAGTGTCCTGTACATCAGTCAGTCCAGTGACCATTCACAGTGGTGGTGTCATCTGCTGCATACTTGCCTACCCTCCCGGAATGGCCTGGAGGCTCCCGAAAATCGGGTGACCCTCCTGGCCCCCCGGAAAGGTGGGCAAGCCTCCTGCTTTCCCCCTCGGCCGCCCGCAGCAGAGAACAAGTGGGAGGCCCGAGGGGGTCCGATGACGCGATTCACGCTGAATCGCGTCATCGTAGCTCCGCCACCCGCTATGCAGCGCCTCGTTTCTCGGCACAGCACAGCGGGGGGTGGAGTCACGATGATGCGACCCTGATGCAACGCCCCCGAACCACCCATCCTGCTGCCGGCCACGCCCCGAACCGCCCATCCTGCTGCCGGCCACGCCCCCAAGCACCTACAACGCTGCCTCCTCCCAGAGGAGGAGACAGCAAAGTAGGTAAGTATGATCTGCTGCCATATGCCCAGTGCTGCTGTATAATTATCTGTGTTGTCCTGCATCAAACCAGTGCTAGTGTCCTGTGCATCAGTCAGTCCAGTGACCATTCACAGTGGTGGTGGCATCTGCTGCCATATGCCCAGTGCTGCTGTATAATTATCTGTGTTGTCTGCATCAGACCAGTGTTAGTGTCCTGTGCATCAGTCAGTCCAGTGACCATTCAAAGTGGTGGTGTCATCGGCTGCCATATGCCCAGTGCTGCTGTATAATTATTAGAGATGAGCGGGTTCGGTTTCTCTGAAACCGAACCCGCACGAACTTCATGTTTTTTTCACGGGTCCGAACAGACTCGGATCCTCCCGCCTTGCTCGGTTAACCCGAGCGCGCCCGAACGTCATCATGACGCTGTCGGATTCTCGCGAGACTCGGATTCTATATAAGGAGCCGCGCGTCGCCGCCATTTTCACACGTGCATTGAGATTGATAGGGAGAGGACGTGGCTGGCGTCCTCTCCATTAGAAATTAGATTAGAAGAGAGAGAGAGATTGTGCAGAGTCAGACAGAGTTTACCACAGTGACCAGTGCAGTTGTTGTTAGTTAACTTTTATTTATTTTAATATATCCGTTCTCTGCTATATCCGTTCTCTGCCTGAAAAAAAACGATACACAGCAGCAGCCAGTCACACAGTGTGACTCAGTCTGTGTGCACTCAGCTCAGCCCAGTGTGCTGCACATCAATGTATAAAAGGCAAAGCTTATAATAATTGTGGGGGAGACTGGGGAGCACTGCAGGTTGTTATAGCAGGAGCCCCCAGGAGTACATAATATTATATTAATTTAAAATTAAACAGTGCACACTTTTGCTGCAGGAGTGCCACTGCCAGTGTGACTAGTGGTGACCAGTGCCTGACCACCAGTATAGTAGTATATTGTTGTATGTATTGTATACTATCTCTTTATCAACCAGTCTATATTAGCAGCAGACACAGTACAGTGCGGTAGTTCACGGCTGTGGCTACCTCTGTGTCGGCAGTCGGAACTCGGCAGGCAGTCCGTCCATCCATAATTGTATTACAATATATACCACCTAACCGTGGTATTTTTTTTTCTTTCTTTATACCGTCGTCATAGTGTCATACTAGTTGTTACGAGTATACTACTATCTCTTTATCAACCAGTGTACAGTGCGGTAGTTCACGGCTGTGGCTACCTCTGTGTCGGCAGTCGGCAGGCAGTCCGTCCATCCATAATTGTATTATTATTATAATATATACCACCTAACCGTGGTTTTTTTTTCATTCTTTATACCGTCGTCATAGTGTCATACTAGTTGTTACGAGTATACTACTATCTCTTTATCAACCAGTGTACAGTGCGGTAGTTCACGGCTGTGGCTACCTCTGTGTTGGCAGTCGGCAGGCAGTCCGTCCATCCATAATTGTATTATTATTATAATATATACCACCTAACCGTGGTTTTTTTTTCATTCTTTATACCGTCGTCATAGTGTCATACTAGTTGTTACGAGTATACTACTATCTCTTTATCAACCAGTGTACAGTGCGGTAGTTCACGGCTGTGGCTACCTCTGTGTCGGCAGTCGGCAGGCAGTCCGTCCATCCATAATTGTATTATTATTATAATATATACCACCTAACCGTGGTTTTTTTTTCATTCTTTATACCGTCGTCATAGTGTCATACTAGTTGTTACGAGTATACTACTATCTCTTTATCAACCAGTGTACAGTGCGGTAGTTCACGGCTGTGGCTACCTCTGTGTCGGCAGTCGGCAGGCAGTCCGTCCATCCATAATTGTATTATTATTATAATATATACCACCTAACCGTGGTTTTTTTTTCATTCTTTATACCGTCGTCATAGTGTCATACTAGTTGTTACGAGTATACTACTATCTCTTTATCAACCAGTGTACAGTGCGGTAGTTCACGGCTGTGGCTACCTCTGTGTCGGCAGTCGGCAGGCAGTCCGTCCATCCATAATTGTATTATTATTATAATATATACCACCTAACCGTGGTTTTTTTTTCATTCTTTATACCGTCGTCATAGTGTCATACTAGTTGTTACGAGTATACTACTATCTCTTTATCAACCAGTGTACAGTGCGGTAGTTCACGGCTGTGGCTACCTCTGTGTCGGCAGTCGGCAGGCAGTCCGTCCATCCATAATTGTATTATTATTATAATATATACCACCTAACCGTGGTTTTTTTTTCATTCTTTATACCGTCGTCATAGTGTCATACTAGTTGTTACGAGTATACTACTATCTCTTTATCAACCAGTGTACAGTGCGGTAGTTCACGGCTGTGGCTACCTCTGTGTCGGCAGTCGGCAGGCAGTCCGTCCATCCATAATTGTATTATTATTATAATATATACCACCTAACCGTGGTTTTTTTTTCATTCTTTATACCGTCGTCATAGTGTCATACTAGTTGTTACGAGTATACTACTATCTCTTTATCAACCAGTGTACAGTGCGGTAGTTCACGGCTGTGGCTACCTCTGTGTCGGCAGTCGGCAGGCAGTCCGTCCATCCATAATTGTATTATTATTATAATATATACCACCTAACCGTGGTTTTTTTTTCATTCTTTATACCGTCGTCATAGTGTCATACTAGTTGTTACGAGTATACTACTATCTCTTTATCAACCAGTGTACAGTGCGGTAGTTCACGGCTGTGGCTACCTCTGTGTCGGCAGTCGGCAGGCAGTCCGTCCATCCATAATTGTATTATTATTATAATATATACCACCTAACCGTGGTTTTTTTTTCATTCTTTATACCGTCGTCATAGTGTCATACTAGTTGTTACGAGTATACTACTATCTCTTTATCAACCAGTGTACAGTGCGGTAGTTCACGGCTGTGGCTACCTCTGTGTCGGCAGTCGGCAGGTATCCAATACTAGTATCCAATCCATCCATCTCCATTGTTTACCTGAGGTGCCTTTTAGTTCTGCCTATAAAATATGGAGAACAAAAAAGTTGAGGTTCCAAAATTAGGGAAAGATCAAGATCCACTTCCACCTCGTGCTGAAGCTGCTGCCACTAGTCATGGCCGAGACGATGAAATGCCAGCAACGTCGTCTGCCAAGGCCGATGCCCAATGTCATAGTACAGAGCATGTCAAATCCAAAACACCAAATATCAGAAAAAAAAGGACTCCAAAACCTAAAATAAAATTGTCGGAGGAGAAGCGTAAACTTGCCAATATGCCATTTACCACACGGAGTGGCAAGGAACGGCTGAGGCCCTGGCCTATGTTCATGGCTAGTGGTTCAGCTTCACATGAGGATGGAAGCACTCAGCCTCTCGCTAGAAAACTGAAAAGACTCAAGCTGGCAAAAGCACCGCAAAGAACTGTGCGTTCTTCGAAATCCCAAATCCACAAGGAGAGTCCAATTGTGTCGGTTGCGATGCCTGACCTTCCCAACACTGGAGGTGAAGAGCATGCGCCTTCCACCATTTGCACGCCCCCTGCAAGTGCTGGAAGGAGCACCCGCAGTCCAGTTCCTGATAGTCAGATTGAAGATGTCAGTGTTGAAGTACACCAGGATGAGGAGGATATGGGTGTTGCTGGCGCTGGGGAGGAAATTGACCAGGAGGATTCTGATGGTGAGGTGGTTTGTTTAAGTCAGGCACCCGGGGAGACACCTGTTGTCCGTGGGAGGAATATGGCCGTTGACATGCCAGGTGAAAATACCAAAAAAATCAGCTCTTCGGTGTGGAGGTATTTCACCAGAAATGCGGACAACAGGTGTCAAGCCGTGTGTTCCCTTTGTCAAGCTGTAATAAGTAGGGGTAAGGACGTTAACCACCTCGGAACATCCTCCCTTATACGTCACCTGCAGCGCATTCATAATAAGTCAGTGACAAGTTCAAAAACTTTGGGTGACAGCGGAAGCAGTCCACTGACCAGTAAATCCCTTCCTCTTGTAACCAAGCTCACGCAAACCACCCCACCAACTCCCTCAGTGTCAATTTCCTCCTTCCCCAGGAATGCCAATAGTCCTGCAGGCCATGTCACTGGCAAGTCTGACGAGTCCTCTCCTGCCTGGGATTCCTCCGATGCATCCTTGCGTGTAACGCCTACTGCTGCTGGCGCTGCTGTTGTTGCCGCTGGGAGTCGATGGTCATCCCAGAGGGGAAGTCGTAAGCCCACTTGTACTACTTCCAGTAAGCAATTGACTGTTCAACAGTCCTTTGCGAGGAAGATGAAATATCACAGCAGTCATCCTACTGCAAAGCGGATAACTGAGGCCTTGGCATCCTGGGTGGTGAGAAACGTGGTTCCGGTATCCATCATTACTGCAGAGCCAACTAGAGACTTGTTGGAGGTACTGTGTCCCCGGTACCAAATACCATCTAGGTTCCATTTCTCTAGGCAGGCGATACCGAAAATGTACACAGACCTCAGAAAAAGAGTCACCAGTGTCCTAAAAAATGCAGCTGTACCCAATGTCCACTTAACCACGGACATGTGGACAAGTGGAGCAGGGCAGGGTCAGGACTATATGACTGTGACAGCCCACTGGGTAGATGTATGGACTCCCGCCGCAAGAACAGCAGCGGCGGCACCAGTAGCAGCATCTCGCAAACGCCAACTCTTTCCTAGGCAGGCTACGCTTTGTATCACCGCTTTCCAGAATACGCACACAGCTGAAAACCTCTTACGGCAACTGAGGAAGATCATCGCGGAATGGCTTACCCCAATTGGACTCTCCTGTGGATTTGTGGCATCGGACAACGCCAGCAATATTGTGTGTGCATTAAATCTGGGCCAATTCCAGCACGTCCCATGTTTTGCACATACCTTGAATTTGGTGGTGCAGAATTTTTTAAAAAACGACAGGGGCGTGCAAGAGATGCTGTCGGTGGCCAGAAGAATTGCGGGACACTTTCGGCGTACAGGCACCACGTACAGAAAACTGGAGCACCACCAAAAACTACTGAACCTGCCCTGCCATCATCTGAAGCAAGAAGTGGTAACGAGGTGGAATTCAACCCTCTATATGCTTCAGAGGTTGGAGGAGCAGCAAAAGGCCATTCAAGCCTATACAATTGAGCACGATATAGTAGGTGGAATGCACCTGTCTCAAGTGCAGTGGAGAATGATTTCAACGTTGTGCAAGGTTCTGATGCCCTTTGAACTTGCCACACGTGAAGTCAGTTCAGACACTGCCAGCCTGAGTCAGGTCATTCCCCTCATCAGGCTTTTGCAGAAGAAGCTGGAGGCATTGAAGAAGGAGCTAACACGGAGCGATTCCGCTAGGCATGTGGGACTTGTGGATGCAGCCCTTAATTCGCTTAACAAGGATTCACAGGTGGTCAATCTGTTGAAATCAGAGCACTACATTTTGGCCACCGTGCTCGATCCTAGATTTAAAGCCTACCTTGGATCTCTCTTTCCGGCAGACACAGGTCTGCTGGGGTTGAAAGACCTGCTGGTGACAAAATTGTCAAGTCAAGCGGAACGCGACCTGTCAACATCTCCTCCTTCACATTCTCCCGCAACTGGGGGTGCGAGGAAAAGGCTCAGAATTCCGAGCCCACCCGCTGGCGGTGATGCAGGGCAGTCTGGAGCGACTGCTGATGCTGACATCTGGTCCGGACTGAAGGACCTGACAACGATTACGGACATGTCGTCTACTGTCACTGCATATGATTCTCTCAACATTGATAGAATGGTGGAGGATTATATGAGTGACCGCATCCAAGTAGGCACGTCACACAGTCCGTACTTATACTGGCAGGAAAAAGAGGCAATTTGGAGGCCCTTGCACAAACTGGCTTTATTCTACCTAAGTTGCCCTCCCACAAGTGTGTACTCCGAAAGAGTGTTTAGTGCCGCCGCTCACCTTGTCAGCAATCGGCGTACGAGGTTACATCCAGAAAATGTGGAGAAGATGATGTTCATTAAAATGAATTATAATCAATTCCTCCGCGGAGACATTGACCAGCAGCAATTGCCTCCACAAAGTACACAGGGAGCTGAGATGGTGGATTCCAGTGGGGACGAATTGATAATCTGTGAGGAGGGGGATGTACACGGTGATATATCGGAGGGTGAAGATGAGGTGGACATCTTGCCTCTGTAGAGCCAGTTTGTGCAAGGAGAGATTAATTGCTTCTTTTTTGGGGGGGGTCCAAACCAACCCGTCATATCAGTCACAGTCGTGTGGCAGACCCTGTCACTGAAATGATGGGTTGGTTAAAGTGTGCATGTCCTGTTTTGTTTATACAACATAAGGGTGGGTGGGAGGGCCCAAGGATAATTCCATCTTGCACCTCTTTTTTCTTTTCTTTTTCTTTGCATCATGTGCTGATTGGGGAGGGTTTTTTGGAAGGGACATCCTGCGTGACACTGCAGTGCCACTCCTAGATGGGCCCGGTGTTTGTGTCGGCCACTAGGGTCGCTAATCTTACTCACACAGCTACCTCATTGCGCCTCTTTTTTTCTTTGCGTCATGTGCTGTTTGGGGAGGGTTTTTTGGAAGGGACATCCTGCGTGACACTGCAGTGCCACTCCTAGATGTGCCCGGTGTTTGTGTCGGCCACTAGGGTCGCTAATCTTACTCACACAGTCAGCTACCTCATTGCGCCTCTTTTTTTCTTTGCGTCATGTGCTGTTTGGGGAGGGTTTTTTGGAAGGGCCATCCTGCGTGACACTGCAGTGCCACTCCTAGATGGGCCCGGTGTTTGTGTCGGCCACTAGGGTCGCTTATCTTTCTCACACAGTCAGCTACCTCATTGCGCCTCTTTTTTTCTTTGCGTCATGTGCTGTTTGGGGAGGGTTTTTTGGAAGGGACATCCTGCGTGACACTGCAGTGCCACTCCTAGATGGGCCCGGTGTTTGTGTCGGCCACTAGGGTCGCTAATCTTACTCACACAGCTACCTCATTGCGCCTCTTTTTTTCTTTGCGTCATGTGCTGTTTGGGGAGGGTTTTTTGGAAGGGACATCCTGCGTGACACTGCAGTGCCACTCCTAGATGGGCCCGGTGTTTGTGTCGGCCACTAGGGTCGCTTATCTTACTCACACAGCGACCTCGGTGCAAATTTTAGGACTAAAAATAATATTGTGAGGTGTGATGTGTTCAGAATAGGCTGAAAATGAGTGTAAATTATGTTTTTTGAGGTTAATAATACTTTGGGATCAAAATTACCCCCAAATTCTATGATTTAAGCTGTTTTTTAGGGTTTTTTGAAAAAAACACCCGAATCCAAAACACACCCGAATCCGACAAAAATAATTCGGTGAGGTTTTGCCAAAACGCGTTCGAACCCAAAACACGGCCGCGGAACCGAACCCAAAACCAAAACACAAAACCCGAAAAATTTCAGGCGCTCACCTCTAATAATTATCTGTGTTGTCCTGCATCAGACCAGTGCTAGTGTCCTGTGCATCAGTCAGTCCAGTGACCATTCACAGTGGTGTCATCTGCTGCCATATGCCCAGTGCTGCTGTATAATTATCTGTGTTGTCCTGCATCAGACCAGTGCTAGTGTCCAGTGCATCAGTCAGTCCAGTGACCATTCACAGTGGTGGTGTCATCTGCTGCCATATGCCCAGGGATGCTGTATAATTATCTGTGTTGTCCTGCACCAGACCAGTGCTAGTGTCCAGTGCATCAGTCAGTCCAGTGACCATTCACAGTGGTGGTGGCATCTGCTGCCATATGCCCAGTGCTGCTGTATAATAATCTGTGTTGTCCTGCATCAGACCAGTGCTAGTGTCCAGTGCATCAGTCAGTCCAGTGACCATTCACAGTGGTGGTGTCATCTGCTGCCATATGCCCAGTGCTGCTGTATATTTATCTGTGTTGTCCTGCATCAGACCAGTGCTAGTGTCCTGTGCATCAGTCAGTCCAGTGACCATTCACAGTGGAGGTGGCATCTGCTGCCATATGCCCAGTGCTGCTGTATAATTATCTGTGTTGTCCTGCATCAGACCAGTGCTAGTGTCCTGTGCATCATTCAGTCCAGTGACCATTCACAGTGGTGGTGTCATCTGCTGCATACTTGCCTACCCTCTCGGAATGGCCGGGAGGCTCCCGAAAATCGGGTGACCCACCCGGCCCCCCGGAAAGGGGGCAAGCCTCCTGCTTTCCCCCTCGGCCGCCCGCAGCAGAGAATAAATTGGCGGCCCGAGGGGGTCCGATGACGCGATTCGCGCTGAATCGCGTCATCGTAGCTCCGCCACCCGCTATGCAGCACCTCGTTTCTCGGCACAGCACAGCGGGGAGGGTGGAGTCCCAATGATGCAACCCTGATGCAACGCCCCCGGACCACCCATCCTGCTGCCGGCCACGCCCACGAACCGCCCATCCTGCTGCCGGCCATCCCCCCATGCACCTACAACGCTGCCTCCTCCCGGAGGAGGAGACAGCAAAGTAGGTAAGTATGATCTTCTGCCATATGCCCAGTGCTGCTGTATAATTATCTGTGTTGTCCTGCATCAGACCAGTGCTAGTGTCCTGTGCATCAGTCAGTCCAGTGACCATTCAAAGTGGTGGTGTCATCTGCTGCCATAGGCCCAGTGCTGCTGTATCATTATCTGTGTTGTCCTGCATCAGACCAGTGCTAGTGTCCTGTGCATCAGTCAGTCCAGTGACCATTCACAGTGGTGTCATCTGCTGCCATATGCCCAGTGCTGCTGTATAATTATCTGTGTTGTCCTGCATCAGACCAGTGCTAGTGTCCAGTGCATCAGTCAGTCCAGTGACCATTCACAGTGGTGGTGTCATCTGCTGCCATATGCCCAGTGATGCTGTATAATTATCTGTGTTGATCTGCACCAGACCAGTGCTAGTGTCCAGTGCATCAGTCAGTCCAGGGACCATTCACAGTGGTGGTGTCATCTGCTGCCATATCCCAGTGCTGCTGTATAATAATCTGTGTTGTCCTGCATCAGACCAGTGTTAGTGTCCTGTGCATTCAAATTGGTGGTGTTATCGGCTGCCATATGCCCAGTGCTGCTGTATAATTATCTGTGTTGTCCTGCATCAGACCAGTGCTAGTGTCCTGTGCATCAGTCAGTCCAGTGACCATTCACAGTGGTGTCATCTGCTTCCATATACCCAGTGCTGCTGTATAATTATCTGTGTTGTCCTGCATCAGACCAGTGCTAGTGTCCAGTGCATCAGTCAGTCCAGTGACCATTCACAGTGGTGGTGTCATCTGCTGCCATATGCCCAGTGCTGCTGTATATTTATCTGTGTTGTCCTGCATCAGACCAGTGCTAGTGTCCTGTGCATCAGTCAGTCCAGTGACCAATCACAGTGGTGGTGTCATCTGCTGCCATATGCCCAGTGCTGCTGTATAATTATGCACTGGTCATATGCCCAGTGCTGCATCAGACCAGTGCTAGTGTCCAGTGCATCAGTCAGTCCAGTGACCATTCACAGTGGTGGTGTCATCTGCTGCCATAGGCCCAGTGCTGCTGTATCATTATCTGTGTTGTCCTGCATCAGACCAGTGCTAGTGTCCTGTGCATCAGTCAGTCCAGTGACCATTCACAGTGGTGTCATCTGCTGCCATATGCCCAGTGCTGCTGTATAATTATCTGTGTTGTCCTGCACCAGACCAGTGCTAGTGTCCAGTGCATCAGTCAGTCCAGGGACCATTCACAGTGGTGGTGTCATCTGCTGCCATATCCCAGTGCTGCTGTATAATAATCTGTGTTGTCCTGCATCAGACCAGTGTTAGTGTCCTGTGCATCAGTCAGTCCAGTGACCATTCAAATTGGTGGTGTTATCGGCTGCCATATGCCCAGTGCTGCTGTATAATTATCTGTCTTGTCCTGCATCAGACCAGTGCTAGTGTCCTGTGCATCAGTCAGTCCAGTGACCATTCACAGTGGTGCATACTTGCCTACCTGACCCTCTCCATGAGGAAGAAAATGCTCTGTTCCTGGACTTTCCTGGTAATGTATGATTGCCATCACCTGTGGTGAAACACCTTTCTTATCAATTAACTAGCTCACCACAGGTGATGGCAATCATACATTACCAGGAAAGTCCAGGAACAGAGCATTTTCTCCCTCATGGAGAAGGTCAGGTAGGCAAGTATGCAGTGGTGTCATCTGCTTCCATATACCCAGTGCTGCTGTATAATTATCTGTGTTGTCCTGCATCAGACCAGTGCTAGTGTCCTGTGCATCAGTCAGTCCAGTGACCATTCACAGTGGTGGTGTCATCTGCTGCCATATGCCCAGTGCTGCTGTATATTTATCTGTGTTGTCCTGCATCAGACCAGTGCTAGTGTCCTGTGCATCAGTCAGTCCAGTGACCATTCACAGTGGTGGTGACATCTGCTGCCATATGCCCATTGCTGCTGTATAATTATCTGTGTTGTCCTGCATCAGACCAGTGCTAGTGTCCTGTGCATCATTCAGTCCAGTGACCATTCACAGTGGTGGTGTCATCTGCTGCATACTTGCCTACCCTCTCGGAATGGCCGAGAGGCTCCCGAAAATCGGGTGACCCTCCCGGCCCCCCGGAATGGTGGGCAAGCCTCCTGCTTTCCCCCTCGGCCGCCCGCAGCAGAGAACAAGTTGGCGGCCCGAGGGGGTCCGATGACGCCATTCGCGCTGAATCGCATCATCGTAGCTCCGCCACCCGCTATGCAGCACCTCGTTTCTCGGCACAGCACAGCGGGGAGGGTGGAGTCCCAATGATGCGACCCTGATGCAACGCCCCCGGACCACCCATCCTGCTGCCGGCCACGCCCCCAAACCGCCCATCCTGCTGCCGGCCATCCCCCCATGCACCTACAACGCTGCCTCCTTCCGGAGGAGGAGACAGCAAAGTAGGTAAGTATGATCTGCTGCCATATGCCCAGTGCTGCTGTATAATTATCTGTGTTGTCCTGCATCAGACCAGTGCTAGTGTCCTGTGCATCAGTCAGTCCAGTGACCATTCACAGTGGTGTCATCTGCTGCCATATGCCCAGTGCTGCTGTATAATTATCTGTGTTGTCCTGCATCAGACCAGTGCTAGTGTCCAGTGCATCAGTCAGTCCAGTGACCATTCACAGTGGTGGTGTCATCTGCTGCCATATGCCCATTGCTGCTGTATAATAATCTGTGTTGTCCTGCATCAGTCCAGTGCTAGTGTCCTGTGCATCAGTCAGTCCAGTGACCATTCACAGTGGTGGTGGCATCTGCTGCCATATCCCAGTGCTGCTGTATAATAATCTGTGTTGTCCTGCATCAGACCAGTGTTAGTGTCCTGTGCATCAGTCAGTCCAGTGACCATTCAAATTGGTGGTGTTATCGGCTGCCATATGCCCAGTGCTGCTGTATAATTATCTGTGTTGTCCTGCATCAGACCAGTGCTAGTGTCCTGTGCATCAGTCAGTCCAGTGACCATTCACAGTGGTGTCATCTGCTTCCATATACCCAGTGCTGCTGTATAATTATCTGTGTTGTCCTGCATCAGACCAGTGCTAGTGTCCAGTGCATCAGTCAGTCCAGTGACCATTCACAGTGGTGGTGGCATCTGATGCCATATGCCCATTGCTGCTGTATAATAATCTGTGTTGTCCTGCATCAGACCAGTGCTAGTGTCCAGTGCATCAGTCAGTCCAGTGACCATTCACAGTGGTGGTGTCATCTGCTGCCATATGCCCAGTGCTGCTGTATAATTATCTGTGTTGTCCGGCATCAGATCAGTGCTAGTGTCCTGTGCATCAGTCAATCTATTGACCATTCACAGTGGTGGTGTCATCTGCTCCCATATGCCCAGTGCTGCTATATAATTAACTGTGTTGTCCTGCATCAGACCAGTGCTAGTGTCCAGTGCATCAGTCAGTCCAGTGACCATTCACAGTGGTGGTGTCATCTGCTGCCATATGCCCAGTGCTGCTGTATATTTATCTGTGTTGTCCTGCATCAGACCAGTGCTAGTGTCCTGTGCATCAGTCAGTCCAGTGACCATTCACAGTGGTGGTGGTGGCATCTGCCGCCAGTGCCATAACTAGACATTTTAGCGCTGTGTGCAAGAAACAGCATCAGCGCCCCCCCTTATTTAAAATAAGGCCAGTGCGCTGAAAAATAGTACCAATTCATATTACGCTGCACAGTAGTCACTAGAGATGAGCGGGTTCGGTTTCTCTGAATCCGAACCCGCACGAACTTCATGTTTTTTTTCACGGGTCCGAGCGACTCGGATCTTCCCGCCTTGCTCGGTTAACCCGAGCGCGCCGAACGTCATCATGACGCTGTCGGATTCTCGCGAGACTCGGATTCTATATAAGGAGCCGCGCGTCGCCGCCATTTTCACACGTGCATTTAGATTGATAGGGAGAGGACGTGGCTGGCGTCCTCTCCATTTAGATTAGGAGAGAGAGAGAGAGATTGACCTGAGGCTGATACTGTAGAAGAGAGTGCAGAGTTTAGTGACTGACCACAGTGACCACCAGCAGTGCAGTTGTTTTATTTAATATATCCGTTCTCTGCCTGAAAAAAACGGTACACACAGTGACTCAGTCACATACCATATCTGTGTGCACTGCTCAGCCCAGTGTGCTGCATGCCTGCATCATCTATGTATATATTATATATCTGACTGTGCTCAGCTCACACAGCTTATAATTGTGGGGGAGACTGGGGAGCACTGCAGTGCCAGTTATAGGTTATAGCAGGAGCCAGGAGTACAAGACAGTCACATACCATATCTGTGTGCACTGCTCAGCCCAGTGTGCTGCATCATCTATGTATATATTATATATCTGACTGTGCTCAGCTCACACAGCTTATAATTGTGGGGGAGACTGGGGAGCACTGCAGTGCCAGTTATAGGTTATAGCAGGAGCCAGGAGTACAAGACAGTCACATACCATATCTGTGTGCACTGCTCAGCCCAGTGTGCTGCATCATCTATGTATATATATCTGACTGTGCTCAGCTCACACAGCTTATAATTGTGGGGGAGACTGGGGAGCACTGCAGTGCCAGTTATAGGTTATAGCAGGAGCCAGGAGTACATATTATATTAAAATTAAACAGTGCACACTTTTGCTGCAGGAGTGCCACTGCCAGTGTGACTGACCAGTGACCTGACCACACTGACCACCAGTATAGTTAGTAGTATACTATATTGTGATTGCCTGAAAAAGTTAAACACTCGTCGTGTGACTTCACTTGTGTGGTGTTTTTTTTTTTTATTCTATAAAAAACTCATTCTGCTGACAGACAGTGTCCAGCAGGTCCGTCATTATATAATATATATACCTGTCCGGCTGCAGTAGTGATATATATATATTTTTTATATCATTATTTATCATCCAGTCACAGCAGACACAGTACGGTAGTTCACGGCTGTAGCTACCTCTGTGTCGGCACTCGGCAGTCCATCCATAATTGTATACCACCTAACCGTGGTTTTTTTTTCTTTCTTCTTTATACATACATACTACTACATCTCTTTATCAACCAGTCTATATTAGCAGCAGACACAGTACAGTACGGTAGTTCACGGCTGTGGCTACCTCTGTGTCGGCACTCGGCAGTCCGTCCATAATTGTATACCACCTAACCGTGGTTTTTTTTTCTTTCTTCTTTATACATACATACTACGACATCTCTTTATCAACCAGTCTATATTAGCAGCAGACACAGTACAGTACGGTAGTTCACGGCTGTGGCTACCTCTGTGTCGGCACTCGGCAGTCCGTCCATAATTGTATACCACCTAACCGTGGTTTTTTTTTCTTTCTTCTTCATACATACATACTACGACATCTCTTTATCAACCAGTCTATATTAGCAGCAGACACAGTACAGTACGGTAGTTCACGGCTGTGGCTACCTCTGTGTCGGCACTCGGCAGTCCGTCCATAATTGTATACCACCTACCCGTGGTTTTTTTTTTCTTTCTTCTTTATACATACATACTACTACATCTCTTTATCAACCAGTCTATATTAGCAGCAGACACAGTACAGTACGGTAGTTCACGGCTGTGGCTACCTCTGTGTCGGCACTCGGCAGTCCGTCCATAATTGTATACCACCTACCCGTGGTTTTTTTTTCTTTCTTCTTCATACATACATACTACGACATCTCTTTATCAACCAGTCTATATTAGCAGCAGACACAGTACAGTACGGTAGTTCACGGCTGTGGCTACCTCTGTGTCGGCACTCGGCAGTCCGTCCATAATTGTACACCACCTAACCGTGGTTTTTTTTTCTTTCTTCTTCATACATACATACTACGACATCTCTTTATCAACCAGTCTATATTAGCAGCAGACACAGTACGGTAGTTCACGGCTGCAGCTACCTCTGTGTCGGCACTCGGCAGTCCGTCCATAATTGTATACTAGTATCCATCCATCTCCATTGTTTACCTGAGGTGCCTTTTAGTTGTGCCTATTAAAACATGGAGAACAAAAATGTTGAGGTTCCAAAATTAGGGAAAGATCAAGATCCACTTCCACCTCGTGCTGAAGCTGCTGCCACTAGTCATGGCCGAGACGATGAAATGCCAGCAACGTCGTCTGCCAAGGCCGATGCCCAATGTCATAGTACAGAGCATGTCAAATCCAAAACACCAAATATCAGTAAAAAAAGGACTCCAAAACCTAAAATAAAATTGTCAGAGGAGAAGCGTAAACTTGCCAATATGCCATTTACCACACGGAGTGGCAAGGAACGGCTGAGGCCCTGGCCTATGTTCATGGCTAGTGGTTCAGCTTCACATGAGGATGGAGGCACTCAGCCTCTCGCTAGAAAAATGAAAAGACTCAAGCTGGCAAAAGCAGTAGCACCGCAAAGAACTGTGCGTTCTTCGAAATCCCAAATCCACAAGGAGAGTCCAATTGTGTTGGTTGCGATGCCTGACCTTCCCAACACTGGACGTGAAGAGCATGCGCCTTCCACCATTTGCACGCCCCCTGCAAGTGCTGGAAGGAGCACCCGCAGTCCAGTTCCTGATAGTCAGATTGAAGATGTCAGTGTTGAAGTACACCAGGATGAGGAGGATATGGGTGTTGCTGGCGCTGGGGAGGAAATTGACCAGGAGGATTCTGATGGTGAGGTGGTTTGTTTAAGTCAGGCACCCGGGGAGACACCTGTTGTCCGTGGGAGGAATATGGCCGTTGACATGCCTGGTGAAAATACCAAAAAAATCAGCTCTTCGGTGTGGAACTATTTCAACAGAAATGCGGACAACAGGTGTCAAGCCGTGTGTTCCCTTTGTCAAGCTGTAATAAGTAGGGGTAAGGACGTTAACCACCTCGGAACATCCTCCCTTATACGTCACCTGCAGCGCATTCATAATAAGTCAGTGACAAGTTCAAAAACTTTGGGTGACAGCGGAAGCAGTCCACTGACCAGTAAATCCCTTCCTCTTGTAACCAAGCTCACGCAAACCACCCCACCAACTCCCTCAGTGTCAATTTCCTCCTTCCCCAGGAATGCCAATAGTCCTGCAGGCAATGTCACTGGCAATTCTGACGAGTCCTCTCCTGCCTGGGATTCCTCCGATGCATCCTTGCGTGTAACGCCTACTGCTGCTGGCGCTGCTGTTGTTGCTGCTGGGAGTCGATGGTCATCCCAGAGGGGAAGTCGTAAGACCACTTTTACTACTTCCACCAAGCAATTGACTGTCCAACAGTCCTTTGCGAGGAAGATGAAATATCACAGCAGTCATCCTACTGCAAAGCGGATAACTGAGGCCTTGGCATCCTGGGTGGTGAGAACCGTGGTTCCGGTATCCATCATTACTGCAGAGCCAACTAGAGACTTGTTGGAGGTACTGTGTCCCCGGTACCAAATACCATCTAGGTTCCATTTCTCTAGGCAGGCGATACCGAAAATTTACACAGACCTCAGAAAAAGAGTCACCAGTGTCCTAAAAAATGCAGCTGTACCCAATGTCCACTTAACCACGGACATGTGGACAAGTGGAGCATGGCAGGGTCAGGACTATATGACTGTGACAGCCCACTGGGTAGATGTATGGACTCCCGCCGCAAGAACAGCAGCGGCGGCACCAGTAGCAGCATCTCGCAAATGCCAACTCTTTCCTAGGCAGGCTACGCTTTGTATCACCGGTTTCCAGAATACGCACACAGCTGAAAACCTCTTACGGCAACTGAGGAAGATCATCGCGGAATGGCTTACCCCAATTGGACTCTCCTGTGGATTTGTGGCATCGGACAACGCCAGCAATATTGTGTGTGCATTAAATATGGGCAAATTCCAGCACGTCCCATGTTTTGCACATACCTTGAATTTGGTGGTGCAGAATTATTTAAAAAACGACAGGGGCGTGCAAGAGATGCTGTCGGTGGCCAGAAAAATTGCGGGACACTTTCGGCGTACAGGCACCACGTACAGAAGACTGGAGCACCACCAAAAACTACTGAACCTGCCCTGCCATCATCTGAAGCAAGAAGTGGTAACGAGGTGGAATTCAACCCTCTATATGCTTCAGAGGTTGGAGGAGCAGCAAAAGGCCATTCAAGCCTATACAATTGAGCACGATATAGGAGGTGGAATGCACCTGTCTCAAGCGCAGTGGAGAATGATTTCAACGTTGTGCAAGGTTCTGATGCCCTTTGAACTTGCCACACGTGAAGTCAGTTCAGACACTGCCAGCCTGAGTCAGGTCATTCCCCTCATCAGGCTTTTGCAGAAGAAGCTGGAGACATTGAAGGAGGAGCTAACACGGAGCGATTCCGCTAGGCATGTGGGACTTGTGGATGGAGCCCTTAATTCGCTTAACAAGGATTCATGGGTGGTCAATCTGTTGAAATCAGAGCACTACATTTTGGCCACCGTGCTCGATCCTAGATTTAAAGCCTACCTTGGATCTCTCTTTCCGGCAGACACAAGTCTGCTGGGGTTGAAAGACCTGCTGGTGAGAAAATTGTCAAGTCAAGCGGAACGCGACCTGTCAACATCTCCTCCTTCACATTCTCCCGCAACTGGGGGTGCGAGGAAAAGGCTCAGAATTCCGAGCCCACCCGCTGGCGGTGATGCAGGGCAGTCTGGAGCGACTGCTGATGCTGACATCTGGTCCGGACTGAAGGACCTGACAACGATTACGGACATGTCGTCTACTGTCACTGCATATGATTCTCTCACCATTGAAAGAATGGTGGAGGATTATATGAGTGACCGCATCCAAGTAGGCACGTCACACAGTCCATACTTTGACCAGCAGCAATTGCCTCCACAAAGTACACAGGGAGCTGAGATGGTGGATTCCAGTGGGGACGAATTGATAATCTGTGAGGAGGGGGATGTACACGGTGATATATCGGAGGGTGATGATGAGGTGGACATCTTGCCTCTGTAGAGCCAGTTTGTGCAAGGAGAGATTAATTGCTTCTTTTTTGGGGGGGGTCCAAACCAACCCGTCATATCAGTCACAGTCGTGTGGCAGACCCTGTCACTGAAATGATGGGTTGGTTAAAGTGTGCATGTCCTGTTTTGTTTATACAACATAAGGGTGGGTGGGAGGGCCCAAGGACAATTCCATCTTGCACCTCTTTTTTCTTTTATTTTTCTTTGCGTCATGTGCTGTTTGGGGAGGGTTTTTTGGAAGGGACATCCTGCGTGACACTGCAGTGCCACTCCTAAATGGGCCCGGTGTTTGTGTCGGCCACTAGGGTCGCTAATCTTACTCACACAGTCAGCTACCTCATTGCGCCTCTTTTTTTCTTTGCGTCATGTGCTGATTGGGGAGGGTTTTTTGGAAGGGACATCCTGCGTGACACTGCAGTGCCACTCCTAAATGGGCCCGGTGTTTGTGTCGGCCACTAGGGTCGCTAATCTTACTCACACAGTCAGCTACCTCATTGCGCCTCTTTTTTTCTTTGCGTCATGTGCTGATTGGGGAGGGTTTTTTGGAAGGGACATCCTGCGTGACACTGCAGTGCCACTCCTAAATGGGCCCGGTGTTTGTGTCGGCCACTAGGGTCGCTAATCTTACTCACACAGTCAGCTACCTCATTGCGCCTCTTTTTTTCTTTGCGTCATGTGCTGATTGGGGAGGGTTTTTTGGAAGGGACATCCTGCGTGACACTGCAGTGCCACTCCTAAATGGGCCCGGTGTTTGTGTCGGCCACTAGGGTCGCTAATCTTACTCACACAGTCAGCTACCTCATTGCGCCTCTTTTTTTCTTTGCGTCATGTGCTGATTGGGGAGGGTTTTTTGGAAGGGACATCCTGCGTGACACTGCAGTGCCACTCCTAAATGGGCCCGGTGTTTGTGTCGGCCACTAGGGTCGCTTATCTTACTCACACAGTCAGCTACCTCATTGCGCCTCTTTTTTTCTTTGCGTCATGTGCTGATTGGGGAGGGTTTTTTGGAAGGGACATCCTGCGTGACACTGCAGTGCCACTCCTAGATGGGCCAGGTGTTTGTGTCGGCCACTAGTGTCGCTTAGCTTAGTCATCCAGCGACCTTGGTGCAAATTTTAGGACTAAAAATAATATTGTGAGGTGTGAGGTATTCAGAATAGACTGAAAATGAGTGGAAATTATGGTTTTTGAGGTTAATAATAATATGGGATCAAAATGACCCCCAAATTCTATGATTTAAGCTGTTTTTTAGTGTTTTTTTAAAAAAACACCCGAATCCAAAACACCCGAATCCGACAAAAAAAATTCGGTGAGGTTTTGCCAAAACGCGGTCGAACCCAAAACACGGCCGCGGAACCGAACCCAAAACCAAAACACAAAACCCGAAAAATTTCAGGCGCTCATCTCTAGTAGTCACCACTATTCAAATTATGCCCACAGTAGCGTCACTACACCAGGTTGAGCCCCTTTTCCACATTACGCCAGGTAGAGTCCCCCTTTTTTCACATAACGGCAGGTAGAGTTCCCTTCTACATATTATGGCAGACAGAGTACACTTATAAAACAAAAAAAAGCGCCCCTTATATTGTCATTTAAAATTCTGTCTTATTTTGCATGCACACACATACACTGACACTACACAGGGACCCATACGCACACACATACCTCCCAACATGACCCTCTCCAGGAGGGACAGAATACTCCGCTCCTGGACTTCCCTCTTAATGTATGCGTGCCATCACCTGTGCTGTACCACCTTTCTTATCCATGAAACTGTTCAACACAGGTGATGGCAATCATAAATTAAGAAAAAAGTCCAGAAGCAGAGCATTGTGTCCCTCCTGGAGAGGGTCATGTTGGGAGGTATGCACACATACAGTACACTGACACTATACAGGGGTCCATACGCACACATACAGTACACTGACACTATACAGGGGTCCATACACACACATACAGTACACTGACACTATACAGGGGTCCATACACACACATACAGTACACTGACGCTATACAGGGGTCCATACGCACACACATACACTGACACTATACAGGGGTCCATACGCACACATACAGTACACTGACACTATACAGGGGGTCCATACACAAACATACAGTACACTGACACTATACAGGGGTCCATACACACACATACAGTACACTGACACTATACAGGGGTCCATACGCACACATACAGTACACTGACACTATACAGGGGTCCATACACACACATACAGTACACTGACACTATACAGGGGTCCATACGCACACATACAGTACACTGACACTATACAGGGGTCCATACGCACACATACAGTACACTGACACTATACAGGGGTCCATACATAAACATACAGTACACTGACACTATACTGGGGTCCATACACACACATACACTGACACTATACAGGGGTCCATACACACACATACACTGACACTATACAGGGGTCCATACACACACATACAGTACACTGACACTATACAGGGGTCCATACACACACATACAGTACACTGACACTATACAGGGGTCCATACACACACATACAGTACACTGACACTACACAGGGGTCCATACGCACACATACAGTACACTGACACTACACAGGGGTCCATGCGCACACATACAGTACACTGACACTATACAGGGGTCCATACGCACACATACAGTACACTGACACTATACAGGGGTCCATACGCACACATACAGTACACTGACACTACACGGGGGTCCATACGTACACATACAGTACGCTGACACTATACAGGGGTCCATACGCACACATACAGTACACTGACACTATACAGGGGATCATACGCACACACATACAGTACACTGACACTATATAGGGGTTCATACGCACACACATACAGTACACTGACACTATACAGGGGATCATACGCACACATACAGTACAATGACACTATACAGGGGCCCATACGCACACACATACACTGACACTACACAGGGGTCCATACGCACACATACAGTACACTGACACTATACAGGGGGTCCATACGCACACACATACAGTACACTGACACTATATGTGGCAATCGTCTACGGTAGCCCTGTCTTCTGAGGGTAACTTCCAGATCAATGGTAGAGTCACACTACCAATTGGGATTTTAATATTTCCCACAATGCTGGTGTATAAAAGAACACACTATAAAACGAAGGTTTAGGTCTTTTCTTTTTCAAACCATAAATAGAATTCTCCTCTTTATTTCTATTAACAGAATTTCTGAATAACGACTTAAATTTATAACATTAAGTTTTACCAACAATTAATTGGTCAATACAATTTCACCAGGCCCATTAATTATACACTAATACAATACTGCAATTTTATTTCTCAGCAACCGCCAATCCGCGTCGTCTCTCTGTGTGGAATATAAAGGTTAAGGCATATGCATTACACACTAAATGGCAATTTTCCACCCTTATCACCTATTATAGTCATTGAATAATAAATATAGTCCTTCTACTGCTGGGCTTATTAGCTTAAATAATATTGTCCACCAATTACTATTATCTATATTGCGCAATTTCTAATGGCCATATCGTTGGTGCACATACAGTTCCTTGTCCTTACACGTGTATCTCTGGACGGTTTAACTAGCCAACAGGTTATGAGTTATAGGACTAATCTCTGTAACCTCCGTTATGAATTATTAGTCTAACGTTATGTGTTATTTGTAATCCACAGGTGCCTGCGCTGTTAAAGTCTATCAATCATCCTGGTGACGACTTGCATAGGGATACTAGGATTGGTCACGCAAAACGGAGGATGAGCTATTCTCCTTATTAGTGTAATAATTAAGGTAAGGTACTTGTACTTTAGGCGGAACGGTCTGTCTTTTATCTATCCATTCCTTCGGCTCTATGCTGTCAATTTGTTACATCTGTTTCTGACTGCAGGGTTGCTCTCTCTTATGCAGGGTGATCTGATCTTGTATTATTATAGATTGCTCCTATTATGAGTGAATTCACAATTGTAGTAAGAATTACACTGCCTGCAGGTCGGGGATACCTCTTAACTATTCCCCTACTTAGTGAGATCGGGATATCAAGTCTTTTATGACCGGGGACAACTGAAGTGAGGTATTGTGAGTCTGCGTCTCAGATAATCTACAGAGACTTTCCCTTGATCTAAATTAGTGTGACCGGAGCCCACCCACACTGTGGTCACTCACGCTTTGAGATCCGCCTTTCATCCACCGGGTTGGTGGGAGATCCGCGGCCACCTCCTGGAGGCCGTCCTTTCACGGAGATCTCTCTTGCTACAGGCGTCCTGATATCGCGTCACCGCCTTGTTGGGCCGTCCTTCTTCGGCAATCTGGCTGAACGGGAGTTTCGGATGCCGCTGAGTATACCGGAGATGCCGATCAGGTAAGATCTCATAAATCCTGTCTCCCGGTGTTTGGAACGGAGCCTTTTTCTCACTATACTGCGCAGTCCCCGTCCCGTCGACCTGCCGTCTCTTGTTGCGCACCTCAGACTCACCAACGGTCCTTTGTTGACCCCGTTTTTATCCCCTCTGCTCGGGTTCCCGGATCTGTCCCGCCGTTTGTTGCTCCTCGCGCTACCCTATGCTCCCCTAGGTAGGTTTGGATCTCCCTTTCCGTTTGAAGAAATGGAAAGGTCCGGGGTCACGAGCCAGTCTAAACTCTGTTTACAGCCTGTACTATTCCTCCTCCATGAGGGTCCGCACTGATGAGTTCTTCCTCTCTATAGGGTTAACCAATTTTAATCCATTTTAATCAGATCTTTTGCCCTCTGTGAGAGTCTAATAATTTATACTAACTTTTCCACTATATAACATGTTCAAAGTACAACACAAACTGAGTGGATATGTACTCAACCAATCTTATCTTACACTCTAATAAGCCCCCTATATATATCAGGGCATTACATACCTCCCCACTTAAATTTATGCGTGTCCTCACGCATAACATTCACCTCTTACTACAGATTAATTTAAACGGCACTAATACATTAATATTTTTACTTGTATCTCTATATTTCCTTAACCTCCGATTACTGATAACGAATGGGTAACTTCCCTTTTGTGCTCCGTTCGGAGCGTCTTACTGACGTTACTTCGAGATCCCTCGGGTGGATTACACTTTAAGTCATCGGTTCTGTACCCTCTGGTTGTGTCAGTGAACCAAAGGTGTTTAAGACTGGCCAACAGATATTCATTATGGTATCTGGAAAGGGATCGACATTTGAAGTTACTTCTTGAAGAGATGTACCTGTACTCTCTAATTCAGGCCAGTCTGGGCACAGTTTTAATTGGTCTCAGTGAACTACACTTTGTTTGTTTCCATCTTCCCGGCTAATCCGGTACACAGCAATCTCGGAATTCGGTTTTTCGACCACTTTGTAGGGAAGAGACTCCCATTGCTGGTCTAATTTACTCTGTCGTTGATTGTTCCTTTTTAGCACTCTGCTACCAATCAGTAAGGGTTCCGCTTGTGCCTTCCGGTTATAGTAGTTTTCTTGTCGTTCTTGTGCTAATTTCCTATGTTGCTCCACCAATGCATGGGCCGCTTTCAGGCGACGCTGATGTTCGACGACCCATTCGGTTTCTACCATTGGCTCTGGTTCTATGGTCGTGTTTAAGCTTACATCTACCGGCAATTTTCCTGGACATCCAAAAAGCAAGTAATATGGTGTATAACCGGTTGAACTGTGGATGGTATTATTATAGATGAACATGAATTCGGTTAGTAATAGCGGCCATTCATTTCGCCTTTGAGAAGGTAGGGTCCGCAACATTTGTATGAGTGTCTGATTGGTCCTTTCACAGAGTCCATTCCCCTGAGGGTGGTATGGGGTGGTTTTAATTTTCTTACATTTATACAGAATACATAGTTCTTGGAATAGTTTAGAGGTAAAGGCCGGTCCTTGATCAGTCAGAATTTTGTCAGGGAAACCATAAGGTCTTACGAAGGCTCTCCAGAAAATTTCTGCCGTAGACTTGGCGGTCATATCTCGTACTGGTAAGGCTACTGCGAATTTCGTGAAATGATCCACTATCATTATAGCATACTCATATCCGAGCCGACTCTTTTCGAGTTTTACATGATCAATTGTGACTAGTTCCAGTGGTTGATGACTGATAATCGGATGGAGTGGAGCCTTGTCAGTAGAGAGAGGGGTTCTTCTGAGGTTGCATTCAGGACAATTTTTACACCATTCTTCCACGGTTCGTCTTAATCCTATCCAGTAGAACCTTTGTCTCAGGTTTGCCTCCGTCTTTTTGTGACCGAAATATCCGGACTGATTATGATAGGCCTCTAGCAGAATGGGAGCTTTAATCGATGGTACTAATATCTGAATTAGGATCAAATGCGTTTTTGGGTCGATACTTTTTCTGGTTAAAACATTATGCCGGACTTCCAACCGATCTCGTTGTCTCCATAATTTCACCACTTCCTTGGAGGATGTCTGTCTTTCAGACCTGGATAGGCTTTTCTTTTGTTGTATTAGCCTCTTCAATTGTCGAAAAGGTGGATACTCTTCTTGCCACCCTCGCCATTCGCTCCATTTTTCTTCGGCTACGTAATTCTCGACTTCCGTTCTCTGTTGTTTGAGTACACAATTGTGTTGTATCACTGTTGGTTGTGTTACTTGGAAGGGAGGTAGTTCGACTGCCTCCCATTGGTCTTCCTCTTCCGTATCTTCTACATGGTGAATTCGTGATAATGCGTCCGCATTGGCGTTGTTATGTCCTGGCCGATATTGGATGGTAAACTGGTAATTGGATAGGCGAGCGTACCACCGCTGTTCCAGGGCTCCCATCTTGGCAGTAGCCAAGTGGGCCAGGGGATTGCAATCTGTATAAGCCACAAACGGCGTAGCAGCCAGGTAATCTCGAAATTTTTCTGTACTCGCCCATACCAATGCTAAGAACTCTAATTTGAATGCACTATAGTTAGCATCGTTACGTTCTGTTTTTCGAAGACCTCGACTGGCATAGGCAATTACTTTCTCTTGGCCATCTTGTAATTGTGCCAGTACGGCACCAAGCCCTTGTTGACTCGCATCGGTTTGGAGAATGAAGGGTTTACTATAATCCGGATACGCTAAGAGTGGTGTTTGGGTTAATATTAGTTTTAGATGTTCAAATGCCTTCTGTTGTCGATCAGTCCAGATAATGGATAGTCGCCGACTTTGACTCCCTTGCGGTATATCGCGTAATAGCTCGTGGAGTGGAGCGGCTATTTTCGCGAAGTTTTTCACAAAACGTCTATAATACCCTACGAAACCCAGAAACCTTCTCACATCTTTGACATTTTGTGGTGTTGGCCAATCTTGTACAACTCTAATTTTTTCTGGATCCGGGGCGATTCCCTCTGCACTGACTAAATGCCCCAAGTAGTGGACTTGTGGTTTTAATAAGTGACACTTAGCTGGGTTCACTTTCAGTCCATATTGGGCTAACCGCTGGAGAACTTCGTTCAGATGTTGCAAATGTTCTGGATATGACTTGGAGAAAATTATTATATCATCGAGATATAGTAGTATCATGTCGAAATTTCGATGTCCAAAACAATGTTCCATCATTCTTTGGAAAGTGGCGGGGGCGTTACATAGTCCAAAGGGCATTCTTTTAAACTCATGTAATCCCATAGGGGTAGTGAATGCTGTCTTTTCCTGATCTTCAGGGGCCATCATAATCTGCCAGTAGCCACTTGTTAGATCGAGGGTGGAAAAATACTTTGCCGACTTCAGGGCAGCCAGAGACTCTTCAATTCTGGGGAGTGGGTACGCATCTCGATGAGTGATCTGGTTCAATTTCCTATAATCTACACAGAATCGTAATTGTCCGTTCTTCTTTTTGACTAATACCATTGGTGCAGCCCATGGGCTATGGCTCTCCTGAATGACTCCGGTCGCTTTCATTTCTTCCAGCATTTTCCGTACTGGTTGGTACAGGGCTGGTGCTAACGGTCTATGTTTCTCCCTAATAGGCATCGCGGTTCCGGTTACAATGCGATGCTTCACGGTTGTTACTGTTCCGAAATCTAATGGACTTTGGCTGAATGTCCGGAAATTGTTCTTTACTACTTGTAAAGCTCCTTCTTTGTGTTCTGCCGGAGTATTTTCGTCTCCAATGTGGATTTCTCGCCACCATTCTGTTGATTTCCCCTCTTCTTCTTTTTCAACATCCTCAGTCCGGGGCGGAATTTCAGTTTGAGCATATATCACATCCTGAAAGGTGATCCATGTTAAGTTAGCAATGGGTCGCTGTCGGGATAACCTCACAATATGGTTATGTGGGTTTAATATTCGTACCGGAACCCTTCCATTCTGGTTATGTACTAAACAATGTGCCACTACAATGCCATCCTCTTCATTCTTCTCACACGGTTCCACCAAAGCTTCATAACTTTTTCCTCCCGGTCCCCCGGGAGCCTTGGCCCACACGATCACTTCGGAATTGGGAAGTAACTTTATGGGCTTGCTATCTGTAATCCTTACTTTTCCCACCAAGCCATCACAATGTACAAAGGCTCGTTGACTCTGTAACGTCTTAATAGTCTTCTGGAGTATGGATCGTCTATTTACCGGTTTCTCCTCCAAAGCTCGCTTCAGTATCGCAATAAGTTCTTCCGGGCAGTTTCGTAAAATATTCATGCCTAGAATCATATGAATGGCATTAGGGTCATCCGTATGCGTAATCAGACACCCTTGGCGAGGTATCTCGGTGTCTCCGATTTTTACATTGGCTTCCCAATATCCTATGCATGATATACTAGATCCATTGCTGGCGATCAGTTGTAACCATGCAGGAGGGGGCATCACAATTTGTTGGTTGCCCCAATGTTGAACAAATGTTGAATGCTGAATGGTAGTTATTTGTGACCCAGTGTCAATCATAGCCATAATTTCTACTCCATTGATATCGATAGGAATATGGGGGCATTGTCCAACGTATTGGGACCACCACTCCTCAGACCTTGAGCCTAATGTGGCATCTCCCCCCGAGGCTCGGTCCCCAACCTCGGGGCATTGGAGTTTAAAGACTCCTCCCCCTGTTCGCAATTTCGTTCTATATGACCCGGCTGTTGACATCGCCGACAAATCGGGCGGCCTTGGGAGTCAAACTGATCTGTACTCCTTCCCCTGGTCGGTGGCGGGGCCCACCAATCGTTTCTAACTCTCCTATGCTCCCGCGGCCACCTACTGTCATTGGAACGGGTATTCTGTTTCCTGGCCAAGTTCTGTACTTCTTTGCACATTTCCGCCATTCCTACGGCTAGTTCCTCCATCTGACTTTTCAGAGCTCGTATTGGATCCACCGCGGGAGCTTGTAAGCTTTGACCAATGGTGTCTACCATTCGCCTACTCCAAACTGGAGTGCCATGACCATCTTCAGTTGATATCGATCTTTCTTGATAACCGGGCATTTACGGAAATTCAACTTCTTGACTGGGTTCTTTGCCCACCACTTTAATTGCAGCCTCTTTAAAATCCAAAAACGACTGTTCTGGTTTTTGCATTCTTAGTAGTCTAAGTTGAGCTCTTACACTCTCTCTGCTAGCCCCTTCTATTAACTGGGCGACCAGAGCCTCGTCTCCGTTTTCAATTTCACTTTCATCAACTGTCCTGATGGCCTTCAAGGCCTCTTGTAGACTAAGGGCATAATCCCTCAATGTTTCTCCTACCCGCTGTTTTCTCGCATAGAATTTCATTTTTAGTTCCGAAATAGTTTGGAGTTCGAACGTAGTTGCTAGCCGTTGTAAGATTTGTTCAATGTTTTTCCGTTCCTCGTTGGGCCACGATAGGACTTCTCGATGTGCGGACCCTTTCAGCTGTCCGATAAGGATTTCGACTTTCTGTTGATCATTTAACGGGTAAAGACGAAACATTGATTTCATCTTGTTCTTGAAATCAGTAAGGGTATTTCCTTCGGCCTGGTGTCTATCTCCATGATAGGTGGGAAGCCAAGGGGCCCCAAAATAATAGGGTAAGGTGATGGGGTTTATGGTTGTCATACTAGGGGTTTCAGCAGTGGTTTTACTCTGCTCTCCGTTAGAAGCTCCTGTCGACTTAGCTGGTTCTTTGGACATTTTTTTTCTATGGAGTCTTCCCCGGGTTAAGTTTCGTATCCTGTTCGTGACGCCAGTTTAATTCTATTGTGGCAATCGTCTACGGTAGCCCTGTCTTCTGAGGGTAACTTCCAGATCAATGGTAGAGTCACACTACCAATTGGGATTTTAATATTTCCCACAATGCTGGTGTATAAAAGAACACACTATAAAACGAAGGTTTAGGTCTTTTCTTTTTCAAACCATAAATAGAATTCTCCTCTTTATTTCTATTAACAGAATTTCTGAATAACGACTTAAATTTATAACATTAAGTTTTACCAACAATTAATTGGTCAATACAATTTCACCAGGCCCATTAATTATACACTAATACAATACTGCAATTTTATTTCTCAGCAACCGCCAATCCGCGTCGTCTCTCTGTGTGGAATATAAAGGTTAAGGCATATGCATTACACACTAAATGGCAATTTTCCACCCTTATCACCTATTATAGTCATTGAATAATAAATATAGTCCTTCTACTGCTGGGCTTATTAGCTTAAATAATATTGTCCACCAATTACTATTATCTATATTGCGCAATTTCTAATGGCCATATCGTTGGTGCACATACAGTTCCTTGTCCTTACACGTGTATCTCTGGACGGTTTAACTAGCCAACAGGTTATGAGTTATAGGACTAATCTCTGTAACCTCCGTTATGAATTATTAGTCTAACGTTATGTGTTATTTGTAATCCACAGGTGCCTGCGCTGTTAAAGTCTATCAATCATCCTGGTGACGACTTGCATAGGGATACTAGGATTGGTCACGCAAAACGGAGGATGAGCTATTCTCCTTATTAGTGTAATAATTAAGGTAAGGTACTTGTACTTTAGGCGGAACGGTCTGTCTTTTATCTATCCATTCCTTCGGCTCTATGCTGTCAATTTGTTACATCTGTTTCTGACTGCAGGGTTGCTCTCTCTTATGCAGGGTGATCTGATCTTGTATTATTATAGATTGCTCCTATTATGAGTGAATTCACAATTGTAGTAAGAATTACACTGCCTGCAGGTCGGGGATACCTCTTAACTATTCCCCTACTTAGTGAGATCGGGATATCAAGTCTTTTATGACCGGGGACAACTGAAGTGAGGTATTGTGAGTCTGCGTCTCAGATAATCTACAGAGACTTTCCCTTGATCTAAATTAGCGTGACCGGAGCCCACCCACACTGTGGTCACTCACGCTTTGAGATCCGCCTTTCATCCACCGGGTTGGTGGGAGATCCGCGGCCACCTCCTGGAGGCCGTCCTTTCACAGAGATCTCTCTTGCTACAGGCGTCCTGATATCGCGTCACCGCCTTGTTGGGCCGTCCTTCTTCGGCAATCTGGCTGAACGGGAGTTTCGGATGCCGCTGAGTATACCGGAGATGCCGATCAGGTAAGATCTCATAAATCCTGTCTCCCGGTGTTTGGAACGGAGCCTTTTTCTCACTATACTGCGCAGTCCCCGTTCCGTCGACCTGCCGTCTCTTGTTGCGCACCTCAGACTCACCAACGGTCCTTTGTTGACCCCGTTTTTATCCCCTCTGCTCGGGTTCCCGGATCTGTCCCGCCGTTTGTTGCTCCTCGCGCTACCCTATGCTCCCCTAAGTAGGTTTGGATCTCCCTTTCTGTTTGAAAAAATGGAAAGGTCCGGGGTCACGAGCAAGTCTAAACTCTGTTTACAGCCTGTACTATTCCTCCTCCATGAGGGTCCGCACTGATGAGTTCTTCCTCTCTATAGGGTTAACCAATTTTAATCCATTTTAATCAGATCTTTTGCCCTCTGTGAGAGTCTAATAATTTATACTAACTTTTCCACTATATAACGTGTTCAAAGTACAACACAAACTGAGTGGATATGTACTCAACCAATCTTATCTTACACTCTAATAAGCCCCCTATATATATCAGGGCATTACATATACAGGGGTCCATACACACACATATACACTGACACTACACAGGGGTCCATACGCACACACATACAGTACACTGACACTATACAGGGGTCCATACACACACTTACACTGACACTACACAGGGGTCCATACGCACACATACAGTACACTGACACTATACAGGGGATCATATGCACACACATACAGTACACTGACACTATACAGGGGATCATACGCACACATACAGTACACTGACACTATACAGGGGCCCATACGCACACACATACACTGACACTACACAGGGGTCCATACGCACACATACAGTACACTGACACTACACAGGGGTCCATACGCACACATACAGTACACTGACACTATACAGGGGTCCATACGCACACACATGCACTGACACTACACAGGGGTCCATACACACACATACAGTACACTGACACTATACAGGGGCCCATACGCACACACATGCACTGACACTACACAGGGGTCCATACGCACACATACAGTACACTGACACTACACAGGGGTCCATACGCACACACATACACTATACAGGGGTCCATACGCACACATACAGTACACTGACACTATACAGGGGATCATACGCACACACATACAGTACACTGACACTATACAGGGGTCATACGCACACACATACAGTACACTGACACTATACAGGGGATCATACGCACACATACAGTACACTGACACTATACAGGGGTCCATACACACACACATACACTGACACTACACAGGGGCCCATACGCACACACATACACTGACACTACACAGGGGTCCATACGCACACATACAGTACACTGACACTATACAGGGGGTCCATACGCACACACATACAGTACACTGACACTATACAGGGGTCCATACACACACATACACTGACACTACACAGGGGTCCATACGCACACACATACAGTACACTGACACTATACAGGGGTTTATACACACACATACACTGACACTACACAGGGGTCCATACGCACACATACAGTACACTGACACTATACAGGGGATCATACGCACACACATACAGTACACTGACACTATACAGGGGATCATACGCACACATACAGTACACTGACACTATACAGGGGCCCATATGCACACACATACACTGACACTACACAGGGGTCCATACGCACACATACAGTACACTGACACTACACAGGGGTCCATACGCACACATACAGTACACTGACACAATACAGGGGTCCATACGCACACACATGCACTGACACTACACAGGGGTCCATACACATACATACAGTACACTGACACTATACAGGGGTCCATACGCACACACATGCACTGGCACTACACAGGGGTCCATACACACACATACAGTACACTGACACTACACAGGGGTCCATACGCACACACATACACTGACACTATACAGGGGTCCATACGCACACATACAGTACACTGACACTATACAGGGGGTCCATACGCACACATACAGTACACTGACACTATACAGGGGGTCCATACGCACACACATACAGTACACTGACACTATACAGGGGATCATACGCACACACATACAGTACACTGACACTATACAGGGGTCCATACGCACACACATACAGTACACTGACACTATACAGGGGATCATACGCACACATACAGTACACTGACACTATACAGGGGCCCATACGCACACACATACACTGACACTACACAGGGGCCCATACGCACACACATACACTGACACTACACAGGGGTCCATACGCACACATACAGTACACTGACACTATACAGGGCGTCCATACGCACACACATACAGTACACTGACACTATACAGGGGTCCATACACACACATACACTGACACTACACAGGGGTCCATACGCACACATACAGTACACTGACACTATACAGGGGATCATACGCACACATACAGTACACTGACACTATACAGGGGATCATACGCACACATACAGTACACTGACACTATACAGGGGTCCATACACACACATACAGTACACTGACGCTATACAGGGGTCCATACGCACACATACAGTACACTGACACTATACAGGGGTCCATACGCACACATACAGTACACTGACACTATACAGGGGTCCATACGCACACATACAGTACACTGACACTATACAGGGGATCATACGCACACATACAGTACACTGACACTATACAGGGGATCATACGCACACATACAGTACACTGACACTATACAGGGGCCCACACGCACACAAATACACTGACACTACACAGGGGTCCATACGCACACATACAGTACACTGACACTATACAGGGGTCCATACGCACACACATACACTGACACTACACAGGGGTCCATATACGCACACATACAGTACACTGACACTATACAGGGATTTATAAGCGATCACAGTTGTGGGGCAAGGGGGGTGGGACATCTAATGTAATTAGGCAGGATGGTTGTTATACTGAACTTATTGATTTACAGCAATGGAGTGAGAGAGACTGTCTTACCAGCATTAACAGATCCGCAGCACTGGTCCTAATGATCCTCGTCCCGCTCTGCCTCCATTGCTGCGAAATTTGACCTGCAGATGTCCCTCCGCTACAGGCCTGTTGCGGATGCTGGCGCGCGCGCACGGGGAGCGGCGGGGGGGGGGAGTTGGGGGCATCTGAGCGGTTCCAGCGGGAGCGTTGCTTAGTGGTGGCGCGCACACAGGGGGGTTGGATAGGCCTGATCATCTGTGTTGCCCGGTGATTAGGAGTGCAGCAGGCAGGGACGTGTGCGGGAGAAGCAGAGACAGAGGGGACGCTGGCAGCAGCCGCCGGGAGACTGATTTGGACAGTACCCGCCTCTCCAGCCTGCCCTGCCGGCTCTGCTGCTGCGGCTCCAGAGTCTCCCTCCCTCCTCCCCTGCCCCCGGACTGCATCTCTGCACCTCTCCTCGCTTCGGCTGGGGCAGCGGACAGTACAGGCGGCATTGTAATGAGTCAAGTCTGACTCATTACAATGCCGCAGACTTATGGGTCCCTTGATGGCGCGAGTGGTGGCTTAAATGCGGATGCGGGCAATTGCGCCTCCCGGGCGGCTGCGCTGTGTGCCAGGCACCGCTGGCACACACCTAGTTACGGCCCTGTCTGCCGCCATATACCCAGTGCTGCTGTATAATTATCTATGTTGTCCTGCATCAGACCAGTGCTAGTGTCCTGTGCATCAGTCAGTCCAGTGACCATTCACAGTGGTGGTGTCATCTGCTGCCATATGCCCAGTGCTGCTGTATAATTATCTGTGTTGTCCTGCATCAGATCAGTGCTAGTGTCCTGTACATCAGTCAGTCCAGTGACCATTCACAGTGGTGGTGTCATCTGCTGCATGCTTGCCTACCCTCCCGGAATGGCCTGGAGGCTCCCGAAAATCGGGTGACCCTCCTGGCCCCCCGGAAAGGTGGGCAAGCCTCCTGCTTTCCCCCTCGGTCGCCCGCAGCAGAGAACAAGTGGGCGGCCCGAGGGGCTCCGATGACGCGATTCACGCTGAATCGCGTCATAGTAGCTCCGCCACCCACTATGCAGCGCCTCGTTTCTCGGCACAGCACAGCAGGGGGGGGGGTGGAGTCACGATGATGCGACCCTGATGCAACGCCTCCGGACCACCCATCCTGCTGCCGGCCATGCCCCGAACCGCCCATCCTGCTGCCGGCCACGCCCCCAAGCACCTACAACGCTGCCTCCTCCCAGAGGAGGAGACAGCAAAGTAGGTTAGTATGATCTGCTGCCATATGCCCAGTGCTGCTGTATAATTATCTGTGTTGTCCTGCATCAGACCAGTGCTAGTGTCCTGTGCATCAGTCAGTCCAGTGACCATTTACAGTGGTGGTGGCATCTGCTGCCATATGCCCAGTGCTGCTGTATAATTATCTGTGTTGTCTGCATCAGACCAGTGTTAGTGTCCTGTGCATCAGTCAGTCCAGTGACCATTCAAAGTGGTGGTGTCATCGGCTGCCATATGCCCAGTGCTGCTGTATAATTATCTGTGTTGTCCTGCATCAGACCAGTGCTAGTGTCCTGTGCATCAGTCAGTCCAGTGACCATTCACAGTGGTGTCATCTGCTGCCATATGCCCAGTGATGCTGTATAATTATCTGTGTTGTCCTGCATCAGACCAGTGCTAGTGTCCAGTTCATCAGTCAGTCCAGTGACCATTCACAGTGGTGGTGTCATCTGCTGCCATATGCCCAGTGATGCTGTATAATTATATGTGTTGTCCTGCACCAGACCAGTGCTAGTGTCCAGTGCATCAGTCAGTCCAGTGACCATTCACAGTGGTGGTGGCATCTGCTGCCATATGCCCAGTGCTGCTTTATAATAATCTGTGTTGTCCTGCATCAGTCCAGTGCTAGTGTCCTGTGCATCAGTCAGTCCAGTGACCATTTACAGTGGTGGTTGCATCTTCTGCCATATGCCCAGTGCTGCTGTATAATTATCTGTGTTGTCCTGTATCAGACCAGTGCTAGTGTCCAGTGCATCAGTCAGTCCAGTGACCATTCACAGGGGTGGTGTTATCTGCTGCCATATGCCCAGTGCTGCTGTATAATTATCTGTGTTGTCCTGCATCAGATCAGTGCTAGTGTCCAGTGCATCAGTCAGTCCAGTGACCATTCACAGTGGTGGTGTCATCTGCTGCCATATGCCCAGTGCTGCTGTATATGTATCTGTGTTGTCCTGCATCAGACCAGTGCTAGTGTCCCGTGCATCAGTCAATCCAGTGACCATTCACAGTGGTGGTGGTGGCATCTGCCGCCATATACCCAGTGCTGCTGTATAATTACCTGTGTTGTCCTGCATCAGACCAGTGCTAGTGTCCTGTGCATCAGTCAGTCCAGTGACCATTCACAGTGGTGGTGTCATCTGCTGCCATATGCCCAGTGCTGCTGTACAATTATCTGTGTTGTCCTGCATCAGACCAGTGCTAGTGTCCTGTGCATCAGTCAGTCCAGTGACCATTCACAGTGGTGGTGTCATCTGCTGCCATATGCCCAGTGCTGCTGTATAAATATCTGTGTTGTCCTGCATCAGACCAGTGCTAGTGTCCTGTGCATCATTCAGTCCAGTGACCATTCACAGTGGTGGTGTCATCTGCTGCATACGTGCCTACCCTCTCGGAATGGCCGGGATGCTCCTGAAAATCGGGTGACCCTCCCGGCCCCCCGGAAAGGTCGGCAAGCCTCCTGCTTTCCCCCTCGGCCGCCCGCAGCAGAGAACAAGTTGGCGGCCCGAGGGGGTCCAATGACGTGATTCTCGCTGAATCGCGTCATTGTAGCTCCGCCACCCACTATGCAGCGCCTCGTTTCTCGGCACAGCACAGCGGGGGGTGGAGTCACAATGATGCGACCCTGATGCAACGCCCCCGGACCACCCATCCTGCTGCCTGCAACGCCCCCAAACCGCCCATCCTGCTGCCGGCCACGCCCCCATGCACCTACAACGCTGCCTCCTCCCGAATGAGCAGACAGCAAAGTAGGTAAGTATGATCTGCTGCCATATGCCCAGTGCTGCTGTATAATTATCTGTTGTCCTGCATCAGACCAGTGCTAGTGTCCTGTGCATCAGTCAGTCCAGTGACCATTCAAAGTGGTGGTGTCATCTGCTGCCATATGCCCAGTGCTGCTGTATAATTATCTGTGTTGTGCGGCATCAGACCAGTGCTAGTGTCCAGTGCATCAGTCAGTCCAGTGACCATTCACAGTGGTGGTGTCATCTGCTGCCATATGCCCAGTGCTGCTGTATAATTATCTGTGTTGTCCTGCATCAGACCAGTGCTAGTGTATAGTGCATCAGTCAGTCCAGTGACCATTCACAGTGGTGGTGTCATCTGCTGCCATATGCCCATTGCTGCTGTCTAATTATCTGTGTTGTCCTGCATCAGACCAGTGCTAGTGTCCTGTGCATTAGTCAGTCCAGTGACCATTCACAGTGGTGGTGTCATCTGCTGCCATATACCCAGTGCTGCTGTATAATTATCTGTGTTGTCCTGCATCAGACCAGTGCTAGTGTACAGTGCATCAGTCAGTCCAGTGACCATTCACAGTGGTGGTGTCATCTGCTGCCATATGCCCATTGCTGCTGTATAATTATCTGTGTTGTCCTGCATCAGACCAGTGCTAGTGTCCTGTGCATCAGTCAGTCCAGTGACCATTCAAAGTGGTGGTGTCATCTGCTGCCATATGCCCAGTGCTGCTGTATAATTATCTGTGTTGTGCGGCATCAGACCAGTGCTAGTGTCCAGTGCATCAGTCAGTCCAGTGACCATTCACAGTGGTGGTGTCATCTGCTGCCATATGCCCAGTGCTGCTGTATAATTATCTGTGTTGTCCTGCATCAGACTAGTGCTGGTGTCCTGTGCATCAGTCAGTCCAGTGACCATTCACAGTGGTGTCATCTGCTGCCATATGCCCAGTGCTGCTGTATAATTATCTGTGTTGTCCTGCATCAGACCAGTGCTAGTGTCCTGTACATCAGTCAGTCCAGTGACCATTCACAGTGGTGGTGTCATCTGCTGCCATATGCCCATTGCTGCTGTATAATTATCTGTGTTGTCCTGCATCAGACCAGTGCTAGTGTCCTGTGCATCATTCAGTCCAGTGACCATTCACAGTGGTGGTGTCATCTGCTGCCATATGCCCAGTGCTGCTGTATAATAATCTGTGTTGTCCTGCATCAGACCAGTGCTAGTGTCCTGTACATCAGTCAGTCCAGTGACCATTCACAGTGGTGGTGTCATCTGCTGCATACTTGCCTACCCTCTCGGAATAGCCGGGAGGCTCCTGAAAATCGGGTGACCCTCCCAGCCCCCCGGAAAGGTGGGCAAGCCTCCTGCTTTCCCCCTCGGCCGCCCGCAGCAGAGAACAAGTGGACGGCCCGAGGGGGTCCGATGACGCGATTCGCGCTGAATCGCGTCATCGTAGCTCCGCCCCCTGCTATGCAGCACTTCGTTTCTCGGCACAGCACAGCGGGGGGTGGAGTCACGATGATGCGACCCTGATGCAGCGCCCCCGGACCACCCATCCTGCTGCCGGCCATGCCCCCAAACCGCCCATCCTGCTGCCGGCCACGCCCCCATGCACCTACAACGCTTCCTCCTCCCGGAGGAGGAGACAGCAAAGTAGGTAAGTATGATCTGCTGCCATATGCCAGTGCTGCTGTATCATTATCTGTGTTGTCCTGCATCAGACCAGTGCTAGTGTCCTGTGCATCAGTCAGTCCAGTGATTATTCACAGTGGTGTCATCTGCTGCCATAGGCCCAGTGCTGCTGTATAATTATCTGTGTTGTCCTGCATTAGACCAGTGCTAGTGTCCTGTGCATCAGCTATCAGTCATTCCAGTGACCAGGCAGTCACAGTGGTATACGCTGCAGCGATATGTCCACTGCTACAGTATTATAATCATAATAACAACAACAAGTTCCTTACAGTCTTACTGTGTTTTCCTGCATCAGACAAGTGGTAGTGTCTTGTGCATCAGCCATCAGTCATTACTGTGCCACATATTGTGTTATATAACTCTAGAAAAATAATGGAGAACAAAAATTTGGAGGATAAAATAGGGAAAGATCAAGAACCACTTCCCCCTAGTGCTGAAGCTGCTGCCACTAGCCATGACATAGACGATGAAATGCCATTAACGTCATCTGCCAAGGCCAATGCCCAATGTGATAGTAGAGGGCATGTAAAATCCAAAAAGCCAATGTTCAGTAAAAAGACCCAAAAAAATAAATTTAAATGGTCTGAGGAGAAACGTAAACTTGCCAATATGCTATTTACGACACCGAGTGGCAAGGAACGGCTGAGGCCCTTGCCTATGTTCATGACTATTGGTTCAGCTTCACATGAGGATGGAAGCCCTCATCCTCCCTCTAGAAAAATTAAAAGTTAAGCTGGAAAAAGCACAGAAATGAACTGTGCGTTCTGAGATGGTATCACAAATCCCCAAGGAGAGTCCAAGACTCCAAGTGTGTCGGCGGTTGCGATGCCTGACCTTCCCAACACTGGATGGGAAGAGGTGGCTCCTTCCACCATTTGCACGCCCCCTGCAAGTGCTGGAAGGAGCACCCACAGTCCAGTTCCTGATATTGAAATTGAAGATGTCACTGTTGAAGTACACCAGGATGAGGATATGGGTGTTGCTGGCGCTGAGGAGGAAGTTGACGATGAGGATTCTGATGGTGATGTTGTTTGTTTAAGTCAGGCACCGGGGGAGACACCTGATGTCCATGGGATGAAGAAGCCCATTGTGTTGCCTGGGCAAACTACCAAAAAAGCCACAATCTTAGGTGTGGAATTATTTCTCCACAAATCGGGACAACAGGTGTCAAGTGTCGAAGTCGAAAATATTACACCCACACTCAACACGTGCAAACACCACACAGAGTGGCCTCTGTGCGGGTGCGTAGTCACCATGCGTGTGCATGCCTGCACGCTGCGTACATTGGATCACGAAGCCCTGCGTATTGGAGCATGGCATGAGTAAATACAGTTTTTCGAGTTAGAGAAACTCCCGCACCAGGTTTTAAATAAATTATATTATATAGGGAATATAAATGGCATAACTTTTTGTGTTGACTAAACAAATATTTCAACACAAATGCATATAAGTGGTGCTGCTTGTTGATTTAAATATACATATATGGATTTAAAGAAGAAAAAGTAGATCAACTTTAGGTAGCTGCACTCATTCCCTTCCACAAAAGATTCAATTCTTTTTAATAAAACAAATTTTGATACTTTATTAATATGATATAAACTAGAAGAAAGATTTCAATACCCACATGTGATATAGATACCTTTATTATTACCACATGTGATGTATTATATGTCCCCTTATTATAAAGGGATCATGTGAAGTGAAATATAAAATCAAATAGAGACAGAATAACGTGTGAGAAAAAAATAAATTTATGTGAGTAAAGATATTTGCTAAAAGAAAATGCTAGGGGGGGGTGGGGGCGTGGTCTGACTGGTAATGAGAGCAGACGTGCTTCTGCCTGGCTCCTCTACCCACCTTCACTAATTGCTTTTTCTAGGGTCAGTATCCCCTGTGGACACCCTCCTGGGGCTCCCCTTCCCCCCTGTACATCACCAGAGCCCATTAGAGTTAGCCGCAGAGCCGGGGAGCTGTTCTCACTGCTCCCGCAGGTTGCGGCCTACGCACCTCCAGAAACCGGGGCCTCGCGTACTTTCTTTACCCGCATTTGGAGCTCCATAGCGGGGACTCGGCACCGGGAAGCGGCGCGGACCCCCCCTCCCCCCCCCGGCCTGCAGGCATCAGTGGCTGACTCCTCAGGGCCCCCCAGAGTGATCACCTCCCGTGGGCAGCAGTCAGAGGAGGCATCTGGCAGTGGGGGACAGCAGAGGGACAAGCGCCCAGGAGATGCGGTGGCCATTTTGGATTCTCTGTAGGAGCTGGATAATAGGAGGTAGTGTACATGTGTGCTGTGGGGGACTCTGGACTGGGTCTGCACTGGGTCTGGTGGCCCTCTGGCACAAGTTTGGCTGTGCTCCCACTCTGGGGCCTCTGTTAAGGGATCTGGGCATTTCACTTCTTTGTGGAGCTTTAGAATTTCACTCAGCAGTATCTTCTACTACTACAACCGCCCCATCTTGTGGCCACTGGGTGTAACTGCATGCACTTCTCCCACAGTATACTCGATACATAATACATATTATACTGCAGTCTACATAGGAACGCAGCTTTCCCAGCACCTGCCATGAATATCAGATGCGTTGTCCCCATGGTGGAATGACCACGCTATTATGATGTGACTGCTCTGAGATAATTCTACCTCCACCCGACTGCTCCTTTGACATGATATGACAATTCAACCTTCCAGTGGATCCTTCTCTGATTGATATTACTGACGTCTCCTATCTCCAGTTCTTCTATTTGTGCCGGTCAGCTTTATTATGCCTCCCAAGAAATATAAGACCGCTAAATCTGTTTCCCAAGCGGCGTTCTTTAAACCTTCTCCTCAAGCCGCTAAATCAAAAGAGGTACGGAGTGGCCCCTCTAGGTCAGTTGTCCCTGTGGCCTCGTCGCCTCGAGATGCGTCTGCCCCTATCACTGTTACCACACACACCAGCTCTATCGAGGATAGTGACTCGCTTACGGTGGGCGCTATGAAGCATCTCCTAACACAATTTAAGGATAAGGTTGCGGCTGAATTTAGAGCGACTATGAAGGAATGCCAGAGATCTATTGATGAGATTGGTGGCCGCACCGATCACCTAGAAACGAAAATGGGTGAAGAGGTGTCGTCACATAATGACCTGATCTCCTCCCATGAACTGCTTCAAAATGAGGTCACAACACTCAGGGACAAGCTTTCTGAACTGGAGGACAGATCGAGACGTAACAATATAAAGTTGCGAGGTGTCCCGGAAGCTGTCGCCAATAGCGCTTTAGACGATTTTGCAGTTGACCTCTTTAGCAAACTCATTTCCTCATACCGTTCAGCGGGCTTTCTGATTGACTGCATCCATAGGCTCCCCAAAGCCAGGAACGCTCCTGATGGGGTCCCCCGGGACGTTCTTATGAGGGTACATTATTTCCACGTATAGGAAGCAATTCTGAAAGCTGCTAGAGTCTAGCAGCTAGACCCTCGGATATTGCTTCGGAGACTTTGGGCTCACTTCAGATATTCGGAGACTTGTCCCCTGCTACCCTAGCGAAAAGGCGCACTCTCTACCCCATCACGTCGGTGTTACGCAAAGAGAACATTCTATATAGATGGGGATTCCCTACAAAGTTGCTTATTTCTCGAGAAGGATCTACTGTCGTTATAACAAACGTCGAGGAGGGTAAAAAGATCCTCGCGTCATGGAACTCTGCAAGCTCATCTACACACACCTCTCCCGAATGAGGCCTTTAGCGGGACTGGGCCTCGTCGGCTGCTGAGCTTTGAGAATCGTCTGTTCTACTATACTTGCATTGTTTTTATATCTTTCTAAGCGTTTTGTTATGTCATGTTTCCTATTTTGTACCAGTTCCCTGGCAGTTGCTTATTACGGGTGTTTATGTAAGGCCGATTTGAACATTGTTAAAATGTTTTCAGGTGATGCCTCGACACCGATGGTTTACTGTTTGTTGTCTGCCTCTGCTGCCCCGTCTGCCGCCCACGTCTCTTTGATAGCTGGGTATTCTACCCTAGAATAATGATTCTCTTTTTTTTAATCCCGGAGGCTGGCGGTGCGGGGGACCAGAGATAGAGGCCCGAGGAACTGCATCTTGTTGAATTTTAGTTCGGGTGTTGGCAGTTTGACCACTACCCCCCACAGATTAATTCTGAGTCGCCATGGTTAGGCGTCCAACCGTGCCCCCAAGAGGGGTTAATGTTATGTTTCCTTTAACTGTTATTCTCCTTTTTCTTATTCTTTCTTTCCCTTTTCCTCTCCTTCTGTCCGGAAATTGTTGCTCATACTCTCTACATGCCAGCTGGTTGATGGTAATTATGCAATCTTCGATTTTTTTGCAGTATGGTTAACATTGTTTCTATAAATGCGAAGGGTCTTAATTCCCCACATAAGAGGAGGTTAGCACTTAATTATTTTCATAAAATTAGGGCTCAAATCATAGCCGTCCAAGAGACGCATTTTATTAAATCTGCCCCTCCACGGTTTACTAATATGAGATTTCCCCATTGCTATTTGGCCAATGGACCAGCGAAGAAGGCGGGGGTGGCAATCTTAGTGTCTCAACATTGCGCGTTTTCCCTCACATCACAATACTGCGACCCTGAGGGGAGAATTCTAATTTTAGTGGGTACTCTTGAAAATAAAGAGGTGACGATAGTTTCCTGCTATGCCCCAAACACCAAGCAATTAGCATTTTCTAGGAAACTATGTGCTAAGGTGCAACAATTGGCCAAGGGTACTCTACTTCTCTTGGGAGACTTTAATTTGACCCTTGACCCTTTGGTTGATAACTCTGGCAAGCGGACCTCACTCTCCAGTCAGCTCCATAGGAATGCAAAGGGCTTCCATCAGTTATTAGCGGAAAATGATCTTTTAGACCTTTGGCACGTTAAACACCAAATGGACAGAGACTACACATTTTACTCTCCAGTACATGCCTCTTATTCCAGAATAGACCTAGCTTTAGCAGATAAGTGGACTCTACAGTCCATCCGTAAAATTTCTATTCTCCCCATGTCATGGTCGGATCACTCCCTACTATTCATCGACTGGGCTATTAGTAGTAGAAAGATTACCCCGGCCCCCTGGCGCTTAGGTAAACACAGTCTTCTTCAGCCAGAGACCAAGCAGGCTATCCAAACCACTATGGATTATTCCCTCTCTGAGAACTCTCCTCGGGAGACAGCCGTCTTCACATTCTGGTGTGTCCTCAAAGCAGTAACACGAGGTACAGCGATTCAAACAGCGGCTAAACTTAAAAGGGAATATCGTAAAAAATTTGAACAAGCTGAGCTTGCAGTCGCTTCCTTGGAGAGTTCTCACAAGGCACATCCTCATGATAAAACCCTTCTTAAATCATTGCAAGAAGCCAGAGAGGCGGTAAACGTTTTCTATTTAACGGAAGTCCAACGCAACCTGCATAGACTAAACCAAAAATTCTATGTTTATGGTATCCGGGCTGGTAGGATGCTGGCGAGGAAGTTGAGGGGAAGGAAAGCTAAGAAAAAAATTCACATTATCCATTCGGATAGGGGCAGGAGAGTCTATGATCCTGACGAAATTGCGAAAGTCTTTGCATCTTATTATGCCAAACTATATAACTTGAAGGAGGATTCCTCCACTTTTCAACCTTCAGGCACGGATGTTCAGAACTTCCTGGGCAAATTTCCCCTCCCTTCACTGTCACCAGAGTATTGTAGCTCTCTTAGTGCGCCTTGGACTTTAGCGGAAGTCGAAAAGGCTATTGACTCCCTTCCAGCAGATAAGGCCCCGGGTCCCGACGGTTATCCTTCTGGTTTCTATAAATCTTTTAAGGAGAGTTTGGCCCCGGTGCTCTTATCAGTGTTTAATGAAGCCTCAGAAGTTGGACGCTTCCCCAAGGAAATGCTGGAAGCTTGAATCATCACCATCCCCAAACAGGGAAAACCTCCCACCTCAGTCCAAAATTTTAGACCGATTGCTCTATTAAATACGGATTTAAAACTTTATGCCAAATTAATTGCCAACCGTATCAGTCCCCTCCTCCCCTCTCTTATCAACCCTGATCAAGTGGGCTTCGTCTTGAACAGACAGGCCCCAGATAATACGCGAAGGGTGATTAATGTCATTGAACATTCTGCCTGTAGAAAAGAACCCCTCCTAGTTCTGTCTCTTGCTGCCGAAAAGGCGTTTGATAGGTTGAACTGGGACTTTATGAGATTAACTCTGGACAAATTTGGCTTCTCTGGAAGGATCTTAGACTCTATCCTGGCTCTCTATTCCACGCCCTGTACGAGGGTCTTTGTTAATGGATGTCTTTCTTCACCCTTTAATATCCCTAATGGCACTCGTCAGGGCTGCCCGTTATCTCCTATTATTTTTGCGTCGGCGATAGAACCCCTGGCTGCTTGCATTAGATCCCGGAACTCGACTAGGGGCCCTATTATAGGGGGCATTTCCCACAAAATCAGCTTATTTGCGGACGATATTTTATTATGTCTTTCCGATCCTGAGACTTCCTTGCCAGTTCTTCATGCCGTTCTTCAAGACTATTCGGATGTTTCCTTTTATAAATTAAATACTAATAAAACTGAGGCCCTCCCACTCAATATATCTCCGACTGTGGTCTCTAGGTTGAAGGAATCATACAAATATGCCTGGAAGTCTAGGGATTAATTTATCCAGTGAAGATAATTTAATTGAATGTAATTATGCCCTTTTATTAAAAGCCTTTACGGAGCTGACTGGGGGAGTAGATGTTGCAGGAGGTGTCTTGCTGGGTAGGATTGCCGCTGCCAAGATGGTCTTATTGCCAAAATTAATGTATCTGTTTCGCGCCATACCAAGACCCCTTCCCAAACTCTTCTTTAATAAATTTAAATTTAACCAGGTCCTGATCAGATACGTGTGGGGAGGCTCTAGGCCGAAAATTGCTAAAAAGATTCTTATTCTGCCCAAACAATCCTGTGGGGTAGCTTTCCCTGACATAGAAAAGTACCATGCTGCTTGTCTGTTAAGTCAGACTAGAGACTGGTTTGACACCTCGAGCCTGAAACCTTGGGTCATTCTGGAAGCTTCTTATTTGAACACTGTTACCCTTCCTGATTTGTTTTGGTTGCCCCCCTCTGCTGCCCAAAGCTTGTCCGGATCTTGCAAGTCTATTAAAACGACCCTAGATTCATGGCATAAACTAGTGTCTTCTTCGGAAGAGATTGTATTACCGTCCCCCTGTCTGTCGTTATCCGCTCTTATGTCATTGATTCCTAATATTACCCTCTTAGATTGGATTCAGAAGGGCTTCTCCACTGTGGGCGATTTTTTTTTATAGGTGACGTCTTGATGTCCTTTTCTCAAATTCAAGAGAGATTTGGGATTCGGACCCAAGACTTTTTCAAATATTTGCAGGTGAGAAGTTGGTTATGCTCACTTGCTCTGCATCTTCACAAACCTACTTTTCCGGCTTACATTAAAAGCCGACTGGAGTCGCCCTCACATAAATATGGGATTACGTGGTGGTATCAATTTCAATTAACTGACAGCACACAGTCTAAATTCAAAGCTCAGATTCTATGGGAAAGAGCTTTGAATAGATCCTTTACTGATGCAGAATGGGACAGTATATTTAGGTCTTGTTTTAAAGTCTCCAAATATATTAACCACTCCGAAATGTTCTATAAGCTTATACAGAGGGCCTACTTCACCCCTGAAAGACAAAATAGAATCTGGCCTTCACAATCTAAATTATGGTGGAGGAAATGTGGCTCAACGGGGGATATCTTTCATATCTTCTGGGCGTGCCCACTTATAAAACCACTTTGGAGAGAGGTTTTCAGTATGGTTAGCATGATTTTAGGATTCACCATCCCCCTGGACCCATCTATAGCATTATTTCATTTGTCCGTAGACCACCTCTCTATAGGTGATCGTTATGTCTTGGGGCATATTCTGATAGCCACTAAAGCTGCTATAGCACAATTGTGGAAATCTGAGAATCTCCCTTCTCTAACGTTTATTCAAAATAAGGTTCACAAACATTTTATTTTTGAAACAGTGGAAGCTAAATACTCTTCCTCAGCTAATTCTATTCACCTGAAATGGTTAGGTTGGTCCGACTATAGGGGGAGAGAAGGTAGGCAAACTGTCTATAGCTCTCCAATTGATTTATCTGTGCTTCACCCCACCTAGATTGACCTCTTTAAGAATGTTGTGTTATCAGACAATTTCTTTAAAAAATTTCTTTTTTCTTTTTGTTGGTTTGTGCTAAGCCTCTTTTTTGTGTTTTTTTTCTCTTCTTCTTGATTCTGAACGCCCGATGTAACCGATTGTATATTCATCCAACTGTGCGTTAAAAGTGCTTTGATTATGGTAACCATCCCGGACTACCCCTATGTTCCCCTTTACTCTTTTTTCTGTTCCCCATTTCTGTGTAAAAAATGTTTCAATAAAAATCTAATGTTTAAAAAAAGAAAGAAAAGAAAATGCTAGTACGCTGTCTTTATTTTATGAATTAATGAGTACCTGTGATTACAGGGGTTATTGGGTAATATTTGAAACAACCACACACTGTTTCTGCCAGTGATGTTTACAAAGGGTTACAAATGTTGCAGTGTTGTGACATTCCTAGTATATTATTGATTCAGTAAATCACAATGCAACTCTTGTTGCTATATAGTAGTGTGATAAGGATGTTAGAAACAACACTGCATATATTCAGATGGGTGGTATTCATGTGACCGCCGGTCAGCTGACCGACAGTCACATGATCTCCTCCGTGAGCCCGACGGCTCACTATCCCGATGGTCGGCATGCCGACCCACAGGGACTATTTCCACTCGTGGGTGTCCACGACGCCCATAGAGTGGGAATAGAACCCGTGGCGACCGCAGGGCGCCACCGAGCCCGCAAGGGGCTTGCTGCGCTCGCCCCTCCCCGCCGGGATCCCGGCGTCGGTAAGGTGACCGGCGGTCAGGAGACCGCCGGTCACCCGTACTACACCCATTCAGATGACAGTTTAACTGTCTGATTATTTGTGAATATAAGGCTCTTATTGCCCTGTATAGTACTGGTGTATAATCACATGCAGGCAGGTTAATTTTTAGAAACTGGGTATTATAGGTTACCCCTATTAGAATGTATGTTCACTAGCCAGTACCCCTTAATTGATATACTGCTATTTCAGCAATGCACTTGATGAGGCTGTGAATTTATAAAATACTGGCTTAAAAATAAGCCTGCCTTAGCCCTGACGAAGCTTAGTAAAAGTGAAATGTGCATTGGCATTGCTGTGCGCTGTCTGTATAAATATTAATTATGTATTAAAGGTCCTGTGTATGTCTAAGACAATTAGAAAGGGTTACTATTTAGGTATATGAACATAATACCCAGTGTCTAAAAATTAACCTGTCTGCATGTGATTATACATCGGTACTATTCAGGGCAATAAGAGACTTATATTCACAAATAATCAGACAGTTAAACTGTCATCTGAATATATGCAGTGTTGTTTTTAACATCCTTATCACACTACTATATAGCAACAAGAGTTGCATTGTGATTTACTGAATCAATAATATACTAGGAATGTCACAACACTGCAACATTTGTAACCCTTTGTAAACATCACTGGCAGAAACAGTCAGTGGTTGTTTCAAAGATTACCCAATAACCCCTGTAATCACAGGTACTCATTAATTCATAAAATAAAGACAGTGTACTAGCATTTTCTTTTAACAAATACCTTTACTCACATACATTTATTTTTTTCTCACACATTATTCTGTCTCTATTTGATTTTATATTTCACTTCACATGACCCCTTTATAATAAGGGGACATATAATACATCACATGTGGTAATAATAAAGGTATCTATATTAGTGATGAGCGGATTCGGTTTTACTCGGTTTTACTCGGTTCTCAAAACGGCATCTTATTGGCTCACGGATGTCACGTGTTTTGGATAGCCAATAAGATGCCGTTTTGAGAACCGAGTAAAACCGAGTAAAACCGAGTAAAACCGAACCTCGCTCATCACTAATCTATATCACATGTGGGTATTGAAATCTTTCTTTTAGTTTATATCATATTAATAAAGTATCAAAATTTGTTTTATGAAAAAGAATTGAATCTTTTGTGGAAGAGAATGAGTGCTGCTACCTAAAGTTGATCTACTTTTTCTTCTTTAAATCCATATATGAGTAAATACAGTGACATACGCATTCGCATAGAAAAGCCACAAAGCCGTATTCAATATTTTATCTATATAGTGCATAATTAGCACATAGTCTATACACACTTCACCAGCAAATTACTGTGTGCCTTACGGTAGACAATACACGTGTTAATAAATATCATATTGTCACAAAATTGTAAATCTCTCCTACACACAACTTCAGAGGTGATGCTTCCAGGAATACAATACAAACAGTGGTTTTTTTTTAAACATATCAGACTGTCTTATTTAAGCAGGCATTGTGATCATGGAAAATGGACCTTGGACAGAGGGAATGGGTAAATACCATTGTTTGCCCCACTTGTTTTAGAGATGTATATTGAGTCAACAGATACTGGACTATCATTGTTACACTAGGAGGTCAGAACAAACAAAAACACAATATAACCTACACAAACAGAAGCCAGACTCTTGTTTGCTAAATTACCTTTCAAAACCACAAAAAGGTGACATTACAGACCAGACATTTGATGTATGATATATCAAATGTATAACATTTATATTCTCGTACACACAGTTGCACCTCTAACCCATGGTCTATATATATTTCATAACTAATTATGAATAGCAGGAAACTATATATATATATATATATATATATATATATATATACACACATATACACACATACACATATCCCGCGGATGGGAATGAATAAATATATCATGTGTGGGATCATATTGTTCAGGGTCACATAAGCAGTAATCCGGTGGGTATGAGGATATTGTCTAATATTGCGGCAATAAGTTATTAGTAATACCGGATTCATGTATGATTATGTGGTGGGTTTAACTGGTCTTGGGGTGGGAACTCAGATGTAAACAACAGTAATCACATCTTAGGACTTAGTCATCACCCACCGGTTGAGCTGACCAATGATCCCCAGTGCACTGTATATGTCCCACCCCCGGACCAATGGAAGAAGAGCATACATTTCCCATTGTATTGTTTTTGGACCCATTGTTTAAAAGAGGCTTCCTGGCCAGGCTCAGTGAAAAACTCTCTGAAGGTCATCTTGCTAAGACAGGCTGAGTGCTGGGTCCAGGAGTGCTCGCGAACAAAAGTATGTATCTATTGGTTGTAGCCTCTTCCCTTGTAATATTGTATTTCTGTGTATATCCCTTTTAGTAAATATTTGTTGCTGCGTTGGACCACAACATAACATGTACAACTGGTGTCACATTGCATTCTTGTTTGGGTTATAAGGTGTATCCAGCCACACGTGTCGCTGCATTGTGTGATTCAGCATGTCGGTGTGTTTACGCAACGTGCATACACATCGTAAAGGTTATTAGCGTATGCTTAGCGACCACAGCGGCCCAAACCCTAGTGTAATAAGGTACTGCTTTTTCCCTGTAAGTTAAACAAACTTAACAAAAGCCATGTGTTGCCTCTGTCAATCTATAATAAGTTAGGGTAAGGATGTTAACCACCTAGGAACATACTCCCTTATACGTCACCTGCAGCACATTCATCATAAGTCAGTGTCAAGTTGTGAAACTTTGGGTACGAGCATAAGCTGTCCACTGACACCTAAATCCCTTCTTCCTCTTGTACCCAAGCTCGTGCAAGCCACACCACCAACTCCCTCAACTTCAACTTCCTCCTCAGCCATGAACGTCAGTAGTCCTGCCGGCCATGTCACTGTCAAGACATAGGAGTCCTCTCCTAACTGGCATTCATCAGGAGGATCCTTGAGTGGGACGCCTACTGCTGCTGTTGCTGCCGCCGCCGCTACTGTTGCTGCTGCTGGGAGTCGATCATCATCCCAGAGGGGAAGTGGGAAGACCACTTGTACTACTTCAACTAAGCAAATGACTGTCCAACAGTCCTTTGTGAGGAAGATGAAATATGACAGCAATCATCCTGTTGCAAAGCGGATTACTGAGGCCATGACACATGTTGGTGTTAGACGTGCGTCCGGTATCCGTCAATAGTGCAGTGGGATTTAAACAATTGATGGAGATATTGTATCCCCGGTACCAAATCCCATCTAGGTTCCACTTCACTAGGCAGGCGATACCAAGAATGTACAAAGACATCAGAAAAAGAGTCACCAGTGTCCTACAAAATGCAGTTGTATCCAGTGTCCACTTAACCACGGACATGTGGACAAGTGGAACAGGGCAGACTAAGGACTATATGACTGTGACAGCCCACTAGGTAGATGTATGGCCTCCCGCAGCAACAACAGCAGCAGCAACAGTAGCAGCATCTCGCAAACACCAACTTGTTCCTAGGCAGGCTACGCTATGTATCACTGCTTTCTGTAAGAGGCCCACAGCTGACAACCTCTAACAGAAATTTAGAGATATCATTGCAGAATGGCTTACCCCAATTAGACTCTCCTGGGGATTTGTGATATCAGACAACGCCACCAATATTGTGCGTGCATTACATCTGAGCAAATTCCAGCAGGTCCCATGTTTTGCACATACAATTAATTTAGTGGTGCAGAATTTTTTGAAAAATGACAGGGGTGTACAAGAGATGCTGTCAGTTGTCCGAAAAAGTGCGGACCCCTTTCGTTATTCTGCCACCGTGTGCTGAAGACTGGAGCGCCAGCAAACATTCCTGAACCTGCCCTGCCATCAACTGAGGCAAGAGGTGGTAACGAGGTGGAATTCAACACTATATATGCTTCAGAGGACGGAGGAGCAGAAAAAAAGGCCATTAAAGCCTATACATCCACCTATGATATAGGCAAAGGCAGGGGAATGCACAAGACTCAAGCGCAGTGGAGAATGATTTCCGTCTTGTGCAAGGTTTTCCAACCCTTCGAACTTGCCACACGTGAAGTCAGTTCAGACACTGCCAGCTTGAGTCAGGTCTGTCCCCTCATCAGGCTTTTGCAGAAGCAGCTGGAGAAATTGAAGGAAGAGCTAAGACGGAGCGATTCCGTAAAGTATGTGGGACTTGTGGATGGAGCCCTTCATTCGCTTTGCCAGGATTCAAGGGTGGTCAATTTGTTGAAATCAGAGAAATAAATTTTGGCCACCGTGCTCAATCTTAGGTTTAAAGCCTACATTGTATCTCTCTTTCTGGCAAACACAAGTCTGCAGAGGTACAAAGACCTGCTGGTGAGTAAATGGTCAACTCAAGCGGAACGTGACCTGTCAACAGGTCCTCCTTCAATTTTTCCCACCACTGGGGCTGCGAGGAAAGAGATAAGATTTCCTAGCCCACCCTCTGGCGGTGATGCAGGGCAGTCACTAACGAAAGCAGACATCTGGTCCGAACTGAAGGACCTGCCAATGATTACTGACATGCCTACTGTCACTGCATATGATTCTGTCACCATTGAAAGAATAATGGAGGATTATGAGTGACAGCATCCAAGTAGGCATGTCAGACAGTCCGTATGCATACTGGCAGGAAAAAGAGGCAATTTGGAGGCCCTTGCACAAACTGGCTTTATTTTACCTAAGTTGGCCCACCCTCCAGTGTGTACTCCGAAAGAGTGTTTAGTGCAGCCGGTAACCTTGTCAGCGATCTGCGTAGGAGGTTACTTCCACAAAATGTGGAGAAGATGATGTTCATCAAAATGAATTATAAATTCCTCCGGGAAGACCTTTACCAGCAATTGCCTCCAGAAAGTACAGAGGGACCTGTGATTGTGGATTCCAGTGGGGACAAATTAATACTCTTTGAAGAGGAGGATGATATCAGTGAAAGGGGTGAGGAATCGGAGGATGAGGTTGACATCTTGCCTCTGTAGAGCCAGTTTGTGCAAGGAGAGATTGATTGCTTCTTTTTTTGGTGGGGGCCCAAACAAGCCATTAATTTCAGCCACAGTAGTGTGGCAGACCCTGTCGCTGAAATGATGGGTTCGTTAAAGTGTGCATGTCCTGTTTATACAACATAAGGGTGGGTGGGAGGACAATTCCATCTTGCACCTTTTTTTTCTTCTTATCATCATGTGCTGTTTGGGGACTATTTTTTTTTAAAGTGCCATCCTGTCTGACACTTTCATATATGTCCAGTAGTACTGCCATTTAATTCCAGTGATTCAGACGTATAATTCCAGTGATTTGGACGTATAATTCCAGTGATTTGGACGTATAATTCCAGTGATTTTGCAGTATAATTCCAGTGATTTTGCCATGTAATTCTAGTGATTTGGACGTATAATTCCAGTGATTTGGACATATAATTCCAGTAGAAATTGTTTGTGTCGCTTGGTTTAGTCATACAGCTCAGGGAGCCTCATTGCACCTCTTCAACATCTTTGCATGAGGTGCTGTTTGGGGCCTAGTTTTTAAAAAGTGCCATCCTGTCTGACACTGCCGTATGAATCCAGGGGTACTGCTTTATTTGTCCTGGGGTACTGCCGTATAAGTCCACCAATTGCAGAATTTTTAAAAAAATGACATGGGCGTGCTGGAGATGCTGTCAGTGGGCTGAACAATTGCGGCCCACTCTCGACATTCAGCCACTGCGTGACACTACTAGATGGGCCAGGTGGTTGTGTCGCTTTGTTTAGTCATACTGCAACCTCAGTGAACCTTTTTTTCTTCTTTGCATCATGTGTTGTTTGGTTCCTTTTTTTAGTCTGCCCTCATGTCTGCCACTGCAGTGCCACTCCTAGATGGGCCAATTTTTTTTGTCGCTTGGCTTAGTCATACAGCTACCTCATTGCACCTCTTGTACATCTTTGCATGAGGTGCTGTTTGGGGCCTAGATTTTGAAAAGTGCCATCCTGTCTGAAACTGCAGTGCTACTCCTAGATGGGCCAGGTGTTTGTGCCGTACACTTGTGTCACTTGGCTTAGTCATACAGCAATCTCAGTGCACCTCTTTTACTTCTTTGCATGATGTGCTGTTTGAGGCCTTTTTTTTTTTATATCTGCCCTCCTGTCTGACGCTGCAGTGCTACTCCTAGATGGGCCAGGTGTTTGTGCCGCACACTTGTGTTGCTTAGCTTAGTCATCCAGTAACCTCGGTGCAACCTTTTGGCCTAAAAACAATATTGTTTGGTGTGAGGTGTTCAAAATAGATTGGAAATGAATGTTATTGGGGTTAATAATACAGTAGGATTAAAATTACCCCCATATTCTGTGATATTAGCCATTTTTATGTTTTTTTCAAAAATCATCCAGTTCCAAAACCACCCTTTCGGGTTTTGGTTTTGTATCTGGATGATTTTTGAAAATCACAGAATTTGGGGGTAATTTTGATCCTACGGTGTTATTAACCTCAATAACATTTACTTCCACTCATTTCCAGTCTATTCTGAACAACTCACATCTAACAATATTGTTTTTAGGCCAAAAAGTTGCACTGAGGTAGCTGGATGACTTTGCTATGCGACACAAGTGTGTAGTACAAACACCTGGCCCATCTAGGAGTGGCACTGCAGTGTCAGACAGGATGGCAGATTCAAAAAAAGGCCCCAAACAGCACATCATGCAAAGGGTAATAAAAAAAACAAGTGCACCGAGTTCTCTGGGTGACTAAGCTAAGCAACACAAGTGAGTGGCACAAACAGCTGGCCCATCTAGGAGTGGCACGCAGTGGCTGAATGTCGAAAGTGGCCCGCAATTTTCTGGGCCACTGACAGCATCTCCTGCACGCCCCTGTCATTTTAAAAAAAATTCTGCACTACCAAATTAATTTTATGTGCAAAACATGGGACATGCTGGAATTTGCCTAGCTGTAATGCACGCACAATGTTAGTGGACTTATACGGCAGTACCCCTGAACTTATATGGCAGTAGCCCTGGACTTATACGGCCGTACCCCTGGACTTATACGGCTGTACCCCTGGACTGGACTTATACGGCAGTGCCCCTGGACTGGACTTATACGGCAGTGCCCCTGGACTTGTACAGCTGCAGCGCTGGACTGGACTTATATGGCAGTACCCCTGGACTTATACGGCAGTACCCCATGACTTATATGGCTGCACCACTGGACTGGACTTATATGAGAGTACCCCTGGACTTATACAGCAGTACCCCTGGACTTATATGGCAGTACCCCTGGACTAATATGGCTGCACCCCTGGATTGGACTTATACGGCAGTACCACTGGACTGGACTTATACGGCAGTACCCCTGGACTTGTACAGCTGCACCACTGGACTGGAATTATATGGCAGTACCCCTGGACTTATACGGCAGTACCCCATGACTTATATGGCTGCACCACTGGACTGGACTTATATGAGAGTACCCCTGGACTTATACGGCAGTACCACTGGACTTATATGGCAGTACCCCATGACTTATACGGAAGTACCCCTGGACTTATACAGCTGCACCCCTGGATTGGACTTATACGGCAGTACCCCTGGACTGGACTTATACGGCAGTACCCCTGGACTTGTACAGCTGCACCACTGGACTGGACTTATATGGCAGTACCCCTGGACTTATACGGCAGTACCCCATGACTTATATGGCTGCACCACTGGACTGGACTTATATGAGAGTACCCCTGGACTTATACGGAAGTACCCCTGGACTTATATGGCTGCACCCCTGGATTGGACTTATACGGCAGTACCTCTGGACTGAACTTATACAGCAGTACCCCTGGACTTGTACAGTTGCACCACTGGACTGGACTTATATGGCAGTACCCCTGGACTTATACGGCAGTACCCCATGACTTATATGGCTGTACCACTGGACTGGACTTATATGAGAATACCCCATGACTTATACAGCAGTACCACTGGACTTATATGGCAGTACCCCAGGACTTATACGGCAGTACCCCTCGACTTATATGGCAGTACCCCTGGACTTATACAGCAGTACCCCTGGACTGGACTTATACAGCAGTACCCATGGACTTATACAGCAGTACCCCTGGACTTATACAGCAGTACCCCTGGACTGGACTTATACAGCAGTACCCCTGGACTGGACTTAAACAGCAGTACCCCTGGACTTATACAGCTGCAGCACTGGACTGGACTTATATGGCAGTACCCCTGGATTTATACAGCAGTACCCCATGACTTATATGGCTGCACCACTGGACTGTACTTATATGAGAGTACCCCTGGATTTATACAACAGTACCACTGGACTTATACGGCAGTAGCCCTGTACATATATGGCATTACCCCTGGACTTGTACGGCAGTACCCCTGGACTTGTACGGCAGTACCCCTGGACTTATATGGCAGTACCCCTGGACTTATACGGCAGTACCCCTGGACTGGACTTATACGGCAGTACCCATGGACTTATACAGCAGTACCCCATGACTTATATGGCTGCTCCACTGGACTGGACTTATATGAGAGTACCCCATGACTTATACGGCAGTACCCTTGGACTTATACGGCAGTACCCCTGGATTTATACGGCAGTACCCCTGGACTTATATGGCAGTACCCCTGGATTTATACGGCAGTACCCCTGGACTTATATGGCAGTACCCCTGGACTGGACTTATACAGCAGTACCTATGGGGTGGTGTAATGAGAATACAGAGCAATATGGTGTAGTGTAGTGTGAATAAGGAGCAATTCAGTATGATGTTATGTGAATGAGGTGCACTACCATGAGGAGTAACCTATATAAGGAAAAGTGGTACTACTGTGTGATGTAATGTGAATAAGGGACACTATCGCATGATAAATTGTGAATAAAGTTGCACTACTGTGAGGCATAATTTGAATTGGGGGTACTATTGTGTGGCAATGCCCCTTGCCAGCAAAAACACATACCTTTTTGGGAAGTGCACCAAATGTGCACACTGTTCTTATTTAAATTACAGGGGGTAGGAATAAAAAAAAGACTGCTTTGGGTGATGGTGCTGGGAAAGGGGTTCAGGGTCAATGGCGGAACTAGCGGTCGTGCTAGGGGGCACCAGCCAAAATCTTGCCTAAGGCATCATATTGGTTAGGGCCGGCTCTGCTTATACGGCAGTACCCCATGACTTATATGGCTGCACTACTGGACTGGACTTATATGAGAGTACCACTGGACTTATATGGCAGCACCCCATGACTAATATGGCAGTACCCCTGGACTTATACGGCTGCACCCGTGGACTGACTTATACGGCAGTACCCCTGGACTGGACTTATACGGCAGTACCCCCGGACTTGCACAGCTGCACCACTGGACTTATATGGCAGTACCCCTGGACTTATACGGCAGTATCCCATGACTTATATGACTGCACCACTGGACTGGACTTATATGAGAGTACCCCTGTATTTATACAGCAGTACCACTGGACTTATATGGCAGTACCCCTGGACATACAGTGGGGATCGAAAGTTTGGGCACCCCAGGCAAAAATTCATTTTAATGTGCAAAAAGAAGCCAAGGAAAGATGGAAAAATCTCCAAAAGGCATCAAATTACAGATTAGACATTCTTATAACATGTCAAAAAAAGTTTGATTTTATTTCCATCATTTACACTATCAAAAGAACAGAAAACAAAAAATGGCATCTGCAAAAGTTTGGGCACCCTGCAGAGTTAATACCTTGTACTGCCCCCTTTAGACAGCTGAGACCTGGCAGTGTCATGGATTGTTCTCAATCATCGTCTGGAAAGACCAGGTGATGTCAATCTCAAAGGTTTTAAAAGCCCAGACTCATCTGACCTTGCTCCAACAATCAGCACCATGGATTCCTCTAAGCAGTTGTGTAGAACACTGAAACTGAGAATAGTTGACGCTCTCAAAGCAGGAGAAGGCTATAAGAAGATAGCAAAGCGTTATCAGATGCCCATATCCTCTGTTCGGAATGTAATTAAGAATTGGCAGTCATCAGGAACAGTGGAAGTTAAAGCAAGATCTGGAAGACCAAGAAAAATATCAGACAGAACAGCTCACAGGATTGTGAGAAAAGCAAGTCAAAATCCACGTTTGACTGCACGATCCCTCCAGGAAGATCTGGCAGACACTGGAGTTGTGGTACACTATTCCACTATAAAGAGATACTTGTACAAATATGGTCTTCATGGAAGAGTCATCAGAAGAAAACCTATTCTACGTCCTCACCACAAAAATCAGCGTTTGAAGTTTGCAAATGAACATATAGACAAGCCTGATACATTTTGGAATAAAGTTCTGTGGACCGATGAGGTTAAAAAAGAACTTTTTGGCCGGAATGAGCAAAGGTATGTTTGGAGAAGGAAGGGCACATAATTTAATGAAAAGAACCTCTGTCCAACTGTTAAGCATGGGGGTGGATCAATCATGCTGAGGGGTTGTATTGCAGCCAGTGGCACAGGGAACATTTCACGAGTAGAAGGACAAATGGATTCAATAAGATTCCAGCAAATTTTGGATGCTAACTTGATGCCATCTGTGAAAAAGCTGAAGTTAAAGAGAGGCTGGTATCTACAAATGGATAATGATCCTAAACACACCTCAAAATTCACGGTGGATTACATCAAGAGGCGTAAACTGAAGGTTTTGCCATGGCCGTCACAATCTCCTGACCTCAACATAATTGAAAATCTATGGATAGACCTTAAAAGAGCAGTGCGTCACAGACAGCCCAGGAATCTCAAAGAACTGGAAGACTTTTTATTAGGAAGAATGGGCGAAGATACCTCAAACAAGAATTGAAAGACTCTTGGCTGGGTAAAAAAGCATTTACAAGCTGTGATACTTGCCAAAGGGGGCAGTACAAGGTATTAACTCTGCAGGGTGCCCAAACTTTTGCAGATGCCATTTTTTGTTTTCTGTTCTTTTCATAGTGTAAATGATGGAAATAAAATCAAACTTTTTTTGACATGCTATAAGAATGTCTAATCTGTAATTTGATGCCTTTTGGAGATTTTTCCATCTTTCCTTGGCTTCTTTTTGCACATTAAAATGAATTTTTGCCTGGGGTGCCCAAACTTTCGATCCCCACTGTATACGGCAGTACCCCTGGACTTATACGGCAGTACCCCTGGACTTATACGGCTGCACCCCTGGACTTATACGGCTGCACCCCTGGACTGTACTTACACAGCAGTACCCCTGGACTTGTACAGCTGCACCACTGGACTGGACTTATATGGCAGTACCCATGGACTTATACAGCAGTACCCCATGACTTATATGGCTGCACCACTGGGCTGGACTTATATGAGAGTACCCCTGGACTTATACAGCAGCACCACTGGACTTATATGGCAGTACCCCTGGACTTATACAGCTGCAACCCTGGACTGGACTTATACAGCAGTATCCCTGGACTGACTTATATGGCAGTACCCCTGGACTTGTACAGCTGCACCACTGGACTGGACTTATACAGCAGTACCCCTGGACTTATATAGCAGTACCCCATGACTTATACGGCAGTACCCCTGGACTTATACGGCTGCACCCCTGGACTGGACTTATATGGCAGTACCCCTTGACTGGATTATACGGCAGTACCCCTGAACCCGTACAGCTGCACCACTGGACTGGACTTATACAGCAGTACCCTTGGACTTATATGGCAGTACCCCATGACTTATACAGCAGTACCCCTGGACTTATGCAGCTGCACCCCTGTACTGGACTTATACGGCAGTACCCCTGGACTTGTACAGCTGCATTACTGGACTGGACTTATATGGCAGTACCCCTGGACTTATACGGCAGTACCCCATGACTTATATGGCTGCACCACTGGACTGGACTTATATGAGAGTACCCCTGGACTTATATGGCAGTACCCCATGACTTATACGGCAGTACCCCTGGACTTATACAGCTGCACCCGTGGACTGGACTTATACGGCAGTACCCCTGGACTTGTAAAGCTGCACCACTGGACTTATATGGCAGTACCCATGGACTTATACAGCAGTACCCCATGACTTATATGGCTGCACCACTGGACTGGACTTATATGAGAGTACCCCATGACTTATACAGCAGTACCACTAGACTTATATGGCAGTACCCCTGGACTTATACAGCAGTACCCCTGGACTTATACGGCTGCACTACTTGACTGGACTTTTACGGCAGTACCCCTGGACTGGACTTATACGGCAGTACCCCTGGACTTGTACAGCTGCACCACTGGACTGGACTTATACAGCAGTACCCCTGGACTGAACTTATATGGCAGTACACCTGGACTTGTACAGCTGCACCACTGGACTGGACTTATATGGCAGTACCCCTGGACTTATATGGCAGTACCCCTGGACTTATACGGCAGTACCCCTGGACTTATACGGCAGTACCCCTGGACTTATACGGCAGTACACCTGGACCTGTACAGCTGCACCACTGGACTGGACTTATACAGCAGTACCCCATGACTTATATGGCAGTACCCCTGGACGTATACGGAAGTACCCCATGACTTATATGGCTGCACCACTGGACTGGACTTATATGAGAGTACCACTGGACTTATATGGCAGTACCCCATGACTTATATGGCAGTACCCCTGGACTTATACGGCTGCACCTGTGGACTGGACTTATATGGCAGTACCCCTGGACTGGACTTATACTGCAGTACACCTGGACCTGTACAGCTGCACCACTGGACTGGACTTATACAGCAGTACCCCTGGACTGAACTTATATGGCAGTACACCTGGACTTGTACAGCTGCACCACTGGACTGGACTTATATGGCAGTACCCCTGGACTTATATGGCAGTACCCCTGGACTTATACGGCAGTACCCCTGGACTTATACGGCAGTACCCCTGGACTTATACGGCAGTACACCTGGACCTGTACAGCTGCACCACTGGACTGGACTTATACAGCAGTACCCCATGACTTATATGGCAGTACCCCTGGACGTATACGGAAGTACCCCATGACTTATATGGCTGCACCACTGGACTGGACTTATATGAGAGTACCACTGGACTTATATGGCAGTACCCCATGACTTATATGGCAGTACCCCTGGACTTATACGGCTGCACCTGTGGACTGGACTTATATGGCAGTACCCCTGGACTGGACTTATACTGCAGTACACCTGGACCTGTACAGCTGCACCACTGGACTGGACTTATACAGCAGTACCCCTGGACTTATATGGCAGTACCCCTGGACTTATACGGCAGTACCCCATGACTTATATGGCTGCACCACTGGACTGGACTTATATGAGAGTACCACTGGACTTATATGGCAGTACCCCATGACTTATATGGCAGTACCCCTGGACTTATACGGCTGCACCCGTGGACTGACTTATATGGCAGTACCCCTGGATTGGACTTATATGGCAGTACCCCTGGACTGAACTTATCTGGCAGTACCCCTGGACTTGTACAGCTGCACCACTGGACTGGACTTATATGGCAGTACCCCTGGACTTATACGGCAGTACCCCATGACTTATATGGCTGCACCAATGGACTGGAATTATATGAGAGTACCCATGGACTTATACGGCAGTACCCCTGTATTTATACGACTGCACCACTGGACTGGACTTATACAGCAGTACCCCTGGACTTATACGGCAGTACCACTGGATTTATATGGCAGTACCCCTGGATTTATATGGCTGCACCACTGGACTGGACTTATACGGCAGTAACCCTGGATTTATATAACAGCACCACTGGACTTATGGCTGCACAGGACACCACCACTGGACTGATGCAGCACAACACAGCACCACTGCACTGGACTTATACAGCAGCAGCACTGTACTTATGGCAGCACAAGACACCACCACTGGACTTATGGCAGCACAGGACACCACCACTGGACTGATGCAGCACAACAGCACCACTGCACTGGACTTATACTTCAGCACTGGACTTATGGCAGCCCAGGACACCACCACTATGACTGGACTGAAGCAGCACAAGAAACCACCACTGGACTGGTGCAGCACAAGACAGCACTGGAATGACACATAAGAGCAGGTAGCCAACCTAAGCGCCACACCACTTTCCCGCACAGACACTGAGGAGACACGTCCTTCCGCTACACTCTCCAGGACCAGAGTGAAAATGGTGGCAATGTACAGATACTTATATGGAATCCAAAACATGCCAGAATCCAACAGCGGGATGATGACATTTTGCCTCGTTCTGGTTTCCAAGCCTGGCGGGAAGTCCTGAGCCGGGCTCAGATCTGGGCTCGGGATTTGAAGTTCCCTGGAGGGGAGGGGGGGGGGTGTTCTTTTTCCCCCTTGTTGTAACCCCTAAAGGGGATGGACCAGGGGTATTTATGTCATCCAAATCATTGATAGCAAATTCAATATCACTATTTGATATTTGACTTTTGTGCTCTCCTGTCTCTCCATGTTTGTCTGGGCTTCCTCCATGGTCTGTCGGTTCCTCCTTCAGACCCAGATAGCCATTTATATACACGATTATCTTCATAATCCTGTATGACCGTTTGGAGTTTGGATATTTTTTAAATTAATCAACTATTTTTTATAGGAATTTTTCTTGTTGTTCAAATTTGTCCCATTGTTTTAAATGTAATGTCCTCCAAGATGGTTTTGTTGGTAATGGTATATGTGAAGATCAGTGATTTATATTTACTGAGCTCTCTATTTGCTTCTTCAATGACTAATAAAATTAGGTCACTACTGCATTTAATTAGAATGGCGATCCATTTTTTGCAAAATTCTCTGTTATGTCGACCAATTGTGGGTGAATTCTTTATGCAAAATCCCCTTGGAATTTTGCAGCTAGGATAATAATCTGAAAGAGCAGTTCCATGGAGCAGGTAATCTACCTCCTTCTTTCTCATTCTTAGCAGGTTGTGATATACCTCCTCGGCTGTACATTGGGCCTAAGGGGGCCATTCGCACACTGCTGTTTTTCGCAGCCGTGTTTACGGGTTGGTTCTGTGCATGCACGACGGACGCAATGCGCAGGTGCGTCATTGCCCAGCAATGGAAGTCACTGGGCACCGACAAGAAGAATGAAGAAAGTGATTGCTTTCGCGATCACAAGAAGATTGACAGGAGGAAGGCGTGCTGGGGCATCAACTGACCGTTTTCTGGGAGTAGTGAGTCCAACGCAGGCATGTCCAGGCGTTTGCAGGGCGGGTGTCTGACATCAATTCCGGGACCGGACAGGCTGAAGACATTGCAGCGGGTAAGTAACTTGAAAGCTACTTAGAAACAACACAAAAAATTATTTGATGCATAATGGAAAATAAACGTTATGGTAAGAACTTACCGTTGATAACGTGATTTCTCTTATGTCCACAGGTATCCACAGGATAACATTGGGATATTGTCGAGCGACAGCGAAAATGGCACCAACACGGTCACGAGCTTTCTGGCCTCCCAGGATGCATTGGGGCCTCCACTATATAGTCCCGCTCACTGACTCAGTCAGATTAGTTCTTTCCACAGCGATTTTAGGCAGGAACATTAGGTAGAGACCTGTACAGGCGATAAGAACACACATGCACACCCTTCCATACAAGAAGGAAGAGGTTTTTAGTGTTTGTCTAGATCCTCAAATCAGATGCGTCAGGGTGGGATCCCTGTGGATACCTGTGGACATAAGAGAAATCACGTTATCAATGGTAAGTTCTTACCATAACGTTTATTTCTCTGGCTGGGTCCACAGGATTATCCACAGGATAACATTGGGATTCCCAAAGCCATTTTAGTGGTGGGGACGCTCCTGATTGCACAGGAGGACCTTACGCCCGAAGTCTGCGTCATGAGAGGCAAAAGTATCCAAGGCATAATGTCTGATGAATGTGTTTATGGAAGACCATGTGGCTGCCCTACATATCTGTTCTGCTGATGCACCCTGTTGTGCTGCCCAAGAAGGACCTACCTTACGTGTAGAGTGTGCAGAGACATTAGCCGGAATAGGGAGATCTGCATGAGAATAAGCTTCAGATATTACCATTCGGAGCCATCTCGCCAGCGTCTGTTTACTAGCAGGCCAACCTCTCCTATGGAATCCGTAGAGGATGAAGAGGGAATCTGTTTTCCTGATGGCACTAGTACGATCTATGTAGATTTTTAAAGCCCGGACCACGTCCAGTGACGCTTCTCCCGCAGATAGTCCCGATACCTGAAAAGCTGGGACTACAATCTCTTCATTCAGGTGAAACTTTGACACCACCTTTGGAAGATAACTAGATCTCGTTCTGAGAACTGCTCTGTCTGGAAAAAAACTTAGGAAAGGAGACTTACATGATAATGCTCCTAAATCTGACACTCTTCTGGCTGACGCCATTGCCAGTAAAAAAAGAACTTTAACCGTTAACTACTTAAGATCCGCTCTCTCAAGCGGTTCAAACAAAGGACCCTGGAGAAATTTAAGAACTAAATTCAAATCCCAGGGAGCTGCAGGAGGAACAAATGGAGGTTGAATATGTACTACTCCTTGGAAAAACGTACGTACATCCTGTAGGTCAGCAATCTTCTGCTGAAACCATACAGTCAACGCTGAGATTTGCACCCTCAAGGAAGCAACCTTCAACCCTTTATCCAATCCTGCCTGCAGGAAATCCAAAATTCTAGCTACTTTAAAAGATCTTGGATTGTAATTTTTTCCAGAACACCAATGAATATAGGCTTGCCATATTCTATGATATACACGGGCCGAAGAAGGCTTTCTTGCTCTAAGCATGGTTTGGATTACTTGCTTTGAAAATCCTTTAGCCTCTAAGATAGAGGTTTCAACAGCCACGCCGTCAAAGACAGGCGATCCAGATGACTGTGACAACAAGGACCCTGCATTAACAGATCTGGACGTTGAGGGAGCAGTATCGGTGCTTACACGGACATTCTCAACAGATCTGTGTACCAATGCCTTCTTGGCCAAGCTGGAGCTATTAGAATGATTGCTCCTTTTGCCTGTTTTATCTTTCTCACTACTCTGGGTAACAGAGATATTGGAGGGAACAGATATGCCAGCCGAAACCTCCATTCTACTGACAGAGCGTCTACCAGGATCGCTCCTGGGTCCTTTGTTCTTGATCCGTACCTCGGAACTTTGTTGTTTAGACGAGACGCCATAAGGTCTATCTCCGGTAGACCCCATCTGTTCACCAGTGTCTGAAACACTTCTGGGAGTAGTGCCCATTCGGTTTCCTGAATGGTGTGCCGACTGAGAAAATCCGCTTCCCAAATTAGTACACCCGGGACAAATACTGCTGACAATGCCGGGAGATAGAGTTCCGCCCATTTTAGAATGGGAGTTACTTCCTCCATCAGACTCTTGCTGTGAGTTCCTCCTTGATGATTGAGTTATGCTACTGCCGTCGCATTGTCTGAGCGGATCTGGACTGGTCTTCCTTGTAGATTGTCCTTTGCCTGAACTAGGGCCAAGTAACTGGCTCTTATTTCTAACAGATTTATCGGCAGGCGACTTTCCCTTGCGGTCCATTTTCCCTGGAACCATAGGCTTCCGAGTACCGCCCCCTAGCCTTGCAGGCTGGCATCTGTCGTCAGGACTTGCCACTCTTTTATCCAAAAGGGTCTCCCCTTGTTTAAATGGTCTGTCTGTAGCCACCATGCTAGAGACCTTTTACATTTACTGGAATCTTTATCATCTGCTTCTTTATTGTTTGATGATTTCCATTCCATTTGGTCAAAATGAGATGCTGCAACGGTCTGGAGTGGAATTGCGCATATTCCACCATGTCGAACGTTGATACCATCAGACCCAACAGTCGCACTGCTGCATGGACTGACATTGTCTGGGCTTGCAACGCTTCCTGAGCCATGACCTGCACCTTGACTATTTTCTTCTCTGGTAAGAGAACTCTCTGTAGGTCTGAATCCAATATGGCTCCCAAATGAACCATCCGCTGTGACGGATTCAGGGACGACTTCTCCCAATTTATGAGCCACCCGTGTCTCTGTAAACAAACTATCGTCTGTTGGAGATGGCTCAACAGTAAATCTTGCGACTGTGCTAAGATTAATAGGTCGTCTAGGTATGGGAATATTCTTATCCCTTGTTTGCGCAGACAAGCTGCCATAACCACCATGATCTTGGTAAACACCCTGGGTGCTGTAGCTAGCCCGAAGAGCAGAGCTTGGAACTGGAAGTGTTCCTTGAGGATGGCAAACCTGAGGTAACACTGATGTGATAGTGCTATAGGCACATGTAGGTAAGCATCCCGTACATCCAGAGATACCATATAGTCTCCCGGTTCCATAGCCAACATTATGGAGCGTAACGTCTCCATGTGGAACCTCGGGATCCATATGTAATTGTTCAACATCTTCAGATTTAGAATTGGTCGATATGACCCATTTGGTTTCTGGATTAGAAACAGATTGGAGTAATACCCCTGTCCCTTTTGTGATGGAGGTACTGGGACAATCACACCTGACTGCAGTAATTTTTGGACTGCTTCTTGCAGGGCATTGGCCTTCGACTCTATACGAGACGGGCTGGTGCAAAAAAATCTTTGAGGAGGCTGCCTCCTTAATGGGAACCCATACCCCTGAGATACTACCTTCTGCACCCAGGCAGCTGTTGTTGACTGTTGCCATGTGTGTGCAAATTGCAGGAGTCGGCCCCCAACCCTGGAATCCTCCAGGCAGAGGCCCGTCTCTTCAGGCTGAGGGTTTCTGTTCAGGTTTGGAAGCTGGCTTTCTGCTAGCCCACTGCTTCCTACCCCTGGATTTAAACTGGGGTTGTTTAGGCTCCTTTTTACCTTTTGCTTTGCATTGCCAGCGAAATGAGCGAAATTTTAAACCCTTGGACTTAGGGTTATAGGTAGCCGGAAATCTGACCTTCTTCGATTCAGCCTCTGACTCTAGGATATCCGATAAAGGTTTTCCAAAAAATATATTACCCACGAAAGGCAATGCTTCCAATTCCTTCTTGGACTCCGCATCTGCCTTCCAGGTCCGTAGCCAGACTGCTCTGCTAGCGACTACTGCCAGGGCTGAAGCTTTAGAAGCAACAGTGCCTACATCAATGGCTGCTTCTTCTACATACTGGGCAGATTGTCTTAAACGGCAAAGACGATCCTCTTGCTCCCTAGTAGGAGAGGGGATGTCATTCTCTAGTTCCTATATCCATTCGCCCATGGCCTTTGCTACCCAGGCCGAAGCCATAGCAGGTCTTACCACTGCACCCACAAGAGAAAAAATATTTTTCAATAGGCTCTCTACCCTCCTGTCTGTGACATCATTCAAAGAGGTAGATGACAGTGGCAAAGCAGATTTATGCACGAGTCGCAGAACATGTGCATCTACTTTTGGAGGAACTTCTCTCTTCGAACAATCTCCAGCAGGAAATGGATAATAAGAATCCCATCTCCTAGGAATCTTATACTTTTTACCGGGCGCTGCCCAAGACTCATCCATCATTTCCGTCAACTCCTCTGACGCTGGAAATTCAGCTTTCACTGACTTTGATTGTTTGAATACAGATGCTTTTGCTTTTAACGCTGTCTTGGCTGGTTCTTCCAGAGAAAGCACAGCCTTTACTGCATTAATGAGTTCAGCTACATCATCTGAACTAAAGCTCTGCGACTGATCATCATACGGAGTTGAATCTATTGTTTCCGCATCATCATCCGATGTATCCTCATGTGTAGTCTGCCATACAGACATATCTGTCTTAGTCTTACCTGCCCCGTGGTTGCTTGTAGAGGCTACTGGAACCAAACCATAGGAAGGGAGCTGCATGTATGGGTTCATAGTGTAACCTAACCCTTGAGGTGGTGCTACTGGAGCTAACCTGTCCACTATTGAAGACAGAGTCTTTGCGAAAATATTCCATGGTGGCTCTACTGGAGGTTGAACTAACTCCTGTTTTTTACTTAGCTGAAAAGCGAAACAGTTTGCACACAAACCCTCATAAGTGACCAATTGATTCATATCAATTACCCCTGACTTACAAGATAAGCATGTTAGGGCTATGGGAGTGCTTGACAAATTCTCCTCATCACTTTTGCCGCTCACAGACATTTTTTCTGATATTGACTACACAATTTTGTAACTGAAAAACACCCTATAATCAGTATATAGAGGTGAAATCAATCTGACCACAGTGCACCTGATTTGAGGGTCAGAACAGGACTGACATTATAAAGAAAAGTCAGCACGCATACTAGCAGTCAGTCACATGTTAAAGCATTAGACATTGTCATATGAGAATACAACCTCCATAATAACTTATACATAAGTAGGAAAATTGTACTTCTGTTTAACTGGTTCTTTTTTCAACATAACATGCAGAAAACACAGTAATATACAGGTCTCATATGCAATAGGTACTAAAAATTAACAATGCACACTAAGAAGTAGAAGGAATTTTTAGTACTGTATACCCTGCCTCCAGAGAGCGGGATACAGGGAGACTCACCACACTTCCATATCCAAGCAAAGATGCTCGTAAGACGCTGAGTGGATTCAGACACTACTGGTGTACACTGCCGCTCTTGGTAACTGATAACGGACATGGACGCTGAGCGACTCCACGTGCATGCAGACCTAAAGGCCTGCGACTCGGTCTGGGCGGGTTTATATCCAGTGTACACAACCGCAGCATCTAAGCTGCGACCGAGTACCCTCGTGGTAGCGTCTGATCCGGAAGTGAGGTCATTCAGTTCATGAAACGAGAGACACACGCGGGAACTGGCCATGAACTCGGAGGAGGGACGGCCAGGAGAGTGTCTGAAACCCCCTGTTGACTTAAACTCCCAGGATCGCGGCCTCACCGAGTCCTGGCGCCTATGATCCCCAGAGCGTAGCGCTGTCACACTCGAGATGTTCGGCGCATCAACACACTGTTTGCAGTCTCCACCAAATCAGTGTAGCTGTGTCCTGACCCCTCTAGTAAGAGGAAGTCCATAGACTCACCGTCTCCCCATGCTCCGGCCACAGCCTGGTAACGTCTGCTGGACCTGCTAGAACATCCGACACAGACGCCCGTCGAGACATCACTGTACCGCGAAGGTAAGCGTTGTTGTGACCCGGTGGGGAGTTGTTGGAGCGACTCTTTCCAATATGCGTTTAAGACGCTGTTAAGAGAAGTCGCTCAAAAACCAAAAGAGTAAGTCTATAAAAATAAAGTAATGAAAGCTTGAGGCTGCTTTCACAGCAGCCCTGTGACCATGCGGCTTCCTGCCGCACCAAGCAAAAAACTGATCCGACTGAGTCAGTGGGCGGAATTATATAGTGGAGGCCCCAATGCATCCTGGGAGGCCAGAAAGCTCGTGACCGTGTTGGTGTCATTTTCGCTGTCGCTCGACAATATCCCAATGTTATCCTGTGGATAATCCTGTGGACCCAGCCAGAGAAATACTATATTCAGTTTAGTAGTTTCTCAATAGGCTCTAACATATCACCGGCCTTTGCCATAATATTCATGTTTAAACAGGAAAAACTATTTTTCTTCAGCTCCAGTAACATCCGAGATAAGATTCTATTGTATAAAAGATTCATAGATGATCTGTTATTAATCTGGACAGGCAGTCTACAGGAGTTAACAACACACTTGCAACAAATCAACACTAGCAACTCCCCTATAAAATGAACATATGAATATAGTTACACAGCAATAAACTTTCTGGATGTATGCATTGTTATTGAGAACAACCATATTGTGACAAGAGAATATCAAAAACCCACTGATTGGAATACTATCTTAATAAACAGTAGTTTTCATCCACCGGCACTGAAAAAAGGCCTTCCAAAATCACAAATGATTCGAGTAGCCAGAATCACCAGCAATTATGACGAATTGAGACTAGCATTGATACAGTGGTAAAAAAAATGTTTCAACGTGCGTGGATATGATTACCGACTGTTACATCAACAACAGGATGAAGTCTTAACTATGAAAAGAGATAATCTATTACAGTGGTTCTCAAACTCGGTCCTCAGGACCCCACACAGTGCATGTTTTGCAGGTAACCCAGCAAGTACACAAGTGTATTAATTACTCACTGACATTTTAAAAGGTCTGCAGGTGAAGCTAATTATCTCACTTGTGATTCTGTGAGGAGACCTGCAAAACATGCACCGTGTGGGGTCCTGAGGACCGAGTTTGAGAACCTGTGATCTATTACATAGGTCTGCAAACTCGGTCCTCATTACCCCACACGGTGCATATTTTGCAGGTAACCCAGCAGGTGCACAGGTGTATTAATCACCCACAGACACATTTTATAAGGTCCTCAGGTGGAGTTAATTATTTCACTTGTGATTCTGTGAGGAGACCTGCAAAACATGCACTGTGTGGGGTAATGAGGACCGAGTTTGCAAACCTATGATCTATTATCATCTATAACGAAACACTATTGTGTTTCGTTGTTAACTGATATGCTTGAGTGTGGTCCCTGTCTCTTTAAAAGAGTAAGACAGGGCCTAAACCCATGATAGAAGCATACTGTGTATTTAGAATCCAAAAGATGCCTGAGAGCAATGCTCAGATTTTTGAAAGTCAGTGTAGGGACTGACCAAATGAGAATGGCCATGAAGTGGCTGGTCAGCTTAACAAACTATTGCAATATTTTGTAACTAACATTCCCTGAATTCAGATGAATTACAGTTTGAAGTGTTAATATTAGGTGAGTGCTGAATTTGTATGATTTTTTTATTTAAATGGTGTGGTCACAATACCACTGGCACCGCGGATGTATGAGTGCTGTGGGGTTCTTGCCTATTGTTTGTTTATATATATATATATATATATATATATATATAGGCAAAGGTGCGGCACTCAGGGCTCAGGATAAAGAAAAGAGAGCAACTAGCATATCTGCAACGTTTCAATCTTATTCAGATTTTCATCATGCTTCCAAAGTAATACAAACAACTCTTACCTTTTAAACATCCCTGCACCAGGCGACTTCCGGTTCCGGTCTCATGCTGTGAGGACGCTCCACAGCAGAGCTCCGGTGAATCCCGACTCCGGCACCGCTATACCGACTGGTCAGTCAGTCTCCAAGAGCCTCTTGCCTCCCCACAGTCTCAGCGGATCCGTCCCGCGAGCTCCCGCCGGCTTCTGACACCTTTGACGTGCCGCCCTCCGGCTACGACAATCACCCGCCTCACGGCGCACAGCGGTGGAGCCCGCCTCGGAGCATACAGAATCACGGGCTATGGTCTGTAGCGCTCCCGACACCTGCACTTACATAAATACCGCTGGCAGATCTCCTCATAGACGGTCTCATCAACCAGCCGTCTCACGATCAGGTTTGGTAACCATAGCAACCACGGCTCAGTGTTTATTCTCATACCGCCTCTCCTGCTGCTGTGTTCTCCCTGCTCTCCCTGCCTGATAACCAGCTATAGAAGCTGCACACCAAGTGATATATCTTGCATCATCCCAGAGTCTCTCGGATGCTCATCCTTAAAAGCCCACAGCACTCCTCAGTAGATGAAATAAGGCACGATCTGCATTGCAAAGCACTATCTCTCAATCTATCTGACAATCTGACAATTCCTCTCAAGATTTCACCACAATAACACTCGTTATAAGCTCAGTACCTGCGGCTCCCTGACGCCTCAATTTATTATACAAGAACAATCCTTTTTCACTCGTCACTCAGCCTGTTCTTACGTTGCCGACGGAGAGATTTATTTTCTGATTTATCCTCACCCCCATTTGTCAATGGACCGTTTCCTTTCCCCCAATCCTGTAGTCTCGGCAACTCCTTCCTCTCTCCCAGTTAGACAAGAGAAAAGGAGAGCTAACTCTACCATGGCTCCTGGCATTACCACCCCCCCCTCATCCCCAGCACCCAAGAAACTAATTGCATCTCAATCCCCCTCACGTATTACTCCTAATAGCCGATCTCCTGACTCACCTATCACATATGCAGACCTTACTGAAGCCATAACCCAAGCTATCTCTCCATTGTTGTCGAAAGCAGTCTCTGATATTTCACTCCAACTGCAACACCTCTCGCATAAAGTCTCTGTTAACGAAAACAGGATTGGGGGTCTATGTCACGATATGGCTGATGTTCAGGGTTGTGTCAAATGTCTTGAAAAAGAGAACTACCAGCTGTGGATGAAGCTAGACGACGCAGAAAACAGGTCCAGACGGAATAATATTAGGCTGGTAGGCCTACCAGAATCGGTAAAAGGAGATGAACTATCTCACTTTGTACAAACAACACTCCCCACACTTCTCGGTATTACCGAATCGTGCAAAGATTTAGTGATTGAACGTGTACATCGTGTTGGCCCTCCGCCTCGTTCCGCTGAAGGCCGCCCCAGGGTTACCCTTTTCAGATGCCTCAACTATCTTCACAAAGTCGCCATATGGACTGCATCTAGAAAAATTCGGTCCTTACAATGGGAGAACAACCGCCTTCTCATATTCCAAGACTTTTCTGCCGAGTTATCAAGAGCAAGAAAGGCCTTCAACCCAATCTGTTCTAGATTGGTATCCGCCAAGCGTAAATTCTCCTTACTCTATCCAGCAAAACTTCGGATATACGATGGAGACAAACACCTTGATTTCTCCACTCCAGAAGATGCAACTTCATACCTCCAAGAAAGATCTACAGAAGACCATGACGACATTGCTGACACCGCCTCATCCCCTGATACTTGATCATAAGGTTCACATCATAATGTTGTAATATTAAGGGCTACTCCCTCTGTTCGTTCTTATATAATTAACTTCACCTAAAACAGTTTTATTGTGCTTTAAGCCTTGTGATAATTGTCAGCCTGATGGTCTGTGTCCTTCATGAAGTTAATCCATTATATCCTATTGTTAATCATCTTAACGAGCAACCGCCAGTAACACTGATTTTCGTTTTCAGACCATCTTATATTCTGCTAATGATTATCAAAACATTTATGCTTACTGTTATCTATTATTTAGTATTAGTATGTTTCTTAATATATCCTCTGCCTACCGTTTCAGTTCTTAGAGTAACTCTACTATACTATTTAGAGTAACTTTCCCCAGATGCCGTAGTCGGGAATTCATCTGGAGCGTTGATCCGGAATAGTAGTAATGTTTGGAATAATCTCAGTTATTATTTTGAATTTTTGGCCCGGATGTCTGTTTGCTGGTCAAACACTAACCAAATCTTCTTGTATGTTTTTATATTTTCCCCATGCCCCTCCCCCTCCTATCCCCAAGCCCTACTCCCTTCTTCGAATCCAATCATTTAACACACGGTTTATCTTTGCATTCTTTTTCCTCTCCTGGTTATTTAAATGTCTAACCTAAAGATTGGCACTCTGAATGTCGGTGGAATTAATTCCCCGTCCAAACGTCGCAAGATCCTCATGTATCTATCCAAAACAAATATCAACGTAGCTTTTCTGCAAGAATCCCATTTATCTCTCCAGGAATCCATGAAATTGCAAATGTCACACTGGTCCCTAATAGCAGCGGCCCCACACAACTCTAAATCTAGAGGGGTTGTCCTTTTAGCAAAACGTAATCTTAATATCACACTACTATCCTCTGACATTGACCCCAATGGCCGATATTTAATAGTCAGTCTCTCTATTGAGTCGTATGTTCTGGTCCTTTGCAATATCTACGCCCCCACTACATACAAAAAAATCATTTTTTCAGATGTTAATAGCCAAATTAACCCCATTTTCAAATGATAATCTCATTGTATGTGGAGATTTCAACTTAGTGTCTTCTAATTATTTAGATCGCTCCAACACCTCTAGAAACCCTCAACGCCTACCTAAACTTGGTATCCCTACCTTTTCCGAAGCCTTACAGCTAATCGATATATGGCGTGCACTAAATCCCTTAGAAAGAGAGTTTTCCTGCCATTCCTCTGCCCATGACACGTTTTCTAGAATTGATTATGCGTTTATTACCCAAAAGCTTTTTCCCTCAGTCACGGACTCTACTATCGAACCCATTATTATTTCTGACCACGCCTTGATATGGTTTTCTCTCAGTTTACGTCCCTTTCAGACTTTATCCCCCCATTGGAAATTCCCCTCTCACCTTTCTAACTCTACAAAATTTTGTGATTTACTACAAGCGTCCTGGGATACCTTCTACTTCTCAAATGAACAACACTCAGAATTAGACCCTTCTTTATTTTGGCAAACAGCCAAATCGGTCCTTCGGGGCAATATTATTTCATACTCCTCTGCCCTAAAGAAAAACTATACCAAATCTTACCTAGAAATACAACGTGCACTTTCCACAGCCTTTCAAGTGTTCAAATCCCACCCCTCCCCGTCTAACAAATCCTTATATTTAACACTAAAACTCCAGTTTAATGAGTTTCTCTCCCAGATGGGTGATAAATATAAATTTAAAGTCGATTACCGGTTCCACAAATTTGGAAATAAAACAGGGAAGCTTCTCACAAACATGTTGAAAGGTACCTCCCCTCCTATGTTAGTACATCCACTAAAGCTTCCTGATGGGTCCTTAACTAACGACCCCCAGTCCATCACTTCTCTCATGAAATCATTTTATGAAACATATTCTGATCCATCTCCCCTCACTAATGAGCTCCCCCAACCTTGGTCTTTCCCCCTTTTACCCCAGATCCCGTCTACATTTCTTGTTTCCCTAGATGAACCCATCACAATAGAAGAAGTTCGCTCAGCTATTACTCACTTGAAACCTAATAAAGCTCCAGGCCCAGACGGCTTTTCAAATGAGTTTTATAAACTCTTGATTGATAAAATTGATAGACACCTTCTGGCATTGTTCAACTCAATAATTAGCTCAAAATCCATTCCTCTATATTTTAATAGTGCCACAATCAAAGTTCTTTTGAAGCCAGGTCGAGACCCTTCCCTCCCAAGTTCCTACCGCCCAATTTCACTATTAAATTCTGACTATAAAATTTTTACAAAAATCTTAGCCGATCGTCTAAAATTCTCTCTCCTTCACATAATACATCCAGACCAAACCGGGTTTATATGGGGCCGTCATTCTGTGACCAATGTTCGCAAAGTGCTTTCTATAATCCAACATTTAAAACTCCATCCTACCGTATCAGATAATATCGTTTTAGCCTTAGATGCAGAAAAGGCGTTTGACCTCTTGGAATGGCCACACCTTTTCAGATCCATGAGACTTTTTGGTTTTCCCTCATCCTTCATATCGGTTATCCAATCCCTTTACTCCTCTCCGTCCTCACAGCTCTATTGTAATGGTCACTTATCTACTCCTTTTGCAATCTCTCGGGGTACCCGTCAGGGATGCCCTCTTTCTCCACTACTCTTCGCCATTGCTATTGAGCCATTAGCAATCTCTATTAGAAATTCTCCTAACATTCACGGGATCCAAGTCGGTAATATCCCACTAAAACTTGCTTTATATGCAGACGACATATTACTTTTTCTATCTAGCCCCTCTTCCTCTTTACCTAATTTGTTTTCACTGATAAATAATTTTGGCGCTCAGGCAGGATTCAAAATAAATATGTCTAAATCTGAAATCCTACGACTTGAAGGCCCCAATACTTTCACTCTCCATCCCACATCCCCTCTTCTCTCTCCTATGCTCAAAACGGAAATTAAATACCTAGGCTTACATATCCCCTCTGATCTCTCCTCTTTATATAAACTGAACTTTACTCCGTCTCTCATCAAAATTTCCTCACTATATGATTCATGGCTTAACCTCCCATTATCTATCATTGGAAGAATAGCGGTAGTTAAGAGTATAATTTTTCCCAAGATATTTTACTTACTACAAATGCTTCCTATTAGCCTCTCTAAATCTGACTTGAAACGCTTTGACCAAATTACCTCTCGATTTATATGGCAAAATAAACGCCCTCGAATTGCTTTCCAAAAGCTACAGTCGCACAAATCTCATGGAGGCATGTCTCTTCCAAACCTAAAATTATATACTTTAGCGACTCATTTCAGATATATTTCAGATTGGCTTCTTTCTAAATCCACTTATACTTCATCTTTTCTAGATACAGCTCTCTTCAGTCCATATTCTCCAAGCGCCCTTCTTCACTCTAAAAAATCTGACATTCCTTCTAATATTTTGAACCATGTTATGTTTCACGACACCTACTCCACTTGGATTACCATCAACAAAAAATTAACAAGACATGCAACTTCTTCTCCTTATAATACACTCTGGGGTAATCCTTCATTTCATCCCTCGTTATCCAACCCAACTTTCCACACTTGGAAAGATAAAGGCCTTTCTCTTACCTCCCAGGTTTTCGACCCAGGAGGACAGATATTACCTTTCTCTATTCTTCAAATGCAGTTTTCTCTACATTCCTCTAACTTTTACATGTACTTACAGTCACGGCATTTCGCCTATTCTCTGGACCCCAAAACTAGATATCAAAACTCTCTCGACCCTATTAATTCCCTGCTACGCCTATTACGTTCATCCCCCTACCGCATAAAATACATCTATACTCTATTACTACCGTCCTCCAACACTAAACCTTGGCAATCTCTGGCACTAACATGGCAAAATGATATCCCAGACATTGATTCCCCCATGATTCTTTTCACTCATAGCTCTAAAACAATGAAGTTTCTGAAATCCTCTTACCTTCAAGAAGTTCACTGGAGAACGCTACATAGAGCCTATATTTCCCCTGCCCAAAGAAGCCATATGATCCCAAACACCTCAGGCTCCTGTTTTAAATGTCATAGCTCTCACGCTAATTTTTTCCACTGCTTCTGGGAATGCGGGAAAATAAAACGCTTTTGGAATAAATTAATTGTCTACCTAAACTCTTTATTCACTACACATATTTTCCCTGACCCATTAGCATGTTTGTGTGCAAACTTTAAAAATTGGCTCCCCAACAGTAATATTTATCCCTATATTCCGTTGTTGGCCACCATTGTGACACTTGCAAAGAAAATCATTCTCACCCACTGGATCTCTTCATCATCTCCCTCCCTACAAGATCTGGATAAGCATGTTGATCGATTCTATTCCAAATGGTCCCCTTTCATACTTTCTTTAGACCCGTCTACCCAAGACAGAATTATGAAAGTATACGAAAATACTGACTGGCACCATTTACGTACCATTGAAAACTCTTAATTCCACTACACAACGATCTACTAACAAAACTGTTTAGGTGACTACAAACAAACCATTTCGTTCCACTCCTGATGATAAAGATTGGACCCTCCCTCCCCTCCCTTTCCCCTCCTACTTCCGCCCCCCTTCTTTTTTCAATTATTTCTCATACTTCTCTTATTTCTCTTTCCTCTTCATCATTAATCTCTAGTTAATAGCATCGTCTCAGTTTTATATAGATAATTATAATTGAATCCTCATTTTGCAATCCTTTCCACTCTATATTCAACACTGTTTGTTCTTTTAATTAATGTACAATAATTGGAATAGTTCTTCATGTTAAGAGACTAAGCTCTCTTGGATTCCTGCTCTGTACATAACTGACGATGTATTCTCTGTTTGTATACTTGTATCCCTTTGTACAACAACTAAAATAATAAAAATTGTTTAATAAAAAAACATCCCTGCACCAAGTGAGCGCCTCCCGACACGGGCGTTCCCCTGGCGGCGGCACGCCCTGCTGGCGTCATCACGCATCCCACAGATGCCATCCAACGTGAACCTAATCTCTGTTTTATATATACAGTATGTGTGTGTGTGTGTATATATATATATATATATATATATATATATAATGGTAAGTCTGGCACTCCTTCATCAAAGTAGACTTGAACCTAATCTCTGCCGTGGCGCTGTAAGGTGACGCTGCAGCACATCATACAGGCTCCGTCCAGCCCTGGTGTTCCCCTGGCCGTGGCATTATGTAATGATGTCATCACGCAGCCGCGCATGCACGTCCACCCCTCTCATCTCCATAGCAACTGGAGATAACAAATTACGTGATCTGTGATAAAAAAATAAGTGCAAACTAAAACCAACACCCCTATTCACATGTCAGTAATAAGTATAGACGGCATAGTTGAATCACACAACACAATCCGTAATAAAAAAGAGAAAACTCTATATCCATAAAGGTAGTTATATGGAAAAAAATGCCTGTAAAGAAATTTGTTAAGGCTGAAAAAAATATATAAATCTATAATGCTAGAAAAATTACCAACATTTTTAAGCCATTAATATCTACATTGCCTCAATTATACTAGTGCTGTTGTGATTCAACCATGTAGTCCATCACTAAACAACACAACATGATCTCATTAAAAACATGCATTTATAATAGAGCTCCCAATGTCAATTTATCATTAAGTCCTTTTGGAGCCATAACCCCAAGACTGATAATCCATTCGGTTTCCTTCTTGATTAATAAAGCGCCTCTGTCACCACCCCTCTTTGATGCAGGTATATGGTCTATCATCCGGTATCGTAGACTTGCAAGACTATGACGAGCTTCTAAAAAATGTTTCGCTACAGGCTGATCGCTCTCACAGGTTTCCAGGTCCAATTTAATTGATGAACGGTGCACCGCCATCCGTTCCTTAAATTTCCTTTGAGTCTTTCCAATGTAGGATAACCCACATGGGCACACTATCTGGTATACCACAAAACTGCTGTTGCACGTTAAATGATCCCTAATGCTATATTTCTTTCCACTGTGTGGATGACAAAAAGTATCTCCACTAATAAGATACCTGCAAGTCGTGCAAGAACAACGTGTACAGCCCCTTAACGGTCTTGAAAATAAATCTGATGATTCAGGTCGAATAATGGAAATGTCGTTTTTTACCAATATGTCCTTTAGATTTTTGTATCTTGTATAACACGGCATCAGATTGGTTTCAGTTAGGGGGAGTTCTTTGTCTGTCTTAATTAATTTCCAAAGGTTTTTTGATATTTTATTGATTTCAGTAGAATGTACATTGTAATTAACAACCCATGGCATCTTTCTTCCTTTATTCTCCCGGCCTGATTTTTTCAAAAGGGTACTTCTTTCTAACTTGAGGACCTTTTCTTTGGTGTTATTAAGATTCATCCCATGATATCCTCGATCAACAAATTTCTCTATCAATTTATTAAATGGCAACCTCTCTGTCACTGTTGATCCTCCATATTCGCAACATTTGCGAGTAAGGTAGTCCTAATTTTAGACAACTAGGATGGCAACTGTTGTAATGGAGCAACGTGTTTCTATCTGTCAATTTAGTGAACACCGTGGTACCCACAATGCCCTCCTGTAAAGAAATGGACACATCTAGAAAAGGTATAGACATTTGATTCATGCTGATAGTGAATTTAACTGGCGACATTGAGGAATTATGAACCTCTATAAATTCAACTAGTTCATCGCGACCACCTGACCAAATCATTAACAGCTCGTCGATGAAACGGGTATAAAACTAAATTTTTGATGATATTGCTGAATTATTAAAGAAAATCAATTCCTCAATTTTAAACATGTACAGGTTAGCGAGTGCCGGTGCCACGGATGAACCCATCGCACACCCGCTAACCTGTAAATAAAATGTATTATCAAACAAAAAATAATTCATTGTCAAAACTAGTTTTAATAATTTGCAAATAACTTCCCTCTGGTCGGAGGTAAACCCACTTTCAGCATTAAGAAATTCACTAACAGCTTTTATACCATCGGAATGAGGAATCACGGTATACAGGCTGGTCACATCCAACGTGACCAACCAAGCATCATTAGGGATCTGTGTTATATTATTCAATTTGTTCAACAACATGGTGGTATCCAATAGAATTTTTTTTTGTCGTTGTACAATCGGTTGGAAAATTGAATCCAAGAAGATTGCGGTGGGTTGTAATAGAGAATCTCTGGCAGAAACTATCGGACGCCCTGGTGGAGGATCTATGCCCTTATGTACCTTGGGTAAGGTGTATAATAATGGTGTTTTAGGAAACTCAGGTAACAATAATTTAAACAGCTCTTCATCAATCAGATCGACATTTAACGCCTCTATCAACACCTGTTTCAGATCATTTTTAAATTTCACAGTAGGGTCATGCTCTAACATCTTGTATACTTTGTTGTCTCCCAGTTGATGCATGATTTCCGCCTTGTAATCTGCTCGGTCCTGTAAAACGATGCCCCCTCCCTTATCCGCTGCGCGAATAATTAAATTGGGGTTCTTCTGACATAAGTTCCTCAAGGCTGTTCTCTCATGTTGATTTAAATTTGGGTGTATTGCCTTGGGTTGTTTTATACATTTATGTACCTCTTCATCCAATAATCTAGTAAAAGTTTTAATTGTCGCATTGGACGAAGGTGGTTCAAAAGATGAGGGTTTTTTCAATGCTTGCAACTTTGGAGGAATACATTTTTTTAATTTCATCATTCTGTGAAGGAGTGTTTTTCATAAAATATTCCTTCAATTTCAATTTCCTTGTTAATCGATGTTTCTCTAATTGCCAATTAACGTTATCAAATCCTACAGTGGGTACGAATGATAACCCTTTGGACAATAAACTCCTCTCACTATCCATCAGTTAATGAGATGAAAGGTTATAAAGTACTTGTTCTTGTTGGTGGGTTTTTTTTTTTGCCAACCTGTGTATCTTTTATTTTGTCCGCCTCTCCTGTTAAGTCTTCTGCATTTCCACGGGCTTGCATCCTGGTGAGTCGCCCTAAAGCAGGGGTGGGGAACCTTTTTTTCTACCGAGGGCCACTTGGATATTTATAAAATCCTTCGGGGGCCATACAAAAATTATCAACTTAAAAAATTACCCTGCCCCCCAGTAGGTCTGCCCCTTAGAGGTACTGTGTGTGCGCGCCGGAGGCGCACATGTGCCAAAAAAATGGGTGTGGCCAGTTAAAATGGGACGTGATACACATATGCCCCCAATAGTGCGGTGCCAGATCCACAATTGCCCCCACAGTGCCAGGTATACAAATGCCCCCACAGTGCGCCCCCACAGTGCCAGGTATACAGATGCCCCCACAGTGCCAGGTATACAAATTCCCCCCCAGTGCCAGGTATATAGATGCCCTCCCCCTCCCCTCTCCCCTCCGTGCTGCTTACCGTGGGACACGGAGGAGAGCGCGGATGTCGGGTGGGAGCGGCGGCGTGTAGTACTTCAAACCAGCCGCCGGTTCGAGAGCCAATCAGAGCTCGCGGACCGGCAGCCGTGGCTCCTGATTGGCTGCCGGTCCGCGAGCTCTGATTGGCTCACAGACCGGCGGCTGGTTTGAAGTACTACACGCCGCCGCTCCCACCCGACAGCCGCGCTCTCCTCCCTGTTCTGACAGCTGAGAAACGCTGCCGCCGGACTGAGCGGCAGCGTGTCTCATTGACACAAGCTGGTGGGCCGGACCAAACGGCTTTGCGGGCCGTATACGGCCCGCAGGCCGGAGGTTCCCCACCCCTGCCCTAAAGGGACGGCAGGGGTTTTAGATCTTTTGTTCTTATTCACATTCTTATGTTGAGCTCCTCCCTTTTCCGAATCACTACTTTCATTCTGTGCCTCCCAAGAGGATTCTGTGTCTACCGCTATTTTCGGGTAACGGCCACATCTAAAAAATGGCTTTTTACGCTCAATTTGCCGCCCCCCACTGAGCCACTGATACACCAGATGATTATCATAATCGGCTTCTACTTTAAGTAGTTTTCTCTTTTAAACTTCACCAAGTCTCTTCTATAAGTCGCCAACTGACTAGCCATTTTGCTCATCCAATCTGTCTCAGTATCGGCTTGTAAATTGCATACATGGGTTTTCTCATATGTGCTGATTTTATCCTTCAGAATTACCATCTCTTTTTTGGTTTGCTCAATAATTAATAATATCAAGTTGAATGGGCACTTGTTCAAGATGGAAATCCATCTTTTACAGAATGCAGGATCATTCCGTCCTATGGTAGGACAATTCCGCACTCTCAGACCCCTTGGTATCTTCTTCTTTCTGAAGTAATCACTTAGAGATACCCCATGTAAATGGTAGTCTACTTCTTTCCTTATCAATCTTAAAAGATCACGGTACACTATCTCTAATGGCAATCATTCAATTTGATCCTCCATTTGTTCGTTTAAGAGGATAATATCTGCCTCTGTTTCTGAGTAACTAAACATGTCATCCATCAGAAACAGTAATGGATTAAAAACCAAATCATCCCCCCGGAATTCAGCCATTATTATAGAGAATACGTGTAATAAAATAAAAAAGGAAAAGATGGTAATAATACAGTTGGCCTGTTGGTTAATAACTGTCGCAACAATGTTTCATCTCCAAATATGTAATTGACACTTGAAAATGAATCCTGCTATTATCCTCGCAAGATCCACCCCACGGATTTTGATCCACAAATGAAACCACCTTTAACTCTGAGAAGTGCACTGTGCATTACTACTTCTAATAACAGTTCATATCATGTTGTACAACTGAAAGTCCTCCTTTGTTCACATCACAGGGTCTATGCCCAAGGCTTAATCCAAAACCAAATCAGTATAAAAAATGCAATCCACAACGTTGCTACTCGTAACAATTCATAACAAGTTATGTCACTGAGAGTCCTTTATAGTGCACGTTGAATTATCCAAAATAACATCTATATATATCATGGTAAAAGATCCAAAAGGTCATATGAAAAAAGGTATATCTTTAATTTTTTTTTAAAGTGCTCAGTGCTCAGTGCGGTGTGACCTACCCCACAGAATGAAGCAGATGGATGCTTTGAACAAAGACATTTTTCTTATGCGGGTGCCTTGACCAGCTTCAGTAAATACTTAATCTTGTTATATATCATGGTAAGTCCGGCACTCCTCCATCAAAGTAGACTTGATCCGGTGCCCTCACAGTATCAAAATACAATGTAGGTTGGCAAAGGTGTGGCACTCAGGGCTCAGGATAAAGAAAAGACAGCAACTAGCATATCTGCAACGTTTCAATCTTATTCAGATTTTCATCAGGCTTCCAAAGTAATACAAACAACTCTTACCTTTTAAACATCCCTGCACCAAGTGACCGCCTCCCGACACGGGCGTTCCCCTGGCAGCGGCACGCCCTTATGGCGTCACCACGCATCCCACAGATGCCATCCAGTGTGATCCTAATCTCCGCCGTAGTCCATCACTAAACAACACAACATAATCTCATTAAAAACATGCATTTACAATAGAGCTCCCAATGTCAATTTATCATTAAGTCCTTTTGGAGCCATAACCCCAAAACGGATAATCCATTCGGTTTCCTTCTTGATTAATAAAGCGCCTCTGTCACCACCCCTCTTTGATGCAGGTATATGGTCTATCATCCGGTATCATAGACTTGCAAGACTATGTACCGTGATTCCTCATTCCGATGGTATAAAAGCTGTTAGTGAATTTCTTAATGCTGAAAGTGGGTTTACCTCCGACCAGAGGGAAGTTATTTGCAAATTATTAAAACTAGTTTTGACAATGAATTATTTTTTGTTTGATAATACATTTTATTTACAGGTTAGCGGGTGTGCGATGGGTTCATCCGTGGCACCGGCACTCGCTGTACATGTTTAAAATTGAGGAATTGATTTTCTTTAATAATTCAGCAATATCATCAAAAATGTAGTTTTATACCCATTTCATCGACGACCTGTTAATGATTTGGTCAGGTGGTCGCGTTGAACTAGTTGAATTTATAGAGGTTCATAATTCCTCAATGTCGCCAGTTAAATTCACTATCAGCATGAATCAAATGTCTATACCTTTTCTAGATGTGTCCATTTCTTTACAGGAGGGCATTGTGGGTACCACGGTGTTCGCTAAATTGACAGATAGAAACACGTTGCTCCATTACAACAGTTGCCATCCTAGTAGTCTAAAATTAGGACTACCTTACTCGCAAATGTTGTGAATATGGAGGATCAACAGTGACAGAGAGGTTGCTATTCAACAAATTGATAAATTGATAGAAAAATTTGTTGATCGAGGATATCATCGGATGAATCTTAATAAAACTAAAGAAAAGGTCCTCAAGTTAGAAAGAAGTACCCTTTTGAAAAAATCAGACCGGTAGAATAAAGGAAGAAAGATGCCATGGGTTGTTAATTACAATGTACATTCTACTGAAATCAATAAAATATCAAAAAACCTTTGGAAATTAATTAAGACAGACAAAGAACTCCCCCTAACTGAAACCAATCTGATGCCATGTTATACAAGATCCAAAAATCTAAAGGACATGTTGGTAAAAAACGATATTTCCATTATTCGACCTGAATCATCAGATTTATTTTCAAGACCGTTAAGGGGCTGTACACGTTGTTCTTGCACGACTTGCAGGTATCTTATTAGTGGAGATACTTTTTGTCATCCACACAGTGGAAAGAAATAATAAGAATTTACTTACCGATAATTCTATTTCTCGGAGTCCGTAGTGGATGCTGGGGTTCCTGAAAGGACCATGGGGAATAGCGGCTCCGCAGGAGACAGGGCACAAAAAAGTAAAGCTTTACTAGGTCAGGTGGTGTGCACTGGCTCCTCCCCCTATGACCCTCCTCCAGACTCCAGTTAGGTACTGTGCCCGGACGAGCATACACAATAAGGGAGGCATTTTGAATCCCGGGTAAGACTCATACCAGCCACACCAATCACACCGTACAACTTGTGATCTAAACCCAGTTAACAGTATGACAACAGAAAGGGCCTCTTAAAGATGGCTCCTTAACAATAACCCGAATTAGTTAACAATAACTATGTACAAGTATTGCAGATAATCCGCACTTGGGATGGGCGCCCAGCATCCACTACGGACTCCGAGAAATAGAATTATCGGTAAGTAAATTCTTATTTTCTCTATCGTCCTAAGTGGATGCTGGGGTTCCTGAAAGGACCATGGGGATTATACCAAAGCTCCCAAACGGGCGGGAGAGTGCGGATGACTCTGCAGCACCGAATGAGAGAACTCCAGGTCCTCCTTTGCCAGGGTATCAAATTTGTAAAATTTTACAAACGTGTTCTCCCCCGACCACGTAGCTGCTCGGCAGAGTTGTAATGCCGAGACCCCTCGGGCAGCCGCCCAAGATGAGCCCACCTTCCTTGTGGAGTGGGCTTTTACAGTTTTAGGCTGTGGCAGGCCTGCCACAGAATGTGCAAGTTGAATTGTGTTACAAATCCAACGAGCAATCGACTGCTTAGAAGCAGGTGCGCCCAACTTGTTGGGTGCATACAATATAAACAGCGAGTCAGATTTTCTGACTCCAGCCGTCCTTGCAATGTATATTTTTAAGGCTCTGACAACGTCCAACAACTTGGAGTCCTCCAAGTCGCTAGTGGCCGCAGGCACCACAATAGGTTGGTTCAGATGAAATGCTGATACCACTTTAGGGAGAAAATGCGGACGAGTCCGCAGTTCTGCCCTATCCGAATGGAAGATTAGATAAGGACTTTTATAAGATAAAGCCGCCAATTCAGATACTCTCCTGGCAGAGGCCAGGGCTAGTAACATAGTCACTTTCAATGTGAGATATTTCAAATCCACCTTTTTCAATGGTTCAAACCAATGGGATTTGAGGAAATCTAAAACTACATTTAGATCCCACGGTGCCACCGGAGGCACCACAGGAGGCTGTATATGCAGTACTCCCTTGACAAAAGTCTGGACCTCAGGGACAGAGGCCAATTCTTTTTGGAAGAATATTGACAGGGCCGAAATTTGAACCTTAATGGATCCCAATTTGAGACCCATAGATAATCCTGATTGCAGGAAATGTAGGAAACGACCCAGTTGGAATTCCTCCGTCGGAACCCTCCGATCCTCGCACCACGCTACATATTTTCGCCAAATGCGGTGATAATGTTTCACGGTGACTTCCTTCCGTGCCTTAATCAAGGTAGGAATGACTTCTTCTGGAATGCCTTTCCCTTTTAGGATCTGGCGTTCAACCGCCATGCCGTCAAACGCAGCCGCGGTAAGTCTTGAAAAAGACAGGGACCCTGCTGTAGCAGGTCCCTTCTCAGAGGTAGAGGCCACGGTTCGTCCGTGAGCATCTCTTGAAGTTCCGGATACCAAGTCCTTCTCGGCCAATCCGGAACCACTAGTATTGTTCTTACTCTTCTTTGCCGTATGATCTTCAATACCTTTGGTATGAGCGGCAGAGGAGGAAACACATACACTGACTGGTACACCCAAGGAGTTACCAGTGCGTCCACAGCTATTGCCTGTGGATCTCTTGACCTGGCGCAATATTTGTCCAGTTTCTTGTTGAGGCGAGACGCCATCATGTCTACAATTGGTCTTTCCCAACGGTCTATTAACATGTTGAAGACTTCTGGATGTAGACCCCACTCTCCCGGATGAAGATCGTGTCTGCTGAGGAAGTCTGCTTCCCAGTTGTCCACGCCCGGGATGAACACTGCTGACAGTGCTATCACGTGATTCTCCGCCCAGCGAAGAATCTTGGCAGCTTCTGCCATTGCACTCCTGCTTCTTGTGCCGCCCTGCCTGTTTACATGGGCGACCGCCGTGATGTTGTCCGACTGAATCAACACCGGCTTTCCTTGCAGGAGAAGTTCCGCCTGGCTTAGAGCATTGTAGATTGCTCTTAGTTCCAGAATGTTTATGTGAAGAGACTTTTCCAGACTCGTCCATACTCCCTGGAAGTTTCTTCCTTGTGTGACTGCTCCCCAGCCTCTCAGGCTGGCGTCCGTGGTCACCAGGATCCAATCCTGAATGCCGAATCTGCGGCCTTCTAATAGGTGAGCCTTCTGCAACCACCACAGAAGTGACACCCTTGTCTTTGGTGACAGGGTTATTCGCAGGTGCATCTGCAGATGCGACCCTGACCATTTGTCCAACAGATCCCTTTGGAATATTCTTGCATGGAATCTGCCGAATGGAATTGCTTCGTAAGAAGCCACCATTTTTCCCAGGACTCTTGTGCATTGATGTACTGACACTTTTCCTGGTTTTAGGAGGTTCCTGACCAGATCGGATAACTCCTTGGCTTTTTCCTCTGGAAGGAAAACCTTTTTCTGAACCGTGTCCAGAATCATTCCTAGGAACAGCAGACGAGTTGTCGGGATTAAATGGGATTTTGGAATATTCAGAATCCACCCGTGTTGTCTTAGCACCTCTTGAGATAGTGCTAAAGCTGTCTCCAGCTGTTCTCTGGACCTTGCCCTTATTAGGAGATCGTCCAAGTATGGGATAACTAATACGCCTTTTCTTCGAAGAAGAATCATCATCTCGGCCATTACCTTGGTAAAGACCCGAGGCGCCGTGGACAATCCGAACGGCAGCGTCTGAAACTGATAGTGACAGTTTTGAACAATGAACCTGAGGTACCCCTGGTGTGCGGGGTAAATCGGAACGTGTAGATACGCATCCTTGATGTCCAAGGATACCATAAAGTCCCCTTCTTCCAGGTTCGCTATCACTGCTCTGAGTGACTCCATCTTGAACTTGAACTTTTTTATGTAGAGGTTCAAGGACTTCAGATTTAGAATAGGCCTTACCGAGCCATCCGGCTTCGGTACCACAAATAGAGTGGAATAATACCCCTTTCCTTGTTGTAATAGGGGTACTTTGACTATCACCTGCTGAGCGTACAGCTTGTGAATGGCTTCCAACACCCTCTCCCTTTCGGAAGAGACGGTTGGTAAGGCAGACTTCAGGAAACGATGAGGAGGATCCGTCTCTAATTCCAACCTGTACCCCTGAGATATTATCTGCAGGATCCAGGGGTCTACCTGCGAGTGAGCCCACTGCGCGCTGTAATTTTTGAGACGGCCCCCCACTGTCCCCGAGTCCGCTTGAGAGGCCCCAGCGTCATGCTGAGGTTTTTGCAGGAGCCGGGGAGGGCTTCTGTTCCTGGGAAGGAGCTGCCTGTTGGTGTCTCTTCCCTCTTCCTCTGCCTCGTGGCAGGTACGACAAGCCCTTTGCTCTCTTATTTTTGTAGGAGCGAAAAGGCTGCGGTTGAAAGGTCGGTGCCTTTCTCTGTTGGGGAGTGACTTGAGGTAAAAAAGTGGATTTCCCGGCAGTAGCCGTGGCCACCAAGTCTGATAGACCAACTCCAAATAACTCCTCCCCTTTATACGGCAAAACCTCCATGTGACGTTTTGAATCCGCATCGCCTGTCCACTGTCGTGTCCATAAGGCTCTTCTGGCTGAAATGGACATAGCACTCACCCGAGATGCCAGTGTGCAAATATCCCTCTGTGCATCACGCATATAGATAAATGCATCCTTTATTTGTTCTAACGACAGTAAAACATTGTCCCTATCTAGGGTATCAATATTTTCAATCAGGGATTCTGACCAAACTACTCCAGCACTGCACATCCAGGCAGTTGCTATAGCTGGTCGTAGTATAACACCTGCATGTGTGTATATATTCTTTTGAATAACTTCCATCTTTCTATCTGATGGATCCTTAAGTGCGGCCGTCTCAGGAGAGGGTAACGCCACTTGTTTGGATAAGCGTGTGAGCGCCTTGTCCACCTTAGGGGGTGTTTCCCAGCGCGCCCTAACCTCTGGCGGGAAAGGGTATAATGCCAATAACTTTTTTGAAATTATCAACTTTTTATCAGGAGCAACCCACGCTTCATCACACACGTCATTTAATTCTTCTGATTCAGGAAAAACTGTTTGTAGTTTTTTCACACCATACATAATACCCTGTTTTACGGTATCTGTAGTATCAGCTAAATGTAACGTCTCCTTCATTGCCAAAATCATATAACGTGTGGCCCTACTGGAAAATACGTTTGAATTTCTACCGTCGTCACTGGAATCAGTGCCCGTGTCTGGGTCTGTGTCGACCGACTGAGGCAAAGAGCGTTTTACAGCCCCTGACGGTGTTTGAGGCGCCTGGACAGGCATTAATTGATTGTCCGGCCGCCTCATGTCCTCAACTGACTGTTTAAGGGAAGATAAACCATCACGTAATTCCACAAATAAAGGCATCCATTCTGGTGTCGACCCCCTGGGGGGTGACATCTGCATATTTGGCAATTGCTCCGCCTCCACACCAATATCGTCCTCATACATGTCGACACCACGTACCGACACACACCGCAAACTCACAGGGAATGCTCTAATGAAGACAGGACCCACTAGCCCTTTTGGGGAGACAGAGGGAGAGTCTGCCAGCACACACCACAAAGCGCTATATATACAAGGGATATCCTTATATTAAGTGCTCCCTTATAGCTGCTTTAATATATATATATATATAGCCATTAATGTGCCCCCCCTCTCTGTTTTACCCTGTTTCTGTAGTGCAGTGCAGGGGAGAGACCTGGGAGCCGTTCTGACCAGCGGAGCTGTGACAGAAAATGGCGCCGTGTGCTGAGGAGATAGGCCCCGCCCCTTTTTCGGCGGGTTCTTCTCCCGCTATTTTTCCAGTCAGGCAGGGGTTAAATATCTCCATATAGCCCCTATGGGCTATATGTGAGGTATTTTTAGCCTTGTATAAGGTTTATATTTGCCTCTCAGAGCGCCCCCCCCCAGCGCTCTGCACCCTCAGTGACTGCCCAGTGAAGTGTGCTGAGAGGAAAATGGCGCACAGCTGCAGTGCTGTGCGCTACCTTATGAAGACTGAGGAGTCTTCAGCCGCCGGTTTCCGGACCTCTTCACGCTTCAGCATCTGCAAGGGGGTCGGCGGCGCGGCTCCGGGACCGGACTCCACGGCTGGGCCTGTGTTCGATCCCTCTGGAGCTAATGGTGTCCAGTAGCCAAGCAGCAAATCCACTCTGCATGCAGGTGAGTTTACTACTTTCCCCCTAAGTCCCACGTTGCAGTGATCCTGTTGCCAGCAGGACTCACTGTAAAGAAAAAAACCTAAACTAAACTTTCTCTAAGCAGCTCTTTAGGAGAGCCACCTAGATTGCACCCTTCTCGTTCGGGCACAAAATCTAACAGGAGTCTGGAGGAGGGTCATAGGGGGAGGAGCCAGTGCACACCACCTGACCTAGTAAAGCTTTACTTTTTTGTGCCCTGTCTCCTGCGGAGCCGCTATTCCCCATGGTCCTTTCAGGAACCCCAGCATCCACTTAGGACGATAGAGAAATAGCATTAGGGATCATTTAACGTGCAACAGCAGTTTTGTGGTATACCAGATAGTGCCCATGTGGGTTATCCTACATTGAAAAGACTCAAAGGAAATTCAAGGAACGGATGGCGGTGCACCGTTCATCAATTAAATTGGACCTGGAAACCTGTGAGAGCGATCAGCCTGTAGTGAAACATTTTTTAGAAGCTCGTCATAGTCTTGCAAGTCTACGATACCGGATGATAGACCATATACCTGCATCAAAGAGGGGTGGTGACAGAGGAGCTTTATTAATCAAGAAGGAAACCGAATGGATTATCAGTCTTGGGGTTATGGCTCCAAAAGGACTTAATGATAAATTGACATTGGGAGCTCTATTGTAAATGCATGTTTTTAATGAGATCATGTTGTGTTGTTTAGTGATGGACTACATTGTTGAATCACAACAGCACTAGTATAATTGAGGCAATGTAGATATTAATGGCTTAAAAATTTTGGTAATTTTTTTTAGCATTATAGATTTATAAATTTTTTTCAGCCTTAACAAATTTCTTTACAGGCATTTTTTTCCATATTACTACCTTTATGGATATAGAGTTTTATCTTTTTTATTACGGATTGTGTTGTGTGATTAAACTATGCCGTCTATACTTATTACTGACATGTAAATAGGGGTGTTAATTTTAGTTTGCTCTTATTTTTTTAACACAGATCACGTAATTTGTTATCTCCAGTTGCTATGGAGATGAGTGGGGTGGACGTGCATCGCGCGGCTGCGTGATGACGTCATTACATAATGCCACGGCCGGGGGAACACCAGGGCTGTGTGTGTATACACACACACACACACACACACACACACACACACACACACACACACACACACACACTGTATATATAAAACAAGTTTTGAAAAAATAAATCAAATCACTGGTTTTAAACTAACTTTTGTCTTTTAAATCATTGAGGGAAGGTTGGCTGCAATAGTTGCCCAGATCAGCTCAGCACTGGTATAATTTATTTATTAACAGTTTCTTATATAGTGCAGCAAATTCCATTGCACTTTACAACTGGACACAATGAGAAGACAAAACTAGGTAATAACAAACAGTCATAGAGGTAGGAGGGCTCTGCTCACAAGCTTACAATCTAAGGGGAAATAGGCATTGATACACAAGGATAGGTGCTATCTATTGCATAGTTGTCCACCAGATTGCAAAACTTATTGGTGGGCTGCATGATATCACATCACAGAGTGATGAACCAGGGTCAGGAGGAAGGGAAAGTGAAGAAAGAAAATATGTGGGGGATATGTGTGGACTGTACTGTGGGGATCTAATTGGATAGGAAAGCTATGAAGGTAATGTGAGCGGTTCTGGAATTTGATAAGCTGGTCTGAAAAGGTGAGTTTTCAGGGAACGCTTGAAAGTTTGAAGAAAAGAGGAGAGTCTTAATGTATATGGTAGGGCATTCCACAGAGTGGGTGCAGCCCAAAGAAAGTCCTGTAATCGTGCATGTGAGTAAGTAATGAGTGTGGATGAGAGATGTAGATCTTGTGAAGCGCAAAGGAGTTGGGTTGGGAGATATGTTGAGATAAGCGAAGAGATGTATGTTGGTGTAGTATGATTAAGTCTTGTGTGTAAATAATAGTGATGTGCACCGGACATTTTTCGGGTTTTGTGTTTTGGCTTTGGATTCGGTTTCGCGGCCGTGTTTTGGTTTCGGACGCGTTTTGGCAAAACCTCCCTGAAATTTATTGGGCGGATACGGGTGTGTTTTGGATTCGGGTGTTTTTTTACAAAAACCCCTCAAATACAGCTTAAATCATAGAATTTGGGGGTCATTTTGATCCCATAGTATTATTAACCTCAATAACCATAATTTCCACTCATTTTCAGTCTATTCTGAACACCTCACACCTCACAATATTATTTTTAGTACTAAAATTTGCACTGAGGTCGCTGGATGACTAAGCTAAGCGACCCAGGTGGCCGACACAAACACCTGGCCCATCTAGGAGTGGCACTGCAGTGTCAGACAGGATGGGACTTCAAAAAAATAGTCCCCAAACAGCAAATGATGCAAAGAAAAAAAGAGGCGCAATGAGGTAGCTGTGTGACTAAGCTAAGCGACCCAAGTGGCCGACACAAACACCTTGCCCATCTAGGAGAGGCACTGCAGTGTCAGACAGGATGGCACTTCAAAAAAATAGTCCCCAAAGAGCACATGAAGCAAAGAAAAAAAGAGGCGCAATGAGGTAGCTGTGTGACTAAGCTAAGCGACCCAAGTGGCCGACACAAACACCTGGCCCATCTAGGAGTGGCACTGCAGTGTCAGACAGGATGGCACTTCAAAAAAATAGTCCCCAAACAGCACATGAAGCAAAGAAAAAAAAAGGCGCAATGAGGTTGCTGTGTGACTAAGCTAAGCGACCCAAGTGGCCGACACAGACACCTGGCCCATCTAGGAGTGGTGTCACGATCCGGGTATCTGGACGCCATTACTTGCCTTTCAGATGTCTCCTGAGGCTGGCTCAGCATTCCAAGGCTGGATCTCATCTGTGTCCACATGCTGCATATCCCTCCTGTCACGCTGAGATGCTGTCACAGCGGCGCCATGTTTAAATCCTGCATGGCGTCTCCCGTTCTCCGCGGCCTCCGCCGCCGCTCCTGTGTTATAAGTGCAGGTTGTCAGTGTGGTGTTCCATGCCTGCCGCGGCCTCCGCTGTCATCCACGAGTCTCAGCATACATTATCAGTCTGGTGTCTCCTGTCCTCTGCGGCCGGTGCCACCATTACAGTTATGTTTCCACATGGATTCCCAAACCAGTTTTTCCCTCCAAGTTCTAACATGGGCGCAGCCATGTTGGATTCAATCACATGCTTCAGTTCCTCCAATCCACTGCCTGGAAATCTGCATAATTGCCCAGTCAATACCTGAATTGCTGCAGGTATAAGTATACTGTGCCTGGGCTAGCAAATCGTCAGTGCTTTGTTTGTCATACCTTGTTCCAGTCTCTCTCCTGTGGTTGTTTCTCCAGGTTCCAGCTCCTGTCTCCAGCATCCACTAAAGAGACCCGCACCTGCCTACCATCCTGCGGTGCAGCCTTACTCTGCAGTCCTCCGTGGCTGATCCAGTTTCCAGCTTCCAGCTATTGCATCTGCTTCCAGCAATATCCACTATCACCGGTAATCATCCTTCAACTCCTCTATTTCCACGCTCCCTAGCATCTTACTATATTCACTCCGTGTTTCATCACCTGGCTGGTTCCACCCAGCATTCATTCAGTGACTTTATCATCTGGCTGATCCCATTCCGCATCCACTCCGTGTCTTACCACCTGGCTGGTTCTATCCAGCAAATACAACAGCTGATTCAAGTTACCAACTTCATCTGTTCCATCTACTGGCATGTTCCTCGGATATCTTCACTACTACAGCCAGGCCTGGTAAGGTTACTCCATCTAAGGACTTTAACAGCTGTTCGTAACCTACCAGTGTCCTGTGAAACCATTTCATGGTCAGAGTGCTCCAGGAATTATATTATTTATTATTGCCATTATTTAACCTTGAATGCTGTCTGTTTACACGGAGTCTGTGACTAAACTTTTATTTTCACTTTTACCTGGTTGTCATGGTCACACCTTCGGGTTTCATTTAAACACTTACATTTCCAGGGGTCTGAATAAACCTCCCCGGTTTAAGTTCTTCTCAGCCCCTACAACTGAGGCTTTCTCCTGTCAGCCAAAACCCTCAGTTGTGACAGTAAGCACTGACCATATGAATCCAGCCGGAGACCAGGATCAAGCGGCTAGGCCGATGCAAGAACTGGCAGCCAGACTCGAACATCAGGAGGCTGCACAAGGCCACATCATCCGCTGTCTCCAGGATCTCTCTACGCGGCTGGATGGTATTCAAACGACCCTCCGTGGACCTGGCATGTCCGGTGTGTCCACTACAGTGACACCAGCTATAACCCCACCCACCTTACCCATTTCTAGTCCACGTTTTCATCTTCCAACACCAGCAAAATTTGACGGATCTCCAATGTTCTGCAGGGGATTTCTCAACCAATGTGAAATCCACTTTGAGCTTCAACCTGGCAATTTCTTCAGTGACCGTACCAAAATTGCCTATATCATCTCCCTTCTCAGTGGCTCAGCCCTTGACTGGGCATCACCTTTATGGGAGAAGTCTGATCCCCTGCTGTCCTCCTATACTGACTTTGTAGCTACATTCAGGCGCATCTTCGACGAGCCAGGCCGGATAACCTCTGCTTCATCTGAGATTCTCCGTTTACGCCAGGGAACACGTACTGTGGGACAGTATCTTATACAGTTCAAAATCCTGGCATCCAAACTGGCATGGAACGACGAGTCCCTGTATGCTGCATTCTGGCATGGCTTATCAGAACGCATCAAGGACGAGTTAGCTACCAGAGACTTGCCCTCTAAGTTGGATGAGCTAATTTCTCTTTGCACGAAGGTTGATCTACGTTTCAGAGAGAGAGCAACCGAGCGAGGAAGATCATCCACTCCTAAATCGTCTGCTCCTCCTCCTTGTCAACCATCTCCATCCAAGGATGAGCCCATGCAAATTGGTCGTTCCCGTCTATCTCCCGCTGAGCGCCGAAGACGTCTCTCTGAGTCTCTCTGTCTCTACTGTGCAGCTCCGTCTCACACTATCAATGCCTGTCCCAAACATCCGGGAAACTCCAAATCCTAGCTCACCAAGGAGAGGGCCGGCTAGGAGTAATGATCTCCTCTCCATCTCCTCATGATTGTAATCTCCCAGTCTCGCTCCAAATTGCTCAACGTTACAGGAACGTCATTGCCCTCCTTGATTCAGGAGCAGCTGGGAATTTCATAACCGAAGCTTATGTTAAACGGTGGTCCCTACCCACCAAGAGACTTCCTTCTTCCATCTCCTTAACTGCCGTGGATGGCAGCAAGATTTTTGACGCAGTTATTTCTCTAAGGACTCTACCAGTTCGTCTGAGAGTGGGAGTTCTTCATGCAGAATTTATTTCCTTCCTCGTGATTCCAAGAGCCACACATCCAGTGGTTTTGGGCCTTCCATGGCTCCGTCTCCACAATCCGTCGATTGACTGGACGACTACGCAAATACTAGCATGGGGTCCCTCCTGTGCTGAGACTTGTTTGTCCAAAGTGCTTCCTGTTTGTTCTTCTTTCCCCAGGTCGTCTGATGTTCCACCTCCTCCCTATCAAGACTACATGGACGTGTTCAGTAAGGCTTCTGCTGATATCCTTCCTCCTCATAGAGAATGGGACTGCCCAATTGACCTCATTCCAGGGAAGGTTCCACCTTGAGGCCGAACTTACCCGTTGTCTCTGCCTGAGACGCACTCCATGGAGGAGTACATTAAAGAGAACCTGGCGAAAGGTTTTATCCGACCTTCTTCTTCTCCAGCCGGCGCAGGCTTCTTCTTCGTTAAGAAGAAAGACGGTGGTCTGCGACCATGCATCGACTACAGAGGTCTAAATGACATTACCATCACGAATCGGTATCCTTTACCCTTGAATACAGAACTCTTCGATAGAGTCAGCGGAGCAACCATCTTTACAAAGTTGGATTTGAGGGGTGCCTACAATCTCATCCGGATCCGTGAGGGCGACGAGTGGAAGACTGCCTTTAACACCCGTGATGGACATTATGAGTACCTCGTCATGCCCTTCAGATTGAGCAACGCTCCAGCTGTCTTCCAGCATTTCGACAATGAGATCTTCAGAGACATCTTATACCGCCATGTCGTGGTATATCTAGACGATATCCTCATCTTTGCCAATAATCTAGAGGAACATCGTTTCTGGGTAAAGGAGGTTCTGTCCCGTCTCCGAGTCAATCATCTCTATTGCAAATTGGAAAAATGTGTTTTTGAAGTTAAATCCATTCCGTTTCTAGGTTACATTGTGTCCGGTTCCGGACTAGAGATGGATCCTGAGAAACTACAAGCAATCCAGAATTGGCCGATACCCTTAACCCTCAAAGGGGTCCAGAGGTTCTTAGGGTTCGCCAATTATTACAGAAAGTTTATACGAGACTTTTCCACCATTGTGGCGCCTATCACTGCATTAACCAAGAAGGGTGCTAACCCGTCCAAGTGGCCTGAAGAAGCTACGCAAGCTTTTCATCTTTTAAAGCAACGTTTCATCTCTGCACCAGTTCTGAAACAGCCCGACATCAACTCTCCTTTCATCTTAGAGGTGGATGCCTCCTCCGTTGGAGTAGGAGCGGTGTTATCCCAGAGGGCTAAAGATGGCCATCTACATTCTTGCAGTTTCTTCTCCTGGAAGTTCTCCCCAGCTGAGCGCAACTATGCCATTGGCGACCAGGAGTTGCTAGCCATCAAGCTCGCTCTAGAGGAGTGGAGATATCTGTTGGAGGGAGTTTCTCATTCAATCACTATACTTACCGACCACAAGAATCTTTTATATCTGAAAGGCGCACAATGTCTTAACCCTCGTCAGGCCAGATGGGCACTATTCTTTTCCAGGTTCGACTTTAAACTCCAGTTCTGTCCGGGCTCTCGGAATTGCAAGGCCGATGCCCTTTCCCGCTCTTGGGAGCAAGAAAATGAGTCAGAGTCTTCAGACAAGCATCCTATTATTAATCCGTTGGCATTGTCCACAGTAGGGATGGACTCTACGCTCCCGCCAGGGAAAAGTTTTGTGAAGCCGGTGTTGAGGAAGAAGCTCATGCATTGGGCCCATGCTTCCCGTTTTGCCGGTCATACAGGCATTCAGAAAGCCCTCGAATTTATCTCTAGGTCCTACTGGTGGCCAACTCTGAAGAAGGACGTCAAGGAGTTTATTGCCTCTTGCCCAAAGTGTGCCCAACACAAAGTCCCCCGCCAGTCTCCTGCGGGGCAATTGGTTCCATTATCTGTTCCCAGTCGACCATGGACCCATTTGTTGATGGACTTTGTTACAGATCTGCCTATATGCAACAAGTTTAATACCATCTGGGTGGTAGTTGACCGGTTCACCAAGATGGCACATTTCATACCCCTCACCGGTCTTCCGTCAGCTTCCAAGTTGGCTCAAGTGTTTATCCAAGAGATCTTCCGACTTCACAATCTTCCTGAAGAGATCATCTCTGATCGTGGAGTACAATTCGTAGCCAAATTCTGGTGAAGTTTGTGTCAAGCCCTCCAAGTCAAGTTAAAGTTTTCTACAGCTTACCATCCTCAGACCAATGGTCAAACCGAGAGGGTGAATCAGGACTTGGAGGCCTTCCTCCGCATTTATGTGTCTTCCTCCCAAGATGACTGGGTTCAACTCCTTCCTTGGGCCGAGTTTAGCCACAACAATCAATACCATTCCTCATCTTCTTCAACACCCTTCTTCATCAACTACGGATTCAACCCTAAAGTTCCAGAATTCCAACCGCTTCCAGCAACTTCTGTTCCAGCAGTGGATGTCACCTTGCGCCAGTTCTCAAATAACTGGAAGAATGTCCGTGCGGCCCTGCTTAAAGCCTCATTCAGGTACAAGAAGTTTGCCGATAGGAAGCGCAGAGCGGTTCCTGCTCTCAAGGTGGGTGATCGTGTATGGTTGTCCACGAAGAATTTGAGGTTGAGAGTTCCTAGCATGAAATTTGCACCTCGTTTCATCGGTCCTTTTAAAATTGAACAGGTCATCAATCCCGTTGCTTACAGGCTTCAGTTACCTCCCTTCTTGAAAATACCCAGGACATTCCATGTTTCCCTGTTGAAACCGCTGATCCTGAATCGGTTTCATTCTGCACTTCCTCCAGCTCCTAAAGTTCAGACTCAACGGGGAGTCGAGTATGAGGTGGCCAAGATTCTGGACTCACGTTTCCGTTACGGTCAGTTGCAATATCTTATTGACTGGAAGGGCTATGGTCCTGAAGAACGCTCTTGGACCAATGCGTCAGATTTCCATGCTCCTGCCTTGGTCCGGAATTTCCACTCAAAGTTTCCTCTAAAGCCTAAGAAGTGTCCTGGGGCCACTCCTAAAGGGGGGGGGGGGGTGCTGTCACGATCCGGGTATCTGGACGCCATTACTTGCCTTTCAGATGTCTCCTGAGGCTGGCTCAGCGTTCCACATGCTGCATATCCCTCCTGTCACGCTGAGATGCTGTTACAGCGGCGCCATGTTTAAATCCTGCATGGCGTCTCCCGTTCTCCGCGGCCTCCGCCGCCGCTCCTGTGTTATAAGTGCAGGTTGTCAGTGTGGTGTTCCATGCCTGCCGCGCCCTCCGCTGTCATCCACGAGTCTCAGCATACATTATCAGTCTGGCGTCTCCTGTCCTCTGCGGCCGGTGCCGCCATTACAGTTATGTTTCCACATGGATTCCCAAACCAGTTTTTCCCTCCAAGTTCTAACATGGGCGCAGCCATGTTGGATTCAATCACATGCTTCAGTTCCTCCAATCCACTGCCTGGAAATCTGCATAATTGCCCAGCCAATACCTGAATTGCTGCAGGTATAAGTATACTGTGCCTGGGCTAGCAAATCGTCAGTGCTTTGTTTGTCATACCTTGCTCCAGTCTATCTCCTGTGGTTGTTTCTCCAGGTTCCAGCTCCTGTCTCCAGCATCCACTAAAGAGACCCGCACCTGCCTACCATCCTGCGGTGCAGCCTGACTCTGCAGTCCTCCGTGGCTGATCCAGTTTCCAGCTTCCAGCTATTGCATCTGCTTCCAGCAATATCCACTATCACCGGTAATCATCCTTCAACTCCTCTATTTCCACGCTCCCTAGCATCTTACTATATTCACTCCGTGTTTCATCACCTGGCTGGTTCCACCCAGCATTCATTCAGTGACTTTATCATCTGGCTGATCCCATTCCGCATCCACTCCATGTCTTACCACCTGGCTGGTTCTATCCAGCAAATACAACAGCTGATTCAAGTTACCAACTTCATCTGTTCCATCTACTGGCATGTTCCTCGGATATCTTCACTACTACAGCCAGGCCTGGTAAGGTTACTCCATCTAAGGACTTTAACAGCTGTTCGTAGTCTCGCCCATGACTAGTGGCAGCAGCTTCAGCACGAGGTGGAAGTGGATCTTGATCTTTCCCTATTTTACCCTCCACATTTTTGTTCTCCATTTTTTAATGTGTGGAATTATATGCCAGTATCAATAGCAATGGCCTACTACTATATATACTGCGCACAACTGAAATGCACCACAGGTATGGATGGATAGTATACTTGACGACACAGATGTAGGTAGAGCAGTGGCCTACTGTACCGTACTGCTATATATTATATACTGGTGGTCAGCAAACTGTGCAAAACTGAAATGCACCACAGGTATGGATGGATAGTATACTTGACGACACAGAGGTAGGTAGAGCAGTGGCCTTCTGTACCGTACTGCTATATATTATATACTGGTGGTCAGCAAACTGTGCAAAACTGAAATGTACCACAGGTATGGATGGATAGTATACTTGACGACACAGAGGTAGGTAGAGCAGTGGCCTACTGTACCGTACTGCTATATATTATATACTGGTGGTCAGTAAAATTATGCACTGTACTCCTACTATATACTACAATGCAGCACAGATATGGAGCGTTTTTCAGACAGAGAACATATAATACTGGTGGTCACTGGTCAGCAAAACTCTGCACTGTACTCCTCCTATATAATACTGCTGGTCCCCAGTCCCCACAATAAAGCAGTGTGAGCACAGATATATGCAGCACACTGAGCACAGATATGGAGCATTTTTCAGGCAGAGAACGTATAATACTGGTGGTCACTGGTCAGCAAAACTCTGCACTGTACTCCTCCTATATAATACTGCTGGTCCCCAGTCCCCACAATAAAGCAGTGAGCACAGATATTTGCAGCCACCTGAATAAAACTGAGAGGACGCCAGCCACGTCCTCTCACTATCATTTCCAATGCACGAGTGAAAAATGGCGGCGACGCGTGGCTCCTTATATAGAATCCAAATCTCGCGAGAATCCGACAGCGGGATGATGACGTTCGGGTGCGCTTGGGTTAACCGAGCAAGGCGGGAAGATTCAAATCTGCCTCGGAACCGTGTAAACTGGGTGAAGCTCGGGGGGGGGGGGGGTGGGGTTCGGATTCCGACGAACCGAACCCGCTCATCACTAGTAAATAACAGTATTTTATATTGAATATGGTAAAATACAGGTAACCAATGGAGGGACTGACATAGTGGGTCTGCAGACAATGACCATCTAGCGGGGAAAATTTGCCTCGCAGCTGCATTCAGAACGGATTGTATATCAGAATGAATTGTATATCAGGTTGATAACTGCTATTGGTCGGTGGAAATATAATGAACTCTGTTTTGGAAATATTAAGCTTGAGGTGGCGAGATGACATCCAAGTTGAAACGTCAGAGGCATACAGTGACCCGGCCCAATACAGATAGAGACAAATCAGTAGAGACAAATAGGTAGATTTGAGTATCATCTGCGTACAGATGATACTGAAATCCAAAAGAGCTGATTAGTTTCCCAAGAGATGAGGTATAGATTGAGAAAAGCAGAGGACCTAAGACTGAGCCCTGTGGTACTCCAACTGAAAGAAGTAGCGAGGAGGAGGTGGATTCAGGGAAACTGACACTGAAAGAGCGATTAGATAGGTAGGATAGGAACCAAGAGAGGGCCGTATCCTGAAGACCTAGGGATTGCAGTGTTTGTATGAGAAGAGAGTGGTCAACACTGTCAAAAGCAGCAGAGAGATCTAGAAGAATGAGAAGTGAGTAATGGCCTTTAGATTTCACAGTGACCAGATCATTCACTACTTCAGTCAGTGCTGTCTCTGGGAAGTGTTGGGAGTGAAAGCCTGATTGATGTGGGTCCAATAAGTTGTATGAGTTAAGAAAGTGTGTAAGGCGAGGGTAGGCAAGTTTTTCAAGTATCTTGGAGAGGCATGGGAGCTGAGAGATGGGATGGTAGTTTGGGAGAGTTAGGGTCAGAATTTTGTTTTTTCAAAATGGGAGTACTCACTGCATGCTTGAACAGTGAAGGAAAGATACCAGTAGAGAGAGAAATTACAGATGTTAGTTAAGGTTGGAATGAGGAGGGTTTTTGATCCTGCACCGACCTAGATTCAAAGTACATAGGTAATCATATAGAAGCCAGAGATGGACAATAATTATTGGAAATTCCTATCTGTCCGTATGGCGGTGCGCCCAGAGTCAATGGAAAGGAAAACAACAGTATATGCACAAGGAGAAAAGTGTGACTTGTTTGGGCGCACTCTTATTTTATTATCTAAGTGTTAATTGATAAGTGATGTGCCTAACAGTTAATAATGTAGTCTTTATTTCTGCTCTTTAAAATACATGGGAACTCAACAGAACACATTAAACATAAATAGCCATTGATATGCCAGATGGGAGATATGTCTCCCAAAATTGTGAAATGTTCAGATCTTAATTATGCCTGGATAAATGCATATCGGAAGATAGCTACATACTATGCTGCTTCCGTCTGCCAAAGATCTGCCACTATCATAGATAAATTGTGACGACTAAAGGTTCAAGAAATAGTAGGATTAAGTATAAGTGGTGATAGCCTTTATCGCCTTAGATTTTTCTCTTGTCACTATTTTCTTTCTTTTGATAAACATGCTCTAATTTGACAACAGCCTTTAATGCATCAACAGTAGTTCACGTTTTCAATCGAGAGCAGTAACTACGATTATCCACTTTAAACATGCTGCAAGCACTTTGGTAAATTGTAATACCCGTACCACATTATGTCCTCTTTCTCTCTTAAAAATTAGCTGTCCAAACAGAGGAATTTAGGACAATTCGAAGATCTCTTCTCCAAAACCCTGAATATTGAGACTACGTCGACAGATTGGAGAACATCCTTCTCTAAACTACAAAAAACTCTTCAGAGACGTATCCACCTAACCTGGGACATTACTACTTTAGATATCAAGCATAAAATTGTACCAAGGGGTCTTAGACCCAAGATTTTCCCCTCCTTTCCCCTTGCTACAGATAACCTTAAGAGTGAATGGGAATCAGCTCTCCTGAAATGTTCCAATGATTTATTGCACATCTTGGTAAAACATGACACCTTGATGTTAGATCAGGTTGAAAAAGAAATAGAGGAGTTGGGGAAAGATCTAGAAAATTCAAAAAAGACGTATCATTCCAGACAACCTTTGAAAAATACAAGAAGGATCTCGATACCTATGAATAAACCATCATTGACAGAAAACGAAATAAGTTGCAAAGAGACAAACGAGACTTCTCCCAAGGGGACATCTTTAAGTGGAACTCACAGCCCCCCAGGAATAGAGGTAGAAGACAACAAGAGGAATACACGTTTTCTGAATTTGAGTCGTCCAATAGTGAGGATTCTCTCAGTGAGGTACACGATATTGCACAACTCACTCCTAATTCCAGTAGAGAAGGTTCTCCTCATTTTTTAGAAAGAGGACAGAAACCGAGAGGAAGATACAGACCTCAAGAAAGACGAGACGAGGGGGGAAGAAGAGACACGGGACGAGACCCCCGATGGGACACGCCACGAACATCAAGGTACCCGGAAAGCCAGAGGCGGAAAATACGGTAGACCCGTCTATATCTCAACGCCTAACAATAATTAATTTATCTCGTAGAACCCTCACCCCAGCACAATCAAATGTTCTCAGCAAAGGCCTCTCTCCTTCTCCCCCACCAAGTCTTTCGACAGATTCTTGTGGGAAAAAGATTTAAGATTATTCGGTCGTAAACTCTTGTTGAAAAAATTCTTTGCTAAGAGGAGTCAACAAAAGGATGACATCTTAGAAGTCCCACTAACGGAGGAAGACAGCAATGCACTTAGTATCCTGGAAGAATTATATTCTGAATCCAACATGGACTCTTTAACCGATCGACGTCCAATGTGTAAAGCTAAATCCAACTTTTTTCCTTCAGATGACAACAGCCCTGAAGTGCGAGTATTCCTAAATTTGGTTGCCAAGGAATTTGATAATATTCATATGAGAAATCTCAATAAGCAATACGTATTCCCGGACAATCTGAAGAGGGAAGAAAGACAAGCACTTAAGGAACTACATACTTGGAAAGATGTGGTCATAAAACCGTCCGATAAGGGCGGGAATATCGTCCTCTGGCCAACAGAGATGTACACAATTTAGGCACTCCGCCAACTGAATCAGACGACATGTTACAAAAAACTGTCCCACAATCCGATCCCACAATTTGAAAGAATACTCCCAGCTGATTGACGAAGCAGTATCAACTGGTACAATCACAAAACAGGAACATAAATACCTTTCAGTCACCAATCCTAGGATACCCACCTTTTACCTCCTTCCCAAGGTCCACAAGAACATCCAAAGACCACCTGGCAGACCTATTATGTCTGGGAATGGAGGGAGGCTGGAACAGCCAAGTCGGTTCCTGGACTTGCATCTTCGAGAATACGTATTGCAGCTGCCATCTTATCTACAAGACACATCGGACTTGCTCCGCAAGATACAGGACATCAATTTTTAGGAGCATTTCCTACTGGCTACGTTGGACGTAGAAGCGTTGTACACCAGTATCGACCACCAGATGGGCCTCGAGGCAGTTAAACACTTCTTGGATTCCAGCTAGAAAGATGATTTCAATTCTCTATTATTCAATCTGTTGAAATTCGTATTAGAGAAGAATAATTTCACTTTCCAGGATCATTTTTACCTGCAAGTTAGGGGTACCGCGATGGGCGCGGCTTGCACACCAACTTACGCCAACCTATTTTTGGGAAGAAGGGAGCAAACTCATGTTTTCAATAAACAGAATGACATATACACAGAACATGTGTTAATCTGACTGAGGTATATAGATGATATTTTTATCATCTGGGATGGTACAGAGGAACTCTTGCTATCATTTATTCATCATCTCAACAGCAATAGCTTAAATATAAAACTAACACATACAATTAGCAAAGACATGGCTGCCTTCCTGGACCTATGGGTTTATAAGTCTCCTGACGGCATATTAGCCACGGAACTCTATCGGAAAGAAACCGCTACAAACAGCATCCTCCTCCAAACTAGCGCACATTTCCCCCCAACTAAAGAGAACATTCCGAAGGGGGAGTTTCTGAGACTGAGGAGCAATTGTTCGGAGGTAGGGATTTATAAGATGAAAAGTCATGAATTGATTAATCAGCTCCTAGAGAGGGGATACAGTAAGCGCTCTCTCAAGCGGACTCAAAACGAAGCATTCCATACCAGTAGAGACACTCTGATCTCCCAACGTCAGCTCAAGACTAAGAAGGATGAGACCAAAATCAGGTTCGTTGGAACCTTCTGTCCTGAATGGAAACTCCTGAAGCAGGCAATTGAAAAACATCTGCCCATTCTACAGTCAGACGCAGACTTATCACCCTACATAGATTCAAAAATCAACATGAGTTGGTGAAGGTCCCGAAACATCAAGGACCATCTGGTCAGAAGTCATTTTATCAAAACTACATCCACACAAAGTCAGATAACGGATTTTATGGCCAGTGGGATACCAGCACACACCAAAGTGACAGGTTCTTTCCCCTGCGGCAAATGCAAAGCATGCCCCCATATTTTGAAAACCAACTCAGTGGTGGATAGATATGGTAAGACCATAATGATCAAACAATTCTTTAATTACGACACGCAAGCACTTATTTACTGCATCAAATGCAGTTGTAACGTTAGATACATAGGAATGACAACTCGCAAACTCAAGGAAAGAGTGTTGGAACATCTTGGCACCTGTTGCAATGCCGCCACGGACCTTGCCCGGATGAAGCAGTTAACCACAGTTGCAAGACATTTCTACACCTATCATAAGGATCACCAGAAGGAACTTAAGATCTTTGGTCTGCAGCAAATTCATCTGGGAATCAGGGGTGGTGACATCACCAAAGAACTCTTGAAAAAAGAAAGCGAATGGACGTTTAGGTTGGATGGACTTCGACCTAATGGCCTTAATGAGAATATTAATTTCAGTGTTTTCTTATAAAAATCTTTAACAATTTTTGTATAGATTTGTATATACTTTATATACCTTTCCTTTTACCTTTCCCATATTTCCACATAATCTGTACACTCTCCAAGCACAAAATCACAATCGCCCTATTTTATTTTATTACATTTCACTTTCCTCAATTTTCATTTATACATACATATATATATATATTTTTTTTTTTTATATATTTATTTCTATTTTCATTTTGATTTTATATTTTTATTATGTAAAAAATCCTTTTGAATAATACCTTTTTTTATTATTTTTTACTCGACACACCATCCACCAACGATATTCAGGACACTCCCCACACTGTTTCACAGACGTTTTTTCGTTATTACCTTTGCACCGCTTCCACAGCACACACTTCAATCCCCCCAGTATCTTTACACATGCAACACAGCAGTGTTGCACATATCTTGCACCACCAATCACATTACACTCACTTTAACGGTTCAGCTATATTTATTTATTTTTTGATGCACCCACACTTATTTGCACTGTTCGGCATTATCGAATATTCATTCACCCCCTCTTCTCCTCTAGGTGGTATTCACACCGTCAATATATTTTGATATACTTTTATTAGATATATATACTTTCGATATTCTGTATCCCATTGCAAGTACTTCGTACCACAGCTGCTTTTTGACACACAGCACTGTATGGTGATGACAACCCAGGCTAATATTTTGCCTACTGTTGCTGTGACCCCGGTGGTGCTGTATGGTTACACCATCGATACCTGATATGTTCATCATTTGGTCTGCACCACCCTGGGCAGCACAGAGTGTATACTCCTACACATCATTCATCAGTGGTTTTCTATCCATTCATCCATTCTCTTTCATTGTTAATTATATTTATTTTCAATTCACTTTCACTTATATTTAAAACATCTGCCCATTCGTACATACGATCTAGGATACCTTCCTAGTCATACTCAGCTCATTTTCTCCTTCCCAACATTTGCCCCTCTGTTTCCCTACTTAACTCATGTAGGTGCTAATCCCTAACTGACTATGGCTGCTACTTTTATTTAATTATATAATCCCTCCTCTTTGTAACTATCTCTGTGTATAAACACAGTCTGCAGCCATCATAAGGAACAGGAGATGGGCGGGGTATACTGGTCCCTCTCCTGATGATATTTCTACCTGGATGCAGGGCGACGCGGGTATCCTAGCAACCTGCTAACGTTTAGTTTAGTATGGGCGGAAGTTCAGATGACAGCTTCCGCCCACACAGCCTTACCAGCGTCATGCTGTCTATCGCGGCAGGGAGACGTGGGTATCCTAGCAACCTGCTAATGTTTAGGATGGGCGGAAGTTCAGATGACAGCTTCCGCCCACACAGCCTTACCAGCGTTATGCCGCCTATCGCGGCCTCTTTCATCAGGATAACGTCATCCTGGATGTGAGTAACTCCCGCCCTCTCTAGCCCGTCCTAGCCCGCCCAGCGTGACACTACCGTCATGCCACTCTCCACGGCTATACCACGGCAACACAGCCAGGGCGGAAGTAATATGTATAACTTCCGCCCTTCTCTGTCCATTTCAGTGTCATAATTAAGTCCTCCTATGTGATGCATTCCATGATGGCCCGCGATTGGACCATATGTTTACTATAACCCCGCCCCCAGGATCAGTCATTGGCTGACAGCAATTATAGGGGTCTTTAAATACTCAGGTACTTGACTCTTAGGAGCTGCTCAGAATGGAAGTGAACAAGCCCGTGACCGAGTGAAATGCGGTTTCCTTGTGGGCACCTGCCTGTCTGACATTTGAATGGGTGATATTTAATGCCTTATTGATCCAGATTTTATGCTTTAGCAGAATATTTCTGTGCCTCTGAAAGAATCTTTGTCACCAATATTGCTGGTACAGGTTGAGTATACCTTATCCAAAATGCTTGGGACCAGAGGTATTTTTCTGTATTTTGGAATAATTGCATACCATAATGAGATATCATGGTGATGGGACCTAAATATAAGCACAGGATGCATTTATGTTTCATATACACCTTATACACCCAGCCTGAAGGTAATTTTAGACAATATTTTTATAACTTTGTGCATTAACAAAAGCGTGTGTACATTCACACAATTCATTTGTTTCATATACACCTTATACACACAGCCTAAAGACCATTTAATACAATATTTTTAATAACTTGTGTATCAAACAAAGATTGTGTACATTGAGCCATCAAAAAACAAAGGTTTCACTATCTCACTCTCACTCAAAGTCTGTATTTCGGAATATTCCGTATTTCAGAATATTTGGATATGGGATACTCAACCTGTACTTCCAGCTAGGCTATATTGCATATGTGTACTCTCTCACGTGGGTACATTGTGATACAACCTTGTGATAGGGGCGGGTAATTTGTGGCCCCACATTTCCTGCGGGCACCCCGTCTGCCTACCGATTGAAGGGGTGACACTTAACACATCTGCTTTATTTTATTAAAGCCTTAATGCTCTAGCAAAGTATTGTGTGTTTCAGAAAGTATTCCTGCTATTTATATTGCTGGTATTCCCAGTGAATGAGTATAGCATATCTACTTAATGAATTTTTTGTTTAAGTACATTGTGTAATATTATTTCTAGTGATGAGCACCGGAAATTTTTCGGGTTTTGGGTTCGGTTCCGCGGCCGTGTTTTGGGTTCGAACGCGTTTTGGCAAAACCTCACCGAATTTTTTTTTGTCGGATTAGGGTGTTTTGGATTCGGGTTTTTTTTTTTTTAAAAAAACCCTAAAAAACAGCTTAAATCATAGAATTTGGGGGTCATTTTGATCCCAAAGTATTAACCTCAATAACCATTATTTCCACTCATTTTCAGTCTATTCTGAACACCTCACAATATTATTTTTAGTCCTAAAATTTGCACCGAGGTCGCTGGATGACTAAGCTCAGCGACCCAAGTGGCCGACACAAACACCTGGCCCATCTAGGAGTGGCACTGCAGTGTCACGCAGGATGGCCCTTCCAAAAAACACCCCCCAAACAGCACATGACGCAAAGAAAAATGAAAGAAAAAAGAGGTGCAAGATGGAATTGTCCTTGGGCCCTCCCACCCACCCTTATGTTGTATAAACAGGACATGCACACTTTAACCAACCCATCATTTCAGTGACAGGGTCTGCCACACGACTGTGACTGAAATGATGGGTTGGTTTGGACCCCCACCAAAAAAGAAGCAATTAATCTCTCCTTGCACAAACTGGCTCTACAGAGGCAAGATGTCCACCTCATCATCATCATCCTCCGATATATCACCGTGTACATCCCCCTCCTCACAGATTATCAATTCGTCCCCACTGGAATCCACCATCTCAGCTCCCTGTGTACTTTGTGGAGGCAATTGCTGCTGGTGAATGTCTCCACGGAGGAATTGATTATAATTCATTTTAATGAACATCATCTTCTCCACATTTTCTGGATGTAACCTCGTACGCCGATTGCTGACAAGGTGAGCGGCGGCACTAAACACTCTTTCGGAGTACACACTTGTGGGAGGGCAACTTAGGTAGAATAAAGCCAGTTTGTGCAAGGGCCTCCAAATTGCCTCTTTTTCCTGCCAGTATAAGTACGGACTGTCTGACGTGCCTACTTGGATGCGGTCACTCATATAATCCTCCACCATTCTTTCAATGGGGAGAGAATCATATGCAGTGACAGTAGACGACATGTCCGTAATCGTTGTCAGGTCCTTCAGTCCGGACCAGATGTCAGCATCAGCAGTCGCTCCAGACTGCCCTGCATCACCGCCAGCGTGTGGGCTCGGAATTCTGAGCCTTTTCCTCGCACCCCCAGTTGCGGGAGAATGTGAAGGAGGAGATGTTGACAGGTCGCGTTCCGCTTGACTTGACAATTTTGTCACCAGCAGTTCTTTGAACCCCAGCAGACTTGTGTCTGCCGGAAAGAGATCCAAGGTAGGTTTTAAATCTAGGATCGAGCACGGTGGCCAAAATGTAGTGCTCTGATTTCAACAGATTGACCACCCGTGAATCCTTGTTAAGCGAATTAAGGGCTCCATCCACAAGTCCCACATGCCTAGCGGAATCGCTCTGTGTTAGCTCCTCCTTCAATGTCTCCAGCTTCTTCTGCAAAAGCCTGATGAGGGGAATGACCTGACTCAGGCTGGCAGTGTCTGAACTGACTTCACGTGTGGCAAGTTCAAAAGGTTGCAGAACCTTGCACAACGTTGAAATCATTCTCCACTGCGCTTGAGACAGGTGCATTCCACCTCCTATATCGTGCTCAGTTGTATAGGCTTGAATGGCCTTTTGCTGCTCCTCCAACCTCTGAAGCATATAGAGGGTTGAATTCCACCTCGTTACCACTTCTTGCTTCAGATGATGGCAGGGCAGGTTCAGGCGTTTTTGGTGGTGCTCCAGTCTTCTGTACGTGGTGCCTGTACGCCGAAAGTGTCCCACAATTCTTCTGGCCACCGACAGCATCTCTTGCACGCCCCTCTCGTTTTTTAAATAATTCTGCACCACCAAATTCAAGGTATGTGCAAAACATGGGACGTGCTGGAATTTGCCCAGATTTAATGCACACACAATATTGCTGGCGTTGTCCGATGCCACAAATCCACAGGAGAGTCCAATTGGGGTAAGCCATTCTGCGATGATCTTCCTCAGTTGCCGTAAGAGGTTTTTAGCTGTGTGGAAGCGGTGATACAAAGCGTAGCCTGCCTAGGAAAGAGTTGGTGTTTGCGAGATGCTGCTACTGGTGCCGCCGCTGCTGTTCTTGAGGTCTGTGTACATTTTCGGTATCGCCTGCCTAGAGAAATGGAACCTAGATGGTATTTGGTACCGGGGACACAGTACCTCCAACAAGTCTCTAGTTGGCTCTGCAGTAATGATGGATACCGGAACCACGTTTCTCACCGCCCAGGATGCCAAGGCCTCAGTTATCTGCTTTGCAGCAGGATGACTGCTGTGATATTTCATCTTCCTCGCAAAGGACTGTTGGACAGTCAGTTGCTTGGTGGAAGTAGTAAAAGTGGTCTTACGAGTACAACTTCCCCTCTGGGATGACCATCGACTCCCAGCAGCAACAACAGCAGCGCCAGCAGCAGTAGGCGTTACACGCAAGGATGCATCTGAGGAATCCCAGGCAGGAGAGGACTCGTCAGAATTGCCAGTGACATGGCCTGCAGGACTATTGGCATTCCTGGGGAAGGAGGAAATTGACACTGAGGGAGTTGGTGGGGTGGTTTGCGTGAGCTTGGTTACAAGAGGAAGGGATTTACTGGTCAGTGGACTGCTTCCGCTGTCGCCCAAAGTTTTTGAACTTGTCACTGACTTATGATGAATGCGCTGCAGGTGACGTATAAGGGAGGATGTTCCGAGGTGGTTAACGTCCTTACCCCTACTTATTACAGCTTGACAAAGGCAACACACGGCTTGACAAATGTTGTCCGCATTTCTGTTGAAATACTTCCACACCGAAGAGCTGATTTTTTTTTTGGTATTTTCACCAGGCATGTCAATGGCCCTATTCCTCCCACGGACAACAGGTGTCTCCCCGGGTGCCTGACTTAAACAAACCACCTCACCATCAGAATCCTCCTGGTCAATTTCCGCACCAGCAACAGCAACACCCATATCCTCCTCATCCTGGTGTACTTCAACACTGACATCTTCAATCTGACTATCAGGAACTGGACTGCGGGTGCTCCTTCCAGCACTTGCAGGGGGCGTGCAAATGGTGGAAGGCGCATGCTCTTCACGTCCAGTGTTGGGAAGGCCAGGCATCGCAAACGACACAATTGGACTCTCCTTGTGGATTTGTGATTTCGAAGAACGCACAGTTCTTTGCGGTGCTTTTGCCAGCTTGAGTCTTTTCATTTTTCTAGCGAGAGGCTGAATGCTTCCATCCTCATGTGAAGCTGAACCACTAGCCATGAACATAGGCCAGGGCCTCAGCCGTTCCTTGCCACTCCGTGTGGTAAATGGCATATTGGCAAGTTTACGCTTCTCCTCCGACAATTTTATTTTAGATTTTTGAGTCCTTTTTTTACTGATATTTGGTGTTTTGGATTTTACATGCTCTGTACTATGACATTGGGCATCGGCCTTGGCAGACGACGTTGCTGGCATTTCATAGTCTCGGCCATGACTAGTGGCAGCAGCTTCAGCACGAGGTGGAAGTCGATCTTGATCTTTCCCTATTTTTGGAACCTCAACATTTTTGTTCTCCATATTTTAATAGGCACAACTAAAAGGCACCTAAGGTAAACAATGGAGATGGATGGATACTAGTATACTTATGGATGGACGAGCGACTGCCGACACAGAGGTAGCTACAGCCGTGGACTACCGTACTGCGTCTGCTGCTAATATAGACTGGATGATAATGATATAAAAAATATATATATATATATCACTACTGCAGCCGGACAGGTATATATTATATAATTAATGACGGACCTGCTGGACACTGTCAGCAAAATGCGTTTATAGAATAAAATCACCACACGACGAGTGTTTAACTTTTTCAGGCAGACAATCACAATATACTGGTGGTCAGACAGTGGTCACTGGTCAGTCACACTGGCAGTGGCACTCTGGCAGCAAAAGTGTGCACTGTTAAATAATATGTACTCCTGCTACTGCTCCCCAGTCTCCCCCACAATTAAGCTGTGAGCACTCAGCACAGTCAGATATACATAGATGATGCAGCACACTGAGGCTGAGCACAGATATGGTATACTGTTACTGTGTCACTGTGTATCGTTTTTTTTCAGGCAGAGAACGGATTATATTAAATAATATAATAAAACTGCACTGGTGGTCACTGGTCAGTCACTAGTAAACTCTGCACTCTCTGAGTACTCCTAAGCTCCAGTAAATCAAGTGTCTCACTCTCACTCTCTCTCTTCTAATCTAAATGGAGAGGACGCCAGCCACGTCCTCTCCCTTTGAATCTCAATGCACGTGTGAAAATGGCGGCGACGCGCGGCTCCTTATATAGAATCCGAGTTTCGCGATAGAATCCGAGTTTCGCGAGAATCCGACAGCGGGATGATGACGTTCGGGCGCGCTCGGGTTAGCCGAGCAAGGCGGGAAGATCCGAGTCTGCCTCGGATCCGTGTAAAAAGGCTGAAGTTCGAGGGGGTTCGGATTCCGAGGAACCGAACCCGCTCATCACTAATTATTTCCTCACATTTAATGTAACAGGGACAGGTGTTGTGCGATCCCGCATTTAGCCTACCCCAGGCATTTTCAAACTGTGTGTATTGTGTTTCTGTTTCTCTGAGGGCATGTCACCTAAGTGATTATTACATAGGGGATAATCCATTTGCCTCACACATTGGTTCATGTTAAAAAGCAATAACTGTTTTGACAGAAAAATCTCTGCCACTATCACAAGTGACATTTAAGGTTTTGGTGTACCATAATAAGTTCATCAGTTACGAAATACTATTAGGGTCTGCTATGTACAAGTAACGCTATACCATACTCAGAGAATCGGCACCAATTACTAGAATTTATTATTACTTTTTCCATTCTCTATCTTTATTCTTTGTATTTGCCTTGACATCTGTCACAGTGACTTATTTGGACCAGGAGCCATCAATATTTAAACAATTGAGGTGTCCGAAAGGGAACCACTGTAATATAATCTAATTGTCTATTTCAACATCCTCTCCACCTTGCAATTATCTTCCTGCTTTTCTTCTTTCTGTGAACTTTCATCCACGATTCTGGGGAGCGTGTCCCCTCAGGAGACACGTCTCTTCAGTCTAACATGGACAGCAGATTCACACCTACCTAACTGCTGCTATTCCCCTTCCCCACGCAGTCCTATCACTCTTTTCCTGAGGAGGAATCAATCCTTCCGTTTCGGTGCACTCATTGGTGGTATAGGGTTAAACCTTCCTACGACCATACTCCTACATTCACGCCCAATCTCTTCCAATCTTGGGAGCTAAACGGAGGTGGGCTGGGTCAGTACCTAGACGGGCGACTGCTAGAGAATACCCAGTGAAGTAGGAAGACTCCCTTCCCTATAGAAACAACACCCACAGCAGTATCACCACTTATACTTAATCCTACTATTTCTTGAACCTTTAGTCGTCACAATTTATCTATGATAGTGGTTGATTATCAGAATTGCTAATTGGTCTGTGGGCTCTCCCACTCACTAATTTAACCCAATTCAGGGCTGCATTAATACAAACACAGTTTGTACAGATCTTTGGCAGACGGAAGCAGCATAGTATGTAGCTATCTTCCGATATGCATTTATCCAGGCATAATTAAGATCTGAACATTTCACAATTTTGGGAGACCTATCTCCCATCTGGCATATCAATGGCTATTTATGTTTAATGTATTCTGTTGAGTTCCCATGTATTTTAAAGAGCAGAAATAAAGGCTACATTATTAACTGTTAGGCATATCACTTATCAATTAACACTTAGATAATAAAATAAGAGTGCGCCCAAACAAGAGTCATACTTTTCTCCTTGTGCATATAAGGTTGGGATGAGCACAGGAGACAGCTTTATTTATTTGTGGCAGTATAGGGTCAAGAGGAAAGGAAGTAGAGTGGCAGGATGAGAAGAGTGTTGATACTTCATCTTCATTTGTGGGATAAAATGAATAGAAAGTGCCAGAGGTTTCGTATAGGGAATTGAATAGGTCACTGGTTGAGGAAGGGCATACCATTTCATTTTGGATCTTATCAATCTTGTCCTTGAAGTAGGAAGCAAGATCTTGCGCCTTGATAGTGGTTGGCGGGTTGGGTGAAGGAGGGTTGAGAAGTGATTTAAATGTATTGAAAAGTCATTTGGGGTTAGAGGCTTGAGCAGAGATGAGAGATTGGAAATATGTTTTGTTTGTTTGTTTGTTTGTTTGTTTGACAGTATCCAGAGCATTACAATAAGAGTGGTAGACAGTCTTGTATGTAAGGAATTCACTGGAAATACGAGATTTATGCCACTGGCGTTCAACTTTACATGACCGTTTTTGTAGGTGTCTTGTGAATTTAGAGTGCCACGGTTGACATCTAGGCCTACGTGGAGTGTGATGGGTAGCTGTAGCCACTTCGTCAAGGGCTATCTCTAGAGTCTGGTTCAGCTGTGATACAGCCTTCTTATGCAGTGTAATATTTGTAATGTTGCTTGCTGCATCAATTTTCACTCCAGTAAGACATGGTCCTTTTGCATCTCACAAATATTCTGCTAAATGATGCATTATGTTTAAACCTACATCATTTTGAGACAGTGCCAGCATGCTTTCAACCTGCCAATAGCATTTACATCAGCCATCCAGGCAGAATTTAGGTTGTGGATGTAGGTGACTTTTTCTGGTGACAACTGAAGATGTTAGCCAGTGCTGTAAAGGATATGCGCATCCCCGATGATGTGGACCAGTATCTCCACCCCATCTACAGTCACCAACTTCTGTTAAAAAAATATAATATTGTCACTATAATGAGAAAGTGGCATAAGTGTATTTACTTGGGGGTCATGTAGGTGAGCAAAATGGCATGTGTAAATCGGGTTGGGGCTGTATGACCAGCATTGGGGTTCCTGATAGCATACAGCATACCGACCCTGGCATCCTGGCTGCAGAATGCTGTGGGGGGTGAGGGGGAGTCAAACACAACTAAGTCTCTTGTGGGCTCGGTAGCTCGCTGCACTCACCACAGGTTCTATTCACACTCTGTGGATACCCCCAAGTAGGAATAGTCCCTTTAGTCAGCATGACGACTGTCAGGCATTTACTCGTTCAGGACCCCAGCATTGGCATGGTGACCACCGGGATCCCGAGCGGCGGTCACACCAGATCCTGTGCAAATCACTGCAGAATATGTTTGCAAATAATACTTGGGTCTGTCATGCACAAATATTTTATAGTGATTCACACTAATATTTAGCAAATTTACAAAAGTTGCTACATCAGTTGAGCTAACAATCTATTACCTATTACATGGACACACACAATATAACTATGGCTATTTGGGGTACAGATACCAAATCCCCCAAGGCTGTGTTATGCTGACACAAAGGTCATGTTTCAACAGGTAAGTGGAAGTAATACTAACCATCACACTTCTGCTCTGTCACATTTGTCAACTAGAGGGTGGGGGATATTACAAGTCCTGTAAAAATAAAAGTTTAATAGATTTTATATCTCAGAAAGAAAAAAAAGAAAAAAGAATAAACCATTCATTAGTACAAAAGTAGTTACCAGTATCCATGGTCCACTATGGCTGTAGGATGATAGTCATAGTATCCCGCAGGGTTGTCAAGGGTGGACGATGATGGTGATATGGGTCCCATCTATGGTACCAACACATTGTGGATATCCACGCCTCAGGAAGCCTTTGATGGTGTCATCTAGGTGCTGTCCTTGAAGCATTGATACAAGGTATCCACAATTGCCGACATCCGCTGTTAGATGATCTTGCAGACTGTTCCAAATGACAACACTAAACAGGAGAGTGTGGTACTCTCTGGGGGTAGCATACCACCAGAGGCAATGGCTAATTAATTACTTGTTTGGGGCAATGGGCTGACCCAATTTCAGTGTAAACAGGGCTGAACCGGGAATAACAAGGGTCAAAGTGCAGTATAAATGGGGTCTGAAGCCGCGTTCAACCCGGGATTGATCCATGTTCCAATTACTGTGTTGGGCCCACAATTTTGTGTAAAAGCTGTATTAGTGATTCAGCTGAAGGTAGGCAGTGCACTAAAGAGGTGCTTGAAAAATTTCTTTTAATCTTGGTTAAGCCACTTTGAATCAGATTGTGTCATGCTAAACGGGTGTTGGGAATCCGGCAACTGAGGTTGGGCTTGGGTGACGGGTACCTGAGGGGGAAAGCGAGGAGGCTGAATGTAGTTCCTTCTCATGAGATGAGGAGCCCAAGGAAATACTAAAGACCATAAAGAAGTTATGATTTAATAGAATAGCAATGATTCACAAAGACTGAGGTTTTCCAAATGACTGAGCTGGAGAATGGAGTTAATGATTGAAAGTCTAGGCTGAAGAACTCTGAATTAAAAACTGATGACTGTGGCTTTCAGATGAGGCTGAAGAATACTGAATGAAGACCTGAAGGCTGTGGCTTTAAGATGAGGCTGAAGAATATTGAATGAAGAACTGAAGACTGTCGCTTTAAGACAAGGCTGAAGAATACTGAACACTTTCCGGTACCCCTCTACGGTCAGGGACCCCGAGTTTGCACCATGAGCAGAGACAGGCTGTTGGTAATGGGCTGCTGCAGCAAAAAGGTAACCACCGTATGGTAGAAGACGAGAACAGGATACCTGGAGTAACCTGGGACCTCAGAGCTAAGCACTTTTACCTGTGAATGTAAATAGAAGCACTTGTACCATCACTCTAAACCAACCCCCTTTTGTAAGGGAAGGCTGCCACGGATTGGCTGAACACAATTGGCCTGGCCTTTGGTCTCCAACATGGCAGCCCCCAGCACTGAGAACACACCTGCATTAAACAGTCATCACACTGGGCACCAGATAGTGAGCTCTGGCAACCGAGTTCTACACCAAGGACTGATGGCCTGGACCCTGCGCTGCTGGACGCCAAATCCTCTGCCCAGCAGCCCCTGCTGCAATTCCCCGTCGCCGCGGACCCACCAGCAGCCGGGATGGCGAACCCCAGGGCCAACCTCCAGAGGTAAGAATCCAGAGTGTGACAGATTGTGGTTAGTGTTTGGATCTTTATATTAGTGGTATAAATTGGTCTAGTATGATAATTATAGTTACTGAAAGTTTCTTTTGCTCTGTACCTGTATTTGTGTGTATATAAATACATCATGTATTTATATGCACACAAACACAGATACAGAGCAAATCAAACATAAAAATCTGCAAAATATAAACTATTATGCAGATATAGATGCCATGGGGTAGTGGTCAGGATCCTGGAAGTGAGAATTCCATTGGATCCTGGAGGTGAGTACAGGGATTGGTGTTAGGCTTAGGCACTAGGGGAAGGGTTAGAGCAAGGTTGCATTTCTTGTCAGTGGGCAGCCGAAGCCCTGCCCATACTCACTTCCTCATACCCCGCATCCATGCCCTGCAGAACGGAGTGTCTGCAGGCTCTGCCCTTTCCCTGGTCCTCTCCAGCTGATGCTCTTCTTGTCAGTGCGAATAGCCAGCCGAAGCCAGGCTCACTCACTCAGCTCCGCATCTGTGTCCTGCAGCACGGATAGAGTGTTGCAGGCTTTGCCCTCTCCCTGGTCCCCCTTATCCAGGTCCAGCACTTGTCAGTGTGAGTAGGCAGCCAAAGCCCCGCCCACTCCCTCCCTTATGCCCCGCATCCATGTCCTGCAGAAGGGAGAGTGCTCTCCCCACCGGAGCCTCCAGCAGTGCATGGACAGGGACACTTCCAAGGGAACAGAAGGCGGCAGCTGAGTGTCAGTGTAGAGTGGATGTAAGTATGTAAATAGTGCAATAGTTGCTGCATTTCTGAGTAGGGGAAGGGGGGTGCAACACACTCTCTCACTCTCTCACTCTCTCACTCTCTCACTCTCTCACTCTCTCACTCTCTCACTCTCTCACTCTCTCACTCTCTCACTCTCTCACTCTCTCTCTCTCTCTCTCTCTCTCACTCTCTCACTCTCTCACTCTCTCTCTCTCGTGTAATGGGTAATACACAGCATTGTAACGTGACTAACGGACATTGGGGGTAACAGAGTTGATCGCTGCAGCAAATTTGTTAGCAGTTGGGCAAAACCATGTGCACTGCAGGGGGTTGGGGGCAGATATAACATGTGTAGAGAGAGTTAGATTTGGGTGGGTTATATTGTTTCTGTGCAGAGTAAATACTGGCTGCTTTATTTTTACACTGCAATTTAGATTTCAGTTTGAACACACCACACCCAAATCTAACTCTGCACATGTTATATCTGCCACACCTGTAGTGCACATGGGCCCTCATTCCAAGTTGATCGCTCGCTAGCTACTTTTAGCAGCCGTGCAAATGCATAGTCGCCACCCACAGGGGAGTGTATTTTCGCTTTGCATTAGTGCGAACACCTGTGCAGCAGAGCGGCTGCAAACACATTTTGTGCAGAACAAGACCAGCCCTGTAGTTACTTATTCTGTGCAATGATTGCTGCGATGAATGACACGGTAATGTCGGATACCCGGCCACGCCTGCGTTTTTCCAAACACTCCCAGAAAACGGTCAGTTGACACCCAGAAACTCCCACTTCCTTTCAATCTCCTTGCGATCGGCTGTGCGTCTAAATGCGTCACTAGAACCTGTGCAAAACCACAATGCTCTTTGTACCCATACGCCGCGCGTACGCATTGCAGTGAATATGCATGCGCAGTTATCAGTTTTTTTTTTTAAACTGATCGCTACGCAGCGACCAATGGCAGATATTGATCAACTCAGAATTAGGGCCATGGTTTTGCCCAACTGCTAGCAAATTTGCTGCTGCGATCAACTCTGAATTAGGCCCATTATTGTGTGGTGTAACGTGACTAAGGTGCACTACTGTGCGGTGTAATGTGACTAGCGTGTGCTACTGATGGGAGTGCCCGAGCCCTGGCTCCTTTCCTCTCACACTGATAACACTAACTTGTATCTGGGCAGCAATGCATGCCTGCAAGCTCAGCCCCCTCTCTCTGTCCGGACTCCTGAGACCCACAGTGACTTGCGAAAAGCCTCAACTATTGCATTCTGGTGGGAAGGAGATCCCGAAAAGCAGGTGCCATGCTCCCTCAATAGGTGTAGCCAACTGGTGGGGCATTCGGGTGGGCAGATGGTTATCCTGCTCATTCAGTACTTTGTGCACATTATGAGGTATGTCCCACTTCACATTGCTGTTTTAAAGGACTCTGTGTACCTAATGTGTAAAAAGGGGACTCTGCTGATGTAATGTGTAAAAAGCAGGACTCTGCTGCCATTATGTGTAAGAGGGGGACTCTGCCTGCCATAATGTGCAAAAATGGGGCTCTACCTGCCGTACTGTGTAAAAGGGTACTCTACCTGCCGTAATGTGTAAAAGGGGACTCTGCCTGTCTTAATGTGAAAAGGGAGCTGTGTGGCCATGCCCCTTCCCCATAAAGCCACGCCCCTAAGGTTTTTCCATGTGCCAGCGGCACGCGCTGGATCCTTTTAGTTTATGGGAGGTGGGGCGCCGATGCTGTTTCTTGCACACAGTGCTAAAATATCTAGTTACGGCACTGGGTTAATAACTTACACAGACCTGTTGACATCTTGACTATTGGGATTTTGACTGCTTGGATTTTATACCCAACCCATGCCCAGATAGATTTACCAAATTATTGACAAGTGAGCCCAAAAAATAAGACTTATGGTAAAACTCTTTCTTCAAGGTCCATGGGAACCACAGAGTTAACACTGGGGTATGCTTGGTGGAGACCAGGATCAGGCACTGAACAGCAAAAGCTTTGTGCCTCCCAGAATGCACTGGATCCCTCTCCCCTCATACCCCACTTAAGCTCATGCTCTTCAGTTTTAGTTAGCAAGCCCAAATCAGGAGCTGGATAGGAGAGAAGGATGAATGGTACACACAGGAAACACACTCTCATGTATAGTAGAAGGGAACTGGTGACCGGGAAAGTAACCCATTGAAGCTAGGTACATCAGGGTGGGTGCCCTGTGGATCCCATGGACCTTGAAGAAAAAGTTAAAAAGGGTATGTTTTACCATAACTCTTGTTTGCTTCTTCAGGGTATGAACCATGGGGTCTCTACAGGTTTAACACTGGGGATGTTCCAAAGCAGTTGTAATAGTGAGGGAACGCTCTCAATTTAAAAACACAACCCCCAGAGTGTGTTTTTAAATTGAAAAACTTGCCACTGAAGGGGTTAAAAGATAAAAATAGATATTGTTAAGTTCAAAAATATTAATAACAAAGCAAAGTATATTGTTGCGGATGCGGTTAGCGTAGAAATACAAAGCGTACCTTAAGTGCGGTTATGTGCACACAAATACCTTAAAAAATCCCAATATGAAACCATATAAGTTTGTAATGTGGTCCAACACACATACAGATTTAATACTAACAGAAAAAAAGGTAAAATAACACAAGTACAGAAATACAGGTAAACAACAAGTATTATACACACCGTCAGAGTATGTTACAGCCGATATACATATGCAAGCGCCAACCTGGATCCAGGCAACAGTCGTCAGCAGATAACCGTGATAGTTCTGAGATAGGAGATCTCTGGAATGGATCCAAGCAACTGTATTTATGGTCCATTCAAAGGTATTGTTCTCAGGAATGTGACTGTTGATGCCCTCTGGCTCCCACCATGCAGCTAATTCAAACAGGCTAGTTACACACCCCTCACGAAGCTCAATATTTAACCTATAATACATTTCTCCCAATAGCGTGCGCCCACTATATGCGATATTCTGTCCGCACATACCGGGGTGCAGCAAATGGAGAGCTGAACATGATGATATAAAATAAGATGTGATATTATGCTTCTAAACCTGTGCTATGTGAAATGCTGTCTCCTGATCTACTTTAATGTTGCTAGATACTAAAGTCTGTTAAATAATTTTATGACTGTGTAATTTATGTGTAAGTTTGGAGTATGAATGTTATGTAACAATATGGCTTTTAATAGCAACTTCATGTTCTACTGTAATAAGGGTAAGATGCAGTAATGCAAAGTACCGTAGTACGCAAAAATGCATACGTACACATGCTAATAAATGCAATATTGCATTCTGAGAGTAAAATGCAATTTCACCTTTCAGTCCACCCTCTGATAGTAATCAAAACTATCACAATTTTATAAAATTAATACATACAAATATAATGTAGATAATTCATTCAAAATACAGTATTTCCCAGACAATAGCCTATCACATTACCTCTGAACTCTGTAACTACCAGTCCTTTTATTTACTCTGGCTTTGACCAAAGTGATAGGCTGATCCAGGGATCCTATGAAGTAATCACTCTTTTCTCCAGAACCAGTTCCAGTCCAATGCTCGACTCCTTGGGAACCCTCACAAAAATGTGAAGTCCTGAAAAAAAAAATTATTGTGCAGAGAAAAATAGAATAAAACAAGTCTTGATAGTAGTAAATCCATCTTAGTGCAAAAGGCCTTTTAGTGTTTCTTTGATATGCTCAGGTAGTGTCCAACAGTGCTGCCTTCACGGAACAGATTCTCGAGTGATATTTCTGCAGTCTCACCCTCTTTACGAGTTTCTTCCGGATTAGTGACTTTCTTGCAATGGGAAGAGTTGACCCAAGTCTCTCTCTCAGCTACCTTCAATGAAGTCGTGCTTGTCGACAACTTGGTACGGTCCTTCCCACCTGTCTGTTAGGCAACCTGAGCGTAAGAATCATCATAGTCTCCTGGTTCAAGATCATGACAGTTAGTAATTGGCACATCAGGAATCAACAGTTTCAAGTTCTTTTGCTGATTTCTCAAATGCTGGTTTATTCTGATAAGGTATTGTACCGTCATTTCGTTGTTGCATTTCAAATCATCCTGCGGATCTATCATGACATGCGGTTGTTTTCCAAAAAGGATTTCAACGGGTGATAAGTTAAGAGGGGATCTGGGAGTGGTTCTGATGCTATATAACGCTAGTGGCAGTGTCTATGGCCACAATAGTCCAGTTTCAGCCATCACTTTGCTCCTAATCTTAGGGATAACGTATCTACAAACAAATTCCTGCATGATATTCTTTGCAGTGTTAGTGGCAGCTGGAAATGTCTCTACCAAATTTAAAAATACATCAGTGCATACCAATACATATTTTAAATTCCTACAGGGTGGTAACTGTATAAAGTCAATTTGTATTACCTGGAAAGGTTGGTCTGCAGGAGAAATATGGGATGGCTCTGTTGGTATTGTCTTACCAATGTTCTTCCTCAAGAAAGTAAAACAGGACATTGCTTTCTTGCTCACCCAAGAAGAGAGCCCTGGCACACTCCAGTAAGCTTTAACCAATTTGCACATACCTTCTTTACTCAGGTGAGTCAGACCATGTGCCGCCTCAGCTAAGCTTGGGAGGTATGCCCTGGGGGCTACTGGTTTACCTTGTCCATCTCTCCAGACTCTAGAGGACTCTTGGCCATATCCCTTCATCTTTCAGACCGCCTTTTCCTGTGGGGAACACAAATTTTGCATTTTGATATGTTCAATGTTTGAAATGTCATGAGTGTCTCAGTATTGTTAGGCCCTTGTGTGGAGCTTGCTGCCCATTTGGCAGCCTTCTCTGCTTGGCTGTTACCAAGTGACACTGGGTCTTTTTCGTAGGTGTGGTCCTTGCACTTGACAACAGCCACTTTGTCAGGTCATTGTATTGCGGTCAAGATGTTCTTGATCTGTGTCGCATGAGCTACTGGTGTGCCTGCCGCTGTCATGAAATTTCTGAGGCACCATAGGGCCCCAAAATCATGAGCATACCTAGAATCCGTGTATATATTGGCTGACTTGCCCTCGGCCAACTCACATGCCCTCATCAGTGCTACCAATTCAGCCACTTGTGTTGAGTGAGCGTTAGGCTGTTTTTAAAATGTTATTTCTTGTTTGGGGTATTGCATCATGTAATGTTGGGGTGTAGGGATGACTTTGGGGTACTGTGATGCTGTTTGGGCAGGTTTTTTTTTACAAAATGGATGCTGATGTTTTTTTTTAAAATGGTTTTTAGTTGGACTTGGTGCATCATGCAATGGTGGGATGACTTTGGGGTACTTTGATGCAGATTGGGTGGGGTTGTAGTTTAAATTGTGTGCTTGATTTTTGTTTGATTGTCTAATGTGATGGGGTGTGTGTGGTGTAATTGTTGCTGCTTGTGTGTTAATTTTTTATTTTTAAAATTATAACAGAAATGTCCAGAGACAAACAACCTTCCGCCCATGCTTCAAAAGAATCCTTGGGCAGTGGAGAGGAGTGGGACCCAACCCAGGAGGAAGATATGGATAGTCAACAGAGACCATCCAAACAACGTGGACACAGGTCATCCAAGAAGAGGCCAAGCCAGGTAATTATAAAGGCATTTTCTCTAGCATCCATAAGGGATATTGGGGGAATCTAGTACGATTGGGGTATAGATGTCGTCCAAAGGAGCCAGTGCACTTTAAATTTCTTCAACTGGGTGTGCTGGCTCCTACCCTCTATGCCCCGTCACACAGGCAGTTTAAAAAAAAAGTGCCCTCAGAAGAGGATGCACATCTCTGCAGCTCCAGAGTTTTATTCAATTTCTTTTAATCTTTTATCATTTTCGGTATTCTGTCTGGGCAACAGCATACCTGCACCATGGGAGTTAGGGGGGATGGTCAGCGGCCTTACGAGGTGCAGAGTCGCTTCCCCGCTGCAGGACCGCCGTCCTGAGGGGTTGTTGCTCAGCGGGGCACTGCGCCTTGGCTATCACAGCCGCAGCACACCCCTAACACTGCCCGAAGGTGACAAACTGGGGGCCCTGCTAGGGGAATCCCCTGGTTTAAAGTGCGGCTGACCATGGGAGTGGCTTATGGGACCCTCCCGGGGTGATCCCGCTAAGATCCCCGATGTAGAACTGGCACAAAAGGGCTTGTCTAGCACTTGTGTGATGTTTTAAGCTTAAAGGAGACTGTTGCCAGTATAATATATGTATGTAACTCTGTCACGATAGGAGGGGGTGGAGCTACCTCAGAACGGTACCTGAGGCATTTTGGCACCTACCTCTGCTTACTGCAGCCATTTACAGCACACAGCGCTTCCTGATCCTCAGACATGCTGGATATCTGGTACATGGTGTAGCATAGGGGAAAAGCCGCTTGTGTACACTATCCTGATCCTATCTAGGACAATAATTGTTAGTGTTTACTGTATTATAGGGAGCTGACGGCCTCACTGGGGCTGTGCAGCTAGGGGTGTGCTGGTGTCCTCTTTCTCTCTGTCTCCTCTCACATACAGTAGGGTAGGCTTGCATTATAACTGTCTGGGTATATGTGTATGTTATTGTGCTTACTGTGAATATAGGTAACAGACAAGCTGTGCAGTATATGTCACTGTTAGGATTACTAGGTTTCTCGGTGTGTGCATACCTGAAATGAGGTCAGCTGAAGCCAGGTGAAAATTAAACAATTTTTATTGTGAAAAAGAACCAGCAAAATATCAGCATACAGAAACTGGATCTTTGATTAACATGGAACAGAACACAATATTCCCAGATAATTGTAATGGCTTGTTATAGAAACAGGGAGGAAGGTTATGCTCGAGTATTGGTATAGTCCAGGTTAATTACAGAGGTGAAATGAACATGAAGAAAATCCGGGTTTAAACCAAGCAGGGGGAAAATAACATACCAAAACGTAGTAATCAGGCAGGGGTGGAAACAGACTGCAAATAATAATTCAGGAACGCAGATGTTGATCCAGCAGGGTTAGAAGTCTTGTAGCAAGGCATATGTAACAGCAAACTGCAGGAAATGTCTCCAAGATGTAGGTATGGCAGAAGCAGGACAGGATAACTGGAGAGAGCCTAGTCACACTCCAGACGGAACCACAATGATCTGCACATGAATGCTGGTGAGCTGGAGCTAAATAGCAGCACAAGGTGTTGGCCACAGCTGCTCACAATCAGGTAATCAACCTGCAGGGACAGAGTGTGCAACTGCTATTCAAACCTAAGGCAGCAAGTGAGACCCCTATAGGCAGGAATGAGACCATGCAGGGCAACACAAACACAGACATTCCTAACATTATCCCCCCATTAAACAGGCGGATTTCAGACGCCTAAAAGTTCACCTTCTCCTTTTTTCCTCTCCTCCTTTTGGGTTGCCTAGACCTATTTGAAGATGTCACAAAGACACTACTCGGCAGTACAGGTCCATCAATAATAAGTCTAGGATCCTCCAGAAGCTCGCTCTCAGAATCAGTCACAACCCAATGGCAGTAGTGACCCCTTATTTTCTTGGATCGTATCAAGAGCGGATGGTAAATTTGTAGAAGCCAAACTTGCCGAGAAATCTGCGTGAATACCTAAAGATATGTGCCCACAGTGCAAAGGCAGGTTCTCAGACGGGCACACTTTAACAGATTCATCCAGGAGAGCGAGGACAGTTGGTGAACTGAATCTTTCGGACACTGCCTTGAGGAAAGCAGGCAAAACTTGTAAAACTGTATCTTCCGCATCTATAAGACCATTTACCCACTTCAAGGCCCTCCCTCTGAACCTCATACATATGTTAGCAATGATATCAATAGGGGAAAAGTCATCAAAACTCAGATAGTACTTGAAGAGAGCTATACACTGAGAGATATCTCCATCAAAGTAAGGCAGTTCCTCAACGACTTGGCTTTCCGAATTAGGTGTTACATCAGAGAGGAAAGATAACCGTGGCCTCTCAGACAAGATGGACTCTTCTTGGACCTTAGACAGGGAAGTCTCAGATGGCCCCAGCTGGGCAGACACCTCGGGCAAATCTTGGATCTCGGGCACTGGGGCAGTGGCCTTATTCTCAGGATCGGCAAGACATAAAGACTTATTAACAGAAACCGTTAGTTTAACTTTATGGACTGGAACGACAGACTTTGACTGGACATAGATATGATAATGTTTGAATCTTTTGATGACTTTGGACAGTCTGATTTTGGGGTGAATCTTTGTCGTACTGCTTTTATGAAGGCTGGAAGATCAGTGAGCAATGGATCTTTGGACTTGATGAAGGGCTCAACCCAGTCCAAAGCTTCCCCTCTGAAGGATCTGATGAAAAACTTAACTGCATTGACTGGAGTGATGTTGATTGATGGATCCGATTCGACGTATATGAGGTACTGACGAGCCAGGGCACGGAATTGAGCAAGATCTCCTTCAAAGACAATACTGCATGGAGTTTATAATTGGAGATCTTTCTTGGTACTGGTACTTGCACCAGACGCCCTTTCTAGGGTTGCAAGATCAGATGCCCCACCAGGGAATTCAGAATTGGGCATGAAAGGTGGAACCCCGCTTGGAGCTTCAGAGTTTGATGACCCTTTTGGTGCCAGGCCATCAACTATCCTTTCTGTAATCTGGACAGGCAGAGCCCCCTCCTGGGGCAGGACAGGCAGAGCCCCCTCCTGGGGCAGGACAGGCAGAGCCCCCTCCTGGGGCAGGACAGGCAGAGCCCCCTCCTGGGGCAGGACAGGCAGAGCCCCCTCCTGGGGCAGGACAGGCAGAGCCCCCTCCTGGGGCAGGACAGGCAGAGCCCCCTCCTGGGGCAGGACAGGCAGAGCCCCCTCCTGGGGCAGGACACCTCTCGGACCTCTGGCAAGGCGGACACCTCTCGGACCTCTGGCAAGGCGGACACCTCTCGGACCTCTGGCAAGGCGGACACCTCTCGGACCTCTGGCAAGGCGGACACCTCTCGGATTTCTGGCAAGGCAGACTTGGATGACTGAGTGACCCTGAAAGACAAAATAACATTTGGACTGACCATTGACATGGCAGTCCTAATTTGCCCAATAGACGGAAAAACAGCGTCCTCATGCCGTGAGGCAAGGGCAGCAGGGACCTCATGCCGTGAGGCAAGGGCAGCAGGGACCTCATGCCGTGAGGCAAGGGCAGCAGGGACCTCATGCCGTGAGGCAAGGGCAGCAGGGACCTCATGCCGTGAGGCAAGGGCAGCAGGGCCCGACACCCCTCCTGGGGTCGCTGGGCCCGACACCCCTCCTGGGGTCGCTGGGCCCGACACCCCTCCTGGGGTCGCTGGGCCCGACACCCCTCCTGGGGTCGCTGGGCCCGACACCCCTCCTGGGGTCGCTGGGCCCGACACCCCTCCTGGGGTCGCTGGGCCCGACACCCCTCCTGGGGTCGCTGGGCCCGACACCCCTCCTGGGGTCGCTGGGCCCGACACCCCTCCTGGGGTCGCTGGGCCCGACACCCCTCCTTTTGAAATTTGAGCACCACAGTGGCAAAACTGAGCAGAATTAGGCACTATGGCAGAATGAGGAAAGCTCATTTTAGGTTTGCGGGCAGGACATAATAGAATAAAATGTCCAGACCTGCCGCAATAAAAACAGTCTTTTATCCCTTCTGTGTCTTCTTTCTTCCTCAGAGAGGCTGGGTCGTGGAAAGCTCCAGAACTTGCCTTTGCTTGGGATTGGAGAACAGCGGCCAGAATTGAGAGCACCAGACTCATCTTTTCCCCTTTTTCCCCTGCGTCTCCTTAAAGGGATCTGGTAATCTTATTGAATATTCAGGCAGAGCAGACAGTATCTCTGAAGTCAGGGTTTGAATATTCTCCAGTTTCTCTCTAAAATCCACTAGCAATGTAGAACCCATGAACGGCATAAACTCGAGAGGCAGGGAATTTATTTTTTGAAATGAAGCCATTTTATGAAATTCAGCTATACCTCAAACTCCTGCACACGTTTATTTGGGCAGATCATTCTGTTAGGATTACTAGGTTTCTCTGTGTGTGCATACCTGAAATGAGGTCAGCTGAAGCCAGGTGAAAATTAAACAAGTTTTATTGTGAAAAAGAACCAGCAAAATATCAGCATACAGAAACTGGATCTTTGATTAACATGGAACAGAACACAATATTCCCAGATAATTGTAATGGCTTGTTATAGAAACAGGGAGGAAGGTTATGCTCGAGTATTGGTATAGTCCAGGTTAATTACAGAGGTGAAATGAACATGAAGAAAATCCGGGTTTAAACCAAGCAGGGGGAAAATAACATACCAAAACGTAGTAATCAGGCAGGGGTGGAAACAGACTGCAAATAATAATTCAGGAACGCATATGTTGATCCAGCAGGGTTAGAAGTCTTGTAGCAAGGCATATGTAACAGCAAACTGCAGGAAATGTCTCCAAGATGTAGGTATGGCAGAAGCAGGACAGGATAACTGGAGAGAGCCTAGTCACACTCCAGACGGAACCACAATGATCTGCACATGAATGCTGGTGAGCTGGAGCTAAATAGCAGCACAAGGTGTTGGCCACAGCTGCTCACAATCAGGTAATCAACCTGCAGGGACAGAGTGTGCAACTGCTATTCAAACCTAAGGCAGCAAGTGAGACCCCTATAGGCAGGAATGAGACAATGCAGGGCAACACAAACACAGACATTCCTAACAGTCACACTAGATTCTGTCCCTTATCTAATGACTGTTTCCTGTGAACAATGCAGTCAATCGTCACAAATCAGTGAAGGGGCTGGGGGAGAGGGTCCAGAGTCCCACTGGTTAGTGTCTCAAGACTATGATGTCTGAAATGTCATCCCAGCTCACTGCTAATGTGCAGAAAACTCAGCTACTACAACAAACTGTTGCAGGTTTAGCTGCTAGGGCAGTTGCACAGCCCCCTCTCTCTCATGCAGGTCCTCAGAAGCATGGTTTACCTGCTATTCTCTCTGATTAAGATGATGATATACAGGATGATGGGGAGACCTGGACCCCATAAGTGGGGATCCGGACGCTGTTCAGGGTATTGAAACCCTTATTTTGGCTATAAGGGATGTGTTAAAGCTCCCTCTAGAGGGATGCTACATCACAGCAGTCATTTTTCTTTGTACAAAACAAGCCTAATTTCACTTTCCCTGATTCTACAGAGTTAGATGACTTATTCAAGCACGCCTGGAAAGATCCAGACAAAAAATTCCAAGTGTCCAAAAAGTTTTGGCGCACTTTCCCATTTGCTCCTGAAGGTAGAAAATTTTGGAAGGAACCCCCTGGGGTGGATGCCTCAGTATCTCGCCTGTCTAAAATGGCAGTGCTGCCCGCCCCAGGCTTCATTTACCATGAAGGATCCAGGGGATAGGAAGATAGAGACTACACTAAAATCTTTATACACAGCAGCCGGTATATCACGGAGACCTGTCATTGTGGGTTTCTGGATGGCCCATGGTATTCATTCTTGGGCCACTCCGATTCAGGGGGGCTCTGGGGGGATATGCCATTAGTTACTATGGTAACCCTCCTATAGCACATTCAGGATACTACCCATGTCCTCTGTGATCCGCTCAAGGAGATGGGGAACAGTAATACTGACTTCTGCCATGGCAGTGTCGGCGCACAGGGCCTTGTGGTTGCGTCAGTTGATTATGGATGCAGAATCCAAATGTAGTGTGGAATCCCTCCCCGTTTCTGGGGAATGGCTTTTCGGGGTCGAATTGGATACCTGGCTTTCCAAAGTTACGGCTGGGAAATCCACGTTTCTCCCCTCTGGGGCCCCGCCGGCGAAATGCTCATATCCGGGGCCATCTGTCCAGACCTTTCAGTCTCACAGATTTTTATCAAAGGCCAGAGGTGCCTCCAATGCAGCTAGAGGCACCAGAGGTAAGTCCAGAAAACCTGCAAGCACCAGTTCTCAGGAACAGTCCACTGGTTCTGCTTCAACTTAGACCTCAGCATGACGGTGCCCACCCACCCCGAGGGGATCTCGAGGTGGGAGCTTGACTGCATCACTTGAGCCACGTCTGGGAGACTTTCTGCCAGGATGCCTGGGTCAGAGATCTCGTTTCTCAGGGCTACAGGCTGGAGTTCGACAGCACTCCCCCTCAACAATTTTTCAAATCAAGCTTACCAGCTTTGGAGGATATGCAAGTTACATTACAACAGGCAATCCAAAAGTTGGTTCAGTCCCACATCATTGTTCCAGTACCACTACTGCAACATGGCATGGGGTTTTACTCAAACCTGTTTGTGGTGCCAAAACCGGACATTTCGGTCCACAGCCCCAAGGGTATTCACAAAGGTGATGGTGGAGATGATGTTCAAACTCTGGGTCAATGTGGTCCCTTATCTGAATGATCTTCTAATAAAGTCATGATCGAGGGAGCTTTTGTTGCTCCATATCTACCACACCATCCATCTTCTATTAGACCATGGGTGGATCCTTAACTTGCAGAAGTCCCACCTGGTGCCCACTCAGAGGCTCCTGTTCCTGGGGATGTTGCTGGATACTGTGGCCCAGAAGGTGTTTCTACCAGATGACAAGGCGAAAACACTTCAGGAGATGGTCTACACGAGTGTCCGTCCATATATGCATAAGAATGCTTGGAAAAATGGTTGTCTCATACAAGGCGATCCAGTATGGGAGGTTCCATGTCAGAACATTTCAATTGGATCCCCTGATCAAGTGGTCCGGGTCGCATCTCCAGATGCACCGGATGATTCAGCTGTCACCTCAGGCCCGGATTTCCCTCCTGTGGTGGCTACAGTCCTCCAATCTACTAGAAGACCGGAGTTTCGGGATTCAGGATTGGACCCTCCTCACGACAGATGCAAGTCTACGGGGATGGGGAGCTGTCACCCAAGGGGTGTAGTTCCATGGCAGGTGGTCAGCTCATGATGCCCTCCTTCCGATCAACATTCTGGATCTACAATGCTCTGCTTTAGGCCTCTCCTCTACTCAAGAATCACTCGATCCAGATACAGTTGGATAATGCCACGGCAGTGGCGTATATCAATTGTCAAGGAGGGACAAAAAGCAGAGCCTGCATGCAAGAAGTGTCAAAGATACTCCTCTGGGCGGAATGAAATGCAAGAGCAATGTCAGCAATCTTCATTCCTGGTGTGGACAACTGGTAGGCAGAATTCCTGAGTCATCACAATCTCCACCTGGGGAGTGGGGGCTCCAACATCTGGTGTTCCAACAGTTAATCGACTGGTGGGGTTGCCCACAAATAGACATGATGGCTTCTTGTCAACAATAAATTTCCCTGGTATTGCTCACATACCAGGGATCCTCAGGTGAGGGCAGTGGATGCACTGGCGATGCCTTGGCCGTACCAGCTTGTTTACCTGTTTACTCCGATTCCATTGCTCCCAAGGGTGCTAAAGTGAATCAGAAATCAAGATGTCCAGGCAATTCTGATTGCCCCGGATTGGCCTCAGAGGGCGTGGTATGCAGATCTTCTGGACATGTCCGTCGAAAACCATTGGCCTCTACCACTAAGAAGAGATCTTCTTCAAGAAGAACCGTTTGTCTACCCGGGCTTACGGCAACTTCATTTGATGGCATGGAGGTTGAGCGGAACATCCTAGCTCCCAAGGGCCTTCCCCAAAACATTATTGCTACCATGGTTCAGGCCAGAAAACCTGTGACGTCAACACACTATCATCATATCTGGAGGAGATATGTCTCTTGGTGCGAGGAATGCACATATCCACCTGCAGTATTTCACTTGGGATGTTTCCTGCAGGCTTGTGTGGATATGGGCTTATGTCTGGGTTCCATTAAGGTCCAGATATCAGCCTTCTATATTTTCTTCCAGAAGAAATTGGCAGTGTTGTCTGAAGTTCAGACCTTCTTGCAAGGGGTGCTCCACATACAACGACCTTTTGTGCTGCCTACAGCACCCTGGGATTTGGATGTAGTGTTGGCATTTCTACAGTCCTCCTGCTTTGAACCTCTGATGTTGGTAGAAAAGTACCTCACGTGGAAGACGGTGATGTTACTGGCCATGGCTTCTGCTCTACGTGTTTCAAAATTGGGGGCCTTATCGTGTAAAAGCCCATACGTGGTCCTTAGTGAGGACAGAGCAGAGCTCCGAACTAGACAGCAGTTCCTGCTGAAGGTTGTCTCCGCATTTCATCTGAATTAACCTATTATAGCACTGTATGCTGTGCGAGCCTTGACGATCTATGTAAAGTGCACAGCTCGGCGCAGAAAAAGGGTTGACCTGCTTCAAAGCAGTCAATTGCTCGTTGAATTAAGCTTACTATCCAACAGGCCTATGTGTCGGCAGCCTTACCTGTTCCTAAGTCTCTAAAAGCTAACTCTACAAGATCAGTGGGCTCTACCTGGGTGGCTGCCCGTGGAGTCTCGGCCTTGCAAATATGCCGAGCTGCTACCTGGTCGGAGAGGAACACCTTTGAAGTTCTACAAATTTGATACCCTGGCCAAAGAGGACACCCAGTTTGGGCAGGCAGTGTTGCAGCAGTCTACACACATTCCCGCCCATTCTCGAAGCTTTGGGATGTCCACATCATACTAGATCCCCCAATATGGATGCTAGAGAAAATAGGATTTTAATAACTACCAGTAAATCTGTTCCTCGTAGTCCATAAGGGATATTGGGCGCCTGCCTCAGTGCGTGGACTTTTCTGCAGGTTTTTGTTCTTTAGTTACCTGTTCAGCTATTGCTGTTGCTAGTTGTTGTATGTTAGTGGTGTGCTGGTATGTAAATCTCACCACCTTTTCTGTTATGTTCCTTCTCTCATATATGTCCTTTCTCCTTCGGGCACATTTTTACCTATAACTGCCTGTGGGAGGGGGCATAAAGGGGAGAAGCCAGCACACCCAGTTGAAGAAATTTAAAGTGCACTGGCTCCTTTGGACCCCATCTATACCACATCGTACTAGATTCCCAATATAACTTATGGAATATGAGAAAAGTATTTACCGGTGGGTATTAATCCTATTTTTGGCACATGCAGCCAAACTAACATACATAGGAACACCCACAGGTCAGTTTGCACACTGCTAGATACTGACTTGCACCTAGGCATACCCCCAGCTCACTGAATTAATGTATTGTATTTTTCATTCAGGCATGGTTCCCAATGATTGGCGTATAGCTGAAGTTGTGCCGATATTCAAAAAGGGAAGTAAATCTGAATTGGGTAATTATAGACCAGTAAGTCTTACATCTATAGCGGGGAAGGTATTTTAAGGGATTGTATACAGAATTTCTTGAAGCCAATAAGGTTATTAATAGGAACCAACATGGATTTGTGAAGGATAGATCACGCCAAACAAACTGTAACACTGTAGGGGTGCAAGGTGCCTTTTCCTGGGGAATATGGCAGGACGCAGCAGCTGAGGAACAACACAAGTCCAGTTTCTGGTACAACTGACCCCGGCCAGTTTTATTGAAACAGAAAATAAAACAAACCCCAAAATAAAAATACCTTGCCTGTCCGGCACTAACTAAACATAAGATGTTCCTAACTGTCACTAAACAAAACAGAGTTCTTCAGTACATACTGTATAGCTTACTTGCATCAGAAAGCGTGTCTCTCACACACAGACCCTGCAGCCTTCCCAGGCAGTCTGCCCATACTAATCAGGTTAGAAGCACTATATCACTCTTACACAGCTGAAACCCTGATTAGCCCTCTGTGAGGCCAAAGACCCGAACTGGGCCCAATGTCTAGAACTCGCCTTATCTCTCTCTCAGAGCCTTTACCCAGCTTTTACAGCAAACTGAAAAGGTTCAGACAAAACAAAAAGCATTTTTCCTAGAAGTTAACATTTTCTAAAACATGTAAGACAAGAACCTGGGACAAATATACCTGCCCTCAAACACTATCCCAGTGTTCTTGTCACATATCCCCCTCCCCTGTTTCGACCTAGGGGCCGGAACACTTGTAGCCCCCAAACAGAAGATGCGAGACAATGCATCTGCGTTGGCCAATTGTGTTCCCGGTCTATGTTCGACAGTAAACTTAAAGTCCTGCAACGCTAGAAACCATCTAGTTACACGAGCATTCTTGCCTCTATTTACATACATCCATTTTAAAGGGGCATGGTCTGTCACTAGTCTGAATTGTCTACCCAAGAGGTAATATCTCAAGGTATCTAGTGCCCACTTAATGGCCAAAGCCTCCTTTTCCACAATGGCATACCTTTTTTCATGCTCATTGAGTTTCCTACTCAAATAAATGATAGGGTGTTCGTCCCCATCTCTGGTTTGGGACAGCACAGCACCTATCCCTACCTCTGAGGCATCTGTCTGTACCACAAATTCTTTTGAAAAATCTGGTGTTATCAACACCGGTTGTGAACACAAAGCCACTTTTAACGCTTGGAACGCCTTTTCTGCATCAGGGTTCCATTTCACCACATTTGACTGCTTCCCTTTGGTAAGGTCTGACAACGGCACCGCTGTGGTCGCAAAATTAGGAATAAACCGTCTATAGTACCCAGTAATTCCCAAAAAAGCCCTTACCTGTTTTTTATTCACTGGACGAGGCCAGTTTTGAATAGCATCAACTTTATTCAATTGGGGCCTAATCAGACCTCTGCCTATGGTGAAGCCCAAGTATTTGACCTCCTCCATTGCGAGGCAGCACTTCTTTGGGTTAGCAGTTAACCCTGCCTCTCTGAGTCCAGTACTGCTTGTACTTTAACCAAATGTGACCCCCAGTCTGTACTGTGAATTACCACATCATCCAAATAGGCAGCTGCATATTTTCTATGGGGCCTCAAAATTTTATCCATCGCCCGTTGAAAGGTTGCTGGAGCCCCATGCAACCCAAAGGGTAACATCTTATACTGGTACAGCCCCTCCGGAACCGAAAAGGCTGTTTTTTCTTTGGCGCTATCAGATAAAGGTATTTGCCAGTAACCTTTGGTCAGGTCCAATGTGGTGAGAAACCTGGCTGTTCCCAGCCTTTCTACAAGCTCATCCACACGGGGCATGGGGTATGCGTCAAACTTGGACACCTCATTTAACTTACGAAAGTCATTACAGAAGCGTATGCTACCGTCGGGCTTCGGGATGAGCACTATGGGACTGGACCACTCACTGTTAGACTCCTCTATGACTCCAAGTTCTAACATGGTTTTAACTTCCTTAGAAATAGCTTCTCGCTGAGCTTCAGGAATCCTATATGGCTTTAAATGAACCCTGACCCCTGGTTCTGTGACAATGTCATGTTTTATTATGGTCGTTCGGCCAGGCAGCTCTGAAAATACCTCCCTATTTTGGATGAGAAATTCTTTAACCTGATTGTTCTGATCAGCTGATAATGTCTCTGACACCTTCACTGCGGGAAGCAACCGGGGTGAAGACACCGAAGGGCAAGGCTCCGCTGACAGAGACAACCTATCTTTCCAGGGTTTGATTAAGTTAACATGGTAGATCTGTTCGGGTTTTCTCTTTCCCGGCTGGTATACTTTGTAATTAACCTCATTCACTTTTTCCCTAATCTCAAATGGACCCTGCCATTTAGCTAGGAATTTGCTTTCCACAGTGGGTACCAAAACAAGAACTCTATCTCCAGGAGCAAATTCCCGTATCTTGGCACTCCGGTTATAGACCCTCTGTTGAGCACTTTGGGCCTGTTCCATGTGCTCTCTGACAACAGGTACCACGGCTGCAATCCTATCCTGCATTTGTGTTACATGCTCAATAACGCTTCTATAAGGAGTGGGCTGTCCTTCCCACGTCTCTTTGGCAACATCCAACAGCCCTCTGGGGTGTCTACCATACAACAAATCAAATGGAGAAAACCCCGTAGAGGACTGAGGAACTTCTCTGATGGCCATTAACAAGTAGGGCAACAAACAATCCCAGTTTTTCCCATCTCTCTCAACAACCTTTTTTAACATACTTTTTAATGTTTTATTAAACCTTTCCACCAACCCGTCAGTTTGGGGATGGTAGATGGACGTCCTGAGGTGAGTGACCTTAAATAACTTGCACAATTCTTTCATGATCCTTGACATAAATGGAGTACCTTGGTCAGTCAAAATTTCTTTTGGTATTCCCACTCTACTAAATACCTGCACCAGCTCCCTAGCTATCGCCTTGGTTGTGATAGTGCGTAAAGGGACAGCCTCAGGATATCGAGTGGCATAGTCCATAATTACCAGGATATACTGATGGCCCCGAGCAGACTTTAACAAGGGCCCCACGAGATCCATGGCTATTCTGTCAAACGGGACCTCTATAATAGGCATGGGAACTAGTGGGCTCCTGAAATGGGGTCTAGGGGCATGATACTGGCACTCAGGACAGGAAGAACAATATTCAGACACTTCTTTATAAACCCCTGGCCAAAAGAACCTTTGTAAAACTCTTTCAGTGGTTTTTTTCTGCCCCTAAATGTCCTGCGGTAACGTGACTGTGAGCTAAATCTAGTACCGTTCTCCGATCAGGCTGGGGAACTACCAGCTGTTCCACCACATCCTCACCCCTTTTGACAATGTGGTACAAGAGCTCATTACAGATGGCCATGTGGGGATACGTAACCCTGTCACCTGGTACCACAGGTTCCCCATTAACAATCTTAACATTCTCTCTAGCCTTTATTAAGGTAGGATCCTTTAACTGTTAAGACGCAAACAGATCCTTCTTTACCTCCTGGTCAGGCACGCTTTCAGTTCTAACTACTATGTCTCTGTTCCCGGCAAGAGGGTCCTCACTGGACTCCCCATCTGTCACTTCCCCAGCCAAACTAGCAAAAGGCAAAGGGCCAGAAAGTTCCGAAGACCCACGTACATCCATAAAATCACCGGTATTATCAACTGGCTTTTTACTTCTCACATCTGTTGATAACCGTGATTCCCACAGTTTCCAAAAATGAGGAAAATCCCTCCCTATTATGGCCTCATGCACCAAGGTAGGGACCAGTCCCACTTTAACCATTGCTGACCCACAACAAGTTTCTATATTCACCTCAGCAGTGGCATAATGTTGGGTATCCCCATGTATGCAAGTTACCCCAATAGGTATTTGCTGGACCTTTAAGGGGTTCACTAACCCAGCTTTCACGAGGGTAACTAAACTTCCTGAATCTAGCAAGGCCTCTACCCGGTTACCTTCTAAGAACACATCACACATTTGTTTTTCCAGCTCAGGTGAAGGTACCACAGTACAGGCTAACCTAGCAAAGAAAGATATTCTGCGACATTCAAAGGCAGCATCACATTGCATGGGTTCTTGCGTGACTGGGCAATTGGCAATAACATGACCTGGCATACCACACCTAAAACATTTAACCACACGATTATCAACCCATTTGGGCAGCATAGACCGTTCTAGCCCCATTGGCCTGTTTCCAGGGCCAGTGTTTACAGTCTCTCCAGCCTTGCGTTCTCTTAACCGCCCAGCAACGTTTTCCCACGGAACAGTCTTACCAGTCTTTACTGAAGGGCGCTGTCGAGGATCTATGGGTTGCTGGGTGGTCATCAGTAGTTCCTCTGCTGCCAAATACCTCTCTACCATGTCCACTAATTGGTCAGCAGTACCCGGGTTTCCATGGCTCACCCACTTGCGCAGGACCATGGGCAAAGATCTCAAGTAGCGGTCCATGACGACTCTTTCCACCATCTGGGGACCAGTTAATGTCTCTGGCTGTAGCCATTTTTTTGTTAGCTGAATAAGGTCGTGCATCTGGGAGCGCGGAGGCTTCTCCATGGCGTACAGCCAACGGTGCACCCGTTGTGCTCGTACTGACAGCGTGACTCCCAGGCGGGTCAGGATCTCAGTCTTTAGTTTATCATAGTCCCGAGCCTCAGCAGGGCTTAAATCAAAGTAAGCTTTTTGGGGCTCACCTGACAGGAAAGGTGCCAGCAGACTGGCCCACTGTGCTTTCGGCCAGTTCTCACGCTCGGCAGTCCTTTCAAACGTGGTTAGATAGGCCTCCACATCATCAGCCTCTGTCATTTTCTGCAGGAAGTGACTGGCTCGTATAGAACTAGAGCTGGTTGGAGCACTGACGGCCACATCTCCAACCCGAGCTGCAAGTCTCTGCACCACTTCTGCTAAGGCCTCTCTATCCTGACGCTGTTGCCTGTAAAGTTCATCAACAACTGCCTGCTGTTGTCTCTTATTTTCCTCCATTGCCACCTGCTGCTGTCTGTTGGCCTCCTGCTGTAGTCTCCAATTTTCCTCCATTGCCACCTGCTGCTGTCGGTTGGCCTCCTGCTGAGCCGCTGTAGCTTGCAGCAAGGCTTTAAGCAGATCCTCCATGTCAACAGATTTTTCAGGCGGCTTTGCAGCTGCTTTCACTTATGCGCAGAACGGCCTGCTCGCATTCTCCACCAAGTTGTAACACTGTAGGGGTGCAAGGTGCCTTTTCCTGGGGAATATGGCAGGACGCAGCAGCTGAGGAACAACACAAGTCCAGTTTCTGGTACAACTGACCCCGGCCAGTTTTATTGAAACAGAAAATAAAACAAACCCCAAAATAAAAATACCTTGCCTGTCCGGCACTAACTAAACATAAGATGTTCCTAACTGTCACTAAACAAAACAGAGTTCTTCAGTACATACTGTATAGCTTACTTGCATCAGAAAGCGTGTCTCTCACACACAGACCCTGCAGCCTTCCCAGGCAGTCTGCCCATACTAATCAGGTTAGAAGCACTATATCACTCTTACACAGCTGAAACCCTGATTAGCCCTCTGTGAGGCCAAAGACCCGAACTGGGCCCAATGTCTAGAACTCGCCTTATCTCTCTCTCTCAGAGCCTTTACCCAGCTTTTACAGCAAACTGAAAAGGTTCAGACAAAACAAAAAGCATTTTTCCTAGAAGTTAACATTTTCTAAAACATGTAAGACAAGAACCTGGGACAAATATACCTGCCCTCAAACACTATCCCAGTGTTCTTGTCACAAAACTTATTATGCTTTTATGAAACCGTTAGCTCAAACAAAGATCATGGTAAGGATGTGGATGTAATCGTTATAGACTTTGCTAAAGCTTTTGACACTGTACCACACATGACTTACCTATAAGCTACAAGAACTAGGGCTAGGGTGCACAATATGCACTTGGGTTAGAAATTGGTTGGAAAATAGGGAGCAGCGAGTTGAGGTAAATGGAACTGTTTTTGAATTAGAGATGAGCGGGTTCGGTTCCTCGGAATCCGAACCCCCCCGAACTTCAGCCTTTTTACACGGGTCCGAGGCAGACTCGGATCTTCCCGCCTTGCTCGGTTAACCCGAGCGCGCCCGAACGTCATAATCCCACTGTCGGATTCTCGCGAGGCTCGTATTCTATCGCGAGACTCGGATTCTATATAAGGAGCCGCGCGTCGCCGCCATTTTCACACGTGCATTAAGATTGATAGGGAGAGGACGTGGCTGGCGTCCTCTCCGTTTAGATAGAGTGAGACACTTGATTTACTAGTAATTTAATTTCAGTAATTTTGGGGAGCATTAGGACTGGAGTACTCAGAGTGCAGAGTTTTGCTGATAGTTATACTAGTGACCACCAGTTTTATTTATTTAAAATCCGTTCTCTGCCTGAAAAAAAACGATACACAGTCACATACCATATCTGTGCTCAGTCTCAGTGTGCTGCATGATAATATCATCTATATATATCTGACTGTGCTGTGTGCTCACTGCTCACACAGCTTAATTGTGGGGGAGACTGGGGAGCAGTTATAGCAGGAGTACATAACAGTGCACACTTTTGCTGCCAGTGTGACTGACCAGTGACCACCAGTATATTGTCTGCCTGAAAAAGTTAAACACTCGTGTGGTGTTTTTTTTATTTTTTTATTCTATAAACGCATTCTGCTGACAGACAGTGTCCAGCAGGTCCGTCATTCATTATATTATAATATATACCTGCAGTAGTGATAGATATATATATATATATATATATATATATATATATATATATATATATATATAATATATATTTTTTTTATATCATTATCATCCAGTCTATACTAGCAGACGCAGTACGGTAGTCCACGGCTGTAGCTACCTCTGTGTCGGCAGTGCTCGTCCATAATTGTATACCTACCTGTGGTGGGGTTTTTTTTTTTCTATCTTCATACTAGTAGTTTAGGAGTCTGCTGACAGTGTCCAGCAGGGCCGTCATTATATAATATATACCTGTCCTGCAGTAGTGATATATATATATATATATATATATATATATATATATATATATATATATATATATATATATTTTTCATATCATTATCATCCAGTCTATACTAGCGGACGCAGTACGGTAGTCCACGGCTGTAGCTACCTCTGTGTCGGCAGTCACTCGTCATCCATAAGTATACTAGTATCCATCCATCTCCATTGTTTACCTGAGGTGCCTTTTAGTTGTGCCTATTAAAATATGGAGAACAAAAATGTTGAGGTTCCAAAAATAGGGAAAGATCAAGATCGACTTCCACCTCATGCTGAAGCTGCTGCCACTAGTCATGGCCGAGACGATGAAATGCCATCAACGTCGTCTGCCAAGGCCGATGCCCAATGTCATAGTACAGAGCATGTAAAATCCAAAACACCAAATATCAGTTAAAGGACTCAAAAATCTAAAATAAAATCGTCGGAGAAGAAGCGTAAACTTGCCAATATGCCATTTACCACACGGAGTGGCAAGGAACAGCTGAGGCCCTGGCCTATGTTCATGGCTAGTGGTTCAGCTTCACATGAGGATGGAAGCACTCAGCCTCTCGCTAGAAAAATGAAAAGACTTAAGCTGGCAAAAGCACAGCAAAGAACTGTGCGTTCTTCGAAATCACAAATCCACAAGGAGAGTCCAATTGTGTCGGTTGCGATGCCTGACCTTCCCAACACTGGACGTGAAGAGCATGCGCCTTCCACCATTTGCACGCCCCCTGCAAGTGCTGGAAGGAGCACCCGCAGTCCAGTTCCTGATAGTCAGATTGAAGATGTCAGTGTTGAAGTACACCAGGATGAGGAGGATATGGGTGTTGCTGGCGCTGGGGAGGAAATTGACCAGGAGGATTCTGATGGTGAGGTGGTTTGTTTAAGTCAGGCACCCGGGGAGACACCTGTTGTCCGTGGGAGGAATATGGCCATTGACATGCCTGGTGAAAATACCAAAAAAATCAGCTCTTCGGTGTGGAAGTATTTCAACAGAAATGCGGACAACATTTGTCAAGCCGTGTGTTGCCTTTGTCAAGCTGTAATAAGTAGGGGTAAGGACGTTAACCACCTCGGAACATCCTCCCTTATACGTCACCTGCAGCGCATTCATCATAAGTCAGTGACAAGTTCAAAAACTTTGGGCGGAAGCAGTCCACTGACCAGTAAATCCCTTCCTCTTGTAACCAAGCTCACGCAAACCACCCCACCAACTCCCTCAGTGTCCATTTCCTCCTTCCCCAGGAATGCCAATAGTCCTGCAGGCCATGTCACTGGCAATTCTGACGAGTCCTCTCCTGCCTGGGATTCCTCCGATGCATCCTTGCGTGTAATGCCTACTGCTGCTGGCGCTGCTGTTGTTGCTGCTGGGAGTCGATGGTCATCCCAGAGGGGAAGTCGTAAGACGACTTTTACTACTTCCACCAAGCAATCGACTGTCCAACAGTCCTTTGCGAGGAAGATGAAATATCACAGCAGTCATCCTGCTGCAAAGCGGATAACTGAGGCCTTGGCATCCTGGGCGGTGAGAAACGTGGTTACGGTATCCATCATTACTGCAGAGCCAACTATAGACTTGATTGAGGTACTGTGTCCCCGGTACCAAATACCATCTAGGTTCCATTTCTCTAGGCAGGCGATACCGAAAATGTACACAGACCTCAGAAAAAGACTCACCAGTGTCCTAAAAAATGCAGTTGTACCCAATGTCCACTTAACCACGGACATGTGGACAAGTGGAGCAGGGCAGACTCAGGACTATATGACTGTGACAGCCCACTGGGTAGATGTATTGACTCCCGCCGCAAGAACAGCAGCGGCGGCACCAGTAGCAGCATCTCGCAAACGCCAACTCTTTCCTAGGCAGGCTACGCTTTGTATCACCGCTTTCCAGAATACGCACACAGCTAAAAACCTCTTACGGCAACTGAGGAAGATCATCGCAGAATGGCTTACCCCAATTGGACTCTCCTGTGGATTTGTGGCATCGGACAACGCCAGCAATATTGTGTGTGCATTAAATATGGGCAAATTCCAGCACGTCTCATGTTTTGCACATACCTTGAATTTGGTGGTGCAGAATTATTTAAAAAAACGAGAGGGGCGTGCAAGAGATGCTGTCGGTGGCCAGAAGAATTGCGGGACACTTTCGGCGTACAGGCACCACGTACAGAAGACTGGAGCAACACCAAAAACGCCTGAACCTGCCCTGCCATCATCTGAAGCAAGAAGTGGTAACGAGGTGGAATTCAACCCTCCTATATGCTTCAGAGGTTGGAGGAGCAGCAAAAGGCCATTCAAGCCTATACAACTGACCACGATATAGGAGGTGGAATGCACCTGTCTCAAGCGCAGTGGAGAATGATTTCAACGTTGTGCAAGGTTCTGCAACCTTTTGAACTTGCCACACGTGAAGTCAGTTCAGACACTGCCAGCCTGAGTCAGGTCATTCCCCTCATCAGGCTTTTGCAGAAGAAGCTGGAGACATTGAAGGAGGAGCTAACACTGAGCGATTCCGCTAGGCATGTGGGACTTGTGGATGGAGCCCTTAATTCGCTTAACAAGGATTCACGGGTGGTCAATCTGTTGAAATCAGAGCACTACATTTTGGCCACCGTGCTCGATCCTAGATTTAAAACCTACATTGGATCTCTCTTTCCGGCAGACACAAGTCTGCAGGGGTTCAAAGAACTGCTGGTGAGAAAATTGTCAAGTCAAGCGGAACGCGACCTGTCAACATCTCCTCCTTCACATTCTCCCGCAACTGGGGGTGCGAGGAAAAGGCTCAGAATTCCGAGCCCACCCGCTGGCGGTGATGCAGGGCAGTCTGGAGCGACTGCTGATGCTGACATCTGGTCCGGACTGAAGGACCTGACAACGATTACGGACATGTCGTCTACTGTCACTGCATATGATTCTCTCCCCATTGAAAGAATGGTGGAGGATTATATGAGTGACCGCATCCAAGTAGGCACGTCAGACAGTCCGTACGTATACTGGCAGGAAAAAGGGGCAATTTGGAGGCCCTTGCACAAACTGGCTTTATTCTACCTAAGTTGCCCTCCCACAAGTGTGTACTCCGAAAGAGTGTTTAGTGCCGCCGCTCACCTTGTCGGCAATCGGCGTACGAGGTTACTTCCAGAAAATGTGGAGAAGATGTTCATTAAAATGAATTATAATCAATTCCTCCATGGAGACATTCACCAGCAGCAATTGCCTCCACAAAGTACACAGGGAGCTGTGATGGTGAATTCCAGTGGGGACGAATTGATAATCTGTGAGGAGGGGGATGTACACGGTGATGAATCGGAGGATGATGATGAGGTGGACATCTTGCCTCTGTAGAGCCAGTTTGTGCAAGGAGAGATTAATTGCTTCTTTTTTGGTGGGGGTCCAAACCAACCCGTCATTTCAGTCACAGTCGTGTGGCAGACCCTGTCACTGAAATGATGGGTTGGTTAAAGTGTGCATGTCCTGTGTATACAACATAAGGGTGGGTGGGAGGGCCCAAGGACAATTCCATCTTGCACCTCCCTTTTTTCTTTCATTTTTCTTTGCGTCATGTGCTGTTTGGGGAGTGTTTTTTGGAAGGGCCATCCTGCGTGACACTGCAGTGCCACTCCTAGATGGGCCAGGTGTTTGTCGGCCACTTGGGTCGCTGAGCTTAGTCATCCAGCGACCTCGGTGCAAATTTTAGGACTAAAAATAATATTGTGAGGTGTTCAGAATAGACTTAAAATGAGTGAAAATTATGGTTATTGAGGTTAATAATACTTTGGGATCAAAATGACCCCCAAATTCTATGATTTAAGCTGTTTTTTAGGGTTTTTTGAAAAAAACACCCGAATCCAAAACACACCCGAATCCGACAAAAAAAATTCGGTGAGGTTTTGCCAAAACGCGTTCGAACCCAAAACACGGCCGCGGAACCGAACCCAAAACACAAAACCCGAAAAATTTCCGGTGCACATCTCTATTTTGAATTGGACTAAAGTACTACGTGGCGTGCCACAAGGGTCTGCACTTTGACCACTATTCAACATTTTCAAAAATAATCTAACAGTAGGTCTTGAGAGCATGGTTTTAAATTTTTGCAGGCGATACCAAACAGTGTAAGGTTATAAATTCGGAGGGGGATATTGAGTCGCTTCAGAACAACTTATTTAAACTGGAAGCATGGGCAGCAAAATGGGGAATGAGGTTCAATACAGACAAGTGTAAGGTAATACACTTTGGTATCAAGAACGAAAATACCACCTACATACTAAATGGGGTTAAACTATGGGATTCTGTACTGGAAAAAGACTTAGGTGTTCATATAGATAAGAAAATTAGCTGTTGTACCCAAAGTAGGATTGCAGCAAACAAGGTATTAGCACGCATAAAGTGGGGAATTGATACAAGAGATGTGCGTTATACTCGCATTATATAAATCCTAGTGAGGCCACATCTTGAATACTGTGCACAGTTTTGGGCACCATACTACAAAAAGGATATCCTGGAACTAGTAAAGGTTCAGAGACAGGTGACCAAATTGATCAAGGGGATGGAGATGCTAGAATACGAGGAAAGCCTTGATAGGCTAGGCATGTTCACACTGGAAAAGAGGAGACTAGGAGGGGACATTATCAACATTTACAAATATACAAGGGGACAATACACAGAGCTTGCTGGGGATTTGTTTTTGGTAAGATCAACACAGAGGACACGTGGACATTCTCTTAGGTTAGAGGAGAGGAGATTTCGCACACAGAGATGGAAAGGCTTCTTCACAGTAAGGACAATACGTATCTTGAATTCCCTGTCTTAGAGAGTAGTAATGGCGGACTCGGTCATTACTTTCAAGAATTGGTTAGATAAATTCCTAATGCATAAGGATATAATGGGTTATGGTGGGCAGAACATGCACTCTAGTTAAAAAAAACCAAAAAAAACCAAGGGATAAACAGAATGGCCGACATTCACAACAGATAAAATTGGTCCTAAATATTGTAAAGTATAGGAAGTCATTAATAGATTGAACTCGATGGAAAAATTGTCTTTTTTAAACCTTAGAAACTATGTTACTATGGTATTCTAAAAGCGTACAAGTCATCATGAAGAAACCTCTGACGAAGATCTTAGTCCTGAGAAAGAGATGCCAAGTCAACCGAGGGCATCCAAAGATCACTGACATTGCCAAAAACAAGGAAGGAAAAGGCCAAACCAGGTACTTATATAATACTCACTTCCCAGACTTGCAGTCACACTTACATACCAGTAGGCACACCCACAGATCAGTTTGCGCACTGCCAGGTACACTCACATACCGGTAGGCACACCCACAGGTCAGATTTCACAACCAGGTACATTTACTTACCGGTAGGCACACCCGCAGGTCAGTTTGTGCACTGCCAGGTACACTCACATACTGGTAGCCACACCCACAGGTCAGTTTGCGCACTGCCAGGTACACTCAAATACCAGTATGCACACCCACAGGTCAGTTTTTACACTGCCAGGTACACTCACATACCGGTAGGCACACCAATAGGTCAGTTTGCACACTTCCAAGTATAATCACATACTGGTAGGCACACCCACAGGTCCGTTTGCAAATTTATGGGGCGTTTTTCCCCTAAAAGACAACAAGTCATCAAGAAGAACCTTCCGAAGATGACGGCTCACCAGAAGGAAGACTCAGAAGATACCACAGTACAGCGAATTGGAGAGAAGTGTCTTGGTCGAAGCTGTGGACAGATCCTACAACATGCTTTATGGACCAATGGCACAGAGAACTGCACCAAAAGTGAAAAGGAAGTTTTGGAATGACATTGCCGACAGATTGACTGCAGTTGCTGGAATCCGTCGGGACTTCTGAAACTGCATGAAGAGATACGGCAACTGCAGAAGACAAGTTAAGAAGATGGAATGCAGTGACACCATGAGATGAGAACCGGAGGTGGACCCAACTTGTACCTCCAATGGACTTCCTGGGAGAATACCATCCAAAGAAAAATGAACCCCATCATGATATAAGTAACAGCAGGAAATGTCGACTCCTCATGAAGAGGTTGAGTTCATGATGAGGAGGAGGAGGAACCACCAAGAAGGAGACCAAAGAAGACAGCAGGAGCACAGAGGATGGCTACACAAACATCTGCCACCAAGGATCAAAGAGCCAGCAGGAGTGAACAGCATGTTTCCGAACAGCCTCCTGCCACAGACCTGGATGTAACCATGACACTCAACACATAAACCATCCCCAGCATGTTTGAGTCCACAGGAGTAACGGAGGACACTTTCGAGGAATTTGAAGCCAGCGAAAAGGACCCAGCTTCAGTCCCCAGCAGAAGAGTATCGGGAGAAGACATGGGTTGAGTCATGGATGTCCCTGGAGCAGCGGGACCTCGGATCCAAGAAGGTAGAACTTTGAATGCAATGGTTTTTTTTGGATTAGCAAAATATTTTATACAAATTTTTTCCTTTGTAGATTGAGATTGTCTTTTTTTTTTTTTTTTTTTTTTTTTAAACAGATGGAATGCCATAAAGCAGCTCCGGATGGGCATCAAGAATTGGACCGTACTTCAGACCAGACCTACTTCAGGAAGACTCGGATGAAGAGGATGTGGATCCGCAGCCAACTGCTTCCACACCTCTTGGTGAGTAATTAGTATATATACATGTATAATGTTTTTCTCATTAAAAAGTTGTGATAAATCCCTTAAAAATGTAATGTGCGCTGCAACTAATTTTTTTTTTTTTTTTTAATTTCAGCTTCAACAATTCCAGTGGTGGTGGATATTCAACGTGGCACCATCACGTGTGGACAGGGTTAACACCTTGGCTGTGGAGATGCAGCACCGTCAGGACTCCGTCAGAGATACCATCAACAGCCAAATGGAGGCCATAAGGATTACAATGGACAGTATGTCCAACACTCTTAAAGAAATTCAGAAAGAGGATCGACACACCATCATGGACACTCTTCAGATTCTGACAACATCTGTCTGCAAATTGGTGTACAACTCAGTTTGTCAAAGCGCCGCCATGGACAGCATGGCAGCAAACCAACGCCAAACAGCAGCAAGCTCCAGTCTTAGCGTGACTTCCATGCAACTCATGAAGAAAAACTTCCAGGAGCACCACAACCATCATCAAGACTACCACCAACAGCTGCACAGTGACCCCCACCGTATGCCCTTACTTCACGAACACCCTGGTATTGACAATATCAACAATACCAAGGGTATCAAGGGATGTACCCAGTCTACAGGTAGACTCGACCAGCAGCACCAACAAGACCTCCAAGAAGACGTCCATCACCACCAAGCATACCACCAATTCTGGATCCGGATGAAGAGGATACTGGAGACTGAAATTTGTTGTAAAATGTAATTCTTTTATATGTATATTTTTGTGTCCCCTTTTCTCCCTCCCATTAGTTTATTTTTTTCTTTGCAATGTTTTAACTTGCAAATTTCTCATGAGCAGGTTTAATTTACAAAGGAGTTGAGAGTTCGATTTTGGGTATACATGCATGTGTGTGTATAAATGTGGTGAAAGGATGACAGCTCCTTTATATTTTGGCTACGGTTTATTCAAATGAACCATTAAAGAGCAAACTCTGATCCCACATTTCTTTAAAAATGTTTTATTTAAATTGTACCATGATGTGCTATTGGCTTATTCACCAGTTTTCTTCAATATGGTTGGTCCAAAATTCAGACCCATAGCATAGTACAGGGATGGGGAACCCTTGTTCCTCCTGCTGATGTGGAACTACACATACCAGCACACTCAGCAACAGGTTTACCATATCCAAGAAACTTAACTGTTGCAAATGCATGCTGGGATGTGTAGTTCCAGAATAGCTAGGGGGCCTTAGGTGCCCCTTTCCAAATCTAGGCTCTTGTAGAACTTCATCTTCCAATATTCTCTGCCACCAGGTGGCAGGGCATGCTGGGCTGTGTAGTTCCACAACAGCTAGAGGGCATTAGGTACCTACAACAGTTCATGCTTTCCAGGTCACCCAGCAGGTGAACAGATGTATTCATTACTCACTGACACATTTCAAAATACCCAATGGTGGACCAAATTAATTCACTTGCAATCCTGTGAGGAGACCTGGAAAACATGAACTGTTGGGGTACTTGTGTACCCAGGATAGAAACCACTGCTCTAGACCATAGGTTTTCACCCTTTGGCCCTCCCACTGATGGTGAAATACACATACCAGCACGGCCTGCAACAGTTTTAAAATGTCTTACTTGAAAAACAGTGGCCGGCCATGCTGGGGTGTGCAGTTCTACAGCAGCCGGAGGGCCAAAGATTCCCATCCCTGCTCAAGACTCCTGTAGAACGTAACCTTCCAACATTCTCTGCCACCTGGTGCCAGGGAGTGCTGGGCTTTGTAGTTACCCAACAGCTGTAGGGATATGTTTTGAGAACCATGACATATTATTTTTCAAGTACTTATGTGTATATTTCTATTTGTTTCAGGTATTCTACAAAAAGAAAAACCTAATGGACTAAGAAGGTCAAGAAACACATAAATATAATTATGTTTCAAAAGTTTTTTATTTTTGAATACAATAAAGATTTTTAAACATTTCTTAATCAATAAAATTTTGAAATCAATCAAATGGTGTTTCCTTTAACTGTTAATGTAAATTGAATTTGGACAGGACAATGTTAATAGTAGGGATAGGACACAATATTGGGCAACACATCACGACACATGGTGGGACCACATCGCAAGTAGGCCATCATGGTAGAGGGAAGGTTTCAGCACCACATTCCGCTGTAGAGGGGTTCAGGGTTTTTCATGAACATCCAAGGGAAACCTGTGGAAGAGAAACGGGTATTTAGTAAAAAGGTATAAGTGTTTTCTTTCCATTAGCAAAAATGGTGCCCAGGTATGCAACATTGGTAAAAAAAAACATTTCATGTTTGGGGTGCAGCATCTCACCTGAAGGGTACTCCTGGTCACACCGCAGAAGAGGTGTCCGCATAGCAAGTAGGACATCATGGTAGAAAAGGGAGGTCATCACCACTTTACAATGTAGAGGGGTTCAGGGTTCAGAAGACCATCCACGGGAAACCTGCAGAAAAGATGAAGGTTTAATTAAAAGGTAAAACAGTACGCAATAATGGTATAAAAAAACACAAGTGTCACAACATTTCAAGTTTGGGGTGCAGCATCTCACCAGAAGGGTTCTCCTGGTCACACCACAGTAGGGGGGTCCACATAGCAAGTAGGCCATCATGGTAGAAAAGGGAGGTCATCACCAATTTACAACGTAGAGGGGTTCAGGTTTAGAAGACCATCCATGGGAAACCTGTGGAAAAGAAGGTTTAATTAAAAGGTAAAACAGTATGCAACAATGGTATAAAAAACACAAGTGTCACAACATTTCAAGTGTGTGCAAGAGACTGCATCTGCGCCCCCTTAATGTAAACCGGCGGCAGTGCGCGCCGTAGGCGCAAACAAAAAATATAGGGGCGTGGCCACAAAATAATACCAATTCATAATGGTGCACAGTAGTCTCCATTATGCAAATTGTGCCGCACAGTAGCGCCACTACACCAGGTAGAGCCCCTTTTTACACATTACGCGGGCAGTGTCCCCTTTTTACACATTACGGCAGACAGCATCCTCTTTTTACACATTACGGCAGACAGCGTCCTCTTTTTACACATTACGGCACACAGCGTCCTCTTTTTACACATTACGGCAGACAGCGTCCTCTTTTTACACATTACGGCAGAGCGCCTCCTTTTTACACGTTACGGCAGACAGCGTCCACCTTTTACACGTTACGGCAGACAGCGTACCCTTTTACATATTACGGCAGACAGAGTCCCCTTTTTACACATTACGGGATACAGCATCCCCTTTTTACACATTACGGCAGACAGCGCCTCCTTTTTACACATTACGGGATACAGCATCCCCTTTTTACACATTACGGCAGACAGCGTCCCTTTTTACACGTTACAGCAGACAGCGTCCCCTTTTTACACACTACGACAGACAGCGCCTCCTTTTTACACACTACGACAGACAGCGCCTCCTTTTTACACACTACGACAGACAGCGTCCCCTTTTTACACGTTACGACAGACAGCGTCCCCTTTTTACACGTTACGGCAGACAGCGTCCCCTTTTTACACACTACGACAGACAGCGCCTCCTTTTTACACACTACGACAGACAGCGTCCCCTTTTTACACGTTACGGCAGACAGCGTCCCCTTTTTACACACTACGACAGACAGCGCCTCCTTTTTACACGTTACGACAGACAGCGTCCCCTTTTTACACGTTACGACAGACAGCGTCCCCTTTTTACACGTTACGGCAGACCGCGTCCACCTTTTACACGTTACGGCAGACCGCGTCCACCTTTTACACGTTACGGCAGACCACGTCCACCTTTTACACATTATGGCAGGCAGAGTCCCCCTTACACCCCCCCACCGCCCCCTACCATTAAAGTGTAGTGTGGTGTCTGTGTAGGCACTTACGTGCGGTTGCCGGCTTCTGACTCCTCCTGTCCACTTCACAGGCAGCAGAGTACTCAGCCACAGCGCTGCCGGGACCTCAGGCAGCGGCGGTAGGCACCAAACAGCAATGCACAAATCGGCTTCGGGCGTCAGGGTAAGCGGTAGGACTGGCAGCGGCAGCAGGCACTAAACAGCAATGCACAAATCCTTTGTGCATTGCTGTTTAGTGCCTGCCGCCGCTGCCAGTCCTACCGCTTCCCCTGATGCTGGGTGCCCGAAGCTGCCAGTCGTAGCGCAGGAGAGCTTTGTTGAGCAGCGCAGCGCTCTCTATCTAAAGGAGCTGCTGGCAGCGCCGATCATCGTTGCGGGAATCAAGGAGACAGAGGCAGAGGTGTCTCCGTCTCCCTCAGGGGGGGTTTCTGACAGCACTGCAGCGGCGGGAGGCAGGAGCCAATGAGAGTAGGCGGCGGGCAGCAGCTGTGCGGGTGGTGCTGCCAGATGGTGCGCCCACAGTGCAGTTGCGCTGTGTGCAATGCCCCTCTGGCACACACCTAGTTACGGCTCTGGTTACAGAAATCCGACAGCTGGGAAGGAACCGTTCCGACAAGTTTGCTGTCGGAAACCGGGGCTTTTAATAGTAGGATCCAATCCGACAGTCGGAACAAATCCAACAGCAATTGAATACACCCCATAGCGGGAGATGCCTGGCATGAATGACAGGTCTCTTTGCAATTCTGTTAGTGTTGGGCTTCTGTACAGATGTGTCCACATGAAAGTGTTCACACTTGTTTGCAGGGTGCTGATTAGCGAGGAGGGCATTTTTTTTTTATTTCTGGTGGTCCTAACTGGAGATGGTATGTATCATTACAACTACTGTTATTGTACAGTAGTTGTTATATATACCATCTACAATTAGGATCACCAGAATTAAAATATGCCCACCTCACTAATCGGCACCATACACCTAGAGGGAACACTTCATAGGTAGATATAAGCAAAAGATCTATGCACACAATATTGCAGTGTACATGCTAACAAAAATGACCAGCAACATTAACGACAAAGTGGCAAGTATCAAAAGTGCCAGACAAGGAGGAGATCCAGGGCCACATTATAAAATACTGCATTGTATAAAAACAGCAGAAAAGTGTCTGCACACATTTAAAAAGTAGAAAAGTGTGTAGTAGAAAAATTATTTTGGGAACATCCCTTGTACATCTGTTTTGGAATAGCTGCTTATAAAATTCTGCAACATACAGACATATATAAAAACATAACAGTAAAGGCGAATATCATGGGTTAAACAAACTGGGCCCACAAGGTGGACTAAGGGCCTAATTCAGACCTGATCGCTGTGGTGCGAAATCGCAAAGCGTCTGATTATTGAATGACTGTGCATGCGTATGGATTGTAAATTGCAAAAATTCCTGCAAATTTTGATTGCTAGGCAAACACAGATTGAGTGACAGGAATCAAACGTTTGGGGGTTAGTAACTGGTTGTTTTCTGGGAGTGTCAGGAAAAATACAGGCATTCCCAAGCATTTTCAAGGAAGGTATGTGACGTCCGCTCTGGCTCGATCAGCCTGTTTTTTTCGTACTGTGGGAGTAAGTCCTGGGCTATGCACAGACTGGAAAAATCATTTGATGGTAAGTGAGTTGAAAACAGATTTGCAGCTGACTGGCATTTGCATAGCTTTTCACATGGCGTATACAGACTTACACGGGCAGATTTTCCCTCTGGCTGTGCGACGACTATCCGATTGCAAACCTCTGCAAATTCACAGAGTAGCGATCAGGTCTGAATTAGGCCCAAGCAGACAAGGTTAAAATTCACCATAAAACCTGATCTGATACGATGCCTTGAGGATGCAGTTTGAGACTAGTTCCATACATCTTAATGTGCAGTGTGATGGGGGCAGCTGTTGGGATCCCTCACACCAGCTCTGCGGCGAGAAGCTTATATGCTTTTATGGGGTATCATTAGGAAAAACTGGCGATCTCCTCTGCGACGCTGACCCGGCGGCTGCTGCTTAGTACATTCGAAAAATTCAGTAAACGGGGGTTTACCACATTTTGCATTTAGTACATCCTGTCCTGAGCCTTTTGCAGCTTCTATTTTAAAATGGTGACCACAGCTCACTGTCTTGACCAACTGTCACCACCTGACACTGGTCATGTGACAAGTTCAAGAACTTTTGTGCTACTGCATGGGCTTCTGGGAATTATCTGTATGTGTAAGCATGTGCACATGCGCTGATAAAGCTGGATTCCTTTATCGTATAAACAACCCTTTGAGGTCTAAGAACACTGTACGCTGTTTACTTAAGAAGTACCGTAAGGGTACGCTAGTTGCGTAACGATCGCTCAGCCGTAGGCGAGACGCTCAAGCGTCACGTTCGCTCACGGCCCAGAGATCACAGGCAGGCACGCTATTGGCTGTTGACTAACGTAATGATTCGCTATGGCGTAGCAGACGCTCGAGACCACGAGGAGATCACCAGCGGCGCAGACGCTCACAACGCTATACCTTTATATCTATATTTTTAACAATGAAATACACAGTATACCTTAGTGTTGAGACAGGGTGTAAGTGCAACCTGGTGTAACCTGATTAACTACAAAGCTGCTTGAGAGTCACCGACGCTCAAGTGAACACTTAACACTATAAGAAATACACAGATACTTGTTTAGGGTCCAAAGCCTATTATATGTATTATAACTAATATACTTGCAAAAAGGAATCACAGTACAAATGATACACTACAATATAACAGAGACTTCCTAACCAAAATAGCTACACTAGAAATACAATACAATACCAATCTAATACAATACAATACAATACTAGTCAAGGGGAGATATGGGAGAAAAGAGAAGGGAGAGAGAGAGAGAGACGGAGAGAGAGAGAGAGAGATGGAGAGAGACGGAGAGAGAGAGAGAGAGAGATAGGGAGAGAGATGAGAGAAATGGCTCACAGAAAGACAATGATTACGGAGAGAAACTTACGCACAAGGGTAACGATCGCAAGCGCTTCTGGACAGCCAGCTTCCCGATTATCAGCAATGAGAACCGTTTGATGAGAAGTGCCAGCTGGATGCCACAGGCCCGTCTTTTATGCTACTCACACAATGCAATCCAATGGTCCCTACAATCTCATTGTCCATTGGACGCAGGAATTCGGCTTCGCATTATAACAAAGGTCATAGGTTGAGTCATACAGGTGGGCTGTCTTGTATCAGTGGCCTTGGTTATGCAACACAATGGGTGATGACCAACACATTCCTGTCTTCTGGAGAGCTATTGTTTGACGAATACAAAACAGAATCCTGTCTGGGTTTTGTTCTATATTCATGATGTCCACTTTCAGTTGAGACAATGACATCTCAGCCCTCATTCTCCTGGATACAAACCCTAATCCATTCGAAAACACAGGTGTTGGCCCTCCTCATTGAGTCTCAAAGCTCAGTGTAATTAAAGACTATTGTACTCCGTCTGCGGGAAAGATACTGATTTGGAGTACAATTGATCTTCAATTACTATTCCGGTGCTTACCTTATGCATGTAAAGATATGAGGCCCTCCCAACATGCAAACTATTGTTTGGGGGATCTCTAAGGTCAAAGAGCCATTTGAGACCCACTGATACCTGTCTCCAACTGTTCAGGTGCATGACTAAGTAAGAACAAATAATAATAAATGGACATAACTTCTTATGTCCATAACTATTCGCACGAGCGATTAATCCGCTCCAAACCAACACCGGAATATTGCTATTTAAATACTCTTCCGATGGGTACCAAACACCACTGTATGACTCCTGTTAGACCCTTCGCACAATACAAAGAGGGATTCCTCCGTTCAGGGACATTCTATATTAACCAAACTTTCAGAATCTATCAAAGGGACCATGATCTATAAAATACATTATTAATGAAAATATGTAACGATTGAGTCGCACGCTATGATTACATAAACTCTACCGTAAATACGCATACCGTGCGCCTGCGGGTGCCCGCGGCTGTGAGTATGTGCACGTACGGGAGAGCGTACGCATGCGCAGCGTGGACATGAATGAGGTGCAAATATGGCAGTGTGCATAGAGATATTTTTCTGACTTTGACAGTCTACCCTTTGGCAGTAAATAATAACTGCCACCTTCTAAAACATTTCAAAAGGAGAAAAATATAGGTCAGGGGTTAATTCATTTCCATGGTTGGGTAGGGGAGGAGAGAGGAGTAGGTGTGAAGAGGGTATGACCTAGTGAGATAGCAGAAGCGTGTGTGTATGAGTCCATGTTTGGGGGGTCATGTATCATCGTGCCGTACGTGTTGTAAATCAAGCTTCGAGGTATTGCGAAGTATACATTTGAATTCCTTCTTATCCCGTGGTACAGGTCTGTGGATGGGCTGTCAAACTTTACCGAGCTCTTTTTCGGATTTTGAACAAAATGGGGAGCACATTTTAGTTGATGATACATGAATGGGGGAATGTGTGATTGCTGATATCTGTGCCTGTATTCCCTATACTATGTGTGTCATTACCTGAGGGTTGTAGAAATGAAGAAAAGACATAATTACGGTAAATGCGGTGGTATTCTATGTCAGGGAAATGTACATCTGTTGTTGAAGTTTTGTTCGGTATCTGTTGAGAGTCGTCTTCTTTGCGCTGTATTGCTCCTTGGGCATGAGCAAATAGCTTTGTCAGTGCCATCAGATTTACAAAAATGTTGGGCTAGCGTGAGTTTAAAAATACTAGGGAAACTGGGGATCCATGGCAAAGTTCATCAAGTGTCCATATCATAGGTTGTCAAAACTTCATCTTTGGTGCTTGTCTGTTGTCTGTATAGCGTCTCGTCAACTTCCTCGTCCAAGGGGGTCTTTGTACCTTGGTGAAAAGCAGAAAAACAGGTGAAAGAAACGGACCTTATAATCGCATTTTCATCACATCATGGTTTCTATCATTGGGTCATAAATCAAATCCAGGTTAATTACAGTTTCCTCACTCCTCAAACTCATCACTCTTGTACTTTGTTTGCACCTCATTAAAGCCTGCCCGCATCTAAATATCAATCCAATAGATATAACAACACCTAAAATACATAGGAGAAACTTTCCAACATCCATTATGACTCCTTGAGCCCAGTCTCCCAAACCGGAGAACCAATTTCGCGGGTTCAACCATGACACCCAACTAGTCAGCTCATTACCTACAGCAGCAAGGGTGAGATTGTGTTTTCGGCGAAATTCCCACTTTAATTGGAGAATATCGTCCATCTTTTGGTCTATGACCTCTACCGGATCCTCGGTGCTATTTGTGATATACGTGCAACACTTTATACCGTACTGTGTTGCCAATGTAACACAATATCCGCCTGTTACTGCTGTAAGATAATTAAGAACCATCCTATGCTGAACTAGTTCTGTTTTATAAGCTTGAAGTTCTCTTCCAGTGTATCTAAACGTGTCATCATACATTTCAGTGATATTATCTAACAAATTGGCGAGTGCGGAAATGTATCTATAATTCATCACTCCTCGAGCGGTGTGAGTGAAATCTAACGCTACCAGAACCTGAATCCCGGTGGATTCATGGATCAGGTCAGAGGCCGGATGCTCCAACCTTTCTGACAGTTGTCTTTTAACTCGGTGCTCGTAATGAGTGTGAGTATAAGGAGCTTGGGCACCACAGTGTATGTCCTTCATTTTGTCATGTGTTACAGTCATCACTTCAGGCAATACTTTTCCAATATAACACAATCCTTCAGAGTTTGGGGCAAGCCACTTGTACGCCTTTCTCCCGCATATGAAATATGCATCATCGGGGAGAACATAAGGGACGGAGAAGGACATGACCATGTTACATACTTTCCAGGTGAAATCTCCTGACCCTAATTCTTCCATCTGCTTAATGCACGTATCAGGCTGTACGATATGTGCACAGTATCCTGGTGATACTTCTCCAACTCTAGTAATCCTATTCCCTAAGGTGTACCTATACCGGAAAGATTTTCCTCTACTGGCTATGTGGCGTACAAGCTCTGTATCTGTAGGCATTCTATCTGCTCTATGCGAGAAGGTCATGGTTAAGTTGCTCCATGACACTTCCCAATTTCCCGGCTTTCGGGGATTGGAGATGTTGAAACATAAGAGGGACCTATCCACATGGTATTGGTGGAGCTTCAAACTAGGAGGGCTGGAGATATTAAACCTCCTGTCCACCGGTCTCCCACCATTTAGCTCAAGTACCTCCCCTACCGTTAAAGGAAATGGTACTAGCCCTGATTTACTATGACCCTGAGGTACTTGAGAGCATACCCAACAATCTGTTTTATTTAACACACTACCCACTAAGGAGTGATAGTCACTCAATGGATGCCGGTCCATATGGATATTAAAACTGGGTTGGCATTTCTTTATGCATCCATCCTCTACCAGATTGTCACAGAGCCTACAGATACAATTTTCTTTTTGAACTAACAATCCTTCACAATTGTTTACAAATAACATGGTTGTTAGATCGTGCCCGGTACTCGCCTTTGCTTGGTGATTGGGTTGCTATTGGAAATTTACACCTCCGTCTCAGTCATCAGGACCTTTCTGGATCCTTTCTCGACCTCACTGGTACTCTCACCGAAACAGACTGCTCTGGTCAACATCATGGTTAACGGGAAAATCCATATCACAGTCTCTTGGGGCAAGTCCATCTTACAGGAGGAGAAAAGAAGAAATTTGTAAAGGGGGTATAAGAAAACAGTTTGAGGGGGAGAGAACTTGTTACGATAATAAGTTCTCTCGTCTTGTTGTTTTTCTTGTTCTGCTGTCCTCTCAAAGGTGCTGTCTCTCAGTCTTCCAAACGAACATTCTGGTGATGCAATATTCCCTCCCTAACCGACGATCTTTCTGTAAGGAGCAAAAATCTGGCATTACCATTGGTCCAACTGAGGGGTGACATAGCATCTTTAAACCATGGAAACATGAGTGAGAAGAGAGAGAAAACACAAAAAAAAACAAAAGAGATAGAGAACAATTCATGTGCATATATACATTACATAACTCGACAATAACCATCAATAAGAAAAGAGAAACAAAACATTTTTAAACATTGTCAACATTAAGAAAACATTGTTAGCATTAGAAAAACATTGTCAGACTTATTAGGCTGTCATATCTATGTGTCTAATGGTCTCCTTGAGCAGTCCCTCCCCACCAGCACCTGCATTACTCCACTGTCTGTATCTGGCCAGAAATACATTGTGGCGGAGGTCATGCTGGGGTTTGGTAGACTTCTGCAAGGACCAAGTGGATATGCAATGTGTGAATTCTTACCACTACTCGTCAGAGATGGGGATAGAGAGAGAGAGAAAAAAAAACATTTTTCACAAATACATTTACAACTTTTCACCTGGTCATTCCTGTGTCTTCAGTGAATGACCTCCCACTTTGTTAACCGTTACCTCAGGCTTACCATCCGTCGTATGCTCATCTTTCTTGACTACCTATCATGGGTGTGGCTCAAAATTTCCTCCTATCTGATCTCTGATTATAATGGTGTGTGTTGTAATTTTGCTCATTTCTTGGTCTAGGGGGTCTAACTTTATGTGGGTTATTACAGTTGTTGGCATAATGCCCTTCTCTTCTACAATGGTAACAGATCCTTGGCTTTCTCCAAGTGTCAGTGAACTGGGGTCTTGGCTGATTTGATGCCTCCTCAAACGCTTGGATGCTCATCACCATCAACCGCTTTCCCTGTACCTACCTGATTCCTTGGATACCATGATTATGTCGTTGTCTAGGGAGTTGATATACCTTCTGTGAATCTTTGATCATACAGTTAGATCTTTCCTAGGATCTGGGTAATCAGATATGATTGATCTCAATTCTGTCCGGGACCAGGGATGGCGCATTGCACTGTCCTTGACGGGAATGGTTCCCTGATCGCCAGTCTTCCCATTGGGGACTGTGATCACCCTGACAGGACTAAACTCAATTACATCACCTTGTTTTGGTCTTATAATATGGGGTACATTTGTTTGTGCGTGATATAAAACATTGTACGTACCTGTGGACACGACCTCACCTGACCCTCCGTTAGGGGGTTTGATTATTGCCTTTACCAATTTGGTCGCGTCCACCTGGATGTCTTGTAGGATGGCTTCTGGAAGAGGTGTCGACATTGTTCTGGGCTCACTTTCTTGTTTGTATTCCTGGGGAAAGTTTGACATGGGGTGCAACTTGCATAGGTTAATAGTTGTACATTCAACAACATTACAATAATCATTGTTACATTTATTACACTTATTCTTATGATCTATACTACAGTTGCTAAGAGCGTTTTTATTGTTCAACCTTGTGCTTTTCTCCGCAACCACAATCCTCCCTGATGCCATGTCTCTCCTCTCAAGATAAGAGTCAGAAAAGTCAATTGACTCTCTTTGTAATTCACCTTCCTGTTGCCATAACTGCAAATAATCATAATGTTTACTTCGTCTCTTTGTTGGTTCAATGAGACATATCCTCCTCCTTAAATTTTGTAACACTTTTGGGCTAAAGCTGTCTATATTTGGGAACTTCTCCCCATCATGTACAGTCATTCTTTCCCATTCATCACATAAAACTTCTGTGTGACTTCCATGTTTCTCACACATTATGTACCTGGCCGATCCTACTGGACGGTCTTCTGAATCAACCCGAACCAAGGTTGATCGCCCCCTACCTGAACAACTGGCCCCCATAATCTGCAGGTGTTGCTTACTACTCCTTTGATCTTTATATCACGGTCTTCAGCGAACCCTTACAGCAAACCAAATTATTCAAAATAGGCCGGCGGTGGCGGTTTACCGAGTACCCCACTCACTCGCCCACCTCGACCAATACGACCTGATCACACCGATATGGTGCTGGCGTACTCGATACAGGGCCCTACCAAAAACCTTCTGTTTACTGGAACATACGAGGGTTACCCGAAGGACACTTACTCTTTCCAGTAAAGGTGGGGTTGTTAGATAGTTCCTGAGTGACCAGCGAACTTCCCTTCCAAAAATAAAAAATTACACAAATCACGTCAGAATGTACAACTAGCGTTTGTGACCACTTTACTCTAATGCTCAAATATTATTTAACCAGGGATGCCTCCCTAGCCACCGTATATGTCACTTACACGTATGTCCTTTACGAGTACCCGATTTCTTTTTGGTTCAACCTCTAAGTTATATAAACTTATGTATACAAAAACACACTCACTCAACACATGTACACTTTTGCTTCCACTTCTATTTCTGCGCAGAATTTTTTTTCCTTTAGCCCAGCTGTGTTACCAATTAGGAGCAGGATCTGTTAAACTAAATTTCAAATTTTCCAAAAATAGATTTGCGTTATTTACCGCTGTGCGTTACTTACCGCTTTGCGCTAATTATCGCTTATCGTGACTTGAGCTACGTGGGCGTAACCGGACGCTACGTTGCGTAATGAACGCTGCGTGCGTCGGCCTTTGGATTGCGTACGCTAGTCTTTGTTAGAGACACGTGTACGCAAAACAAAGATCCACCGTAACACAATATACTTTTATCAATGTAAACGATCCCTGATCATCTACCGCGTACCCCACTGGCTTTGCCTTATCTCCCAGGCAAACCTGTGTGTTTGTCTACACTTTTAACTATTACCTCTATTCTTAAACTATGAAATAACAGCAAGTCTCTTTTAGCACTTTTCTTTCAACTATAAAACTGGCAAACAGGATAGTGATATACGAAAAAATGAAATACACAGATGGAAAAGAAATGCAGATATATATATGTATGCGTGCGTATATACGCAAGACAGAAGAAAAATAAACAGTTTTTAAAAAAACACAAGCGTTTTGTTCTTACCTCCGGTTCCCGGATTCCTTCAGCACTCTTTATCTAAGCAAAGCAGACGCTTATCCCGTCAGCACTGCGAGACAACCTTCCGCCCTTTGCTGAGGGATAATGTCTGCTGATCTACCTAGTGCAGATATGTGAAGGACTGGACGGCCCCCAATTGATAAAGCTGGATTCCTTTATCGTATAAACAACACTTTATGAGGTCTAAGAACACTGTACGCTGTTTACTTAAGAAGTACCGTAAGGGTACGCTAGTTGCGTAACGATCGCTCAGCCGTAGGCGAGACGCTCAAGCGTCACGTTCGCTCACGGCCCAGAGATCACAGGCAGGCACGCTATTGGCTGTTGACTAACGTAATGATTCGCTATGGCGTAGCAGACGCTCGAGACCACGAGGAGATCACCAGCGGCGCAGACGCTCACAACGCTATACCTTTATATCTATATTTTTAACAATGAAATACACAGTATACCTTAGTGTTGAGACAGGGTGTAAGTGCAACCTGGTGTAACCTGATTAACTACAAAGCTGCTTGAGAGTCACCGACGCTCAAGTGAACACTTAACACTATAAGAAATACACAGATACTTGTTTAGGGTCCAAAGCCTATTATATGTATTATAACTAATATACTTGCAAAAAGGAATCACAGTACAAATGATACACTACAATATAACAGAGACTTCCTAACCAAAATAGCTACACTAGAAATACAATACAATACCAATCTAATACAATACAATACAATACTAGTCAAGGGGAGATATGGGAGAAAAGAGAAGGGAGAGAGAGAGACGGAGAGAGAGAGAGAGATGGAGAGAGACGGAGAGAGAGAGAGAGAGAGAGATAGGGAGAGAGATGAGAGAAATGGCTCACAGAAAGACAATGATTACGGAGAGAAACTTACGCACAAGGGTAACGATCGCAAGCGCTTCTGGACAGCCAGCTTCCCGATTATCAGCTGGATGCCACAGGCCCGTCTTTTATGCTACTTACACAATGCAATCCAATGGTCCCTACAATCTCATTGTCCATTGGACGCAGGAATTCGGCTTCGCATTATAACAAAGGTCATAGGTTGAGTCATACAGGTGGGCTGTCTTGTATCAGTGGCCTTGGTTATGCAACACAATGGGTGATGACCAACACATTCCTGTCTTCTGGAGAGCTATTGTTTGACGAATACAAAACAGAATCCTGTCTGGGTTTTGTTCTATATTCATGATGTCCACTTTCAGTTGAGACAATGACATCTCAGCCCTCATTCTCCTGGATACAAACCCTAATCCATTCGAAAACACAGGTGTTGGCCCTCCTCATTGAGTCTCAAAGCTCAGTGTAATTAAAGACTATTGTACTCCGTCTGCGGGAAAGATACTGATTTGGAGTACAATTGATCTTCAATTACTATTCCGGTGCTTACCTTATGCATGTAAAGATATGAGGCCCTCCCAACATGCAAACTATTGTTTGGGGGATCTCTAAGGTCAAAGAGCCATTTGAGACCCACTGATACCTGTCTCCAACTGTTCAGGTGCATGACTAAGTAAGAACAAATAATAATAAATGGACATAACTTCTTATGTCCATAACTATTCGCACGAGCGATTAATCCGCTCCAAACCAACACCGGAATATTGCTATTTAAATACTCTTCCGATGGGTACCAAACACCACTGTATGACTCCTGTTAGACCCTTCGCACAATACAAAGAGGGATTCCTCCGTTCAGGGACATTCTATATTAACCAAACTTTCAGAATCTATCAAAGGGACCATGATCTATAAAATACATTATTAATGAAAATATGTAACGATTGAGTCGCACGCTATGATTACATAAACTCTACCGTAAATACGCATACCGTGCGCCTGCGGGTGCCCGCGGCTGTGAGTTTGTGCACGTACGGGAGAGCGTACGCATGCGCAGCGTGGACATGAATGAGGTGCAAATATGGCAGTGTGCATAGAGATATTTTTCTGACTTTGACAGCGCTGTAACACATTCCACAGTGTCAGACATAAAACATTGCAGAGCGGGGTATTACACGATTACAGAAGTCATCGTTCTATCCACAAGCTTAGACTTATTTGGCGTCTTCTTCCTTGCTGGTACATTGTAGACTGCAAATGGGAGAAAAAAAAATACTATAAGCAATGTGAGTATATCAAAATAGCAACACTGCAACATCTACCGATTAGATTTTAGTGAATGTAGTGTGTGTATAATGTGTGTTTTTGCTACGACTCTGCCATCTATGATGTTCTGGACTGCAGTACCTTTGGGCAGCCAGGGATGCTGCTATTATGTCTCTCACCTGCAGTACCTCTGAGAAGTCAGGGGTGCTGCTATTGGAAGAGCAGTCCCAGCTGGGGTAATCAGGTGGAATATGCTCTCTCCTAATTACCTTTTCCAGCTGCAGCACGTTGTGTGTGTTTGTGTGTGTTGTAGGGATTGGCCTATGTTAAGTATGAGTTAGCTCTGAGAGTCGGGGCCAGCTATAGTTTTGTTCCAGCTTATGTTAATTTATGTTATTCCTAGTCTTTTCCTAGCCAGTTTATTTGTCACAGTTTTGGAGTCCCTGGTTGCTTTGTCCTGTGCTGGAATCCCTGCTGTTTCCGAAATCTTGAACCTTGCCTGCACCTAATTTCAGTGACAGTTTTCCTTGCCATCCATGTGTTCAGGTGAAGTTAACCTGATTCTGTATGCCTATATCATGTTTCTTCAATTATCCTGTATGCCTTATTTGGAATTATGCTTCAATACAGTTTTATTTTAAACCATCATCACCTTTCATCTGTGCAACTCCTGTTTTTATCCATGTAACCATCATCCTATCATATGTAGTCTGCAACTCCAGCATTAACCCTTGTAACACCGTAACATTTACACTGTAACATTATAGCTGGCCTCAAACAGACTTGCTGGAGTTTAAAATAACATGTATTCTGTTTCTGTTAGTCCTGCTAAGGATCTAATAAGGCAGATTCAGATCTTGACTGAAAGACTCGTTAAACTATCCCTGCAAGTTGGAACTCAGAAGCTAGTCCTAGCCCCAGAATCGGCATCCAATATTCTAATTCCAGGAGCCGCATCTGATATTCTGATTCCAGGAGCCGCATCTGATATTCTGATTCCAGGAGCCGCATTTGATATTCTGATTCCAGGAGCTGCATCCGATGTTCTTATTCAAAGAGCTGCATCTGATTCCAGGAGCCATGTCTGATGTTCTGATTCCAGGAGCGGTTTCCGATGTTCTGACTGCAGGAGCAGTTTCCAATATTCTGATTGCAGGAGCCATGTCCGATGTTCTGATTGTAGGAATGGTTTCCGATGTTCTGACAGCAAGAGCGGTTTTTGATGTTCTGACCTGAAACCGCTCCTGAAGTCAGAACATCAGAAACCGCTTCTGCGGTCAGAACATCGGAAACCACTGCTATGGTCAGAAAATCGGAAACTGCTCCTGCGGTCAGAACATCGGAAACCACTCCTGCAATGTTCTGACTGCAGGAGCAGTTTCTGATGTTCTGACTTTAGGAGTGGTTCCAATGTTCTGACTTTAGGAGCGGTTTCCGATGTTCTGACTTTAGGAGCAGTTTCCGATGTTCTGACCGCAGGAGAGGTGTACGATGTTCAGACTCCAAGAGCTATGTACGATGTACAGATTGCAGGAGGGGAGTCTGAGGTGCTGATCCTGGGTGGGGAGTCTAAGGTGCCGACTCCGTGAGGGGAGTGTGAGGTGTGCACCCCAGGAGGGGAGTCTGAGGTGCCGACCCTGGGAGGGTAGTCTGAGGTGCCGACACTGGGAGGGGTCTCTAAAGTTGCAGGCCCAGGAGGAGTCCCAAGAACTATAGACCCAGGAGGGGTCTTGAGAGTCGTACCCCCAGGGGTGGAGGTTCTGTCTGCCCTTGCCTTTGGGCATTAGGACCCACCTGCCCTTGCCTCACAGCACGAGGACCCACCTGCCCTTGCCTCAAGGCATGAGGACCCACCTGCCCTTACCTCACAGCATAAGGTTCTGTTTGCCCTTGCCTCTGGGCATAGGGAAATCACTGCCATGTTGACAACCATTGTATGTGTGTTTTCCTCCAGGAAGGTCCAGTCACCCGGTGTGCCTCGATATCCAGCAGAGGAATGCCGTGCCCAAGGAGTTCATTGACCTTACCAGTTTAAACATAAATATAGCAACATTTATTATAGATTCAAGTAAATAAGCTACAATGTCCAATGTAACAAAAAGGAAATATTCTACTGGCTGTCACAAACAAGTAATTAGAATACTTGCCCACTATTGTTATAAGACCTATGCATTTAATATATGAGGAAACAAAAAAGAAAAGAAAACTCTCAATTGGGTTTTTACTAATAAGTCCAATAGAAGACTTAACTACTGCTCTTAAAAGAAATATGCATTACATAGTATAGAGCAGGCATTCCCAACCACGGTCCTTAAGGCACACCAACAGTGCAGGTTTTAGTGATATCCAGGCTGCAGCACAGATAAATCAAAATAACTGAGCTACTAATTAAGTCACCTGTGCTGAAGCCTGGATATCACTAAAACCTGCACTGTTAGTATGCCATGAGGGCCGTGGTTGGGAATGCCTGGTATAGAGTCACAAACCACATTGCAGACTATTTGAAAAACATACTTACATGGGATTTTAAACATAAAACAGCATTGCTTTGATAGTGAAAGACCAGCACTCTACCAACTGAGCTAAACAGTCTGCACATAAATCAAAGAAAATGTATCAGAGATTTAAGTAAATAAGCTACAATGTCAAAGGTACTAAACATGATATATTCTATGGAGTGTCACAAGCAAGTCATTAGAATACTTAACTACCATTGTTATAAGACATATGCTTTCAATATTTAAGGAAACAAAAATAAAATAAAGCTATCTATTGGGTTTCACTAACAAGTCCATTGGAAGACTTGACTATTGTTAAAATACATATGCATTACATAGTATAGAGCTACAAACCACAATGCAGACTAGTAAAATAAAAACATACTTACGTGGGATTCAAATCTATGACAGACTTATTTTGATAGTGTAAGACCAGCACTCTGCCTACTGAGCTAACCAGTTTGCACCTATATGTAATAAAATGCAATGAAATGTATCATAGATTCAAATAAATAAGCTACAATGTCCAAGGTACTAAACATGATATATTCTATGGGATGTCATAAGCAAGTCATTAGACTAATAATTGACTGCTTTTGTTATAAGACATATGTATTCAATATTTAAGGAAACAAAAAGAAAATAAAGCTATCTATTGATTTTCACTAACAAATCTATTGGAAGACTTGACTATTGTTGTTTAAAGACATATGCATTACATAGTATAGAGCCACAAACCACAATGCAGACTAGGGATTCAATCCTATGATAGGCTTACTTTGATAGTAGCAAATATACAACCTTGTTAAAGGTAGCAAAAAGGAGCGCTGATCATGTAATTAAATAAGATATAATTTAATCACATATTGCAGTGTAATGCTGTCTATCAATAAAACATGAACTCATATGATAATCTTGTCGACTATGTATGAATTGAAAGTAGTTCAATAATCCATTAGTTGGTTATACTTAATTATGACCAAAAGCATCTTCCAGTTCATATATGTGTGTGTGGCTGCATATATATGTAAGCTATATAGTCTTTTCATCTGTCGTCTATATATTACCTACAGACATTGTTTATCTGTTAAAAATCTAAATTCACTGTATATACTGGAGTCTGCCAAAGCCCTTGTTTAGTCTGTGTGGACTAAGAACTTTCTCTCTTTGACAGATTCATCTGTTCTGCACAATACAAAAAGTGTTTTTCCTCATGTTAATTTATTAAGTTAGCTTTGATGTTTGTGTTTTTGTGTGTGTGTAGATTGCCATAATATATTGGGTCCTCTATATAGTAATGAATATAAATAAGAGAGCTCTATACTTTTATTTTATATAATAGTAATGTTAGTTTAAAATAAAAAACAAAAGCATTTAAGATGCATACAGTCTGTTTGTGCCTCCATGGTTCTCGACCCTATGACGTTTGACTCTGTAGTCTGGAGTGTTACCATCTGAGCCACGGAATTGTCTGCTGTTAACAGCTCTCTATTTTATCCTTAGCTTCATAAGGTACATTGAAATAGATGCCCCTGGGGATTTCTTTGTGATGCCATTTATATTTTAATTATTTTAATATTTTAATTATTGTGATATTAAAAGTGTAATGGCTTAATGCTGCTAATGCTATTTTTTTTAAATATTGTTGTATTGATTTATTTTTAATGAGTTTTGGTCACCCTTGTCCAAACATCTATACTTATGATAATCTGTGCAGGTGCTTAGTCTTAACACAGGTGTGCAATTTATAGTAAACCTGTGATTGGTCATCAGGAACATAAATATGAATGGTCTGAAACAAGCACATTGATCTCCTGAGGAAACCGCTGATGCAAATAGCGGAGAAATGCATTGAGAAAATGATTATACTGCTTGGAAGCTGTCATCAATTTTTAACAGCTAAACTAAGCCACCATTGAAATTGGGTTCGCCCTCCCCCGCTGGACAATTCACACCAAGTACAATTTGCGACTTTGAATTATGGCCGCTAAACCATCTCATACTGTTACAATCCTGAGCACTCATGTTTTGTTATTGTTATAAATTACCTTTGCTTCAGTTTGTGGAACTACAGGTCACAGCTAGCTCCTGCATAGTTGTCTCCCAGTGCCTTTGCTCCTGTACTCAGCAACTGACTTCACAGGTGTCTGGATTCTGTAATTACAGCTCGTTACCTGAAAACTACTATTCAGCTTGTCAGCCTGCTCAGTCTGCACTGCAGCTGCATGTTATATAAATTACTGGGGGCCTGTCTGATGCTCACAACTGATTGGTCCAGCCTGTTCTTTTAAGCCTCTCAATCCCAAGAGGCTTTGCCAGTTATAGCTACTCCATGTGGTGTTCTGCTCTCTGGTTCCTCTCTGGTCTCAGTTCATCTGTCCAGTGGGTAGTGCCTTGTTCCAGTATTGAATTCCAGCTTCAACATCTTGCTGATGACTTTAGTCTGCCGACTGCCGTTACTCTGTCTCCAAGTGTCTGCACCCCAGTCCGTCCGTGTGCCGCTACCTCCTTTGTCACCCCATGAGTGCCTGCTGCTGTTCCATCTCCACGGCCCCAGCGTACCATCTGGCCGTGTGCACCCTGCCACCTTCTCCAGTTCCTGTTTGTTCCTGTGTATCCCTGCGGTTGGTCATATACAACACCTCTACCATAGAGGTTAGACTCCGCGCCTCTGTTCTGGGTAACGTCAACCACTTGGTACCTGATTCCGAATTCCGGATTCTGCACCAGTTCCTGACACATACGTGTGGCTAAACTAAATTACTGAAGCCCATCAAATGGCAAATGCAAACTAGTCGGCACCCACTATCCGAGACTGAACTGTGAAATATGTCCATATCATCACGGCAGCCCATCAGCCTGCAATCACAGTTTGAGAGTGAACTGTGTAAAAAAGCTGGTGATACATCATAGTGACGGATACACACTCTGTTCCCGCTGGTGAGAATGTCATCTTAAATCAGGGGGTAGTAGCATGGTTTACCTAATTGGTGGCTACAAAAAATCAAATTCTTTTTTTAAACATGGAGTGTGCCTAAGACCTTATATGAGACGCTTTTTGTCATAATTAAGCATAACTAACTAATGGATTATTGAACTGCTTTCAATTCATATATAGTCAACAAGATTATCATATGAGATTTATTTGATGTATTTTACTTGTTGCTGCTGTCTTCATATGTTTTATTGATAAACAGCATTACACTGCAATATGTGATTAAATTATATCTTATGTAATTACATGATCAGCGCTCCTTTTTGCTACCTTTAACAAGGTTGTATATTTGCTATTATATATTCATACTAGACCACCAGATGGTCAGCCAGGAGCAGCTATATATATATATATTTCTTAATTTGCTTCTTTAATATGTTACTTTATACATATTCTATTAGGGCAAACAATTTTTTTTAAATTCATCCACTCGCTACTCATGAAAAACAGCTTAGCCGTGTTTTGCATGCTGTGCCAAATTTGTAAAAAAGCAAAGATGTAAGTGGACACATCTGTGTGTGTGTGTGTGTGTGTGTGTGTGTGTGTGTGTATGTATGTATATATATATATATATATATATATATATTATTATTATTTTTTAGGTGACCACCTATATAGCTATTTGTAGGTGCACCCGATTTTCTTTCTTTCTTAGTAAAGTTTGGAAGTTTATATATTATATATATTACAATGATAGTGTAAGACCAGCACTCTACCAACTGAGCTAACCAGCCTGCATGCAAATATAGCAACATTTATTATAGGTTCAAGTAAATAAGCTACAATATCCAAGGTAATAAAAAGGAAATATTCAATGGGGTGTCAAAAACAAGTAATTGGAATACTTGCCTACTATGGTTATAAGATAAATGCATTCAATATTTGAGAAAACAAAAAAGAAAAGAAAACTTTCTATTGGGTTTCACTAATAAGTACAATAGAGGACTTGACTACTGCTGTTAAAAGACATATGCATTACGTAGTATAAAGCCACAAATTGCAGTGAAAACTAGTAAAAAAACATACTTACATGGGATTGAATCCTATGTTAGACTTACTTTGATAGTGCAAGCCCAGCACTTTACCAACTGAGCTAACCTGTCTACAAGTAAAAGGCACAACATTTATCTCAGAATTAAGTAAATAAGCTGCAATATCCAAGGTACTAAACACAGTGTGCTAGGCTTGCACATGTATCCCCGTAAGGTAAGTTATGGGATTTGGGCTGTGGAACTGTGTGTCCACACGCTGTTAGCTAAATCATGTTATAAAACAAATGTCTTTTTGATTATGCTGCTCGACTGTCAGTCTTAATAGAAGACATTTATTGATACCTTAGGAGGGGGCATAGGTTGTGGACAATAGTCTCAAGGACAAGAGATCCAATATCAGCTTCATCCACAGCCCAATGCCAATTACTTACCTTATGGGGATACATGTCCAAGCCTAGCACACTGTGTTAATCTGCTGTTAATCCGTTGAACACTATATGAACAGCTGTACTATGCATGTAATATTCGCCAGTAATAAATTATCCACAATGTCCAAGGTACTAAACATTATATATTCTTTGGGGTGTCATAAGCAAGTCATTAGAATACTTTACTACTAAAGTTATAAGACATATGCATTCAATATTTGAGTAAACAGAGAAAAAATAAAGCTATCTATTGGGTTGCACTAACACTCCATTGGAAGACTTGACTATTGTTGTTAAAAGACATATGCATTCATATTATAGAGCCACAAACCACAATGCAGACTAGTAAAATAAAAGCATGCTTATGTGAGATTCAAACCAATGATAGTCTTACTTTGATAGTACAAGCCCTCCACCTTACCAACAATGCTAATCAGTCCGAACATAAATGTCATAAAATTTATTAGAGATTTTAGTAATTAAACTACACTGTCCAAGGTACTAAACATGATATATTCTATGGGGTGTCATATTCAAGTCATTAGAAAACTTTACTAAAAAAGTCCAATAGAAGACTTAACTACTGCTCTTAAAAGAAATATGCATTACATAGTATAGAGCAGGCATTCCCAACCACGGTCCTTAAGGCACACCAACAGTGCAGGTTTTAGTGATATCCAGGCTGCAGCACAGATGATTAAATCAAAATAACTGAGCTACTAATTAAGTCACCTGTGCTGAAGCCTGGATATCACTAAAACCTGCACTGTTAGTATGCCATGAGGGCCGTGGTTGGGAATGCCTGGTATAGAGTCACAAACCACATTGCAGACTATTTGAAAAACATACTTACATGGGATTTTAAACATAAAACAGCATTGCTTTGATAGTGAAAGACCAGCACTCTACCAACTGAGCTAAACAGTCTGCACATAAATCAAAGAAAATGTATCAGAGATTTAAGTAAATAAGCTACAATGTCAAAGGTACTAAACATGATATATTCTATGGAGTGTCACAAGCAAGTCATTAGAATACTTAACTACCATTGTTATAAGACATATGCTTTCAATATTTAAGGAAACAAAAAGAAAATAAAGCTATCTATTGGGTTTCACTAACAAGTCCATTGGAAGACTTGACTATTGTTAAAATACATATGCATTACATAGTATAGAGCTACAAACCACAATGCAGACTAGTAAAATAAAAACATACTTACGTGGGATTCAAATCTATGACAGACTTATTTTGATAGTGTAAGACCAGCACTCTGCCTACTGAGCTAACCAGTTTGCACCTATATGTAATAAAATGCAATGAAATGTATCATAGATTCAAATAAATAAGCTACAATGTCCAAGGTACTAAACATGATATATTCTATGGGATGTCATAAGCAAGTCATTAGACTAATAATTGACTGCTTTTGTTATAAGACATATGTATTCAATATTTGAGGAAACAAAGAGAAAATAAAGCTATATATTGGGTTTCACTAACAAGTCCATTGAAAGACTTGACTATTGTTGTTAAAATACAAATGCATTACATAGTATAGAGCCACAAACCACAATGCAGACTAGTAAAATAAAACACATGCTTACGTGGCATGCAAACCAATGACTCTTACTTTGCTAGTGCAAGGCAATGACCTTACCAACTGAGCTAACCATTCTGCACATATTTGCTGCAATTTTTTTTTTATCAGAGATTAAAGTAAAAATTTCAAACTGTACAAGGTACTAAACATGATATCGTCTATGGGGGGTCATAAGCAATAAGTAGAATACTTTACTACTAAAGTTAGAGAAAATAAAGCTATCTATTGGGTTTCACCAACAAGTCCATTGGAAGACTTGACTATTATTGTTAAAAGACATATGCATTCACAGTATACAGCCACAAACCACATGCAGACTAGTACAATAAAAACATACTAATGTGAAATTCAAACCTATGACAGGCTTTCATTTATAGTGTAAAACCGACACTCTTCCAACTGAGCTAACCAGTCTGCACACAAACATCATAAAATGTATTAGAGATTTAAGTAACTAAGCTAGAATGTTCAAGGTTCTAAACATGATATATTCCATGTGGTTTCATAAGTTAGTCAATAGAAAACTTTACAACTAAAGTTATAAGACAAATGCATTTAATTTTTGAGGAAACAAAGAGAAAATAAAGCTATCTATTGGGTTTCACTAACAAGGCCATTGGAAACTTGACTATTGTTAAAAGACATATGCATTACATATTATAGAGCCACAAACCACAATGCAGACTAGTAAAATAAAAAATATGCTTACATGGGTTTCAAACCAATGACTGTATTACTCTGCTTGTGCAAGCCCAGCACCTTACCAACTAAGATAACCATTCTGCACATAAAAATTGCAAAAAATGTATCAGATTTTAGTAAATAATCCAAAATGTCCAAGGTACTAAACATGATATATTCTATGGAGTGTCATATTAAAGTCATTAGAATACTTTACTACAAAAGTTATAAAAAATATGCATTCAATATTTGAGGAAACAAAGAGAAAATTAAGCTATTGGGTTTCTCCAACAAGTCCTTTGGAAGACTTGATTATTGTTGTTATAACACATATGCATTACATAGTATAGAGCCAAAAACTACATGCAAACTAGTAAAATAAAAACATATTTGCATGGGATTTAAACCTATCATATACTTACATTGATATTGAAAGATCAACACTCTACCAACTGAGCTAACCAGTAAACATAAATGACATAAAATTAGAGATTTAAGTAAAGCTACAATGTCTAAGGTACTAAACATGGGTTTCACTAACAAGTCTATTGAAAGACTTGAAAATTGTTGTTAAAAGACATATCCATTAGAGAGCATAGAGCCACAAACCACAGGCAGACTATTAAAATAAAAATACACTTATATGGGGTTTAAACCTATGATATGCTTACATTGATAGTGGAAGAGCAAAACTCCACCAACTGAGCTAACCACTCTGCACATAAACAACATAAAATGTATTAGAGATTTAAGTAAAATAAGCTACAATGTCCAATACACTAAACATGATATATTCTATGGGGTGTCATAAGCAAGTCATTAGAATACTTTACTACAAAAGTTATAAGACATATGCATTCAATATTTGAGGAAAAAAGAGAAAATAAAGCATTCTATTGGGTTTCACTAACAAGTCCATTGGACGCCTTAACTATTGTTGTTAAAAGACATATGCATTACATAGTATAGAACCACAAACCACATACAGACTAGTAAAATAAAAAGAAACTTATGTGGGAATCAAACTTATAATAAGCTTACAATGATAGTATAAAACCAACACTCTACAAACTGAGATAAACAGTCTGTCAATATACAACATAACATTTATCAGAGATTTAAGTTAATAAGCTACAATGTCCAAGGTTCTAGACATGATATATTCTATGGGATGTCATAAGCAAGTCATTAGAATACTGTACTACTAAAGTTATAAGACATATGCATTCAATATTTGAGGAAACATAGAGAAAATAAAGCTATCTATTTTGTTTCACTATCAAGTCCATTGGAAGACTTAACTATTGTTGTTAAAAGACATATGCATTGGGCGTGGCCTGGAGGCTGAATCGATAGGCAGCACATGTTCAGAGCTCTGCTGAAACTGAGGTGATTTACCCTCAAAAACTACTTTCTGCCTCAGAAGTTCCTCTCCAAACTTGCTCCCCCTGACGGAGGGAACACTCAGCGGTGGTGGGTTAGTGTTGCGGAATCGGGGAGCCGGTTTACCGGCTCCTGCGGGTTGCGGCCTACCCACCACTCCGAAGCCGGGGCCTAAATTTTGGATGGTCCAGCGGCGGACCGTACGGAGCCTCTGCCCCAGCCCCACAGTGTTATCCAGCGCCCTGAAGTGGATCCCCTGGGAGCTGACACACGCTTCCCCAGACTGACGCTGCATCAGAGGTGGCAGAGGAGAAGGGGAATCGGCCGGTGCACAGACGCCGGGGACCCGGAGCTCCGGGAGCGGCGGCCATTTTGGTTTTCGGACCCTGAGGCAGAGCGGCGGTCCAGGGACTCTGCGGCCTTCATTACACCCTGAGGTGAGCTGCTCCCCCAACACACCATCTCCCCCACCGTTATCCGCACTCGACGCCAGCTGGAGGCTGCTGCGGGACACTCCGTGCTGAACGCCGGAGGGGAACGCGGCAGCGCAGCACCACAGCACCTACACCTGCTGCCTTGTTACTGGCGCCTGGCGGTGGGGCCCCTACAACCCTCGACCCTCCTCCGATTTGACCTGTCGAGTGGCCCTCGAACCGCGGTCCTCACCTGGTCGCTGGGGCGCCTTATTCATCTATTCTCACGGATACTGGCGTCTGCCCTCCCCCCCCCCCTGCTTCTGGGCACAACTGGGCTGAACAGGTTGCCATCTTCTCGCACCACAGGGGCTCTATATATGATCTAATGCCCCCCCCAACAGTAAACTTTCTTATAACCTACTGAAGTCTTCTGATATTACCTCACTGTGCTGGATTTCTCTGTATTACATTCTACAAAGCCCGAGGGCGCCATCTCCTGGCCTCTGTCGGTGACTACATCTCCATTACACTCCAGTCTTCTATGATACTACCTAGCAAGGAAATGTGCTGCTGAAGGCCTGTGGGAGCGACCCTGGGGGTCTTCTTCATGTGAATTCCCCACTTCTGCTTTATGATGGATCGCTAACTACTTATGCTATTACTAAGCTCGGCCCTGTGACCTCTTTTAGTTCCGGGACTGTCACACACCATGCCTAAGTCCAAGTCCAAGAAAACGACGTCTTCTGCGGAAATCTCTTCATTTATTTCTAAGATGAAATCTAGTTCCACCAAATTACCGGCCGTCCCTACTCCCGCCCCGGTTTCAGACTCTGAGGAAGACTCATCTGCCCCAGACCCTTCCATGAAAGATTGCATTTCCTCCATCCTGGCGGAGATGAAATCGCTGAAACAGGCTTTTCATTCAGAGATCCATAAAGCCATCTCCGGGCTTAAGGCGGAGATATCTGATCTTGGAACCCGCACTAATGACGTTGAACAGAAAATTGACGAAGTCATCTCATCCCAGCAGGAACTGGAACACTCAGTCCACGTTATGCAGGAAGATATCTATCTGCTCCAAGACCAACAGGAAGACGCAGATAATCGCGCTCGACGTAATAACTTGCGTATTAAATACATTCCGGAATCGGTGGAACCAACACAACTGGAAGATTTCCTCCTCAGATTCTTCCAACATCTGCTCCCGGACGTCCCACGCGAACAATTCCTCCTGGACAGGGCTCACCGGTCCTTGCGCCAAAAACCCTCAACTTCGTCTCCCCCAAGAGACGTAGTTCTCCGATGTCACTATTTCAAAACCAAAGAAAAAATTCTAACAGTGGCACGGAATAGAGACCTTTGTCTGTTCGATTCGCATAAGCTAATGGTGTTTCAGGACTTATCCCCTACCACTCTTAAGAGACGCTTCGACTTGCGGGAGTACACCCAAATCCTCAGGGACAAGCAAATCCGCTACAGATGGGGTTACCCTTTTGCCCTCATCGTACAACTAGATGGGAAGAGACTGCTAGCACGCTCTAAGGAGGAGGCTCACCGGCTTCTTTTGAAACTTAACCTTTCTCCCCCGGAGTCCGATAAACCTGACTCCCCACGAGATGCACCTGCTCTTCAACGCACACCAGTCTCACCCCTCCCGCAGCGAGCACCTCGACGCCTGTGGCTGACAGTCCCGGCAAAAACCGCAACGAGAAATGACCCTCCGTGATCATCTCTTTACAGCTGCACTGACGGGTTATTACATGTCATTTATATTGTTGTGCATATTAGTTAAGAGGTTTACGGGCTCCTTTTTTCTACTATGTTCATCTCACTGATTATATGCTCTATTTGCCCATAAGACTTAAAATTAGTTCTCTTTGGTTATCTAATGTTATGTCCCCTTGGGTCGCCCCCCCTCCCCCCCCCCCCACCTGATTGCTTGGTGGGCCCCTTGATACTCGGGGCCATACCCCCCATCGAGCCATTATAATCAGTTTTGAGCATAAGGGAGAACTCCTCTCCCTTAATACCCCATACGGGAGCTCAAACATTCGGACCCGTACGATCTGTACAATGGGTCATTGGCTCGGTGCGTTACACATGTTCATTTTATTTCATTTTACATTGTTCTTTATGTTTCTATCTTCCTTTTTTCCTTTTCTTTCCCTATTGCTCACTCTTCTTCTTCCCCTCGTTCCCCAGGGAGATCATCTATGGGCTCTTAGAGCCATTGGAGTTTTACTTCCACCTGTACTGTCATGTCTGTTAACGTAATATCCTATAATGTGAAGGGTCTCAATAGTCCCCAAAAGAGGACCAAATTATTTCTTTTTTTGAAACAGATGAGGGGAGATCTGGTATTCCTCCAGGAGACGCATTTCAAAGGTACTTCCCACCCTGAACTGCGTTCTAGACGCCATCCTGTCGCCATACATGCCTGTGACCGCTCCCAGAAGAAAAGAGGGGTGGCCATATTGATCCCCGCCCATTTACACTTAGAATCAGAAAAAATCGTTAGGGACAAACGCGGAAGATTTCTCATAATAGTAGGCAAGCTTAATAATGTCCCCATTACCTTGGTCAATATTTATGCCCCTAATGTGAATCAAGCCTCTTTTTTCGCCTCCTTAGACTCCAAAATTGCTCAGTATAGGAAAGGCGATATTTTAATGGCAGGAGATTTCAATACTATACTCCATCATAGTCTTGATCGTTCTAGCCCCCTACCGACATCCCAGTCCAATACACATACCCGCAACTCCAGAGCCCTGCAGTCCCTACTTAAAAATCACTTACTATTCGATTCCTGGAGGGTTGTCGACCCTTTAGTTAAAGATTACACATTCTTCTCCCCAGTGCATAATCTATACACTAGAATTGATATGATTATGGTGGGTAGAGACCTCACCTCTCGTATCCAGAAGTGCTGTATTCATCCAATTACGTGGTCCGACCACGCCCCGATTTCCCTATCCCTGTCTGGGCTGACTCGCACCCTTTCTCCCCCCTCTTGGTCCCTTAATGATGCCCTTCTTCAACAGTCCGATGTGCCGCAGCAAATTACTCAGGCATTAAATGATTATTTTAATGAAAACCAAACCCCTGGTATATCGGACATGACCTTGTGGGAGGCGCATAAAGCGGTCCTTAGAGGCCACTTTATTCAGATCACGGCCAGGCTCACGAAACAACGCTCCCAAAAGATCGTGGAGCTGACTGATCAACTCCACCATTTGGAGGAGGTTCACAAATCTTCTCTAAACCCGGCGGATTTTGACAAGCTAATTAAAATTAGGGGTGAACTCAATATGCTGGTATCTCATAAGACTGAACAATGTCTTAGACGCCTTAACCAGATTTATTATGAAAAAGGGGATAAAGCAGATAAAATTCTGGCTAGGAAATTGAGGGCTCAAATCTCCTAAAAAAATATCTTATCTATTCGCACCAAACAGGGAACACTAACTCATGACCCTGATCGCATTCTGGGTGAATTTGAGGAATTTTATAAGCTATTATATAACTCGGAAGCGACCCCCTCATCTTCTTCACTGAGGTTTAATGAGGGGATCGAATCCCTTTTAGATAAGTGTAACCTACCATCACTGAGCACGGCGACAGTCTCTCAGTTAGGCTCAGATATAACTGTAGAGGAATTAGATAATGCACTCAAAACTCAGAAATCTGGTAAAGCCCCTGGCCCTGACGGGATGTCAATTATGTATTACAAGAAATTTAAAGGGATCCTATTACCCCATCTCTGTAGGCTCTTTAATGGATTTCTTAGAGGTAACCCATTGTCGTCCCGGACACTAGAGGCTCGGATAGTTTTAATTCATAAACCTGGGAAGGATCCCAACTCCTGTGCTAGTTACCGCCCCATCTCTTTACTAAACAACGACATTAAAATCTTTGCCAAAATTCTTGCCTTGAGACTAAATTCAGTTCTCCCGCGCTTGATTCATGCTGACCAGGTGGGCTTCATCCCAGGCCGACAAGCTAGGGATAACACCCGCAGAACCATTGACTTGGTCCATTTGATCAACAAAGCTAAATTGCCCTCTGTCCTTCTCTCGCTTGATGCAGAGAAGGCTTTTGATAAAATACTCTGGCCCTTCATGTTCGCCACTTTGCGTAGGTTCGGCCTGGGGGGAAGCCTACTTCAGGGTATTCAGGCACTCTATTCTAACCCCTCTGCCAGGGTTCGGGTTAATGGTAAAGACTCGCACCTCTTCCATATCAATAACGGTACACGTCAGGGGTGTCCCTTGTCTCCGTTAATTTTTGCTATGACCATCGAACCCCTGGCATGTATGGTTAGGGCTAATCCCGATATTAAGGGTATCACTGTCGGCGACGAGGAGTTCAAATTGTCATTATTCGCAGACGACGTCCTATTAACTCTGTCTTCCCCCAACATTTCTATCCCCAACCTATTTAAAACCCTATCGTCATACTCTCATTATTCAGGATATCGTATTAATTATTCCAAATCGGAGGCCCTCCCCTTGCATCTTAGTGAGGATACCAGGTCTCTCCTAGCTGTTAACTTTAATTTTGCTTGGCGCTCCAAGAGAATTAAATACTTAGGCGTGTTCATCACGAACTCCTATGACTCTCTATACTCTGAGAATTTCCCAGCCTTATTTAAGTGTATAGAGTCGGACCTCCAGACATGGAACAAGCAGATTATAGCCTGGTTTGGACGGATAGTCTCAGTAAAGATGAACATCCTACCCAGGCTCTTATATCTGATCCAAACAATTCCAGTACGCATCCCCGCTGAGGCTCTTTGCCGAATGCAGAGACTCTTCTTAAAATTTATATGGTCTGGTAAGCCTCCTAGAATTAGGACCTCTACTCTAGTACGTGACCCACTAGCGGGAGGCAGAGGTTTGCCGGACATTCGTAAATATTACCATGCAACCCACCTGAGCCAGGCAGTCGCCTGGTTCTCCCCAACGCCCCACCTACCCTGGATTCGTATCGAACATCTGGCGACTGGGGTCTCCACTTTGGTTTCCCTACTTACGCCGACCAAATCAATACGGACAATGCAAGCGTGTCCCCCTCCCACTAAATTCACCTGCTCCCTGTGGTGTTTCTGCATTCGGCATTATGGTCTGTCCTCTTTCCCTTCGCCCATCACCTCCATCTGGGATAACCAGGATTTCCCCCCTGGTTCCACCTTACGGTCCCACCCGTGGTTCCACCTGAGCCCGCGCCCGGGACTGGTGTTTGATTTCATAGAAGGTTCCACCTGGCGCTCCCTTCATTCTCTACGAGATAAATATGATATCCCTCAACCTGTATTTTATGAGTACTTACAAATTCGTTCTTTTTTGAGCTCCCTTCCAAAATCCCAAGTTATACGTCAACTCACCCCCCTGGAGCGTTTGTGTATTTATTCTCCCATGCGACAGGGTATTATTTCCATACTTTATGGTTTACTACGCTCTCTGAAAGCAGCGAACATACTTCCCCATGAGCGTAAATGGGAACGGTACCTTGGCCCACCCCCTGCAGAGGACTCATGGGAAATCATCAGGCAAAATGTAGCCCAGTCCTCAATTTCCTCCTTAGTGAAGGAAAATTCCTATAAAGTATATACTAGATGGTATCGGGTCCCTGCAACACTGCATAAGATTTTTCCCAGGTCATCCCCATTATGTTGGCGCGGGTGCGGCCAGACTGGAGACTTTAAGCACATCTGGTGGTCCTGCCCCAAAATATGCACGTTCTGGGCCCAGGTGGAAACCCTCATTGGCTCCATTTTCCACTCGCAAGTAACTTTGGGCCCTTGGTCGGCCCTCCTGGGCCTACCTTTGTCCAACTTAGACACCCAGGCGAGCAGTCTGGTACTCCAAATTCTACACGCCGCCAGATGTGTCATAGCTAAAAATTGGAAAAAAAACACTCCCCCCCCTTGGAGCATGCTGATAGCTAAAATATGGCATATTTCCATGATGGAGAAAATCACGGCCTCCTTACGGGACAGGTCAGAGAAATATAGGAGGATATGGGATCCTTGGCTCACCTATACTATGCCCTCAACTGCCGGAGTGTGATACCACCCGACAAATGGACCTCAGTAAGTAAACGAGGTATTATACTGTCTACAGTTGTAAAGTTGGTAAAGAGTGCAGTCAGGGGGTACTACCTCCCATGACATGACCTTACCTCTTATGTTACTATGATGATCCCCCACTCTCCCATTCCCCCTTCCCCTTTCTTCCTCTCTCTCTTATTCTCTTCCTCTCTCCTTCTATCCTTCTCTTTACTTTACGTTCAATCACAGAAAAATTGTTGTCGATATATATATATATATATATATATATGGTATGGATGATGTACTTCCCTGTTGATATTACACTTGGTTATTCCCCACGGGATAACGTGTATGTGATTTTGAATATGTCATTTGGAGTCATCATCTCCTGTTTGTTTTGTACCAGTATATTCGACTTATCTTCAATAAAAATATTAAATAAAAAAAAAAAGACATATGCATTATAAAGTATAGAGCCACGAACCACAATGAAGACTATTAAGATAAATACAAACTTATATGGGATTCAATCCTATGAAAGGCTTACATTGTTAGTGTAAGACCAACATTCTACCATCTGTGCTAACTAGACTACTAGACTGCACATAAATGACAGAACATGTATCAGAGATTTTAGTAAATAATCTATAATGTTTAAGGTACAGATGGGTTCACGGTTATTTTGGCTAGTTTGCTGCGCATAAGCACAACATGGTTTATTAACATAAACCCTTCATCTATTGTTCTCAGCTGCAATACAATTCAGAGAACAATACAGAATGGGATTAAATCATTACAGCAAGGATAAAGTCTAACTGCCCAGTCTCAGTTAGACCTATTAAAGGTCAAGATAAACATGGACCCATCTGTACTAAACATGATATATTCTATGGTGTGTCACAAGCAAGTCATTAGAATAATTTACTAATAAAGTTAAGACATATGCATTCAATATTTTAGTAAACAAAGAGAAAATAAAGCTATCTATTGGGTTTCACTAACAAGTCCATTGGATGACTTTACTATTGTTGTTAAAAGACATATGCATTACATAGTATAGAGCCACAAACCACAATGCAGACTAGTAAAATAAAAACAAACTTGTGTGGAATTCAAACCTATGTGAAGATTACATTGTTAGCACAATTACTAGAGTGTTGGACTTGCACTATCAATGTAAGCTTCACATAGGTTTGAATTCCACATAAGTTTGTTTTTATTTTACTAGTTTGCATTGTGGTTTGTGGCTCTATACTATGTAATGCATATGTCTTTTTTTTTTTCAAAATATATTTATTGAATTTTGTTATTTGAAAAAATGCATTACAGAACATGGAGAATGTATAATGAAAAAATTTACATTGTACACAATACTCATCAATTCCAATTATCTACATAAGGAAGGAAAGGTCAACGATACGATCATCCCACTGGAATCAGTAATAGTTCTCCAATGTAGTTATCAAAACATATATTTGCCCCAGGGGTAATGTTGGGTGGTATTGTCTAGTTCGGTATATTGCATGACATTTAAGACATATACATTTCACTTTCTCCATGGAAGCGTCCAGAGTCCTTTACTTATATCATAAGAGACTCTGGAGAAAGAATTGACAAGTGAGAGCAACAAGGGAAGAAAGGTTGGGGTGGGGGGATGGGGGGGGGGGCAAACTGGGAAAAAGATGGGGGAAAGGTTAGTCAATCGTCTAGTTAAGAATATTTCAAGTCTCATGTCTCAATACAGTATAATTGTGTCTGTACATCTGATATTATTACTTTGTCTCCTCCAGATTGGGGAGATTTGTGATGTTTTCTTTTTTTGGCCTATCAAAGAAGTCCAGTGTGGGGAGGTTATAGTGTGGGGGATGTTGTGTAAATAAACGGTTCCCATTTCCTAAGAAACCGTGTAGTCTCAGTAGAAGAGCCTGTGGAAACAAGACATTTGTCATAAGACATATATTTAGCTAGGAGGTTTTCTACTTCCATTAGGCTCGGTGTGTGTCTGGATATCCAGTTATTGAGGATTACCTTTTTTGCTACCGTGACCAAGATCATCAAAAAAGGTATCATCTTTCTCTGTGGTATGGGGATATCCCATTTCTCAAAGTTGGCAAACAGCAATGCTATTGGGTCTAATGTAGCTGATATGGAGAAGGATGTATTAATATATCCCACAATTTTATACCAGAACTTTTTTATGTGACCACAGGACCAGAGATTGTGATAAAAGGTGGCCAAATAGTACCCACATTTCGGGCATCTTCCCGTCTCCTCTTGGACAAAATGACTTCTCTGGCTCTGGGACACATATGCTTTATACAGTGTCTTTACGTGTACTTCCTGGAGGGTTGAAGATTGAACAACACGAAGTGTCTGTGTATAATATTTGAATATTGTATGACTATCCTGTAATAAAGGTATATCTCTACTCCATGTGTCAGTCATTTTTTGCCAAATCTGAGTATGAAACGGTTCCATAAGTTTTAAGTAGATATCTTTAGGTTTATAACATTTCTTAATAAACTTAGAGAAGATGGGTAACAAGGGGTCTACTGAGAGGGAAGAGGAGGTCATAGGGGGGAGCGAGTGTATGTAATGAAATAATTGTAAGATGGAGAATTGATAGGAGTCTGGAACATCATATAAATTCTGAAGATCCTGAAAAGACATCAATACGCCTCCTGGATCGAATACCTGGGCAATCGCTTTAAGGCCTTTCGTCCGAAGGCGTTGAAAGACTGGGTTTTCCAATCCCGGGGTAAACATTGGGTTTCCCCATATAGGTAACCAAGGAGAATTGCGGGGGTTATGGTGTAATTTCTCATTTACAAACCACCAGGATTCATAAGTATCTCTGAATATCAATTTGTTATATATATGTGCCGGTATGTGGGATTTGGGGGTGTGCAGAAGTGCTCCTGGGGAGAATGGGGCTAAAACAGTACAGTCCAATGTTACATCAGTGTAAATATTCTGTTCCGTCAGCCAGTCAAGGGCATATCTCAGCAAGAGCGCCCGTGAGTAATTGGCAAGATTGGGAAGTCCCAATCCTTCTTTTGTTTTGGGTAGTTGTAATTTTATTAATGAGATCCGGGGTTTTTTAGATTTCCATAAGAATTTGCTGCATGCGAACATTATACGTTTCGTGTCTTTCCCTGTCAATTTGATGGGTAGCATTTGCATTATGTATGTCAGTTTTGGGAATATCACTGTTTTAATGACTTCGATTCTACCCAGCAGTGATAGGGGTAGGTTATGCCATCGTGATAAGGATTGTTCCAGGAATGCGATCACTGGGGAGTAATTTAGTCTATAGAGAGATTCTAGTCTATCCGGTATGTATATTCCAAGATATTTAAGTTTAGAGTCCATTACCTTAATAGTGCTCAAGTTGTCAGTCATTGGGAGGGTAGGTTTAGGGCCATTTAGTACAAGGAGTTCCGATTTATTGATATTTATTTTATAACCGGAAAACTCCCCGAATTGATGTATGATATTAAGTGTTGTCGGGATAGAGTGGGTAGGGTAGGATAGAAAAAGTAGCATATCGTCTGCAAACAATGATAAGCGAAGGTCTGTGCTTCCCATCATAATGCCTTGGTATAGGGGGGATTGTCTGAGGGCGACAGCTAGTGGCTCGAGGGCGAGGGCAAATAGTAAAGGTGACAGTTGGCATCCCTGTCTGGTTCCTCGTCTGATCCTAAAGCTCGCTGACATCAGTCCATTGCATATGATCCTAGAGGTAGGGAGAGTGTATAAAGTTTTAATAAACTGTATAAATTTTTCGGGGAAGTGGAACCTGGCTAGGGAGTCATATAGGTGATCCCAGTGCACCATGTCAAAGGCTTTCTCAGCGTCCAGGGATTAAATTGCTCTTGGCACTTTGGGCATGGCGCACTGGGTATCCTGTACCGCGGCCAGCACCCTTCGGATATTATTCACAGAGTTCCGTCCCATGATGAAGCCTGTCTGGTCCTGGTGAATCACCAGGGGCAATACTAGTTTTAAGCGTTCCGCCAGAATCTTGGTCAGAATCTTGTAATCCAAATTTAGGAGCGATATCGGGCAATATGAACCGGGGTCAGACAGGTCCCTACCCGGTTTCGGGAGTATCCGTAATGTAGCTTCATTAAAATAATTTGGGGGGGTTCCCATTGTCAACATATTATTGTAAACTAGTGTAAGAATTGGAGCTAGTTTGGGGGATAATAATTTATAGAAATTGGAGGTATAACCATCCGGGCCAGGCGCCTTCCCATGTTTCAGTGTTGATATTGTCGCCAAAACCTCCTCTACTGTGATTTCCGCCGTCAACTGTGTGTGACGGGAGTTTGGTAGTTGTGGGAGAGGTAAGTCTACCCAGAATGTTGGCACCGAGTGGGGGGTTGTAATGGGAGGGGTATATAGGGATTCATAAAAGTTTTGTAGAACTCCAGCTATTTGTGCATTAGATGAGGTCAGGGTACCATCTTGTTGTCTGAGAGGATGTATGGTGGATGGCGCTCGTTGGCCCAGTAGTAGATTTGACATCAGTTTGCTAGATTTATTTCCATACCTGTGAAATTTACATCTCCCTTTAAATGTGTATGAGGATTCTAAGAGTGCAAATAAATTATTAAATTTCTGTGTGGCTATCTTATAGGTTCCTTTCGTGGCTATCGTGGGGTTACTTTTATAAGCCTGGAATGCCGTGGTAAGAGACTGTTGGGCTGTAAGGTATTCTGCAGAGAGGGTTCTTTTGCCTGCAACCGAGTGGGAGATAATTACCCCCCTCAGAGTGGCCTTAGCCGCCTGCCAGAACAGCGTGGGATTAGATCGAAGTGTGGTAGAATTATCTGTTTCAAAATGATCCCAGGCTGTAGATACCGCCAGGGTGTGGACGTTGATAAGGATGCTGGACATCTCCAATTAATAAAATAATTTTGTTCTCTACTCAGAAATAAGTCTGTCCATATAACAGCATGGTCAGATAAGGAAATTGATTCCATTTCAACCCCCTTCACTCTGGGTAGTAAGGAGCTGGATAGTAACATGTAATCAATTCGTGAGAGCGTCCCTCTGGCAGCCGACAAGCAGGAAAATCCCCTCTCAGTGGGGTGTTTAACCCTCCATATATCTAACAACAGTAGTTGCCGTGCCAAAGCAGGTACTCCAAATTTAGGGAGTTTATGTCCAGCTAGTCTGGGAAATTGCTTGTCTAGTTGCGGGAGAGAGATAATGTTAAAATCACCACAGAGGAGAATAGGTGTGTCTAGAAAGGGTGTAAGTAAAGATATAATGGTTTGAAAAAAGGAGATAGAGTATACCGAGGGAGCATATATATTTAGACAAATACATTTTTGTTGGTCGCATTGTAACTGGCATAACACATAGCGACCCAAAGGGTCGGGCGTGAGCCAGGTTATTTCTATCCTGAGGTGATTTGCTGCTAATATAGCAACTCCCCGTGATTTGGAGTTATAGGAAGATGCAGCCAGTACCTTCCACTTAAGCATATTGAGTTTCAGGACCTCAGTAGGGATCAGGTGCGTTTCCTGGAGAAACAGCAAATCTATGTGGAGCCTATTCAAGTACATCAATATACGTTTCCTTTTCGCAGGGGAGTTTATACCTCCCACATTCCAACTACCTATTCTAATAGACATTGATAATACAGAGTTGGGAGCAGCACAGCATGATAACTTTTAAGTGAGGATCTACTGTTCCCGTGTTGGGACCCGTTTCTAAGTAGTCCAGCACTGACACAGCATAAATCATAGTTCAAAGTGGAAAGAGACATGAGACAATATCCTAAGATGCCCTTCCGATGGGCTAATAGACGAATCCAGGGGTAAACATAAATTCGGGTAACAAAAACAACATTAAACCATACAAACATGTAATGACTTCCGGCGAAGTGGAGAGTATTGCCAAACATGGAAGTTACCATCGTGAGCATATCTTGCCCCTAAGCAAACGCGCCTAGGTAGTAAAACAACATAAATTCCATAGCGCTGCATATCACCTGGTGTTATGGTATTTCACTCTCAAAGTTTTGTAGACAAGTAAAATTTTACACATGTAAGCGTTATTCCTGAGAGTGTCCCAAGTGCATGTCTGGGACGTCTTGGTAATTCCACCGATATCGAGCAAATAGTGTGCAGAAAGTTTAACTCGTAGCGGTGTGTGTCGCACACAACAGCATTGCGACAGGTGTGTATGTAGTAGATGAGCTCCTTTCAGTCACAGTCAGACATTCCACGTTGGGAGCCCTGCGAGTCAGCTTCCTCGGATAAGAAGGCTTCTGCATCTGATACTGTTAAGAAATCTTTAAAGGTAGAACCGTTGTAGAGACGTAGTCTCGCAGGATATAGTAGAGCAAACTTACGATTCTCCTGAATTAGACGAGAGCAGACCGGAGCAAAGTCTTTTTTCATTTTGGTCAGTTCTGCGGAGTAATCCTGAAAGATCAATATCTTGTGACCCTCCCATGTTATATTTCTCTGTCTGCGTGAGGCAGACCATATCAGTTCTTTGTGCAAGTAATTGAGAATTTTGAATATTACTGCACGAGGACGTGCTCCTTCCTGGGACCTGACCGGTCCTATCCTGTGTGCACGCTCTATAATAATATCTTCACATCTATCTCGGACATGTAGCAAGTCAGGCAAAGTGAATTTAATAAAGTCAAACAGTTCCTGTCCTTTCAATGTCTCAGGGAGCCCGATAATCCTGAGATTATGTCTCCTGGATCGATTTTCAAGATCTTGTATCTTATTGTGTAGCTGATATATTTCCTTAGCATGGCGGGTAGTTAGTTGCTTCAGTCCTGCGACGTCCGCAAAAGCTTCTCCTAGCCTGTGTTCAGTATGCAAAACTCGTTGTGTAAGCAGGGAGAGCTGTTTGTTTATGTCTGCTGTCTGTGCTTTAAGGAGTGGGCCCATTGCTAGGCGTATGGCTCCGATCATGTCCCCATATGTGACTGGGGTACCAAGTGGTGGTAGGGGTATTTCTGTGTTTGCTGGGGAGTCAGCGTGGGTATTACCCTCTATTTCAGTGCCTACCTCTGGTCCAGGAGTCAGGGTGTTTTGCAGGGGGTTCGGCTGAGGAGCGGGTGTAACGCTGGAGCTGGCGTCCGGCGCCATCTTGGATTCCATCCGGCACCGCTCTTTCTCTTTCTGTGAGCGGTTTTTATAGCTGGGCATCGGGAGAAGGTATCTGTCCATGCAGCGGACAGGACGGGTTAAGTAGCGGGCGACAGCAGCACCGTGGGGGAGGCTGTTATAGCCGTGAAATAGCTGGCAGGGCGCGTTCAGCAACGGAGCTCACTGCCTCAGCTGCCTCTCATTAGGTAGCCGGAACCGGAAGTCTGCATATGTCTTTTAACAACAATAGTAAAGTCATCATATGGACTTGTTAGTGAAACCCAATAGATAGCTTTATTTTCTCTTTGTTTACTAAAATATTGAATGCATATGTCTTATAACTTTATTAGTAAATTATTCTAATGACTTTTTTATGACACCCCATAGAATATATCATGTTTAGTACCTTGGACATTGTAGCTTATTTACTAAAATCTCTGATAAATATTGCAGCAATTATCTGCATATTAGTTAGCACAATTAGTAGAGTGTTAGACTTGCACTAACTAATATGCAGATAATTGCTGCAATATTTTTCAGAGATTTTAGTAAATAAACTACAATGTCCAAGGTACTAAACATGATATATTCTATGGGGTGTCATAAACAAGTCATTAGAATACTTTACTACTAAATTTAAAAGACATGTGCATTTAATATTTGTGGAAACAAAGAAAAAATAAAGCTATCTATTGGGTTTCACTAAAAAGTTCAGTGGAAGATTTGACTATTGTTTTTAAAAGACATATGCATTAATTAGTATAGAGCCACAAACCACATGCAGACTAGTAAAATAAAAACACGCTTACGTTGATTTCAAACCTATGATAGACTTACCTTGTTAGTGTAAGACCAACACTCTACCAACTGAGCTAACCAGAATGCACATAAACGCCATCAAATTTATCAGAGATTTAAGTCAATAAGCTACAATGTCCACGTTACTAAATATGACATATTTTATGGGGTTTCATAAGCAAGTCATTAGAATACTTTACTACTAAAGTTATAAGATATATGCATTCAATATTTGAGGATACAATGAAAAAATAAAGCTATCTATTGGGTTTCACTAAAAATTTCATTGGAAGACTTGACTATTGTATTTTAAAAGTCATATGCATTACTTAGTATAGAGCCACAAACCACATGCATATTAGTTAAATAAAAACACGCTTATATTGTATTCAAACCTATGGTAGGCTTACCTTGTTAGTGTAAGTCCTACACTCTACCAACTGAGCTAACCAGAATGCACATAAACACAATTTTTTTTTATCAGAAATTTAAGTCAATAAGCTACAATGTTCAAGTTACTAAACATGATATATTTTATGGGGTTTCTTAAGCAAGTCATTAGAGTACTTTACTACTAAAGTTATAAAACATATGCATGTAATATTTGAGGAAACAAAGAAAAAATAAAGCTCTTTAATGAGTTTCACTAAAAAGTCCATTGGAAGACTTGACTATTGTTTTTAAAAGACATATGCATTACTTAGTATAGAGCAATAAATCACATGCAGCCTAGTGAAATAAAAAATGCTTACAATAGATGCAAACCTAGGATAGGCTTACATAAATAGTGTCAGACCAACATTCTACCAACTGATCTAACCAGAATGCTCACAAACATCATAAAATGTATCAGAGATTTAAGTCAATAAGCTACAATGTCCATGGTAACAAATATTACATATTCTATGGGGTGTCATAAGCAAGTCATTAGAATACTTTACTACTAAGATATAAGACATATGCATTCAATATTTGAGGAAACAAAGAAAAAATAAAGCTTTCTATTGGGTTTAACTAAAAAGAGCCATTGGAAGACTTGACTATTGCTTTTAAAAGACATATGCATTACTTAGTATAGAGCCACAAACCACATGCAGATTAGTTAAATAAAAACATGCTTATGTTGTATTCAAACCTATGATAGGCTTATCTTGTTAGTGTAAGACCTACACTCTACCAACTGAGCTAACCAGTCTGCACATAAATGTCATACAATTTATGAGAGATTTATTTTAAAAAGTAACAATGTCCAAGGTACTAAACTTGATATATTCTATTGAGTTTCATAATCAAGTCTTTAGAATAATTAACTACTAAAGTTCTAAAACATATGCATTCAATATTTGAGGAAACAAAGAAAAAATAAAGCTATCTATTGGGTTTCACTAAAAAGTAAATTGAAAGACTTGACTATTGTTTTTAAAAGACATATGCATTACTTAGTTTTGAGCCACATACCACATGAAGACTAGTAAAATAAAAACATGCTTACGTTGTATTCAAACCTATGATAGGCTTACTTTGTTAGTGTAAGACATACACGCTACCAACTGATCTAACCAGAATGCTCACAAACATCATAAAATGTTTCAGAGATTTAACTTCAATAAGCTACAATGTCCAAGATACAAAACATGATATATTTTATGGGGTTTCATAGGAAAGTCATTAGAGTACTTTACTACTAAAGTTATAAAACATATGTATTCAATATTCGAGGAAACAAAGAAAAAATAAAACTATTTATTGGGTTTCACTAAAAAAAGCCATTGGAAGACTTGACTATTGTTTTAAAAAGCCATGCATTACTTAGTATAGAGCCGCAAACCACATGCAGATTAGTTAAATATAAACATGCTTATGATGTATTCAAACTTATGATAGGCTTACCTTGTTAGTGTAAGACCTACACTCTACCAACTGAACTAACCAGAATACACATAAAACATTATAACATTTAGCAGGGATTTAAGACAATAAGCTACCATGTCCAAGTTACTAAACATTATATATTTTATGGGGTTTCATAAGCAAGTCATTAGAGTACTTTACTACTAAAGTTATAAAACACATGCATTTAATTTTTGAGTAAACAAAGAAAAAATAAAGCTATTTATTGGGGTTCACTAAAAGAGCCATTGGTAGACTTGCTATTATTTTTAAAAGACATATGCATTACTTAGTATAGAGCAATAAATCACATGCAGACTAGTAAAATAAAAATATGCTTACGTTGTATTCAAACTTATGATAGGCTTACATTGCTAATGTAAGACCCACACTCTACCAACTGAGCTAACCAGTCTACACATAAATGTTACATATGAGAGATTTATTTAAATAAGCTACAATGTCAAAGGTACTAAACATGATATATGCTATGGGGTGTCATAAGCAATTCATTAGAATAATTTTCTACTAAAGTTATAAGACATATGCATTCAATATTTGAGGAAACAAAGAAAAAATAAAGCTATCTATTGGGTTTCACTAAAAAGTCCATTGGAAGACTTGACTATTGTTTTTAAAAGACATATGCATTACATAGTATAGAGCAACAAACCACATGCAGACTAGTAAAAAAAAATATGCTTATGTTGAATTCAAACCTATGATAGGCTTACCTTGTTAAATGTAAGAGCTACACTCTACCAACTGAGCTAACCAGTCTGCACATGTGTCATTCAATTTGTCAGAGATTTATGTAAATAAGCTACAATGTCCAAGGTACTAAACATGATATCTTCTATGGGGTGTCATAAGCAAGTCATTAGATTACTTTACTACTAAAGTGATAAGACATATGCATTCAAAATTTGAGGAAACAAAGAAAAATGAAAGCTTTCTATTGGGTTTAACTAAAAAGTCCATTGTAAAGTTTGACTATTGTTTTTAAAAGACATATGCATTTCTTAGTATAGAGCCACAAACCACATGCAGATTAGTTAAATAAAAACACGCTTATGTTGTATTCAAACCTAGGATAGGCTTACTTTGTTAGTGTAAGACCTTTACACTACCAACTGAGCTAACCAGAATGCACATAAAATTTATTAAATGTAAAGACGTGGATGTAATCTTTTTAGACTTTGCCAAAGCGTTCAATACTGTACCACACATGAGACTTATCTACAAGCTACAAGAATCAGGGCTAGGAAGCACAATATGCACTTGGGTCAAAAACTGGTTAGATAATAGGGAGCAGTGCGTTGTAGTTAATGGATCTTTTTCAACTTGGACTGAAGTGCTAAGTGGTGTGCCGCAAGGCTCAATATTAGGACCGCTATTGTTCAATATTTTCATTAACGACATAACAGAAGGTCTAGAGAGCATGGTGTCAATTTTTGCAGATGATACCAAATTGTGTAAGGCTATAAATACAGAGAAGGATGCCGAGTCTCTTCAGAACGACTTAGTTAAATTAGAAGCATGGGCAGCCAAATGGAGAATGCGCTTCAACACAGACAAGGGTAAGGTAATGCACTGTGGTAACAAGAACAAAAATTACACCCACCTACTAAATGGGGTAAAATTAGGGGATTCTGTACTGGAAAAGGACGTAGGTGTCCTCATAGATAGCAAGCTAAGCAGTAGTACCCAAAGTAGGACTGCAGCAAAGAAGGCTAATAAGATATTAGCATGCATAAAACGGGGTATTGATGCTAGGGATGAGAGTATTATACTCCCGTTATATAAATCCCTAGTGAGGCCACACCTTGAATACTGTGTACAATTCTGGGCACCGTACTACAAAAAGGATATCCTGGAGCTTGAAAAGGTACAGAGGAGGGCGACCAAACTAATTAAGGGCATGGAGACGATGGAACACAAGGAAAGGCTTGAAAGACTAGGCATGTTTACACTTTTTCTTTGTTTCCTCAAATATTGAATACATATGTTTTATAACTTTAGTAGAAAAGTACTCTAATGACTTGCTTATGAAACCCCCATAAAATATATCATGTTTAGTAACTTGGACATTGTAGCTTATTGACTTAAATGTCCGATACATAGTAACATAGTAACATAGTAACACAGTATCTGAGGTTGAAAAAAGACAATTGTCCATCGAGTTCAACCTATTTGTGGTCTACTATGCATGATGATTTGACTAAAAATTTCTGACTGATGTTGCTGTCAGCCATTGCATTTTATCCCTATTTATAGTAACTATAATGCATGACTATGCACCATACCCCTGGATATCCTTATCCATTATGAATTTATCTAACCCATTCTTAAAGGTGTTAACATGCTTACATGGAATTCAAACCAATAACCGTCTTAATTTGACAGTGCAAACCCATCACCTTACCAACTGTGCTAACCAGTGTGCAGAGCCGTCACACAATTTATTAGAGTATTAAGTAAATAAGCAACAATTTCCAAGGTACTAAACATGATATATTCTATGGGGTGTCATAAGCAAATCATTAGAATACTTTACTACTAAAGTTATAAGACATAGGCATTCAATATTTGAGTAAAGAAAGAGAAAATAAAGCTATCTATTGGGTTTCACTAACAAATACATTGGAAGACTTGACTATTGTTGTTAAAATACATATGCATTACATTGTATAGAGCCACAAACCACACTAGTAAAATAAAAACATGCTTACATGGGATTCAATGCAATGTTATAAGACATATGCATTCAATATTTGAGTAAACAAAGAGAAAATAAAGCTATCTACTGGGTTTCACTAACACTCCATTGGAAGACTTGACTATAGTTGTAAAAAGACATATGCATTCATATTATAGAGCCACAAACCACAATGCAGACTAGTAAAATAGAAGCATGCTTTTATGAGATTCAAACAATTGACAGTCTTAATTTGATAGTGCAAACCCAACATCTTACCAACTGTGCTAACCAGTCTATACATAATAGAGTAGCAATTTATCAGAGATTTAAGTAAATAAGCTACAGTGTCCAATGTACTAAACATGATATATTCTATGGGGTGTCATAAGCAAATCATTAGAATACTTTACTACTAAAGTTAAAAGACATATGCATTCATATTATAGAGCCACAAACCACAATGCAGACTTGTAAAATTAATACATGCTTACATGGGATTCAAACCAATGACAGTCTTAATTTGATAGTGCAAACCCAACACATTACCTACTGTGCTAACCAGTCTATACATAGAAGTCACGCAATTTATCAGAGATTTAAGTAAATAAGCTACAGTGTCCACGGTACTAAACATGATATATTCTATGGGGTGTCCTAAGCAAGTCATTAGAATACTTTACTACTAAAATTATAAGACATATGCATTCAATATTTGAGTAAACAAATAGAAAATAAAGCAATCTATTGGGTTTCAAACAAGGGCATTGGAAAACTTGACTATTGTTGTTAAAAGACATATGCATTCATATTATAGAGCCAAAATTCAGACTTATATAATAAATACATGCTTATATGGTATTCAAACAAATGACAGTCTTAATTTAATAGTGCAAACCCAACACCTTTCCTACTGTGCTAACCAGTCTATATGTCTGAGTCACACAATTTATCAGAGATTTAAGTAAATAAGCTACAGTGTCCAAGGTGCTAAAAATGATATATTCTATGGGGTGTCATAAGCAAGTCAATAGAATACTTTACTACTAAAGTTATAAGACATATGCATTCGATATTTGAGTAAACAAAGAGAAAATAATGCTATCTATTGGGTTTCACTAACAAATACATTGGAAGACTTGACCATTGTTGTTAAAATACATATGCATTACATTGTATAAAGCCACAAACCACACTAGTAATATAAAAACATGCTTACATGGGATTCAAACCAATAGCAGTCTTAATTTGATAGTGCAAACCCAACATCTTACCAACTGTGCTAACCAGTCTATACATAATAGAGCAGCAATTTATCAGAGATTTAAGTAAATAAGCTACAGTGTCCAATGTACTAAACATGATATACTGAATGTGGTGTCATAAGCAAATCATTAGAATACTTTACTACTAAAGTCATAAGACATATGCATTCAATATTTGAGTAAACAGAGAGAAAATAAAGCTATCTATTGGGTTTCACTAATAAGGCCATTGTAAAACTTGACTATTGTTGTTGAAAGACATATGCATTCATATTATAGAGCCACAGACCACAATGCAGACTTGTAAAATAAATACATGCTTACATGGGATTCAATGCAATGGCAGTCTTAATTTGATAGTGCAAACCCAACACCTTACCAACTGTGCTAACCATTCTATACATAATAGAGAAGAACTTTATCAGAGATTTAAGTAAATAAGCTACAGTGTGCAATGTACTAAACATGATATATTCTATGGGGTGTCATAAGCAAGTCATTTGAATACTTTACTACTAAAGTTATAAGACATATGCATTCAATATTTGAGTAAACAAAGAAAATAAAGCTATCTATTGGGTTTCACTAACACTCCATTGGAAGACTTGACTATTGTTGTTAAAATACATATGCATTCATATTATAGAGCCACAAACCACAATGCAGACTAGTAAAATAGAAGCATGCTTTTACGAGATTCAAACCAATGACAGTTTTAATTTGATAGTGCAAACCCATCATCTTACCAACTGTGCTAACCAGTCTATACATAATAGAGTAGCAATTTATCAGAGATTTAAGTAAATAAGCTACAGTGTCCAATGTACTAAACATGATATATTCTATGGGGTGTCATAAGCAAGTCATTAGAATACTTTACTACTAAAGTTATAAGACATATGCATTCAATATTTGAGTAAACAGAGATAAAATAAAGCTATCTATTGGGTTTCACTAACAAGTCCATTGGAAGACTTGACTATTGTTGTTTAAAGACATATGCATTCATATTATAGAGCCACAAACCACAATGCAGACTTGTAAAATGAATGCATGCTTACATGGGATTCAAACCAATGACAGTCTTAATTTGCTAGTGCAAACCCAACACATTACCTACTGTGCTAACCAGTCTATACATAGAAGTCACACAATTTATCAGAGATTTAAGTAAATAAGCTACAGTGTCCAAGGTACTAAACATGATATATTCTATGGGGTGTCCTAAGCAAGTCATTAGAATACTTTACTACTAAAGTTATAAGACATATGCATTCAATATTTGAGTAAACAAATAGAAAATAAAGCTATCTATTGGGTTTCAAACAAGGCCATTGGAAAACTTGACTATTTTTGTTAAAAGACATATGCATTCATATTATAGAGCCAAAATGCAGACTTGTAAAATAAATACATGCTTACATGGTATTCAAACTAATGTCAGTCTTAATTTAATAGTGCAAGCCCAACACCTTAACTACTGTGCTAACCAGTCTATACATCCGAGTCACACAATTTATCAGAGATTTAAGTAAATATCAAACGGAATGAAGCGCTATCATTATCGATATAATAATTTATTTTAAAAAAATTCAAAATGTATTGTTAAACATCCTGTGACTAAAAACATGTGAAATTTCTTTGAAACATGCACAAAACACTGTAACAATTTACTATAACTTACTAGCAAAATGCTCCTACTAATAATGTATTCATTTAATGTTTAGAATAACATAATGTGACACTCTGCAGTAGACCAATTAATTCAGTATAAATCTCCACCCGTATATCCACTAGACAGAAAGGTCCATATAATGCTTCTATGGGTGTACGTGAGAGTCCCTCAATAGTGGAACAATTAGCAAAGTCCACGATTAATAATTCCACTTTTCCAGTGCTCCGGTAATATTAAACACAACTTGAGCGGCTTAGCAGGGGGTATTTAATTTTGTATATTTGTTGTATATAGCACATTAACAGTTTTAAGCAGGAATGCTATTTGGCAGTCTGTTAATTATGCTTACCCCAGCCACTAACGGTGCAGATGATCGTGTGATGATTTGTGGGCGCCGGCTACCCACTTGACGGCACTGGAGCCGAAACCGATCTAACCAGAGCTGTGGATAACTGAAGAGTCTTTATTCAATATTGTGGACGAAGCTGACCGCTCTCTCACTGTGGTTATAAAGCGGCTGAAGCTGACCGCTCTCTCACTGTGGTTATGAAGCGGCTAAAGCTGACCGCTCTTTCCCTGTGGTTATGAAGCGGCTGTCGGAAGCAGCCTATAACTTGTATCTCCGTGGCGGTCAGCAGTATGCCGTGCAGAGTGCCGGGCAATGCAATTGCCGTGGAAGACGTCCGAGCCGTGCTGCTAGATGTAAGCCGTGCATCTACCGGTGGTCAGCAGGATGACGGGCAAATTGCCAGGCGGGGATCTTGACGCGTTTCTCAGCCTCAATCCCGGGGCTGTTTCATCAGAAGTACCGCCTCCAAAGCCTTTGGGCTCTTTTATACACCTTTTTTCCTAATTACTATTGCAGCTGTCAATTAACTAACAAACGAACAAAGAGATCAGAGCTATGTCTACTATTGATCCTAGCCCTTGATTAATAGTATATTAATATGCAAATAAAAAGCATTTTATAATCTTAAAAACAATCTAAAAAATTGTTTCAATTTATTACAGAGAGTAGTATCAATTTACAACGTATATTATATATATATGAATACAGCTGCCTTTTAGAAGGGCATAGGGCTAATAGCAAGGTTAAAAATCAGTGTCTCATAGCCAGACCTTACCACATCGAACTTAATAACATATAAGTATTTGTTCTTTCATTTTTCCCTTTTCCAATATATGAATATACAAATTCCCCTCCCCCTTTGTCGTCCTTTTCTTCCTTGTTCTCTTCCCAATTCCATTTTTCCTCTGTAGGTTTTTAGACACTTTAGAGGCAATTTATTGCATTAGGGTTAGTTGCCCTAACCCTATAGTTTCCAGATACGAATATACTTCTGGCTTGTGCATTGAGATTGGTTTTTTTCTCTATGTAGAGAGGTAAGGTGGACTTTAGGATTCACCATTGAAAGGAAATACATGCCTCTATATATCATTCACTGTACTAGTGTTAGTAATTAATGAAAACAAGGATTCTTTTATATTATTATATATATAATATTTTTTTTTTGTATTAAGTATTTATTTTTCTTGAATATTTATATATATTTCCCGAGAGTACATGTTATTACATACAGTATCTGGACCAAAATCATAATATATTGATCAAGCTACTATTAGATATTTTTCCATCTTTATATCTTTATGTCTCTATATTAGTGGTGTGTCTATTGTTTTCTGGAAACAGATCAATGACCTAGGATCAATAGTAGACATAGCTCTGATCTCTTTGTTCGTTTGTTAGTTAATTGACAGCTGCAATAGTAATTAGGAAAAAAGGTGTATAAAAGAGCCCAAAGGCTTTGGAGGCGGTACTTCTGATGAAAAAGCCCCGGGATTGAGGCTGAGAAACGCGTCAAGCTCCCCGCCTGGCAATTTGCCCGTCATCCTGCTGACCACCGGTAGATGCACGGCTTACATCTAGCAGCACAGCTCGGACGTCTTCCACGGCAATTGCATTGCCCGGCACTCTGCACGGCATACTGCTGACCGCCACGGAGATACAAGTTATAGGCTGCTTCCGACAGCCGCTTCATAACCACAGGGAAAGAGCGGTCAGCTTTAGCCACTTCATAACCACAGTGAGAGAGCGGTCAGCTTCAGCCGCTTTATAACCACAGTGAGAGAGCGGTCAGCTTCGTCCACAATATGGAATAAAGACTCTTCAGTTATCCACAGCTCTGGTTAGATCGGTTTCGGCTCCAGTGCCGTCAAGTGGGTAGCCGGCGCCCACAAATCATCACACGATCATCTGCACCGTTAGTGGCTGGGGTAAGCATAATTAACAGACTGCCAAATAGCATTCCTGCTTAAAACTGTTAATGTGCTATATACAACAAATATACAAAATTAAATACCCCCTGCTAAGCCGCTCAAGTTGTGTTTAATATTACCGGAGCACTGGAAAAGTGGAATTATTAATCGTGGACTTTGCTAATTGTTCCACTATTGAGGGACTCTCACGTACACCCATAGAAGCATTATATGGACCTTTCTGTCTAGTGGATATACGGGTGGAGATTTATACTGAATTAATTGGTCTACTGCAGAGTGTCACATTATGTTATTCTAAACATTAAATGAATACATTATTAGTAGGAGCATTTTGCTAGTAAGTTATAGTAAATTGTTACAGTGTTTTGTGCATGTTTCAAAGAAATTTCACATGTTTTTAGTCACAGGATGTTTAACAATACATTTTGAATTAAAAAAAAATAAATTATTATATCGATAATGATAGCGCTTCATTCCGTTTGATATTCAGTTTCTGTTTTTTGAGGCTCAGCACCTCAATTTGTGAAGCAGCAGTCATTCTCGATTAGTTGTCTCATAGCCAGCCTACTAGCGCCCCCTCGTTTTTGTGATTTTGAATTTTTCTTCTTTTTGCTGTGGAGTGGGCAGCTCAGTAATTACCATGTCAGGTCTTAAATGTATTACTGAACGTCTAGAGAGACATAGTAAATATATAGTTAATTCTGGTGATAATTTTGATATATCCGCCTCTGAGGGCGATAGTGAAATGTATAAATTGTTTAATAAGATGGAATCATTATGTTTGTCGGAAACCCGTCATTGGTGGGACCAGGTCACTCTCCAAAAATATCTGGATAAGGACCTGATCCCAAGGGGTTTGAGAATATTTAAAAACTCCTCATTTAAAGAAGATGAACAGTTTATGGAGATGTGGAATAATGCCCTAGATGATTGCTCTAAAAATCTTATGAAATTATTAATTAAATACAGAGGAGAAAGAGTTATAGAAATTCAGAAAGAAATTGAGCAAGTTTATGGAGATCTAAAAAAAATTCTCACAACACCCAAGTTTTGTAATGAGAGATAATAGGATTAACTGCAGAGTAGAAGATTTTGAAAAAGAGCTGATTAATAGAAAAGATGAGAAACTACATAGAGACAAGGAAGATTATTGTAAGGATCAGATACGTACATATAATAGAAAAACCAGAGAACATAAGTATATGGCACCCTCTAGAGATTTTTCAGGAAATAGAAATGGTAGGAGAGGTTACTATTCTCCATATAGGAATCATTGGAAACAAAATCCAAGTGAATTAAAACCACAACAATATAGGCAGAGAGACTTCCCACAAAGAGATCAGAGACAATATAATTTTAAAAGAAGAGAATATAGACCCAGGGAGGTTTCTACACACAACAGATTTGAGCCACTGAATGATCTGGAGGCTCAAGCATCTGTTTTTTCCCCCTCTTACAGAGGGGACAATAGAAAGCTGTCACCAAGTCGGCAACAATCACGTTTTTTAGGGAAGGGCAATTTTACCAATCATCAAAGGTCCCCACAATTTCGAGGAAGAGAGGATCACGAAGTAAGATGGAGTGGAAAGAGGGGAAGGGAGGAGGGAGAAGAAGAGAGAGAGGATGTAGAGGAGGGAGGAAGCTCAGCAAAAATTCCAAACAAAAGTGTCAGGAGGAGATAGGCCCCACTGGGGTATTTAATCTCTCAGACAAATCTATATCCAATGATGAAATGACATTACTTAAAAAGGGTCTTAAATTTGCCCCTTCAGCGAAACCTGATCTGTTTGGAGTCTTTGTTGATCTTAATAGGTTCATTAGGACTTTAAGTCGTAAGAGGTATTTTGCCATTAAGGAACTAAATCGAAAGGGACTCATGGGGGACCCCATCGTACTGGATTCCAATGATCAGATTCCCCTTGAAATATTGGAGTCTCTTTTTTCTGAAAATGTAGTTGATCAAGCAGAATCCACACTAACAACAAAAGTATATGATATTACTAGTAAAGAAGTACTTTTTAAGAAACCATCTGACTTCTATCCTCTACAATACCAAGGACCTTTCATAGAAAGTTTTTATTCCACCACTATGAAGGATTTCAGGAAACTTTGTCAAAAAACAGAATCTAGTAGAAACAAGAATAGGTTCTGTAAAGATAACCTTACTAAAAAAGAGAGAATGGCCCTTAAAAAACTTATGGCTGACACTGATCTTATATTTAGACAGGCAGATAAAGGTGGGGGTCTTGTGATACAGAATAGAAGAGATTACATTTTTGAAGCTGAAAGACAATTAAATAACGGTTCTTTCTATACGAAATTAAAAACTGACCCCACGGCTACTTATCAGATTGAATTAAAAACCCTTTTGGATTCAGCTCTTGCGAATGGCACTATATCTAAAGACACATGGCACTTTTTGTTTTCTTTGCACCCTGTCACTCCTATATATTACCATTTACCAAAAATTCACAAACACATCACAGTTCCACCCGGTCGGCCTATTATTTCTGGTGTTGGCTCATTAACCACTAATTTATCTTCTTTTGTTGATGCACATCTTCAAGGTTATGTAATGTCACTGCAGTCTTATTTAAGAGACACATCAGATTTTTTTGAACAAAATAAATAAAATTGTCTGGAAAGATACTTATAAGCTCATAAATGCGATGTTCAAGCATTGTATACGAACATCCCACACAACAAAGGGATATTGGCTGTACAATATTATCTACAGAATGAACCCACTATTTCTGAGTCGTTACGTAGCTTTCTATTATCATCCATTCAATTTATTCTGTCACACAACTATTTTTTGTTTGAATCACAATTTTTTTTGCAGTCACTGGGCACAGCCATGGGGACCAAGTTCGCTCCGAGTTTTGCCAACCTCTATATGGGACGTTTCGAGGAGCGCCATGTTTGGGGTGGCGGACACGGGGCGAACTTGGTCTTCTTCGGGTGTTATATAGACGATTTATTTATAATTTGGGATGGGGATCACACCACAGTCACAGATTTAATTTAGAGTTTTAATAATAATGAATTTAATTTGAAGTTCACGCATAATGTAAGTGATACTTCTCTTAATTTTTTGGATATTACAGTAAAAGTAATTGATAAACAACTTCAGACGGTCACGTTCACTAAGGATGTAGATAGAAAATAAATATCTTCACTTTGATAGTTGCCATCACAAGAGTTGGAAAACCAATATCCCAAAGGGTCAATTTATGCAAATTCATAGAAATTGTTCGAATGATACAGATTACAACACACAGATAGAAGCCTTAATTGCATCTTTTTTAAAACAAGGGTACCCTAAAAATCTATTAGAAAAAATGCGCATAGAGGTGAATTCAATGGATAGAGAAGAACTCCTTGCGCCTAAGAAATATAAGAAGAACCCATTAGAAACGAGTTCTAAACATTCAATGACTTTTGTAACGAAATATAATACATCAGCCACTGAGATCAAACGCATTATCAACAAAAACTACAGTTTGTTGAAGCTTGATAAATTTTTATCAAATGACATTCGTGACTCACAGAAAGTTGTCTTTAGAAAGGCTGATAGCCTAAAATCTAAACTAGCACCAAGTATGTTGAGACCTGGTTTTAATAAGACAATCAATACAACAAATTGGCTAGATGTAAATCCTAAACCAAAAGGTTTTTTCAAGTGTGGTAAACCTAGGTGCCATACTTGTGATCATGCAGCACATCGCTGCAGTACCATCACATCATTCAGCAATAAAGAAATGTTTGAATTGGGATTTTTTCTTAACTGTCAGTCCCATTATGTCATATATGTAGTCACCTGCGGGTGCGGCATCCAATATGTGGGCCGCACCACAAGAACATTGAATGTTCGGTTTCTAGAACGTAGGAGATTCCTTATTAAAGGTAATAGAACACATAGTTTACCACATCATTTTGAAACATGTCACAAGGGGATCCTTAAAGATGTGAAAGTTCAAGCCATTGAACAGATCCCCCCCTCAATCAGAGGAGGAGATAGGTTCAAGAAGCTCTGTCGTAAGGAGGCATTTTGGATCTATAAACTTGGAACCATGGTTCCTGCAGGCCTTAATGATACCATCGAACTTAATAACATATAAGTATTTGTTCTTTCATTTTTCCCTTTTCCAATATATGAATATACAAATTCCCCTCCCCCTTTGTCGTCCTTTTCTTCCTTGTTCTCTTCCCAATTCCATTTTTCCTCTATAGGTTATTAGACACTTTAGAGGCAATTTATTGCATTAGGGTTAGTTGCCCTAACCCTATAGTTTCCAGATACGAATATACTTCTGGCTTGTGCATTGAGATTGTTTTTTTTCTCTATGTAGAGAGGTAGGGTGGACTTTAGGATTCACCAGTGAAAGGAAATACATGCCTCTATATATCATTCATTGTACTAGTGTTAGTAATAAATTAAAACAAGGATTCTTTTATATTATTATATATATAAAAAAAATTTTTTATTAAGTATTTATTTTTCTTGAATATTTATATATATTTCCCGAGAGTACATGTTATTACATACAGTATCTGGTCCAAAATCATAATATATTGATCAAGCTACTATTAGATATTTTTCCATCTTTATATCTTTATGTCTCTATATTAGGGGTGTGTCTATTGTTTTCTGGAAACAGATCAATGACCTAAAATAATTAATTTTTAATTATATTCTTTTATTTTTATCATCTCTGCTCTGTTTATGTTCTATTGGTACTTGAAACCTTTTACCATAGAGTCTTAACAATTAAAAAATGATGATTAAAAGGTTTTTTCAGCTTTTAACGTATTTTGAAATATTATTAGGCTTAATTGATTGCATGTGGTAAGGTCTGGCTATGAGACACTGATTTTTAACTTTGCTATTAGACCTATGCCCTGCTAAAAGGCAGCTGTATTCATATATATATAATATACATTGTAAATTGATACTACTCTCTGTAATACATTGAAACAATTTTTTAGATTGTTTTTAAGATTATAAAATGCTTTTTATTTGCATATTAATGTACTATTAATCAAGGGCTAGGATCAATAGTAGACATAGCTCTGATCTCTTTGTTCGTTTGTTAGTTAATTGACAGCTGCAATAGTAATTAGGAAAAAAGGTGTATAAAAGAGCCCAAAGGCTTTGGAGGCGGTACTTCTGATGAAACAGCCCCGGGATTGAGGCTGAGAAACGCGTCAAGCTCCCCGCCTGGCAATTTGCCCGTCATCCTGCTGACCACCGGTAGATGCACGGCTTACATCTAGCAGCACGGCTCGGACGTCTTCCACGGCAATTGCATTGCCCGGCACTCTGCACGGCATACTGCTGACCGCCACGGAGATACAAGTTACAGGCTGCTTCCGACAGCCGCTTCATAACCACAGGGAAAGAGCGGTCAGCTTTAGCCGCTTCATAACCACAGTGAGAGAGCGGTCAGCTTCAGCCGCTTTATAACCACAGTGAGAGAGCGGTCAGCTTCGTCCACAATATGGAATAAAGACTCTTCAGTTATCCACAGCTCTGGTTAGATCGGTTTCGGCTCCAGTGCCGTCAAGTGGGTAGCCGGCGCCCACAAATCATCACACGATCATCTGCACCGTTAGTGGCTGGGGTAAGCATAATTAACAGACTGCCAAATAGCATTCCTGCTTAAAACTGTTAATGTGCTATATACAACAAATATACAAAATTAAATACCCCCTGCTAAGCCGCTCAAGTTGTGTTTAATATTACCGGAGCACTGGAAAAGTGGAATTATTAATCGTGGACTTTGCTAATTGTTCCACTATTGAGGGACTCTCACGTACACCCATAGAAGCATTATATGGACCTTTCTGTCTAGTGGATATACGGGTGGAGATTTATACTGAATTAATTGGTCTACTGCAGAGTGTCACATTATGTTTTTCTAAACATTAAATGAATACATTATTAGTAGGAGCATTTTGCCAGTAAGTTATAGTAAATTGTTACAGTGTTTTGTGCATGTTTCAAAGAAATTTCACATGTTTTTAGTCACAGGATGTTTAACAATACATTTTGAATTTTTAAAAAATAAATTATTATATCGATAATGATAGCGCTTCATTCCGTTTGATATTCAGTTTCTGTTTTTTGAGGCTCAGCACCTCAATTTGTGAAGCAGCAGTCATTCTCGATTAGTTGTCTCATAGCCAGCCTACTAGCGCCCCCTCGTTTTTGTGATTTTGGATTTTTCTTCTTTTTGCTGTGGAGTGGGCAGCTCAGTAATTACCATGTCAGGTCTTAAATGTATTACTGAACGTCTAGAGAGACGTAGTAAATATATAGTTAATTCTGGTGATAATTTTGATATATCCGCCTCTGAGGGCGATAGTGAAATGTATAAATTATTTAATAAGATGGAATCATTATGTTTGGCGGAAACCCGTCATTGGTGGGACCAGGTCACTCTCCAAAAATATCTGGATAAGGACCTGATCCCAAGGGGTTTGAGAATATTTAAAAACTCCTCATTTAAAGAAGATGAACAGTTTATGGAGATGTGGAATAATGCCCTAGATGATTGCTCTAAAAATCTTATGAAATTATTAATTAAATACAGAGGAGAAAGAGTTATAGAAATTCAGAAAAAATTGAACACGTTTATGGAGATCTAAAAAAATTCTCACAACACCCAAGTTTTGTAATGAGAGATAATAGGATTAACTGCAGAGTAGAAGATTTTGAAAAAGAGCTGATTAATAGAAAAGATGAGAAACTACATAGAGACAAGGAAGATTATTGTAAGGATCAGATACGTACATATAATAGAAAAACCAGAGAACATAAGTATATGGCACCCTCTAGAGATTTTTCAGGAAATAGAAATGGTAGGAGAGGCTACTATTCTCCGAATAGGAATCATTGGAAACAAAATCCAAGTGAATTCAAACCACAACAATATAGGCAGAGAGACTTCCCACAAAGAGATCAGAGACAATATAATATTAAAAGAAGAGAATATAGACCCAGGGAGGTTTCTACACACAACAGATTTGAGCCACTGAATGATCTGGAGGCTCAAGCATCTGGTTTTTCCCCCTCTTACAGAGGGGACAATAGAAAGCCGTCACCAAGTCGGCAACAATCACGTTTTTTAGGGAAGGGCAATTTTACCAATCATCAAAGGTCCCCACAATTTCGAGGAAGAGAGGATCACGAAGTAAGATGGAGTGGAAAGAGGGGAAGGGAGGAGGGAGAAGAAGAGAGAGAGGATGTAGAGGAGGGAGGAAGCTCAGCAAAAATTCCAAACAAAAGTGTCAGGAGGAGATAGGCCCCACTGGGGTATTTAATCTCTCAGACAAATCTATATCCAATGATGAAATGACATTACTTAAAAAGGGTCTTAAATTTGCCCCTTCAGCGAAACCTGATCTGTTTGGATTATTTGTTGATCTTAATAGGTTCGTTAGGACTTTAAGTCGTAAGAGGTATTTTGCCATTAAGGAACTAAATAGAAAGGGACTCATGGGGGACCCCATCGTACTGGATTCCAATGATCAGATTCCCCTTGAAATATTGGAGTCTCTTCTTTCTGAAAATGTAGTTGATCAAGAAGAATCCACACTAACAACAAAAGTATATGATATTACTAGTAAAGAAGTACTTTTTAAGAAACCATCTGACTTCTATCCTCTACAATACCAAGGACCTTTCATAGAAAGTTTTTATTCCACCACTATGGAGGATTTCAGGAAACTTTGACAAAAGACAGAATCTAGTAGAAACAAGAATAGGTTCTGTAAAGATAACCTTACTAAAAAAGAGAGAATGGCCCTTAAAAAACTTATGGCTGACACTGATCTTATATTTAGACAGGCAGATAAAGGTGGGGGTCTTGTGATACAGAATAGAAGAGATTACATTTTTGAAGCTGAAAGACAATTAAATAACGGTTCTTTCTATACGAAATTAAAAACTGACCCCACGGCTACTTATCAGATTGAATTAAAAACCCTTTTGGATTCAGCTCTTGCGAATGGCACTATATCTAAAGACACATGGCACTTTTTGTTTTCTTTGCACCCTGTCACTCCTATATATTACCATTTACCAAAAATTCACAAACACATCACAGTTCCATCTGGTCGGCCTGTTATTTCTGGTGTTGGCTCATTAACCACTAATTTATCTTCTTTTGTTGATGCACATCTTCAAGGTTATGTAATGTCACTGCAGTCTTATTTAAGAGACACATCAGATTTTTTGAACAAAATAAATAAAATTGTCTGGAAAGATACTTATAAGCTCATAACATGCGATGTTCAAGCATTGTATACGAACATCCTACACAACAAAGGGATATTGGCTGTACAATATTATCTACAGAATGATCCCACTATTTCTGAGTCGTTACGTAGCTTTCTATTATCATCCATTCAATTTATTCTGTCACACAACTCATTTTTGTTTGAATCACCTTTTTTTTTGCAGTCACTGGGCACAGCCATGGGGACCAAGTTCGCTCCGAGTTTTGCCAACCTCTATATGGGACGTTTCGAGGAGCGCCATGTTTGGGGTGGCGGACACGGGGCGAACTTGGTCTTCTTCGGGCGTTATATAGACGATTTATTTATAATTTGGGATGGGGATCACACCACAGTCACAGATTTAATTCAGAGTTTTAATAATAATGAATTTAATTTGAAGTTCACGCATAATGTAAGTGATACTTCTCTTAATTTTTTGGATATTACAGTAAAAGTAATTGATAAACAACTTCACACGGTCACGTTCACTAAGGATGTAGATAGCAATAAATATCTTCACTTTGATAGTTACCATCACAAGAGTTGGAAAACCAATATCCCAAAGGGTCAATTTATGCGATTCATAGAAATTGTTCGAATGATACAGATTACAACACACAGATAGAAGCCTTAATTGCATCTTTTTTAAAACAAGGGTACCCTAAAAATCTATTAGAAAAAATGCGTATAGAGGTGAATTCAATGGATAGAGAAGTACTCCTTGTGCCTAAGAAAAATAAGAAGAACCCATTAGAAACGAGTTCTAAACATTCAATGACTTTCGTAACGAAATATAATACATCAGCCACTGAGATCAAACGCATTATCAACAAAAACTACAGTTTGTTGAAGCTTGATAAATTTTTATCAAATGACATTCGTGACTCACAGAAAGTTGTCTTTAGAAAGGCTGATAGCCTAAAATCTAAACTAGCATCAAGTATGTTGAGACCTGGTTTTAATAAGACAATCAATACAACAAATTGGCTAGATGTAAATCCTAAACCAAAAGGTTTTTTCAAGTGTGGTAAACCTAGGTGCCATACTTGTGATCATGCAGCACATCGCTGCAGTACCATCACATCATTCAGCAATAAAGAAATGTTTGAATTGGGATTTTTTCTTAACTGTCAGTCCCATTATGTCATATATGTAGTCACCTGCGGGTGCGGCATCCAATATGTGGGCCGCACCACAAGAACATTGTGTTAGGCGCCGGGGTCCGCTTGTCCGCGCGACCCGGCGCCTAGCAACTAGTGACGCCGTGCACGTACAGCCGCCGGCTCCCTAGCAACGCTAGGCGCCGGGCGCGCTGAAGCCGCACGGACCGCGTTCCCCGTTGCTTGGTTTTAGGATTTAATGCGTTCACCTGTTCTCTGGCCGTGCAGCAAGGCAGCTGCACGGCATTTAGTCCAATCAGCCTCTAAACAGCTGATTGGAGGACTCCCTGTTAAGTACACTCCCAGGGCTTCTCACAGACGCCGGTAATAGCTTCCTGCATGCTGCCTTTGTTTGCTGAGAGTCTGTTTTTCAGTCCTGCTGTATCCGGTCATTCCAGTCCTCAGAAGTCCTGTACTCGGGAGTTACCATCTCGTCCCTGGAGTCCTGACTGATCACGTTTTATATCCAGTGGTGTTCGTGAGTTGCGGCTCTGCCGTGTGTTGCGGCTCAGCCGCTTACCTTTTATATTTTGTGTTTGGAGCATTTGCGGAGGGTTCCGCTTCCACAAGTCCTCTCTGGTACTTGGCGGTGCTGGGTAGGAGAATTGGACAAGTGGATATTTTGGTTGTCCTTTTCCTAGGCGGTTTCTCCGCACATATTATAGTTTTGAGTTTGCTTAGCCCCTGGCCTGGTTGTTTAGTTAGAGGGCCTCTTGTTATCACCCTGTCTCGGGTTTCCCTTTGTCTCTCATTAAGACCGGGGGGCATCGAAGTTGGGCAGACATAATCCGCCCTTCAAACGCGGCTGCCAAGGGCTCAAGAAACCATAGTCTCGCAGGGGATTTCTGACAACACGGGTGAGACAACAGAGTTAGGGCGCCAGGGGCTATTTTCCTGTCCTGCTCCCTTCCCCAGCATTCCGTTCCAGTGCTCCGGTCCTTGCCATAAGATCTCCTCTAACCAGAGTGCTGGAATCATAACATTATTACCGGCCATACCAAAACTTAAAATTAAACGGGGTTTAATTTTTTCTCATTCAGTTTTGTGGGAGTTTATCGGCCTCATGAATCCAACAGGTTTAGGGCCAAATCCTGGTCAGCTCTTAGTCAGCCAGATTCAAGAACTTACTCAGATGGTTCAGGATCTTTCTCTTCGGGTGAAGTCGCAGGAAGATCTTTTGCGAGCTTCCCCAAGGGTAGTCCCTGAACCAAAGATGCATTTGCCTGACCGTTTTTCTGGTGATAGAAAAGAGTTTTTTAATTTTAAAGAATCCTGTAAACTTTATTTTCGTTTAAGACCGACTTCCTCGGGTACTGAATCTCAGCGGGTCGGGATTATTATTTCTTTGCTCCAGGGGGGTCCTCAGACCTGGGCATTTGGTTTAAGAGCAGAGGATCCGGCATTGTTGTCAGTTGATGCTTTTTTTGAGTCTTTAGGTCTCTTGTATGATGACCCTGATAGAGAGGCGTCCGCTGAAAGTCAGTTGCGCGCTCTCAGACAGGGTAGAAATCATGCGGAGGTTTATTGTACGGAGTTTCGCCGTTGGTCGAACGACTGTGGCTGGAATGACTCAGCCCTGCGCAGTCATTTTCGCCTCGGCTTACCAGAGTCTCTAAAAGACAGTCTCCTTCAGTACCCCGCTCCTGAGACTCTCGATAAACTCATGGAGCTTTCTATTAAGATTGATCGTCGTCTCAGAGAGCGGAGGGCTGAAAAAGGAGCACCTGTAAGGTCAACTCCGTGTGTATATTCCATTCCTGAAGACGTAGAGGAGCCCATGCAGATGGGTCTCTCCCGGCTGTCTCCTGAAGAAAGAGCCAGAAGGCAAAATTCTGGTCTTTGTCTGTACTGTGGGGGTAAGGGACATTTTGCTCGTAATTGTCCGAACAAGTCGGGAAACGCTTTGACCAGGTGAATTGTGAGGGGGTTCACCTAGGTCTGCAGCTTATCTCCTCGAATAACTCCCTTTTAGTCCCAGTTAAAGTTTCCTTTGGCAGCCTCAGTTCTTCGGTGTCGGCTTTTGTTGACAGTGGAGCTGCAGGAAACTTTATGGATTTAACTTGGACTAAGGCCTTAGGCATTCCTCAGTTACCTTTGGGTAGGTGTGTCACCATGCATGGCTTAGATGGGAGTCCGCTGTCTAATGGGATTATTTCTCTCCGTACACCTCCTGTACTACTTACAGTAGGAGCTCTACATTCAGAGAAAATCGAGTTCTTTCTTACACATTGCCCAGCAGTTCCAGTTGTTCTGGGTCACCCTTGGCTGGCCTTTCATAATCCCACCATTGATTGGCGGTCGGGGGAGATTTCAAAGTGGGGTACTTTTTGTGATAAGGAATGTATCACGTTTCCAGTCAGAGTAGCAGCTATCATTCCAGAACCCATTCCGGTGGAATACCAGGAGTTTGCTGATGTTTTCTCCAAAGGCAATGCGGACATTCTGCCTCCCCATCGGCCTTATGATTGTGCTATTGAGTTAATTCCTGGTGCCGCATTGCCAAAGGGAAGATTATATGCATTATCCGGGCCAGAAACTGCGGCTATGAATGATTATGTAAAGGAGAGCCTTGAGAAAGGATTTATTAGACCATCAAAATCTCCTTTAAGTGCAGGCTTCTTCTTTGTGGAGAAAAAGGATGGCTCGCTTAGACCTTGCATTGATTTTAGAGCCCTGAATAAGATCTCAGTTAAAAACACCTATCCTTTGCCGTTGATTTCTGTACTCTTTGATCAGTTACGTTCTGCTGTGATTTTTTCTAAAATTGACCTTAGAGGAGCGTACAACCTCATCCGAATTAAATCTGGAGATGAGTGGAAAACGGCCTTCAGTACTCAGTCGGGTCACTACGAGTACCTGGTGATGCCGTTCGGCTTGTCTAATGCTCCAGCAGTTTTTCAAGACCTCATTAACGATGTGCTCCGTGACTTCCTAGGGAAATTCGTGGTCGTTTACTTAGACGACATCCTGATTTATTCTGAATCAATGGAACAACATGTTACCCAGGTGCGTCTGGTTCTTCAAAAGTTACGTGAGAATCATTTATATGCCAAGCTGGAGAAGTGTGAGTTTCATGTCACGGAAGTATCTTTTTTAGGGTACATTATTTCCCCTCGGGGATTTTCCATGGAACCAAAGAAGCTCCAGGCCATCCTTAGTTGGGCGCAACCCACCAATTTAAAAGCAATTCAGCGCTTTTTAGGGTTTGCGAATTATTATAGGAGGTTCATTCATTCTTTTTCTGACCTGGTTGCTCCCATTGTAGCGCTGACAAAGAAAGGAGCGGATCCTACCAACTGGTCGCGTGAAGCTGAGTTGTCCTTCCGGGCCTTGAAACAAGCCTTTGTCTCGGCTCCAGTCCTCAGACATCCCAATCCGGAATTGCCCTTTGTTGTGGAGGTTGATGCCTCGGAGGTTGGAGTGGGGGCTATCCTTTCTCAAAAGGATCCGGAGTCTCTGGAGTTACATCCTTGTGCCTTTATGTCCAGGAAATTCTCCTCCGCTGAATCCAACTATGACGTTGGTAATCGGGAGTTACTGGCGGTAAAGTGGGCTTTCGAGGAATGGAGGCATTGGCTGGAGGGAGCAAAACATACTATTTCAGTATTGACTGACCATAAAAACCTGCAATACATCGAATCGGCTAAACGGCTTAATGCCCGGCAGGCACGTTGGGCTTTATTTTTTACTCGTTTCAAATTTATAATCACTTTCAGGCCTGGTTCCAAGAATACTAAGGCTGATGCCCTGTCACGCAACTTTCTTCCGGTTCACAATAACAGTCCTGTTACTCCCATACTTCCATCTTCGGTCATCTGGGCAGGCCTCACACAAGATTTATTTACCCAGTTAAAACAGCTTCAACACCAAGCTCCTGGAAATACTCCTGCTGGTCGTCTTTACGTCCCTGAGTTTTTGAGAGCTACTGTTCTAACGGAATTCCATGATAACAAAGTTTCTGGGCATCCGGGAATCTCTAAGACTTTGGAGTTAGTCTCTCGCTCAGTATGGTGGCCTGGTCTTTCTAAAGACGTTAGGGAGTTTGTTTATTCATGTCAGGTTTGTGCACAGCATAAGGTTCCCCGTTCCTTGCCTATCGGGCAACTTATGCCCTTAAATGTTCCTCTCAGGCCATGGTCCCATATTTCCATGGATTTTGTGGTTGACCTTCCCCTTTCAGCCGGATTCCGAGTCATATGGGTGGTAGTGGACCGTTTTAGCAAGATGGCTCATTTTATTGCTCTCCCCCGATTGCCTTCTGCCCAAGGGTTGGCAGTTTTGTTTCTCCGCCATGTTTTCAGACTTCATGGGTTGCCTACTGATATTGTTTCTGATCGGGGTCCACAATTCATCGCACAATTCTGGAAATGTTTTTGTGCCTCATTAAAGATTAAATTGTCATTAACATCCGGTTACCACCCACAATCCAACGGGCAAACCGAGCGAGTTAACCAATCATTGAAACAGTATTTGCGCTTGTATTCTGCCAAACTCCAGAATGATTGGTCCGAGTTTCTTCCGTTGGCGGAGTTTGCTTACAATAATTCTTGTCATTCCTCCACTAAAGATTCTCCATTCTTTTCAGTTTTTGGTTTTCACCCCAGAGCTAATTCTTTTTTTCATCATTCCTCAGTCTCCTCGCTAACCTTAACCTCCCATCTCAGAGCCATTTGGAAAAAAGTGCACCTTGCTCTCAGAAAAGCGGCCTTTCGAGAGAAGAAATTTTCTGACAGGCTCCGACGTCCTTGCACTTTTAAGGTGGGAGATAGGGTATGGTTGTCGACTCGTAACATCAGGCTTCGACAATCCTCGGCTAGATTGGGACCCAAATTTATTGGGCCATTTCTTATTATTAAAAGAGTCAACCCAGTTGCCTTTTGGTTACGTTTACCAAGATCTCTCAGGATTGGTAATACGTTTCATTGTTCCCTGTTGAAACAATACGTTTCTTCCAATAGATTTCCTCGGAGGATCTCTCAGGGTAGATCTCCGGTGGATGTACAGGGACAACAGGAGTTCTTGGTGGAGAAGGTTCTCGATTCCAAATTGTCCCGGGGCCGGCTTTATTTTCTGGTTCACTGGAGAGGCTATGGTCCGGAGGAAAGGTCTTGGGTCCTGGATAAGGATCTTCATGCCCCGAGGCTCAAGAGGGCATTTTTTCGGGAATTTCCTCGGAAACCTGGCTTTAGGGGTTCCTTGACCCCTCCTCAAGGGGGGGGTACTGTTAGGCGCCGGGGTCCGCTTGTCCGCGCGACCCGGCGCCTAGCAACTAGGGATGCCGTGCACGTACAGCCGCCGGCTCCCTAGCAACGCTAGACGCCGGGCGCGCTGAAGCCGCACGGACCCTAGCAACGGGGACGCCACTGGCGGACCGCGTTCCCCGTTGCTGGGTTTTAGGATTTAATGCGTTCACCTGTTCTCTGGCCGTGCAGCAAGGCAGCTGCACGGCATTTAGTCCAATCAGCCTCTAAACAGCTGATTGGAGGACTCCCTGTTAAGTACACTCCCAGGGCTTCTCACAGACGCCGGTAATAGCTTCCTGCATGCTGCCTTTGTTTGCTGAGAGTCTGTTTTTCAGTCCTGCTGTATCCGGTCATTCCAGTCCTCAGAAGTCCTGTACTCGGGAGTTACCATCTCGTCCCTGGAGTCCTGACTGATCACGTTTTATATCCAGTGGTGTTCGTGAGTTGCGGCTCTGCCGTGTGTTGCGGCTCAGCCGCTTACCTTTTATATTTTGTGTTTGGAGCATTTGCGGAGGGTTCCGCTTCCACAAGTCCTCTCTGGTACTTGGCGGTGCTGGGTAGGAGAATTGGACAAGTGGATATTTTGGTTGTCCTTTTCCTAGGCGGTTTCTCCGCACATATTATAGTTTTGAGTTTGCTTAGCCCCTGGCCTGGTTGTTTAGTTAGAGGGCCTCTTGTTATCACCCTGTCTCGGGTTTCCCTTTGTCTCTCATTAAGACCGGGGGGCATCGAAGTTGGGCAGACATAATCCGCCCTTCAAACGCGGCTGCCAAGGGCTCAAGAAACCATAGTCTCGCAGGGGATTTCTGACAACACGAATGAGACAACAGAGTTAGGGCGCAAGGGGCTATTTTCCTGTCCTGCTCCCTTCCCCAGCATTCCGTTCCAGTGCTCCGGTCCTTGCCATAAGATCTCCTCTGACCAGAGTGCTGGAATCATAACACATTGAATGTTCGGTTTCTAGAACATAGGAGATTCCTTATTAAAGGTAATAGAACACATAGTTTACCACATCATTTTGAAACATGTCACAAGGGGATCCTTAAAGATGTGAAAGTTCAAGCCATTGAACAGATCCCCCCCTCAATCAGAGGAGGAGATAGGTTCAAGAAGCTCTGTCGTAAGGAGGCATTTTGGATCTATAAACTTGGAACCATGGTTCCTGCAGGCCTTAATGATACCATCGAACTTAATAACATATAAGTATTTGTTCTTTCATTTTTCCCTTTTCCAATATATAAATATACAAATTCCCCTCCCCCTTTGTCATCCTTTTCTTCCTTGTTCTCTTCCCAATTCCATTTTTCCTCTATAGGTTATTAGACACTTTAGAGGCAATTTATTGCATTAGGGTTAGTTGCCCTAACCCTATAGTTTCCAGATACGAATATACTTCTGGCTTGTGCATTGAGATTGTTTTTTTTCTCTATGTAGAGAGGTAGGGTGGACTTTAGGATTCACCAGTGAAAGGAAATACATGCCTCTATATATCATTCATTGTACTAGTGTTAGTAATAAATTAAAACAAGGATTCTTTTATATTATTATATATATATATAAAAAAAAATTTTTATTAAGTATTTATTTTTCTTGAATATTTATATATATTTCCCGAGAGTACATGTTATTACATACAGTATCTGGTCCAAAATCATAATATATTGATCAAGCTACTATTAGATATTTTTCCATCTTTATATCTTTATGTCTCTATATTAGTGGTGTGTCTATTGTTTTCTGGAAACAGATCAATGACCTAAAATAATTAATTTTTAATTATATTCTTTTATTTTTATCATCTCTGCTCTGTTTATGTTCTATTGGTACTTGAAACCTTTTACCATAGAGTCTTAACAATTAAAAAATGATGATTAAAAGTTTTTTTCAGCTTTTAACGTATTTTGAAATATTATTAGGCTTAATTGATTGCATGTGGTAAGGTCTGGCTATGAGACACTGATTTTTAACCTTGCTATTAGACCTATGCCCTGCTAAAAGGCAGCTGTATTCATATATATATAATATACGTTGTAAATTGATACTACTCTCTGTAATAAATTGAAACAATTTTTTAGATTGTTTTTAAGATTATAAAATGCTTTTTATTTGCATATTAATGTACTATTAATCAAGGGCTAGGATCAATAGTAGACATAGCTCTGATCTCTTTGTTCGTTTGTTAGTTAATTGACAGCTGCAATAGTAATTAGGAAAAAAGGTGTATAAAAGAGCCCAAAGGCTTTGGAGGCGGTACTTCTGATGAAACAGCCCCGGGATTGAGGCTGAGAAACGCGTCAAGCTCCCCGCCTGGCAATTTGCCCGTCATCCTGCTGACCACCGGTAGATGCACGGCTTACATCTAGCAGCACGGCTCGGACGTCTTCCACGGCAATTGCATTGCCCAGCACTCTGCACGGCATACTGCTGACCGCCACGGAGATACAAGTTATAGGCTGCTTCCGACTGCCGCTTCATAACCACAGGGAAAGAGCGGTCAGCTTTAGCCGCTTCATAACCACAGTGAGAGAGCGGTCAGCTTCAGCCGCTTTATAACCACAGTGAGAGAGCGGTCAGCTTCGTCCACAATATGGAATAAAGACTCTTCAGTTATCCACAGCTCTGGTTAGATCGGTTTCGGCTCCAGTGCCGTCAAGTGGGTAGCCGGCGCCCACAAATCATCACACGATCATCTGCACCGTTAGTGGCTGGGGTAAGCATAATTAACAGACTGCCAAATAGCATTCCTGCTTAAAGCTGTTAATGTGCTATATACAACAAATATACAAAATTAAATACCCCCTGCTAAGCCGCTCAAGTTGTGTTTAATATTACCGGAGCACTGGAAAAGTGGAATTATTAATCGTGGACTTTGCTAATTGTTCCACTATTGAGGGACTCTCACGTACACCCATAGAAGCATTATATGGACCTTTCTGTCTAGTGGATATACGGGTGGAGATTTATACTGAATTAATTGGTCTAATGCAGAGTGTCACATTATGTTATTCTAAACATTAAATGAATACATTATTAGTAGGAGCATTTTGCTAGTAAGTTATAGTAAATTGTTACAGTGTTTTGTGCATGTTTCAAAGAAATTTCACATGTTTTTAGTCACAGGATGTTTAACAATACATTTTGAATTTTTTAAAAATAAATTATTATATCGATAATGATAGTGCTTCATTCCGTTTGATATTCAGTTTCTGTTTTTTGAGGCTCAGCACCTCAATTTGTGAAGCAGCAGTCATTCTCGATTAGTTGTCTCATAGCCAGCCTACTAGCGCCCCCTCGTTTTTGTGATTTTGGATTTCTCTTCTTTTTGCTGTGGAGTGGGCAGCTCAGTAATTACCATGTCAGGTCTTAAATGTATTACTGAACGTCTAGAGAGACGTAGTAAATATATAGTTTAATTCTGGTGATAATTTTGATATATCCGCCTCTGAGGGCGATAGTGAAATGTATAAATTATTTAATAAGATGGAATCATTATGTTTGGCGGAAACCCGTCATTGGTGGGACCAGGTCACTCTCCAAAAATATCTGGATAAGGACCTGATCCCAAGGGGTTTGAGAATATTTAAAAACTCCTCATTTAAAGAAGATGAACAGTTTATGGAGATGTGGAATAATGCCCTAGATGATTGCTCTAAAAATCTTATGAAATTATTAATTAAATACAGAGGAGAAAGAGTTATAGAAATTCAGAATAAAATTGAACAAGTTTATGGAGATCTAAAAAAATTCTCACAACACCCAAGTTTTGTAATGAGAGATAATAGGATTAACTGCAGAGTAGAAGATTTTGAAAAAGAGCTGATTAATAGAAAAGATGAGAAACTACATAGAGACAAGGAAGATTATTGTAAGGATCAGATACGTACATATAATAGAAAAACCAGAGAACATAAGTATATGGCACCCTCTAGAGATTTTTCAGGAAATAGAAATGGTAGGAGAGGTTACTTTTCTCCGAATAGGAATCATTGGAAACAAAATCCAAGTGAATTCAAACCACAACAATATAGGCAGAGAGACTTCCCACAAAGAGATCAGAGACAATATAATATTAAAAGAAGAGAATATAGACCCAGGGAGATTTCTACCCACAACAGATTTGAGCCACTGAATGATCTGGAGGCTCAAGCATCTGGTTTTTCCCCCTCTTACAGAGGGGACAATAGAAAGCCTTCACCAAGTCGGCAACAATCACGTTTTTTAGGGAAGGGCAATTTTACCAATCATCAAAGGTCCCCACAATTTCGAGGAAGAGAGGATCACGAAGTAAGATGGAGTGGAAAGAGGGGAAGGGAGGAGGGAGAAGAAGAGAGAGAGGATGTAGAGGAGGGAGGAAGCTCAGCAAAAATTCCAAACAAAAGTGTCAGGAGGAGATAGGCCCCACTGGGGTAATTAATCTCTCAGACAAATCTATATCCAATGATGAAATGACATTACTTAAAAAGGGTCTTAAATTTGCCCCTTCAGCGAAACCTGATCTGTTTGGATTATTTGTTGATCTTAATAGGTTCATTAGGACTTTAAGTCGTAAGAGGTATTTTGCCATTAAGGAACTAAATAGAAAGGGACTCATGGGGGACCTCATCGTACTGGATTCCAATGATCAGATTCCCCTTGAAATATTGGAGTCTCTTCTTTCTGAAAATGTAGTTGATCAAGAAGAATCCACACTAACAACAAAAGTATATGATATTACTAGTAAAGAAGTACTTTTTAAGAAACCATCTGACTTCTATCCTCTACAATACCAAGGACCTTTCATAGAAAGTTTTTATTCCACCACTATGGAGGATTTCAGGAAACTTTGACAAAAGACAGAATCTAGTAGAAACAAGAATAGGTTCTGTAAAGATAACCTTACTAAAAAAGAGAGAATGGCCCTTAAAAAACTTATGGCTGACACTGATCTAATATTTAGACAGGCAGATAAAGGTGGGGGTCTTGTGATACAGAATAGAAGAGATTACATTTTTGAAGCTGAAAGACAATTAAATAACGGTTCTTTCTATACGAAATTAAAAACTGACCCCACGGCTACTTATCAGATTGAATTAAAAACCCTTTTGGATTCAGCTCTTGCGAATGGCACTATATCTAAAGACACATGGCACTTTTTGTTTTCTTTGCACCCTGTCACTCCTATATATTACCATTTACCAAAAATTCACAAACACATCACAGTTCCACCTGGTCGGCCTATTATTTCTGGTGTTGGCTCATTAACCACTAATTTATCTTCTTTTGTTGATGCACATCTTCAAGGTTATGTAATGTCACTGCAGTCTTATTTAAGAGACACATCAGATTTTTTTGAACAAAATAAATAAAATTATACAACAATTTCACCAATCTTGTATCCCTCGGCGCTTAAGAAATCTGATGAATGGGATTTCTTATGGAAGTGTTCACTTTATCCTTTATATTTCCTTTGGAAAAGAGAAAACACTTCATAGGGCAGAACCGTTTGTTCTTAAAGGATAGAATGTTCAGTATTAGGGTGGACTCCTACCGTATATGTTGGTCTATGGTAACAGTAGACAAATAGGCAGATTTTTTTTGAGAGGGTATTCCCACCATGCAGCAGTGACCACGTATCCTCAAAGATAATAAAGACACATCATAGGGCAATCACCTTCCAATGTATGGATATCAGAAAAAGGTTGTATTGGACTCTTACCCTATATAATGGTCTACGGTAACAGTAGACAAATAGGCAGATTTTTTGAGAGGGTATTCCCACCATACAGGCCGCCTTTCTCTATCATTATATTTGAGGAAATCCAGCTGAGCACTTATGGTGGGGAAAACCATTTAAACACAACTGCACATTTGTCTACTGGAATGGTAGACCACTGTATAGGGTAAGAGTCCAATACAACTTTTTTTGATATCCATACATTGGAAGGTGATTGCCCTATAATGTGTCTATATTATCTTTGAGGATACGTGGTCACTGCTGTATGGTGGGAATACCCTCTCAAAAAATCTGCCTATTTGTCTACTGTTACCGTAGACCATTATATAGGGTAAGAGTCCAATACAACCTTTTTCTGATATCCATACATTGGAAGGTGATTGCCCTATGATGTGTCTTTATTATCTTTGAGGATACGTGGTCACTGCTGCATGGTGGGAATACCCTCTCAAAAAAAATCTGCCTATTTGTCTACTGTTACCGTAGACCAACATATACGGTAGGAGTCCACCCTAATACTGAACATTCTATCCTTTAAGAACAAACGGTTCTGCCCTATGAAGTGTTTTCTCTTTTCCAAAGGAAATATAAAGGATAAAGTGAACACTTCCATAAGAAATCCCATTCATCAGATTTCTTAAGCGCTGAGGGATACAAGATTGGTGAAATTGTTGTATATTGTGGTTTGTTTTAGGAGTGTTTGGTGACACTCTTCATCAATTGTATCACACAGGCTGCTTGTTGCGCAGGAGTGGGGCTCATAAAGTTTTTTTAGAAAATAAATAAAATTGTCTGGAAAGATACTTATAAGCTCATAACATGCGATGTTCAAGCATTGTATACGAACATCCTACACAACAAAGGGATATTGGCTGTACAATATTATCTACAGAATGATCCCACTATTTCTGAGTCGTTATGTAGCTTTCTATTTTCATCCATTCAATTTATTCTGTCACACAACTAATTTTTGTTTGAATCACATTTTTTTTTGCAGTCACTGGGCACAGCCATGGGGACCAGTTCGCTCCGAGTTTTGCCAACCTCTATATGGGACGTTTCGAGGAGCGCCATGTTTGGGGTGGCGGACACGGGGCGAACTTGGTCTTCTTCGGGCGTTATATAGACGATTTATTTATAATTTGGGATGGGGATCACACCACAGTCACAGATTTAATTCAGAGTTTTAATAATAATGAATTTAATTTGAAGTTCACGCATAATGTAAGTGATACTTCTCTTAATTTTTTGGATATTACAGTAAAAGTAATTGATAAACAACTTCACACGGTCATGTTCACTAAGGATGTAGATAGCAATAAATATCTTCACTTTGATAGTTGCCATCACAAGAGTTGGAAAACCAATATCCCAAAGGGTCAATTTATGCGATTCGTAGAAATTGTTCGAATGATACAGATTACAACACACAGATAGAAGCCTTAATTGCATCTTTTTTAAAACAAGGGTACCCTAAAAATCTATTAGAAAAAATGCGTATAGAGGTGAATTCAATGGATAGAGAAGAACTCCTTGCGCCTAAGAAAAATAAGAAGAACCCATTAGAAACGAGTTCTAAACATTCAATGACTTTCGTAACGAAATATAATACATCAGCCACTGAGATCAAACGCATTATCAACAAAAACTACAGTTTGTTAAAGCTTGATAAATTTTTATCAAATGACATTCGTGACTCACAGAAAGTTGTCTTTAGAAAGGCTGATAGCCTAAAATCTAAACTAGCACCAAGTATGTTGAGACCTGGTTTTAATAAGACAATCAATACAACGAATTGGCTAGATGTAAATCCTAAACCAAAAGGTTTTTTCAAGTGTGGTAAACCTAGGTGCCATACTTGTGATCATGCAGCACATCGCTGCAGTACCATCACATCATTCAGCAATAAAGAAATGTTTGAATTGGGATTTTTTCTTAACTGTCAGTCCCGTTATGTCATATATGTAGTCACCTGCGGGTGCGGCATCCAATATGTGGGCCGCACCACAAGAACATTGAATGTTCGGTTTCTAGAACATAGGAGATTCCTTATTAAAGGTAATAGAACACATAGTTTACCACATCATTTTGAAACATATCACAAGGGGATCCTTAAAGATGTGAAAGTTCAAGCCATTGAACAGATCCCCCCCTCAATCAGAGGAGGAGATAGGTTCAAGAAGCTCTGTCGTAAGGAGGCATTTTGGATCTATAAACTTGGAACCATGGTTCCTGCAGGCCTTAATGATACCATCGAACTTAATAACATATAAGTATTTGTTCTTTCATTTTTCCCTTTTCCAATATATAAATATACAAATTCCCCTCCCCCTTTGTCGTCCTTTTCTTCCTTGTTCTCTTCCCAATTCCATTTTTCCTCTATAGGTTATTAGACACTTTAGAGGCAATTTATTGCATTAGGGTTAGTTGCCCTAACCCTATAGTTTCCAGATACGAATATACTTCTGGCTTGTGCATTGAGATTGGTTTTTTTCTCTATGTAGAGAGGTATGGTGGACTTTAGGATTCACCAGTGAAAGGAAATACATGCCTCTATATATCATTCATTGTACTAGTGTTAGTAATAAATTAAAACAAGGATTCTTTTATATTATATATATATAAAAAAAATGTATTAAGTATTTATTTTTCTTGAATATTTATATATATTTCCTGAGAGTACATGTCATTACGTACAGTATCTGGTCCAAAATCATAATATATTGATCAAGCTACTATTAGATATTTTTCCATCTTTATATCTTTATGTCTCTATATTAGTGGTGTGTCTATTGTTTTCTGGAAACAGATCAATGACCTAAAATAATTAATTTTTAATTATATTCTTTTATTTTTATCATCTCTGCTCTGTTTATGTTCTATTGGTACTTGAAACCTTTTACCATAGAGTCTTAACAATTAAAAAATGATGATTAAAAGGTTTTTTCAGCTTTTAACGTATTTTGAAATATTATTAGGCTTAATTGATTGCATGTGGTAAGGTCTGGCTATGAGAAACTGATTTTTAACCTTGCTATTAGCCCTATGCCCTGCTAAAAGGCAGCTGTATTCATATAAATATAATATACGTTGTAAATTGATACTACTCTCTGTAATAAATTGAAACAATTTTTTTAGATTGTTTTTAAGATTATAAAATGCTTTTTATTTGCATATTAATGTACTATTAATCAAGGGCTAGGATCAATAGTAGACATAGCTCTGATCTCTTTGTTCGTTTGTTAGTTAATTGACAGCTGCAATAGTAATTAGGAAAAAAGGTGTATAAAAGAGCCCAAAGGCTTTGGAGGCGGTACTTCTGATGAAACAGCCCCGGGATTGAGGCTGAGAAACGCGTCAAGCTCCCCGCCTGGCAATTTGCCTGTCATCCTGCTGACCACCGGTAGATGCACGGCTTACATCTAGCAGCACGGCTCGGACGTCTTCCACGGCAATTGCATTGCCCGGCACTCTGCACGGCATACTGCTGACCGCCACGGAGATACAAGTTATAGGCTGCTTCCGACAGCCGCTTCATAACCACAGGGAAAGAGCGGTCAGCTTTAGCCACTTCATAACCACAGTGAGAGAGCGGTCAGCTTCAGCCGCTTTATAACAACAGTGAGAGAGCGGTCAGCTTCGTCCACAATATGGAATAAAGACTCTTCAGTTATCCACAGCTCTGGTTAGATCGGTTTCGGCTCCAGTGCCGTCAAGTGGGTAGCCGGCGCCCACAAATCATCACATGATCATCTGCACCGTTAGTGGCTGGGGTAAGCATAATTAACAGACTGCCAAATAGCATTCCTGCTTAAAACTGTTAATGTGCTATATACAACAAATATACAAAATTAAATACCCCCTGCTAAGCCGCTCAAGTTGTGTTTAATATTACCGGAGCACTGGAAAAGTGGAATTATTAATCGTGGACTTTGCTAATTGTTCCACTATTGAGGGACTCTCACATACACCCATAGAAGCATTATATGGACCTTTCTGTCTAGTGGCTATACGGGTGGAGATTTATACTGAATTAATTGGTCTACTGCAGAGTGTCACATTATGTTATTCTAAACATTAAATGAATACATTATTAGTAGGAGCATTTTGCTAGTAAGTTATAGTAAATTGTTACAATGTTTTGTGCATGTTTCAAAGAAATTTCACATGTTTTTAGTCACAGGATGTTTAACAATACATTTTGAATTTTTTAAAAATAAATTATTATATTGATAATGATAGCGCTTCATTCCGTTTGATATTAAGTTTCTTTTTTTTGAGGCTCAGCACCTCAATTTGTGAAGCAGCAGTCATTCTCGATTAGTTGTCTCATAGCCAGCCTACGAGCGCCCCCTCGTTTTTTTGATTTTGGATTTAAGCAAATAAGCTACAGTGTCCAAGGTACTAAAAATTATATATTCTATGGGGTGTCATAAGCAAGTCAATAGAATACTTTACTACTAAAGTTATAAGACATATGCATTCAATATTTGAGTAAACAAAGAGAAAATAATGCTATCTATTGGGTTTCACTAACAAATACATTGGAAGACTTGACTATTGTTGTTAAAATACATATGCATTACATTGTATAAAGCCACAAACCTCACTAGTAAAATAAAAACATGCTTACATGGGATTCAAACCAATAGCAGTCTTAAATTGATAGTGCAATTCCAACACCTTTCCTACTGTGCTAACCAGTCTATACATCTGAGTCACACAATTTATCAGAGATTTAAGTAAATAAGCTACAGTGTCCAAGGTACTAAAAATGATATATTCTATGGGTGTCATGAGCAAGTCATTAGAATACTTTACTACTAAAGTTATAAGACATATGCATTCCATATTTGAGTAAACAGAGAAAAAATAAAGCTATCTATTGGGTTTCACTAACAAGTCCATTGAAAGACTTGACTATTGTTGTTAAAAGACATATGCATTCATATTATATAGCCACAAACCACAATGCAAACTTGTTAAATAAATACATGCGATTCAAACCAATAACAGTCTTAATTTGATAGTGCAAACCCAACACCTTACCTACTGTGCTAACCAGTCTATACATACAAGTCAAGCAATTTATCAGTGATTTAAGTAAATAAGCTACAGTGTCCAAGGTACTAAACATGATATATTCTATGGGGTGTCCTAAGCAAGTCATTAGAATACTTTACTACTAAAGTTATAAGACATATGCATTCAATATTTGAGTAAACAAAGAGAAAATAAAGCTATCTATTGGGTTTCACTAACAAGGCCATTGGAAAACTTGACTATTGTTGTTAAAAGACATATGCATTCACATTATAGAGCCACAAACCACAATGCAGACTTGTAAAATAAATACATGCTTACATGGTATTCAAACCAATGACAGTCTTAATTTAACAGTGCAAACCCAACACCTTACCTACTGTGCTAACCAGTCTATACATGTGAGCCACACAATTTATCAGAGATTTAAGTAAATAAGCTACAGTGTCCAAGGTAGTAAACATGATATATTCTATGAGGTGTCATAAGCAAGTCATTAGAATAGTTTACTACTAAAGTTATAAGACATATGCATTCAATATTTGAGTAAACAGAGAGAAAATAAAGCTATCTATTGGGTTTCACTAACAAATACATTGGAAGACTTGACTATTGTTGTTAAAATACATATGCATTACATTGTATAGAGCCACAAACCACGCTAGTAAAATCAAAACAAGCTTACAGGGTATTCAAACCAATGGCAGTCTTAATTTGAAAGTGCAAACCCAACACCTTACCATCTGCGCTAACCAGTCTGCATACAAGCCCCATAATTTATCAGAAATTTAATAAATCAGCTACACTGTCTGAGGTACAAAACATGATATATTCTATGGGGTGTCATAAGCAAGTCATTAGAATACTTTACTACTAAAGTTATAAGACATATGCATTCAATATTTGAGTAAACAAAGAGAAAATAAAGCTATCTATTGGGTTTCACTAACAAGGCCATTGGAAAACTTGACTATTGTTGTTGAAAGACATATGCATTCATATTAAAGTGCCACAGACCACAATGCAGACTAGTAAAATAGAAGCATGCTTTTATTAGATTCAAACCAAGAACAGTCTTAATCTGATACTGCAAATTCAACCCCTTACCAACTGTGCTAACCAGTGTATATATAATAGAGCAGCAATTTATCAGAGATTTAAGAAAATAAGCTACAGTGTCCAATGTACTAAACATGATATATTCTATGGGGTGTAATAAGCAAGTCATCAGAATACTTTACTACTAAAGTTAAAAGACATATGCATTCAATATTTGAGTAAACAGAGAGAAAATAAAGCTATCTATTGGGTTTCACTAACAAGGCCATTGGAAAACTTGACTATTGTTGTTAAAATACATATGCATTACATTGTATAGAGCCACAAACCACGCTAGTAAAATAAAAACAAGCTTACATGGTATTCAAACCAATAGCAGTCTTAATTTGAAAGTGCATACCCAACACCTTACCATCTGCACTAACCAGTCTGCATACAAGCCCCACAATTTATCAGAAATTTAATAAATCAGCTACAATGTCTGAGGTACAAAACATGATATATTCTACGGGGTGTCATAAGCAAGTCATTAGAATACTTTACTACTAAAGTTATAAGACATATGCATTCAATATTTGAGTAAAGAAAGAGAAAATAAAGCTATCTATTGGGTTTCACTAACAAGGCCATTGGAAAACTTGACTATTGTTGTTAAAAGACATATGCAATCATAATATAGAGACAAAATGTAGACTTGTAAAACAAATACATGCTTACATTGTATTCAAACCAATGACAGTCTTAATTTAATAGTGCAAACCCAACACCTTACCTACTGTGCTAACCAGTCTATACATATGAGCCACGCAATTTATCAGAGATTTAAGTAAATAAGCTACAGTGTCCAAGGTACTAAACATGATATATTCTATGGGGTGTCATAAGCAAGTCATTAGAATACTTTACTACTAAAGTTATAAGACATATGCATTCGATATTTGAGTAAAGAAAGAGAAAATAAAGCTATCTATTCGGTTTCACTAACAAATACATTGGAAGACTTGACTACTGTTGTTAAAATACATATGTATTACATTGTATAGAGCCACAAACCACGCTAGTAAAATAAAAACATGCTTACATGGGATTCAAACCAATGGCAGTCTTAATTTGATAGCGCAAACCCAACACCTTACCAACTGTGCTAACCAGTGTGCATGCTAAACCCACAATTTATCAGAAATTTAAGTAAATCAGCTACAGTGTCCAAGGTATTAAACATGATATATTCTATGGGGTGTCATAAGCAAGTCATTAGAATACTTTACTACTAATATTATAAGACATATGCATTCAATATATGAGTAAACAGAGAAAAAATAAAGCTATCTATTGGGTTTCACTAACAAGTCCATTGGAAGACTTGACTATTGTTGTTAAAAGACATATGCATTCATATTATAGAGCCACAAACCACAATGCAGACTTGAAAAATAAATACATGCTTACATAGGATTCAAACCAATGACAGTCTTAATTTGATAGTGCAAACCCAACACCTTACCTACTGTGCTAATCAGTCTATACATATGAGTCACACAATTTATCAGAGATTTAAGTAAATAAGCTACCGTGGTCAGGTTACTAAACATGATCTATTCTATGGGGTGTCATAAGCAAGTCATTAGAGTACTTTACTACTAAAGTTAAAAGACATATGCATTCAATATTTGAGTAAACAAAAAGAAAATAAAGCTATCTATTGGTTTTCACTAACACTCCATTTTTAAGACTTGACTATTGTTGTTAAAAGACATATGCATTCATATTATAGAACCACAAACCAGACTAGTAAAATAGAAGCATGCTCACATTGGATTCAAACCAACGACAGTCATAATTTGATAGTGCAAAGCCAACACTTTACCTACTGTCCTAACCAGTCTATAGATACTAGTCAAGCAATTTATCAGAGATTTAAGTAAATAAGCTACAGTGTCCAAGGTACTAAACATGATATATTCTATGGGGTGTCCTAAGCAAGTCATTAGAATACTTTACTACTAAAGTTATAAGACATATGCATTCAATATTCGAATAAACAAAGAGAAAATAAAGCTATCTATTGGGTTTCACTAACAAATACATTGGAAGACTTGACTACTGTTGTTAAAATACATATGCATTACATTGTATAGAGCCACAAACCACGCTAGTAAAATAAAATCATGCTTACATGGGATTCAAACCAATGGCAGTCTTAATTTGATAGCGCAAACCCAACACCTTACCAACTGTGCTAACCAGTGTGCATGCTAGAACCACAATTTATCAGAAATTTAAGTAAATCAGCTACAGTGTCCAAGGTATTAAACATGATATATTCTATGGGGTGTCATAAGCAAGTCATTAGAATACATTACTACTTAAATTATAAGACATATGCATTCAATATTTGAGTAAACAGAGAAAAAATAAAGCTATCTATTGGGTTTCACTAACAAGTCCATTGGAAGACTTGACTATTGTTGTTAAAAAACATATGCATTCATATTATAGAGCCACAAACCACAATGCAGACTTGTAAAATAAATACATGCTTACATGGGATTCAAACCAATGACAGTCTTAATTTGATAGTGCAAACCCAACACCTTACCTACTGTGCTAATCAGTCTATACATACAAGTTACACAATTTATCAGAGATTTAAGTAAATAAGCTTCAGTGTCCAAGTTACTAAACATGATATATTCTATGGGGTGTCATAAGCAAGTCATTAGAATACTTTACTACTAAAGTTATAAGACATATGCATTCAATATTTGAGTAAACAAAGAGAAAATAAAGCTATCTATTGGGTTTCACTAACACTCCATTGGAAGACTTGACTATTGTTGTTAAAAGACATATGCATTCATATTATAGAACCACAAACCACAATGCAGACTAGTAAAATAGAAACATGCTTACATGGGATTCAAACCAATGACAGTCTTAATTTGATAGTACAAACTCAACACCTAACCAACTGTGCTAACCAGTCTATACATACTAGAAAAGCAATTTGTCAGAGATTGAAGTAAATAAGCTACAGTGTCCAATGTACTAAACATGATATATTCTATAGGGTGTCCTAAGCAAGTCATTAGAATACTTTACTACTAAAGTTATAAGACATATGCATTCAATATTTGAGTAAACAAAGAGAAAATAAAGCTATCTATTGGGTTTCATTAACAAGGCCATTGGGAAACTTGACTATTGTTGTTAAAAGACATATGCAATCATATTATAGAGACAAAATGTAGACTTGTAAAATAAATACATGCTTACATGGTATTCAAACCAATTAGAGTCTTAATTTAATAGTGCAAACCCAACACATTACCTACTGTGGTAACCAGTCTATACATATGAGCCATGCAATTTATCAGAGATTTAAGTAAATAAGCTACCGTATCCAAGTTACTAAACATGATATATTCTATGGGGTATCATAAGCAAGTCATTAGAATACTTTACTACTAAAGTTATAAGACATATGCATTCAATATTTGAGTAAACAAAGAGAAAATAAAGCTATCTATTGGGTTTCACTAACAAATACATTGGAAGACTTGACTACTGTTGTTAAAATACATATGCATTACATTGTATAGAGCAGGCCTGGCCAACCTGTGGCTCTCCAGCTGTTGTGAAACTACACTTCCCAGCATGCCCTGCCACAGTTTTGCTATTGGGGCAAGTTAAAACTATGGCAGGGCATGCTGGGAAGTGTAGTTTCACAACAGCTGGAGAGCCACAGGTTGGCCAGGCCTGGTATAGAGCCACAAACCACGCTAGTAAATTAAAATCATGCTTACATGGGATTCAAACCAATGGCAGTCTTAATTTGATAGCGCAAACCCAACACCTTACCAACTGTGCTAACCAGTGTGCATGCTAGAACCACAATTTATCAGAAATTTAAGTAAATCAGCTACAGTGTCCAAGGTATTAAACATGATATATTCTATGGGGTGTCATAAGCAAGTCATTAGAATACTTTACTACTAAAATTATAAGACATATGCATTCAATATTTGAGTAAACAAAGAGAAAATAAAGCTATCTATTGGGTTTCACTAACACTCCATTGGAAGACTTGACTATTGTTGTTAAAAGACATATGCATTCATATTATAGAACCACAAACCACACTAGTAAAATAGAAGCATGCTTACATGGGATTCAAACCAAAGACAGTCTTAATTTGATGGTGCAAACTCAACACCTTACCAACTGTGCTAACCAGTCTATACATACTAGAAAAACAATTTGTCAGAGATTTAAGTAAATAAGCTACAGTGTCCAATGTACTAAACATGAAATATTCTATAGGGTGTCCTAAGCAAGTCATTAGAATACTTTACTACTAAAGTTATAAGACATATGCATTCAATATTTGAGTAAACAAAGAGAAAATAAAGCTATCTATTGGGTTTCATTAACAAGGCCATTGGAAAACTTGACTATTGTTGTTAAAAGACATATGCAATCATATTATAGAGACAAAATGTAGACTTGTTAAATAAATACATGCTTACATGGTATTCAAACCAATGACAGTCTTAATTTAATAGTGCAAACCCAACACCTTACCTACTGTGCTAACCAGTCTATACATATGAGCCACGCAATTTATCAGAGATTTAAGTAAATGAGCTACAGTGTCCAAGGTACTAAACATGATATATTCTATGGGGTGTCCTAAGCAAGTCATTAGAATACTTTACTACTAAAGTTATAAGACATATGCATTCAATATTCGAGTAAACAGAGAGAAAATAAAGCTATCTATTGGGTTTCACTAACAAATACATTGGAAGACTTGACTATTGTTGTTAAAATACATATGCATTACATTGTATAGAGCCACAAACCACGCTAGTAAAATAAAAACAAGCTTACATGGTATTCAAACCAATAGCAGTCTTAATTTGAAAGTGCATACCCAACACCTTACCATCTGCACTAACCAGTCTGCATACAAGCCCCACAATTTATCAGAAATTTAATAAATCAGCTACAATGTCTGAGGTACAAAACATGATATATTCTATGGGGTGTCATAAGCAAGTCATTAGAATACTTTACTACTAAAGTTATAAGACATATGCATTCAATATTTGAGTAAACAAAGAGAAAATAAAGCTATCTATTGGGTTTCACTAACAAGGCCATTGGAAAACTTGACTATTGTTGTTGAAAGACATATGCAATCATAATATAGAGACAAAATGTAGACTTGTAAAACAAATACATGCTTACATTGTATTCAAACCAATGACAGTCTTAATTTAATAGTGCAAACCCAACACCTTACCTACTGTGCTAACCAGTCTATACATATGAGCCACGCAATTTATCAGAGATTTAAGTAAATAAGCTACAGTGTCCAAGGTACTAAACATGATATATTCTATGGGGTGTCATAAGCAAGTCATTAGAATACTTTACTACTAAAGTTATAAGACATATGCATTCGATATTTGAGTAAACAAAGAGAAAATAAAGCTATCTATTCGGTTTCACTAACAAATACATTGGAAGACTTGACTACTGTTGTTAAAATACATATGTATTACATTGTATAGAGCCACAAACCACGCTAGTAAAATAAAAACATGCTTACATGGGATTCAAACCAATGGCAGTCTTAATTTGATAGCGCAAACCCAACACCTTACCAACTGTGCTAACCAGTGTGCATGCTAAACCCACAATTTATCAGAAATTTAAGTAAATCAGCTACAGTGTCCAAGGTATTAAACATGATATATTCTATGGGGTGTCATAAGCAAGTCATTAGAATACTTTACTACTAAAATTATAAGACATATGCATTCAATATATGAGTAAACAGAGAAAAAATAAAGCTATCTATTGGGTTTCACTAACAAGTCCATTGGAAGACTTGACTATTGTTGTTAAAAGACATATGCATTCATATTATAGAGCCACAAACCACAATGCAGACTTGAAAAATAAATACATGCTTACATAGGATTCAAACCAATGACAGTCTTAATTTGATAGTGCAAACCCAACACCTTACCTACTGTGCTAATCAGTCTATACATATGAGTCACACAATTTATCAGAGATTTAAGTAAATAAGCTACCGTGGTCAAGTTACTAAACATGATTTATTCTATGGGGTGTCATAAGCAAGTCATTAGAATACTTTACTACTAAAGTTATAAGACATATGCATTCCATATTTGAGTAAACAAAGAAAAAATAAAGCTATCTATTGGGTTTCACTAACATGCCATTGGAAGACTTGACTATTGTTGTTAAAAGACATATGCATTCATATTATAGAGCCACAAACCACAATGCAGACTTGTAAAATAAATACATGCTTACATGGGATTCAAACCAATGACAGTCTTAATTTGATAGTGCAAACCCAACACCTTACCTACTGTGCTAATCAGTCTATACATACGAGTTACACAATTTATCAGAGATTTAAGTAAATAAGCTTCAGTGTCCAAGTTACTAAACATGATATATTCTATGGGGTGTCATAAGCAAGTCATTAGAATACTTTACTACTAAAGTTATAAGACATATGCATTCAATATTTGAGTAAACAAAGAGAAAATAAAGCTATCTATTGGGTTTCACTAACACTCCATTGGAAGACTTGACTATTGTTGTTAAAAGACATATGCATTCATATTATAGAACCACAAACCACAATGCAGACTAGTAAAATAGAAACATGCTTACATGCGATTCAAACCAATGACAGTCTTAATTTGATAGTGCAAACTCAACACCTAACCAACTGTGCTAACCAGTCTATACATACTAGAAAAGCAATTTGTCAGAGATTTAAGTAAATAAGCTACAGTGTCCAATGTACTAAACATGATATATTCTATAGGGTGTCCTAAGCAAGTCATTAGAATACTTTACTACTAAAGTTATAAGACATATGCATTCAATATTTGAGTAAACAAAGAGAAAATAAAGCTATCTATTGGGTTTCATTAACAAGGCCATTGGAAAACTTGACTATTGTTGTTAAAAGACATATGCAATCATATTATAGAGACAAAATGTAGACTTGTAAAATAAATACATGCTTACATGGTATTCAAACCAATTAGAGTCTTAATTTAATAGTGCAAACCCAACACCTTACCTACTGTGGTAACCAGTCTATACATATGAGCCATGCAATTTATCAGAGATTTAAGTAAATAAGCTACCGTATCCAAGTTACTAAACATGATATATTCTATGGGGTATCATAAGCAAGTCATTAGAATACTTTACTACTAAAGTTATAAGACATATGCATTCAATATTTGAGTAAACAAAGAGAAAATAAAGCTATCTATTGGGTTTCACTAACAAATACATTGGAAGACTTGACTACTGTTGTTAAAATACATATGCATTACATTGTATAGAGCCACAAACCACGCTAGTAAATTAAAATCATGCTTACATGGGATTCAAACCAATGGCAGTCTTAATTTGATAGCGCAAACCCAACACCTTACCAACTGTGCTAACCAGTGTGCATGCTAGAACCACAATTTATCAGAAATTTAAGTAAATCAGCTACAGTGTCCAAGGTATTAAACATGATATATTCTATGGGGTGTCATAAGCAAGTCATTAGAATACTTTACTACTAAAATTATAAGACATATGCATTCAATATTTGAGTAAACAGAGAAAAAATAAAGCTATCTATTGGGTTTCACTAACAAGTCCATTGGAAGACTTGACTATTGTTGTTAAAAGACATATGCATTCATATTATAGAGCCACAAACCACAATGCAGACTTGTAAAATAAATACATGCTTACATGGGATTCAAACCAATGACAGTTTTAATTTGATAGTGGTAACCCAGCACCTTACCTACTGTGCTAAACAGTCTATACATACGAGTCACACAATTTATCAGAGATTTAAGTAAATAAGCTACCGTATCCAAGTTACTAAACATGATTTATTCTATGGGGTGTCATAAGCAAGTCATTAGAATACTTTACTACTAAAGTTATAAGACATATGCATTCCATATTTGAGTAAACAAAGAAAAAATAAAGCTATCTATTGGGTTTCACTAACATGCCATTGGAAGACTTGACTATTGTTGTTAAAAGACATATGCATTCATATTATAGAATCACAAACAAGACTTGTAACATAGAAGCATGCTCACATGGTATTCAAACCAACGACAGTCATAATTTAATAGTGCAAACCCAACACCTTACCTACTGTGCTTACCAGTCTATACATACTAGTCAGACAATTTATAAGAGATTTAAGTAAATAAGCTTCAGTGTCCAAGTTACTAAACATGATATATTCTATGAGGTGTCATAAGCAAGTCATTAGAATACTTCACTACTAAAGTTATAAGACATATGCATTCAATATTTGAGTAAACAAAGAGAAAATAAAGCTATCTATTGGGTTTCACTAACACTCCATTGGAAGACTTGACTATTGTTGTTAAAAGACATATGCATTCATATTATAGAACCACAAACCACACTAGTAAAATAGAAGCATGCTTACATGGGATTCAAACCAAAGACAGTCTTAATTTGATGGTGCAAACTCAACACCTTACCAACTGTGCTAACCAGTCTATACATACTAGAAAAGCAATTTGTCAGAGATTTAAGTAAATAAGCTACAGTGTCCAATGTACTAAACATGAAATATTCTATAGGGTGTCCTAAGCAAGTCATTAGAATACTTTACTACTAAAGTTATAAGACATATGCATTCAATATTTGAGTAAACAAAGAGAAAATAAAGCTATCTATTGGGTTTCATTAACAAGGCCATTGGAAAACTTGACTATTGTTGTTAAAAGACATATGCAATCATATTATAGAGACAAAATGTAGACTTGTTAAATAAATACATGCTTACATGGTATTCAAACCAATGACAGTCTTAATTTAATAGTGCAAACCCAACACCTTACCTACTGTGCTAACCAGTCTATACATATGAGCCACGCAATTTATCAGAGATTTAAGTAAATGAGCTACAGTGTCCAAGGTACTAAACATGATATATTCTATGGGGTGTCCTAAGCAAGTCATTAGAATACTTTACTACTAAAGTTATAAGACATATGCATTCAATATTCGAGTAAACAGAGAGAAAATAAAGCTATCTATTGGGTTTCACTAACAAATACATTGGAAGACTTGACTATTGTTGTTAAAATACATATGCATTACATTGTATAGAGCCACAAACCACGCTAGTAAAATAAAAACAAGCTTACATGGTATTCAAACCAATAGCAGTCTTAATTTGAAAGTGCATACCCAACACCTTACCATCTGCACTAACCAGTCTGCATACAAGCCCCACAATTTATCAGAAATTTAATAAATCAGCTACAATGTCTGAGGTACAAAACATGATATATTCTATGGGGTGTCATAAGCAAGTCATTAGAATACTTTACTACTAAAGTTATAAGACATATGCATTCAATATTTGAGTAAACAAAGAGAAAATAAAGCTATCTATTGGGTTTCACTAACAAGGCCATTGGAAAACTTGACTATTGTTGTTGAAAGACATATGCAATCATAATATAGAGACAAAATGTAGACTTGTAAAACAAATACATGCTTACATTGTATTCAAACCAATGACAGTCTTAATTTAATAGTGCAAACCCAACACCTTACCTACTGTGCTAACCAGTCTATACATATGAGCCACGCAATTTATCAGAGATTTAAGTAAATAAGCTACAGTGTCCAAGGTACTAAACATGATATATTCTATGGGGTGTCATAAGCAAGTCATTAGAATACTTTACTACTAAAGTTATAAGACATATGCATTCGATATTTGAGTAAACAAAGAGAAAATAAAGCTATCTATTCGGTTTCACTAACAAATACATTGGAAGACTTGACTACTGTTGTTAAAATACATATGTATTACATTGTATAGAGCCACAAACCACGCTAGTAAAATAAAAACATGCTTACATGGGATTCAAACCAATGGCAGTCTTAATTTGATAGCACAAACCCAACACCTTACCAACTGTGCTAACCAGTGTGCATGCTAAACCCACAATTTATCAGAAATTTAAGTAAATCAGCTACAGTGTCCAAGGTATTAAACATGATATATTCTATGGGGTGTCATAAGCAAGTCATTAGAATACTTTACTACTAAAATTATAAGACATATGCATTCAATATATGAGTAAACAGAGAAAAAATAAAGCTATCTATTGGGTTTCACTAACAAGTCCATTGGAAGACTTGACTATTGTTGTTAAAAGACATATGCATTCATATTATAGAGCCACAAACCACAATGCAGACTTGAAAAATAAATACATGCTTACATAGGATTCAAACCAATGACAGTCTTAATTTGATAGTGCAAACCCAACACCTTACCTACTGTGCTAATCAGTCTATACATATGAGTCACACAATTTATCAGAGATTTAAGTAAATAAGCTACCGTGGTCAAGTTACTAAACATGATTTATTCTATGGGGTGTCATAAGCAAGTCATTAGAATACTTTACTACTAAAGTTATAAGACATATGCATTCCATATTTGAGTAAACAAAGAAAAAATAAAGCTATCTATTGGGTTTCACTAACATGCCATTGGAAGACTTGACTATTGTTGTTAAAAGACATATGCATTCATATTATAGAACCACAAACCACAATGCAGACTAGTAAAATAGAAGCATGCTTACATGGAATTCAAACCAATGACAGTCTTAATTTGATAGTACAAACTCAACACCTTACCAACTGTGCTAACCAGTCTATACATACTAGAAAAGCAATTTATCAGAGATTTAAGTAAATAAGCTACAGTGTCCAATGTACTAAACATGTTCTATTCTATAGGGTGTCCTAAGCAAGTCATTAGAATACTTTACTACTAAAGTTATAAGACATATGCATTCAATATTTGAGTAAACAAAGAGAAAATAAAGCTATCTATTGGGTTTCATTAACAAGGCCATTGGAAAACTTGACTATTGTTGTTAAAATACATATGCAATCATATTATAGAGACAAAATGTAGACTTGTAAAATAAATACATGCTTACATGGTATTCAAACCAATTAGAGTCTTAATTTAATAGTGCAAACCCAACACCTTACCTACTGTGCTAACTAGTCTATACATATGAGCCATGCAATTTATCAGAGATTTAAGTAAATGAGCTACAGTGTCCAAGGTACTAAACATGATATATTCTATGGGGTGTCATAAGCAAGTCATTAGAATACTTTACTACTAAAATTATAAGACATGTGCATTCAATATTTGAGTAAACAGAGAAAAAATAAAGCTATCTATTGGGTTTCACTAACAAGTCCATTAGAAGACTTGACTATTGTTGTTAAAAGACATATGCATTCATATTATAGAGCCACAAACCACAATGCAGACTTGTAAAATAAATACATGCTTACATGGGATTCAAACCAATGACAGTCTTAATTTGATAGTGCAAACCCAACACCTTACCTACTGTGCTAATCAGTCTATACATACGAGTCACACAATTTATCAGAGATTTAAGTAAATAAGCTACCGTATCCAAGTTACTAAACATGATATATTCTATGGGGTGTCATAAGCAAGTCATTAGAATACTTTACTACTAAAGTTATAAGACATATGCATTCCATATTTCAGTAAACAAAGAGAAAATAAAGCTATTGGGTTTCACTAATACTCCATTGGAAGACTTGACTATTGTTGTTAAAAGACATATGTATTCATATTATAGAACCACAAACCAGACTAGTAACATAGAAGCATGCTCACATGGGATTCAAACCAACGACAGTCATAATTTAATAGTGCAAACCCAACACCTTACCTACTGTGCTAACCAGTCTATACATACTAGTCAGACAATTTATCAGAGATTTAAGTAAATAAGCTTCAGTGTCCAAGTTACTAAACATGATATATTCTATGGGGTGTCATAAGCAAGTCATTAGAATACTTTACTACTAAAGTTATAAGACATATGCATTCAATATTTGAGTAAACAAAGAAAAAATAAAGCTATCTATTGGGTTTCACTAACATGCCATTGGAAGACTTGACTATTGTTGTTAAAAGACATATGCATTCATATTATAGAGCCACAAACCACAATGCAGACTTGTAAAATAAATACATGCTTACATGGGATTCAAACCAATGACAGTCTTAATTTGATAGTGCAAACCCAACACCTTACCTACTGTGCTAATCAGTCTATACATACGAGTTACACAATTTATCAGAGATTTAAGTAAATAAGCTTCAGTGTCCAAGTTACTAAACATGATATATTCTATGGGGTGTCATAAGCAAGTCATTAGAATACTTTACTACTAAAGTTATAAGACATATGCATTCAATATTTGAGTAAACAAAGAGAAAATAAAGCTATCTATTGGGTTTCACTAACACTCCATTGGAAGACTTGACTATTGTTGTTAAAAGACATATGCATTCATATTATAGAACCACAAACCACAATGCAGACTAGTAAAATAGAAACATGCTTACATGCGATTCAAACCAATGACAGTCTTAATTTGATAGTGCAAACTCAACACCTAACCAACTGTGCTAACCAGTCTATACATACTAGAAAAGCAATTTGTCAGAGATTTAAGTAAATAAGCTACAGTGTCCAATGTACTAAACATGATATATTCTATAGGGTGTCCTAAGCAAGTCATTAGAATACTTTACTACTAAAGTTATAAGACATATGCATTCAATATTTGAGTAAACAAAGAGAAAATAAAGCTATCTATTGGGTTTCATTAACAAGGCCATTGGAAAACTTGACTACTGTTGTTAAAAGACATATGCAATCATATTATAGAGACAAAATGTAGACTTGTAAAATAAATACATGCTTACATGGTATTCAAACCAATTAGAGTCTTAATTTAATAGTGCAAACCCAACACCTTACCTACTGTGGTAACCAGTCTATACATATGAGCCATGCAATTTATCAGAGATTTAAGTAAATAAGCTACCGTATCCAAGTTACTAAACATGATATATTCTATGGGGTATCATAAGCAAGTCATTAGAATACTTTACTACTAAAGTTATAAGACATATGCATTCAATATTTGAGTAAACAAAGAGAAAATAAAGCTATCTATTGGGTTTCACTAACAAATACATTGGAAGACTTGACTACTGTTGTTAAAATACATATGCATTACATTGTATAGAGCCACAAACCACGCTAGTAAATTAAAATCATGCTTACATGGGATTCAAACCAATGGCAGTCTTAATTTGATAGCGCAAACCCAACACCTTACCAACTGTGCTAACCAGTGTGCATGCTAGAACCACAATTTATCAGAAATTTAAGTAAATCAGCTACAGTGTCCAAGGTATTAAACATGATATATTCTATGGGGTGTCATAAGCAAGTCATTAGAATACTTTACTACTAAAATTATAAGACATATGCATTCAATATTTGAGTAAACAGAGAAAAAATAAAGCTATCTATTGGGTTTCACTAACAAGTCCATTGGAAGACTTGACTATTGTTGTTAAAAGACATATGCATTCATATTATAGAGCCACAAACCACAATGCAGACTTGTAAAATAAATACATGCTTACATGGGATTCAAACCAATGACAGTTTTAATTTGATAGTGGTAACCCAGCACCTTACCTACTGTGCTAAACAGTCTATACATACGAGTCACACAATTTATCAGAGATTTAAGTAAATAAGCTACCGTATCCAAGTTACTAAACATGATTTATTCTATGGGGTGTCATAAGCAAGTCATTAGAATACTTTACTACTAAAGTTATAAGACATATGCATTCCATATTTGAGTAAACAAAGAAAAAATAAAGCTATCTATTGGGTTTCACTAACATGCCATTGGAAGACTTGACTATTGTTGTTAAAAGACATATGCATTCATATTATAGAATCACAAACAAGACTTGTAACATAGAAGCATGCTCACATGGTATTCAAACCAACGACAGTCATAATTTAATAGTGCAAACCCAACACCTTACCTACTGTGCTTACCAGTCTATACATACTAGTCAGACAATTTATAAGAGATTTAAGTAAATAAGCTTCAGTGTCCAAGTTACTAAACATGATATATTCTATGAGGTGTCATAAGCAAGTCATTAGAATACTTCACTACTAAAGTTATAAGACATATGCATTCAATATTTGAGTAAACAAAGAGAAAATAAAGCTATCTATTGGGTTTCACTAACACTCCATTGGAAGACTTGACTATTGTTGTTAAAAGACATATGCATTCATATTATAGAACCACAAACCACACTAGTAAAATAGAAGCATGCTTACATGGGATTCAAACCAAAGACAGTCTTAATTTGATGGTGCAAACTCAACACCTTACCAACTGTGCTAACCAGTCTATACATACTAGAAAAGCAATTTGTCAGAGATTTAAGTAAATAAGCTACAGTGTCCAATGTACTAAACATGAAATATTCTATAGGGTGTCCTAAGCAAGTCATTAGAATACTTTACTACTAAAGTTATAAGACATATGCATTCAATATTTGAGTAAACAAAGAGAAAATAAAGCTATCTATTGGGTTTCATTAACAAGGCCATTGGAAAACTTGACTATTGTTGTTAAAAGACATATGCAATCATATTATAGAGACAAAATGTAGACTTGTTAAATAAATACATGCTTACATGGTATTCAAACCAATGACAGTCTTAATTTAATAGTGCAAACCCAACACCTTACCTACTGTGCTAACCAGTCTATACATATGAGCCACGCAATTTATCAGAGATTTAAGTAAATGAGCTACAGTGTCCAAGGTACTAAACATGATATATTCTATGGGGTGTCCTAAGCAAGTCATTAGAATACTTTACTACTAAAGTTATAAGACATATGCATTCAATATTCGAGTAAACAGAGAGAAAATAAAGCTATCTATTGGGTTTCACTAACAAATACATTGGAAGACTTGACTATTGTTGTTAAAATACATATGCATTACATTGTATAGAGCCACAAACCACGCTAGTAAAATAAAAACAAGCTTACATGGTATTCAAACCAATAGCAGTCTTAATTTGAAAGTGCATACCCAACACCTTACCATCTGCACTAACCAGTCTGCATACAAGCCCCACAATTTATCAGAAATTTAATAAATCAGCTACAATGTCTGAGGTACAAAACATGATATATTCTATGGGGTGTCATAAGCAAGTCATTAGAATACTTTACTACTAAAGTTATAAGACATATGCATTCAATATTTGAGTAAACAAAGAGAAAATAAAGCTATCTATTGGGTTTCACTAACAAGGCCATTGGAAAACTTGACTATTGTTGTTGAAAGACATATGCAATCATAATATAGAGACAAAATGTAGACTTGTAAAACAAATACATGCTTACATTGTATTCAAACCAATGACAGTCTTAATTTAATAGTGCAAACCCAACACCTTACCTACTGTGCTAACCAGTCTATACATATGAGCCACGCAATTTATCAGAGATTTAAGTAAATAAGCTACAGTGTCCAAGGTACTAAACATGATATATTCTATGGGGTGTCATAAGCAAGTCATTAGAATACTTTACTACTAAAGTTATAAGACATATGCATTCGATATTTGAGTAAACAAAGAGAAAATAAAGCTATCTATTCGGTTTCACTAACAAATACATTGGAAGACTTGACTACTGTTGTTAAAATACATATGTATTACATTGTATAGAGCCACAAACCACGCTAGTAAAATAAAAACATGCTTACATGGGATTCAAACCAATGGCAGTCTTAATTTGATAGCGCAAACCCAACACCTTACCAACTGTGCTAACCAGTGTGCATGCTAAACCCACAATTTATCAGAAATTTAAGTAAATCAGCTACAGTGTCCAAGGTATTAAACATGATATATTCTATGGGGTGTCATAAGCAAGTCATTAGAATACTTTACTACTAAAATTATAAGACATATGCATTCAATATATGAGTAAACAGAGAAAAAATAAAGCTATCTATTGGGTTTCACTAACAAGTCCATTGGAAGACTTGACTATTGTTGTTAAAAGACATATGCATTCATATTATAGAGCCACAAACCACAATGCAGACTTGAAAAATAAATACATGCTTACATAGGATTCAAACCAATGACAGTCTTAATTTGATAGTGCAAACCCAACACCTTACCTACTGTGCTAATCAGTCTATACATATGAGTCACACAATTTATCAGAGATTTAAGTAAATAAGCTACCGTGGTCAAGTTACTAAACATGATTTATTCTATGGGGTGTCATAAGCAAGTCATTAGAATACTTTACTACTAAAGTTATAAGACATATGCATTCCATATTTGAGTAAACAAAGAAAAAATAAAGCTATCTATTGGGTTTCACTAACATGCCATTGGAAGACTTGACTATTGTTGTTAAAAGACATATGCATTCATATTATAGAACCACAAACCACAATGCAGACTAGTAAAATAGAAGCATGCTTACATGGAATTCAAACCAATGACAGTCTTAATTTGATAGTACAAACTCAACACCTTACCAACTGTGCTAACCAGTCTATACATACTAGAAAAGCAATTTATCAGAGATTTAAGTAAATAAGCTACAGTGTCCAATGTACTAAACATGTTCTATTCTATAGGGTGTCCTAAGCAAGTCATTAGAATACTTTACTACTAAAGTTATAAGACATATGCATTCAATATTTGAGTAAACAAAGAGAAAATAAAGCTATCTATTGGGTTTCATTAACAAGGCCATTGGAAAACTTGACTATTGTTGTTAAAATACATATGCAATCATATTATAGAGACAAAATGTAGACTTGTAAAATAAATACATGCTTACATGGTATTCAAACCAATTAGAGTCTTAATTTAATAGTGCAAACCCAACACCTTACCTACTGTGCTAACTAGTCTATACATATGAGCCATGCAATTTATCAGAGATTTAAGTAAATGAGCTACAGTGTCCAAGGTACTAAACATGATATATTCTATGGGGTGTCATAAGCAAGTCATTAGAATACTTTACTACTAAAATTATAAGACATGTGCATTCAATATTTGAGTAAACAGAGAAAAAATAAAGCTATCTATTGGGTTTCACTAACAAGTCCATTAGAAGACTTGACTATTGTTGTTAAAAGACATATGCATTCATATTATAGAGCCACAAACCACAATGCAGACTTGTAAAATAAATACATGCTTACATGGGATTCAAACCAATGACAGTCTTAATTTGATAGTGCAAACCCAACACCTTACCTACTGTGCTAATCAGTCTATACATACGAGTCACACAATTTATCAGAGATTTAAGTAAATAAGCTACCGTATCCAAGTTACTAAACATGATATATTCTATGGGGTGTCATAAGCAAGTCATTAGAATACTTTACTACTAAAGTTATAAGACATATGCATTCCATATTTCAGTAAACAAAGAGAAAATAAAGCTATTGGGTTTCACTAATACTCCATTGGAAGACTTGACTATTGTTGTTAAAAGACATATGTATTCATATTATAGAACCACAAACCAGACTAGTAACATAGAAGCATGCTCACATGGGATTCAAACCAACGACAGTCATAATTTAATAGTGCAAACCCAACACCTTACCTACTGTGCTAACCAGTCTATACATACTAGTCAGACAATTTATCAGAGATTTAAGTAAATAAGCTTCAGTGTCCAAGTTACTAAACATGATATATTCTATGGGGTGTCATAAGCAAGTCATTAGAATACTTTACTACTAAAGTTATAAGACATATGCATTCAATATTTGAGTAAACAAAGAGAAAATAAAGCTATCTATTGGGTTTCACTAACAAGGCCATTGGAAAACTTGACTATTGTTGTTGAAAGACATATGCAATCATAATATAGAGACAAAATGTAGACTTGTAAAACAAATACATGCTTACATTGTATTCAAACCAATGACAGTCTTAATTTAATAGTGCAAACCCAACACCTTACCTACTGTGCTAACCAGTCTATACATATGAGCCATGCAATTTATCAGAGATTTAAGTAAATAAGCTACAGTGTCCAAGGTACTAAACATGATATATTCTATGGGGTGTCATAAGCAAGTCATTAGAATACTTTACTACTAAAGTTATAAGACATATGCATTCGATATTTGAGTAAACAAAGAGAAAATAAAGCTATCTATTCGGTTTCACTAACAAATACATTGGAAGACTTGACTACTGTTGTTAAAATACATATGTATTACATTGTATAGAGCCACAAACCACGCTAGTAAAATAAAAACATGCTTACATGGGATTCAAACCAATGGCAGTCTTAATTTGATAGCGCAAACCCAACACCTTACCAACTGTGCTAACCAGTGTGCATGCTAAACCCACAATTTATCAGAAATTTAAGTAAATCAGCTACAGTGTCCAAGGTATTAAACATGATATATTCTATGGGGTGTCATAAGCAAGTCATTAGAATACTTTACTACTAAAATTATAAGACATATGCATTCAATATATGAGTAAACAGAGAAAAAATAAAGCTATCTATTGGGTTTCACTAACAAGTCCATTGGAAGACTTGACTATTGTTGTTAAAAGACATATGCATTCATATTATAGAGCCACAAACCACAATGCAGACTTGTAAAATAAATACATGCTTACATGGGATTCAAACCAATGACAGTCTTAATTTGATAGTGCAAACCCAACACCTTACCTACTGTGCTAATCAGTCTATACATACGAGTTACACAATTTATCAGAGATTTAAGTAAATTAGCTACCGTGGTCAAGTTACTAAACATGATTTATTCTATGGGGTGTCATAAGCAAGTCATTAGAATACTTTACTACTAAAGTTATAAGACATATGCATTCCATATTTGAGTAAACAAAGAAAAAATAAAGCTATCTATTGGGTTTCACTAACATGCCATTGGAAGACTTGACTATTGTTGTTAAAAGACATATGCATTCATATTATAGAGCCACAAACCACAATGCAGACTTGTAAAATAAATACATGCTTACATGGGATTCAAACCAATGACAGTCTTAATTTGATAGTGCAAACCCAACACCTTACCTACTGTGCTAATCAGTCTATACATACGAGTTACACAATTTATCAGAGATTTAAGTAAATAAGCTTCAGTGTCCAAGTTACTAAACATGATATATTCTATGGGGTGTCATAAGCAAGTCATTAGAATACTTTACTACTAAAGTTATAAGACATATGCATTCAATATTTGAGTAAACAAAGAGAAAATAAAGCTATCTATTGGGTTTCACTAACACTCCATTGGAAGACTTGACTATTGTTGTTAAAAGACATATGCATTCATATTATAGAACCACAAACCACAATGCAGACTAGTAAAATAGAAACATGCTTACATGCGATTCAAACCAATGACAGTCTTAATTTGATAGTGCAAACTCAACACCTAACCAACTGTGCTAACCAGTCTATACATACTAGAAAAGCAATTTGTCAGAGATTTAAGTAAATAAGCTACAGTGTCCAATGTACTAAACATGATATATTCTATAGGGTGTCCTAAGCAAGTCATTAGAATACTTTACTACTAAAGTTATAAGACATATGCATTCAATATTTGAGTAAACAAAGAGAAAATAAAGCTATCTATTGGGTTTCATTAACAAGGCCATTGGAAAACTTGACTATTGTTGTTAAAAGACATATGCAATCATATTATAGAGACAAAATGTAGACTTGTAAAATAAATACATGCTTACATGGTATTCAAACCAATTAGAGTCTTAATTTAATAGTGCAAACCCAACACCTTACCTACTGTGGTAACCAGTCTATACATATGAGCCATGCAATTTATCAGAGATTTAAGTAAATAAGCTACCGTATCCAAGTTACTAAACATGATATATTCTATGGGGTATCATAAGCAAGTCATTAGAATACTTTACTACTAAAGTTATAAGACATATGCATTCAATATTTGAGTAAACAAAGAGAAAATAAAGCTATCTATTGGGTTTCACTAACAAATACATTGGAAGACTTGACTACTGTTGTTAAAATACATATGCATTACATTGTATAGAGCCACAAACCACGCTAGTAAATTAAAATCATGCTTACATGGGATTCAAACCAATGGCAGTCTTAATTTGATAGCGCAAACCCAACACAGTGATCGCAAAAACGCGCTATAGCGCGTATTTTACCCCATAATGAGGATCGGGGACTCTCTTTTACAAAATGAGTGCGTCCCTGGGGACGCGCTCCGTTGTAGGCCGTCCTGTAGCTCCTTTGATCTCTCCGCGGGTCCCGCTGCCAATCTTGTGGCTTCATTGATGTCTCTGGGTCCAGCGGCCAATCCTGTGGTGCCAGGTCCAGCGGCCAATCCTGTGGTGCCAGGTCCAGCGGCCAATCCTGTGGTGCCTGGTCCAGCGGCCAATCACATGTATACACAGAGCTCTCCCTCTCAAACCCCTCCAATAGCCGGGCTTCCGGGAGGGCTAGTAGACGGGGAGGAGGAGCTGTTGGTGCCTTTTACTCCTGTATGCAGCGCCGGCACCCGTACTCAGAAGGCGGCCCGAATTGCAGCGTTAACAGGCTCTCTCTGCAGCCTCCCGTCTCCTCCCCGTCCCACCGCTGCTATTCACTTCTCCCCCCTCACCGCCGCGGCCACTCAGGATGCGGGGTCATGCGCCGGTGGATTCAAAGGCTCAGCGCGGCACTTACAACGCTGAGTCCTGAGTGCCCGCGGCGGTGGGGGGTAAAAGCGAATAGCAGGGCTGGGACGGGGAGGAGACGGGTGGCCGCAGAGAAAGCCTGTTAATGCTGTAGAAGAGGTTATTACATCCCGCCCACAGCAGTAAGGATCTGAAGAGAAGAATTTCAAGCAGCACCTGGCATGGAGGATTCATGTTAGTAATAAACATATGGGTAATTGGGATGGCAGCAGCTAACGATTCAAACACTGGGGGTGGGGGCAGTGCCCAGCATACACCAACACAAATGCACACATTGGCCAGCCCCACCCCCATATACCCACACCCTCCATACACCCTCCATAGCCACACAGTGCCATCACATGCACCCCACCAACCACACAGTGCCCATCATACACACCCCCAATACCCACACATTGCCCATTATACACACACAGTGCCAATCATACACACACAGTGCCAATCATACACACTCCCCACAACGTGTTCACACTGCCCATTATACACACACCCATCTGACACCCCCTCCACTGACACCCGTGATCACTGTGTCTGGGGACGACAACTGGGGGTCCAAGATGGTGGCTACAATGTCCCTAAGTGGTCACCTGGTGCAATGTGTGTAACGTGCTCTACCTGGCGCAATGTGTATAACGTGCTCTACCTGGCGCATTGTGTGTAACGTGCTCTACCCGCTGCAATGTGTATAACGTGCTCTACCTGCTGCAATGTGTATAACGTGCTCTACCCGGCGCATTGTGTGTAACGTGCTCTGCCCGGCGCAATGTATATAATGTGCTCTACCTGCTGCAATGTGTATAACGTGCTCTACCTGTTGCAATGTGTATAACGTGCTCTACCCGGCGCATTGTGTGTAACGAGCTCTGCACGGCGCAATGTGTATAACGTGCTCTACCCGGCGCAATGTGTATAACGTGCTCTGCCCGGCGCATTGTGTGTAACGAGCTCTGCACGGCGCAATGTGTATAACGTGCTCTACCCGGCGCAATGTGTATAACGTGCTCTGCCCGGCACATTGTGTGTAACGTGCTCTGCCCGGCGCAATGTGTATAACGTGCTCTACCCGGCGCAATGTGTATAACGTGCTCTGCCCGGCACATTGTGTGTAACGTGCTCTGCCCGGCGCAATGTGTATAACGTGCTCTGCCCGGCGCAATGTGTATAACGTGCTCTACCTGGTGCAATGTTTTATATGTGCTTTACCTGGTGCAGTGTGTCTAAGTGTTCTACCTGGCGCAATGTGTATAACGTGCTCTACCTTGCGCATTGTGTATAACGTGCTCTACCTTGTGCAGTGTTTATATTTGCTTTACCTGGTGCAATGTATATAACATGCACTACCGGACGCATTGTGTATAACGTGCTCTACCTGGTGCAATGTGTATAAGCGGCACTTCTGTGTGGTGTAATGTGAATTGGCACTATTATGTAGTCACGCCCCTTCCGCATGAAGCCACGCCCCTTAAATTTTGCAGCGCGCCTTCGGCGCGCACTGCCTACCCTTTCCTATCTCGCAGGTGGAACACCAATTCACTTCATGCCTAGGGCACCAAAATGTCTACTTACAGCTCTGGTGCAGGGTGTCCTGCATGCTACACAGCCCAGCAGCACTGTCACCCCATCCCCCCACCTTGCAAAACTTTTGTAATGTCCAAACAAGATTAAGATTAATAAGAACCTTTATTCCGATGGGACCCAGAAAAAGAACGGTAGGACCCCAATTTTTGAAAGTGAGGGGTCCCTGGGACCCACTTTTTTTTTGGATCAGCGCGATCACTGCCAACACCTTACCAACTGTGCTAACCAGTGTGCATGCTAGAACCACAATTTATCAGAAAATTAAGTAAATCAGCTACAGTGTCCAAGGTATTAAACATGATATATTCTATGGGGTGTCATAAGCAAGTCATTAGAATACTTTACTACTAAAATTATAAGACATATGCATTCAATATTTGAGTAAACAGAGAAAAAATAAAGCTATCTATTGGGTTTCACTAACAAGTCCATTGGAAGACTTGACTATTGTTGTTAAAAGACATATGCATTCATATTATAGAGCCACAAACCACAATGCAGACTTGTAAAATAAATACATGCTTACATGGGATTCAAACCAATGACAGTTTTAATTTGATAGTGGTAACCCAGCACCTTACCTACTGTGCTAAACAGTCTATACATACGAGTCACACAATTTATCAGAGATTTAAGTAAATAAGCTACCGTATCCAAGTTACTAAACATGATTTATTCTATGGGGTGTCATAAGCAAGTCATTAGAATACTTTACTACTAAAGTTATAAGACATATGCATTCCATATTTGAGTAAACAAAGAAAAAATAAAGCTATCTATTGGGTTTCACTAACATGCCATTGGAAGACTTGACTATTGTTGTTAAAAGACATATGCATTCATATTATAGAATCACAAACAAGACTTGTAACATAGAAGCATGCTCACATGGTATTCAAACCAACGACAGTCATAATTTAATAGTGCAAACCCAACACCTTACCTACTGTGCTTACCAGTCTATACATACTAGTCAGACAATTTATAAGAGATTTAAGTAAATAAGCTTCAGTGTCCAAGTTACTAAACATGATATATTCTATGAGGTGTCATAAGCAAGTCATTAGAATACTTCACTACTAAAGTTATAAGACATATGCATTCAATATTTGAGTAAACAAAGAGAAAATAAAGCTATCTATTGGGTTTCACTAACACTCCATTGGAAGACTTGACTATTGTTGTTAAAAGACATATGCATTCATATTATAGAACCACAAACCACACTAGTAAAATAGAAGCATGCTTACATGGGATTCAAACCAAAGACAGTCTTAATTTGATGGTGCAAACTCAACACCTTACCAACTGTGCTAACCAGTCTATACATACTAGAAAAGCAATTTGTCAGAGATTTAAGTAAATAAGCTACAGTGTCCAATGTACTAAACATGAAATATTCTATAGGGTGTCCTAAGCAAGTCATTAGAATACTTTACTACTAAAGTTATAAGACATATGCATTCAATATTTGAGTAAACAAAGAGAAAATAAAGCTATCTATTGGGTTTCATTAACAAGGCCATTGGAAAACTTGACTATTGTTGTTAAAAGACATATGCAATCATATTATAGAGACAAAATGTAGACTTGTTAAATAAATACATGCTTACATGGTATTCAAACCAATGACAGTCTTAATTTAATAGTGCAAACCCAACACCTTACCTACTGTGCTAACCAGTCTATACATATGAGCCACGCAATTTATCAGAGATTTAAGTAAATGAGCTACAGTGTCCAAGGTACTAAACATGATATATTCTATGGGGTGTCCTAAGCAAGTCATTAGAATACTTTACTACTAAAGTTATAAGACATATGCATTCAATATTCGAGTAAACAGAGAGAAAATAAAGCTATCTATTGGGTTTCACTAACAAATACATTGGAAGACTTGACTATTGTTGTTAAAATACATATGCATTACATTGTATAGAGCCACAAACCACGCTAGTAAAATAAAAACAAGCTTACATGGTATTCAAACCAATAGCAGTCTTAATTTGAAAGTGCATACCCAACACCTTACCATCTGCACTAACCAGTCTGCATACAAGCCCCACAATTTATCAGAAATTTAATAAATCAGCTACAATGTCTGAGGTACAAAACATGATATATTCTATGGGGTGTCATAAGCAAGTCATTAGAATACTTTACTACTAAAGTTATAAGACATATGCATTCAATATTTGAGTAAACAAAGAGAAAATAAAGCTATCTATTGGGTTTCACTAACAAGGCCATTGGAAAACTTGACTATTGTTGTTGAAAGACATATGCAATCATAATATAGAGACAAAATGTAGACTTGTAAAACAAATACATGCTTACATTGTATTCAAACCAATGACAGTCTTAATTTAATAGTGCAAACCCAACACCTTACCTACTGTGCTAACCAGTCTATACATATGAGCCACGCAATTTATCAGAGATTTAAGTAAATAAGCTACAGTGTCCAAGGTACTAAACATGATATATTCTATGGGGTGTCATAAGCAAGTCATTAGAATACTTTACTACTAAAGTTATAAGACATATGCATTCGATATTTGAGTAAACAAAGAGAAAATAAAGCTATCTATTCGGTTTCACTAACAAATACATTGGAAGACTTGACTACTGTTGTTAAAATACATATGTATTACATTGTATAGAGCCACAAACCACGCTAGTAAAATAAAAACATGCTTACATGGGATTCAAACCAATGGCAGTCTTAATTTGATAGCGCAAACCCAACACCTTACCAACTGTGCTAACCAGTGTGCATGCTAAACCCACAATTTATCAGAAATTTAAGTAAATCAGCTACAGTGTCCAAGGTATTAAACATGATATATTCTATGGGGTGTCATAAGCAAGTCATTAGAATACTTTACTACTAAAATTATAAGACATATGCATTCAATATATGAGTAAACAGAGAAAAAATAAAGCTATCTATTGGGTTTCACTAACAAGTCCATTGGAAGACTTGACTATTGTTGTTAAAAGACATATGCATTCATATTATAGAGCCACAAACCACAATGCAGACTTGAAAAATAAATACATGCTTACATAGGATTCAAACCAATGACAGTCTTAATTTGATAGTGCAAACCCAACACCTTACCTACTGTGCTAATCAGTCTATACATATGAGTCACACAATTTATCAGAGATTTAAGTAAATAAGCTACCGTGGTCAAGTTACTAAACATGATTTATTCTACGGGGTGTCATAAGCAAGTCATTAGAATACTTTACTACTAAAGTTATAAGACATATGCATTCCATATTTGAGTAAACAATGAAAAAATAAAGCTATCTATTGGGTTTCACTAACATGCCATTGGAAGACTTGACTATTGTTGTTAAAAGACATATGCATTCATATTATAGAACCACAAACCACAATGCAGACTAGTAAAATAGAAGCATGCTTACATGGAATTCAAACCAATGACAGTCTTAATTTGATAGTACAAACTCAACACCTTACCAACTGTGCTAACCAGTCTATACATACTAGAAAAGCAATTTATCAGAGATTTAAGTAAATAAGCTACAGTGTCCAATGTACTAAACATGTTCTATTCTATAGGGTGTCCTAAGCAAGTCATTAGAATACTTTACTACTAAAGTTATAAGACATATGCATTCAATATTTGAGTAAACAAAGAGAAAATAAAGCTATCTATTGGGTTTCATTAACAAGGCCATTGGAAAACTTGACTATTGTTGTTAAAATACATATGCAATCATATTATAGAGACAAAATGTAGACTTGTAAAATAAATACATGCTTACATGGTATTCAAACCAATTAGAGTCTTAATTTAATAGTGCAAACCCAACACCTTACCTACTGTGCTAACTAGTCTATACATATGAGCCATGCAATTTATCAGAGATTTAAGTAAATGAGCTACAGTGTCCAAGGTACTAAACATGATATATTCTATGGGGTGTCATAAGCAAGTCATTAGAATACTTTACTACTAAAATTATAAGACATATGCATTCAATATTTGAGTAAACAGAGAAAAAATAAAGCTATCTATTGGGTTTCACTAACAAGTCCATTGGAAGACTTGACTATTGTTGTTAAAAGACATATGCATTCATATTATAGAGCCACAAACCACAATGCAGACTTGTAAAATAAATACATGCTTACATGGGATTCAAACCAATGACAGTCTTAATTTGATAGTGCAAACCCAACACCTTACCTACTGTGCTAATCAGTCTATACATATGAGCCACGCAATTTATCAGAGATTTAAGTAAATAAGCTACATTGTCCAAGGTACTAAACATGATATATTCTATGGGGTGTCATAAGCTAGTCATTAGGATACTTTACTGCTAAAGTTATAAGACATATGCATTCGATATTTGAGTAAACAAAGAGAAAATAAAGCTATCTATTGGGTTTCACTAACAAATACATTGGAAGACTTGACTACTGTTGTTAAAATACATATGCATTACATTGTATAGAGCCACAAACCACGCTAGTAAAATAAAAACATGCATACATGGGATTCAAACCAATGGCAGTTTTAATTTGATAGCGCAAACCCAACACCTTACCAACTGTGCTAACCAGTGTGCATGCTAGAACCACAATTTATCAGAAATTTAAGTAAATCAGCTACAGTGTCCAAGGTATTAGACATGATATATTCTATGGGGTGTCATAAGCAAGTCATTAGAATACTTTACTACTAAAATTATAAGACATATGCATTCAATATTTGAGTAAACAGAGAAAAAATAAAGCTATCTATTGGGTTTCACTAACAAGTCCATTGGAAGACTTGACTATTGTTGTTAAAAGACATATGCATTCATATTATAGAACCACAAACCACAATGCAGACTAGTAAAATAGAAGCATGCTTACATGGGATACAAACCAATGACAGTCTTAATTTGATAGTGTTACCCAACACCTTACCTACTGTGCTAACCAGTCTATACATATGAACCACACAATTTATCAGAGATTTAAGTAAATAAGCTACCGTATCCAAGTTACTAAACATGATATATTCTATGTGGTGTCATAAGCAAGTCATTAGAATACTTTACTACTAAAGTTATAAGACATATGCATTCAATATTTGAGTAAACAGAGAAAAAATAAAGCTATCTATTGGGTTTCACTAACAAGTCCATTGGAAGACTTGACTATTGTTGTTAAAAGACATATGCATTCATATTATAGAGCCACAAACCACAATGCAGACTTGTAAAATAAATACATGCTTACATGGGATTCAAACCAATGACAGTCTTAATTTGAGAGTGCAAACCCAACACCTTACCAACTGTGCTAATCCGTCTATACATACAAGTCACACAATTTATCAGAGATTTAAGTAAATAAGCTACCGTATCCAAGTTACTAAACATGATATATTCTATGGGGTGTCATAAGCAAGTCATTAGAATACTTTACTACTAAAGTTATAAGACATATGCATTCAATATTTGAGAAAACAAAGAGAAAATAAAGCTATCTATTGGGTTTCACTAACATTCCATTGGAAGACTTGACTATTGTTGTTAAAAGACATATGCATTCATAGTATAGAACCACAAACCAGACTAGTAACATAGAAGCATGCTCACATGGGATTCAAACCAACAACATTCATAATTTGATAGTGCAAACTCAACACCTTACCTACTGTCCTAACCAGTCTATACATACCAGTCAAGCAATTTATCAGAGATTTAAGTAAATAAGCTACAGTGTCCAAGGTACTAAACATGATATATTCTATGGGGTGTCCTAAGCAAGTCATTAGAATACTTTACTACTAAAATTATAAGACATATGCATTCAATATTTGAGTAAACAGGGAAAAAATAAAGCTATCTATTGGGTTTCACTAACAAGTCCATTGGAAGACTTGACTATTGTTGTTAAAAGACATATGCATTCATATTATAGAGCCACAAACCACAATGCAGACTTGTAAAATAAATACGTGCTTACATGGGACTCAAACCAATGACTGTCTTAATTTAATAGTGCAAACCCAACACCTTACCTACTGTGCAGTCTATAGATACTAGTCAGACAATTTATAAGAGATTTAAGTAAATAAGCTTCAGTGTCCAAGTTACTAAACATGATATATTCTATGGGGTGTCATAAGCAAGTCATTAGAATACTTTACTACTAAAGTTATAAGACATATGCATTCAATATTTGAGTAATAAAAGAGAAAATAAAGCTATCTATTGGGTTTCACTAACACTCCATCGGAAGACTTGACTATTGTTGTTAAAAGACATATGCATTCATATTATAGAACCACAAACCACAATGCAGACTAGTAAAATAGAAGCATGCTTACATGGGATTCAAACCAATGACAGTCTTAATTTGATAGTGTTACCCAACACCTTACCTACTGTGCTAACCAGTCTATACATATGAACCACACAATTTATCAGAGATTTAAGTAAATAAGCTACCGTATCCAAGTTACTAAACATGATATATTCTATGGGGTGTCATAAGCAAGTCATTAGAATACTTTACTACTAAAGTTATAAGACATATGCATTCAATATTTGAGTAAACAAAGAGAAAATAAAGCTATCTATTGGGTTTCACTAACACTCCATTGGAAGACTTGACTATTGTTGTTAAAATACATATGCATTCATATTATAGAACCACAAACCACAATGCAGACTAGTAAAATAGACGCATGCTTGCATGGTATTCAAACCAATGACAGTCTTAATTTGATAGCGCTTACCCAACACCTTACCCACTGTGCTAACCAGTCTATACATATGAGCCACACAATTTATCAGAGATTTAAGTAAATGAGCTACAGTGTCCAAGGTACTAAACATGATATATTCTATGGGGTGTCATAAGCAAGTCATTAGAATACTTTACTACTAAAATTATAAGACATATGCATTCAATATTTGAGTAAACAGAGAAAAAATAAAGCTATCTATTGGGTTTCACTAACAAGTCCATTGGAAGACTTGACTATTGTTGTTAAAAGACATATGCATTCATATTATAGAGCCACAAACCACAATGCAGACTTGTAAAATAAATACATGCTTACATGGGATTCAAACCAATGACAGTCTTAATTTGATAGTGCAAACCCAACACCTTACCTACTGTGCTAATCAGTCTATACATACAAGTCACACAATTTATCAGAGATTTAAGTAAATAAGCTACCGTATCCAAGTTACTCAACATGATATATTCTATGGGGTGTCATAAGCAAGTCATTAGAATACTTTACTACTAAAGTTATAAGACATATGCATTCCATATTTGAGTAAACAAAGAGAAAATAAAACTATTGGGTTTCACTAATACTCCATTGGAAGACTTGACTATTGTTGTTAAAAGACATATGTATTCATATTATAGAACCACAAACCAGACTAGTAACATAGAAGCATGCTCACATGGGATTCAAACCAACGACAGTCATAATTTAATAGTGCAAACCCAACACCTTACCTACTGTGCTAACCAGTCTATACATACTAGTCAGACAATTTATAAGAGATTTAAGTAAATAAGCTTCAGTGTCCAAGTTACTAAACATGATATATTCTATGGGGTGTCATAAGCAAGTCATTAGAATACTTTACTACTAAAGTTATAAGACATATGCATTCAATATTTGAGTAAACAAAGAGAAAATAAAGCTATCTACTGGGTTTCACTAACACTCCATTGGAAGACTTGACTATTGCTGTTAAAAGACATATGCATTCATATTATAGAAACACAAACCAGACTAGTAACATAGAAGCATGCTCACATGGGATTCAAACCAACGACAGTCATAATTTAATAGTGCAAACCCAACACCTTACCTACTGTGCTAACCAGTCTATACATATGAGCCATGCAATTTATCAGAGATTGAAGTAAATAAGCTACAGTGTCCAATGTACTAAACATGATATATTCTATAGGGTGTCCTAAGCAAGTCATTAGAATACTTTACTACTAAAGTTATAAGACATATGCATTCAATATTTGAGTAAACAAAGAGAAAATAAAGCTATCTATTGGGTTTCATTAACAAGGCCATTGGTAAACTTGACTATTGTTGTTAAAAGACATATGCAATCATATTATAGAGACAAAATGTAGACTTGTAAAATAAATACATGCTTACATGGTATTCAAACCAATGACAGTCTTAATTTAATAGTGCAAACCCAACACCTTTACCTACTGTGGTAACCAGTCTATACATGTGTGCTATGCAATTTATCAGAGATTTAATTAAATAAGCTACAGTGTCCAAGGTACTAAACATGATATATTCTATGGGGTGTCATAAGCAAGTCATTAGAATACTTTACTACTAAAGTTATAAGACATATGCATTCGATATTTGAGTAAACAAAGAGAAAATAAAGCTATCTATTGGGTTTCACTAACAAATACATTGGAAGACTTGACTACTGTTGTTAAAATACATATGCATTACATTGTATAGAGCCACAAACCACGCTAGTAAAATAAAAACATGCTTACATGAGATTCAAACCAATGGCAGTCTTAATTTGATAGCGCAAACCCAACACCTTACCAACCGTGCTAACCAGTGTGCATGCTAGAACCCCAATTTATCAGAAATTTAAGTAAATCAGCTACAGTGTCCAAGGTATTAAACATGATATATTCTATGGGGTGTCATAAGCAAGTCATTAGAATACATTACTACTAAAGTTATAAGACATATGCATTCAATATTTGAGTAAACAAAGAGAAAATAAAGCTATCTATTGGGTTTCACTAACACTCCATTGGAAGACTTGACTATTGTTGTTAAAAGACATATGCATTCATATTATAGAGCCACAAACCACAATGCAGACTTGTAAAATAAATACAAGCTTACATGGGATTCAAACCAATGACAGTCTTAATTTGATAGTGCTTACCCAACACCTTACCTACTGTGCTAACCAGTCTATACATATGAGGCACACAATTTATCAGAAATTTAAGTAAATAAGCTACCGTATCCAAGTTACTAAACATGATATATTCTATGGAGTGTCATATGCAAGTCATTAGAATACTTTACTACTAAAGTTATGACATATGCATTCAATATTTGAGTAAACAAAGAGAAAATAAAGCTATCTATTGGGTTTCACTAACATTCCATTGGAAGACTTGACTATTGTTGTTAAAAGACATATGCATTCATAGTATAGAACCACAAACCAGACTAGTAACATAGAAGCATGCTCACAGGGGATTCAAACCAACAACAGTCATAATTTGATAGTGCAAACCCAACACCTTACCTACTGTCCTAACCAGTCTATACACACTTGTCAAGCAATTTATCAGAGATTTAAGTAAATAAGCTACAGTGTCCAAGTTACTAAACATGATATATTCTATGGGGTGTCCTAAGCAAGTCATTAGAATACTTTATTACTAAAGTTATAAGACATATCTATTCAATATTTGAATAAACAAAGAGAAAATAAAGCTATCTATTGGGTTTCACTAACACTCCATTGGAAGACTTGACTATTGTTGTTAAAAGACGTATGCATTCATATTATAGAACCACAAACCACAATGCATACTAGTAAAATAGAAGCATGCTTACATGGGATTCAAACCAATGACAGTCTTAATTTGATAGTGCAAACTCAACACCTTACCAACTGTGCTAACCAGTCCAAACATACTAGAAAAGCAATTTGTCAGAGATTTCAGTAAATAAGCTACAGTGTCCAATGTACTAAACATGATATATTCTATGGGGTGTCCTAAGTAAGTCATTAGAATACTTTATTACTAAAGTTATAAGACATATGAATTCAATATTTGAGTAAACAAAGAAAAAATAAAGCTATCTATTGGGTTTTATTAACAAGGCCATTGGAAAACTTGACTATTGTTGTTAAAAGACATATGCAATCATATTATAGAGACAAAATGTAGACTTGTAAAATAAATACATGCTTACATGGTATTCAAACCAATGACAGTCTTAATTTAATAGTGCAAACCCAACACCTTACCTACTGTGCTTACCAGTCTATACATATGAGCCACACAATTTATCAGAGATTTAAGTAAATAAGCTACATTGTCCAAGGTACTAAACATGATATATTCTATGGGGTGTCATAAGCTAGTCATTAGGATACTTTACTGCTAAAGTTATAAGACATATGCATTCGATATTTGAGTAAACAAAGAGAAAATAAAGCTATCTATTGGGTTTCACTAACAAATACATTGGAAGACTTGACTACTGTTGTTAAAATACATATGCATTACATTGTATAGAGCCACAAACCACGCTAGTAAAATAAAAACATGCATACATGGGATTCAAACCAATGGCAGTCTTAATTTGATAGCGCAAACCCAACACCTTACCAACTGTGCTAACCAGTGTGCATGCTAGAGCCACAATTTATCAGAAATTTAAGTAAATCAGCTACAGTGTCCAAGGTATTAGACATGATATATTCTATGGGGTGTCATAAGCAAGTCATTAGAATACTTTACTACTAAAGTTATAAGACATATGCATTCAATATTTGAGTAAACAGAGAAAAAATAAAGCTATCTATTGGGTTTCACTAACAAGTCCATTGGAAGACTTGACTATTGTTGTTAAAAAACATATGCATTCATATTATAGAGCCACAAACCACAATGCAGACTTGTAAAATAAATACATGCTTACATGGGATTCAAACCAATGACAGTCTTAATTTGAGAGTGCAAACCCAACACCTTACCAACTGTGCTAATCCGTCTATACATACAAGTCACCCAATTTATCAGAGATTTAAGTAAATAAGCTACCGTATCCAAGTTACTAAACATGATATATTCTATGGGGTGTCATAAGCAAGTCATTAGAATACTTTACTACTAAAGTTATAAGACATATGCATTCAATATTTGAGAAAACAAAGAGAAAATAAAGCTATCTATTGGGTTTCACTAACATTCCATTGGAAGACTTGACTATTGTTGTTAAAAGACATATGCATTCATAGTATAGAACCACAAACCAGACTAGTAACATAGAAGCATGCTCACATGGGATTCAAACCAACAACAGTCATAATTTGATAGTGCAAACTCAACACCTTACCTACTGTCCTAACCAGTCTATACATACTAGTCAAGCTATTTATCAGAGATTTAAGTAAATAAGCTACAGTGTCCAAGGTACTAAACATGATATATTCTATGGGGTGTCCTAAGCAAGTCATTAGAATACTTTACTACTAAAATTATAAGACATATGCATTCAATATTTGAGTAAACAGGGAAAAAATAAAGCTATCTATTGGGTTTCACTAACAAGTCCATTGGAAGACTTGACTATTGTTGTTAAAAGACATATGCATTCATATTATAGAGCCACAAACCACAATGCAGACTTGTAAAATAAATACGTGCTTACATGGGACTCAAACCAATGACTGTCTTAATTTAATAGTGCAAACCCAACACCTTACCTACTGTGCAGTCTATAGATACTAGTCAGACAATTTATAAGAGATTTAAGTAAATAAGCTTCAGTGTCCAAGTTACTAAACATGATATATTCTATGGGGTGTCATAAGCAAGTCATTAGAATACTTTACTACTAAAGTTATAAGACATATGCATTCAATATTTGAGTAATAAAAGAGAAAATAAAGCTATCTATTGGGTTTTACTAACACTCCATCGGAAGACTTGACTATTGTTGTTAAAAGACATATGCATTCATATTATAGAACCACAAACCACAATGTAGACTAGTAAAATAGAAGCATGCTTACATGGGATTCAAACCAATGACAGTCTTAATTTGATAGTGTTACCCAACACCTTACCTACTGTGCTAACCAGTCTATACATATGAACCACACAATTTATCAGAGATTTAAGTAAATAAGCTACCGTATCCAAGTTACTAAACATGATATATTCTATGGGGTGTCATAAGCAAGTCATTAGAATACTTTACTACTAAAGTTATAAGACATATGCATTCAATATTTGAGTAAACAAAGAGAAAATAAAGCTATCTATTGGGTTTCACTAACACTCCATTGGAAGACTTGACTATTGTTGTTAAAATACATATGCATTCATATTATAGAACCACAAACCACAATGCAGACTAGTAAAATAGACGCATGCTTGCATGGTATTCAAACCAATGACAGTCTTAATTTGATAGTGCAAACCCAACACCTTACCTACTGTGCTAATCAGTCTATACATATGAGTCACACAATTTATCAGAGATTTAAGTAAATAAGCTACCGTGGTCAAGTTACTAAACATGATTTATTCTACGGGGTGTCATAAGCAAGTCATTAGAATACTTTACTACTAAAGTTATAAGACATATGCATTCCATATTTGAGTAAACAAAGAAAAAATAAAGCTATCTATTGGGTTTCACTAACATGCCATTGGAAGACTTGACTATTGTTGTTAAAAGACATATGCATTCATATTATAGAACCACAAACCACAATGCAGACTAGTAAAATAGAAGCATGCTTACATGGAATTCAAACCAATGACAGTCTTAATTTGATAGTACAAACTCAACACCTTACCAACTGTGCTAACCAGTCTATACATACTAGAAAAGCAATTTATCAGAGATTTAAGTAAATAAGCTACAGTGTCCAATGTACTAAACATGTTCTATTCTATAGGGTGTCCTAAGCAAGTCATTAGAATACTTTACTACTAAAGTTATAAGACATATGCATTCAATATTTGAGTAAACAAAGAGAAAATAAAGCTATCTATTGGGTTTCATTAACAAGGCCATTGGAAAACTTGACTATTGTTGTTAAAATACATATGCAATCATATTATAGAGACAAAATGTAGACTTGTAAAATAAATACATGCTTACATGGGATTCAAATCAATGACAGTCTTAATTTGATAGAGCAAACCCAACACCTTACCTACTGTGCTAATCAGTCTATACATACAAAGCATACAATTTATCAGAGATTTAAGTAAATAAGCTACCGTATCCAAGTTACTAAACATGATATATTCTATGGGGTGTCATAAGCAAGTCATTAGAATACTTTACTACTAAAGTTATAAGACATATGCATTCAATATTTGAGTAAACAAAGAGAAAATAAAGCTATCTATTGGGTTTCACTAACATTCCATTGGAAGACTTGACTATTGTTGTTAAAAGACATATGCATTCATAGTATAGAACCACAAACCAGACTAGTAACATAGAAGCATGCTCACATGGGACTCAAACCAACGACAGTCATAATTTGATAGTGCAAACCCAACACCTTACCTACTGTCCTAACCAGTCTATACATACTAGTCAAGCAATTTATCAGAGATTTAAGTAAATAAGCTACAGTGTCCAAGGTACTAAACATGATATATTCTATGGGGTGTCCTAAGCAAGTCATTAGAATACTTTACTACTAAAGTTATAAGACATATGCATTCAATATTTGAGTAAACAGAGACAAAATAAAGCTATTTGGTTTCACTAACAAATACATTGGAAGACTTGACTACTGTTGTTAAAATACATATGCATTACATTGTATAGAGCCACAAACCACGCTAGTAAAATAAAATCATGCTTACAAGGGATTCAAACCAAGGGCAGTCTTAATTTGATAGCGCAAACCCAACACCTTACCAACTGTGCTAACCAGTGTGCATGCTAGAACCACAATTTATCAGAAATTTAAGTAAATCAGCTACAGTGTCCAAGGTATTAAACATGATATATTCTATGGGGTGTCATAAGCAAATCATTAGAATACTTTACTACTAAAGTTATAAGACATATGCATTCATATTATAGAGCCACAAACCACAATGCAGACTTGTAAAATAAATACATGCTTACATGGGATTCAAACCAATGACAGTCTTAATTTGAGAGTGCAAACCCAACACCTTACCTACTGTGCTAATCAGTCTATACATACAAGTCAAACAATTTATCAGAGATTTAAGTAAATAAGCTACCGTATCCAAGTTACTAAACATGATATATTCTATGGGGTGTCATAAGCAAGTCATTAGAATACTTTACTACTAAAGTTATAAGACATATGCATTCAATATTTGAGTAAACAAAGAGAAAATAAAGCTATCTATTGGGTTTCACTAACATTCCATTGGAAGACTTGACTATTGTTGTTAAAAGACATATGCATTCATAGTATAGAACCACAAACCAGACTAGTAACATAGAAGCATGCTCACATGGGATTCAAACCAACAGTCATAATTTGATAGTGCAAACCTAACACCTTACCTACTCTCCTAACCAGTCTATACATACTAGTCAAGCAATTTATCAGAGATTTAAGTAAATAAGCTACAGTGTCCAAGGTACTAAACATGATATATTCTATGGGGTGTCCTAAGCAAGTCATTAGAATACTTTACTACTAAAATTATAAGACATATGCATTTAATACTTGAGTAAACAGGGAAAAAATAAAGCTATCTATTGGGTTTCACTAACAAGTCCATTGGAAGACTTGACTATTGTTAAAAGACATATGCATTCATATTATAGAGCCACAAACCACAATGCAGACTTGTAAAATAAATACATGCTTACATGGGACTCAAACCAATGACTGTCTTAATTTAATAGTGCAAACCCAACACCTTACCTACTGTGCTAACCGGTCTATACATACTAGTCAGACAATTTATAAGAGATTTAAGTAAATAAGCTTCAGTGTCCAAGTTACTAAACATGATATATTCTATGGGGTGTCATAAGCAAGTCATTAGAATACTTTACTACAAAAGTTGTAAAAGATATGCATTCAAAATTTGAGGAAACAAAGAGAAAATAAAGCTATCTATTGGGTTTCACTAACAAGTATATTGGAAGACTTGACTACTGTTGTTAAAAGACATGCATTACATGGTATTGAGCCACAAACCACAATGCATACTAGTAAAATAAAAAGAAACTCACATTGGATTCGAACCTATGTGAGGTGTACATCGATAGTGCAAGACCAACACTCTACCAACTGAGCTACCCAGTCTGAACACAAATGAAACAAAATATATCAGAAATTTAAGTAAATAAGCTACAATGTCCAAGGTACTAAACATGATATATTCTATGGGGTGTCATAAGCAAGTCATTAGAATACTTTACTACAAAAGTTGTAAAAGATATGCATTCAAAATTTGAGGAAACAAAGATAAAATAAAGCTATCTATTGGGTTTCACTAACAAGTACATTGGAAGACTTGACTACTGTTGTTAAAAGACATGCATTACATGGTATTGAGCCACAAACCACAATGCATACTAGTAAAATAAAAACAAACTCACATGGGATTCGAACCTATGTGAGGTGTACATCGATAGTGCAAGACCAACACTCTACCAACTGAGCTACCCAGCCTGAACACAAATGAAACCAAATATATCAGAGATTTAAGTAAATAAGCTACAATGTCCAAGGTACTAAACATGATATATTCTATGGGGTGTCATAAGCAAGTCATTAGAATACTTTACTACAAAAGTTGTAAAAGATATGCATTCAAAATTTGAGGAAACAAAGATAAAATAAAGCTATCTATTGGGTTTCACTAACAAGTACATTGGAAGACTTGACTACTGTTGTTAAAAGACATGCATTACATGGTATTGAGCCACAAACCACAATGCATACTAGTAAAATAAAAACAAACTCACATGGGATTCGAACCTATGTGAGGTGTACATCGATAGTGCAAGACCAACACTCTACCAACTGAGCTACCCAGCCTGAACACAAATGAAACCAAATATATCAGAGATTTAAGTAAATAAGCTACAATGTCCAAGGTACTAAACATGATATATTCTATGGGGTGTCATAAGCAAGTCATTAGAATACTTTACTACAAAAGTTGTAAAAGATATGCATTCAAAATTTGAGGAAACAAAGATAAAATAAAGCTATCTATTGGGTTTCACTAACAAGTACATTGGAAGACTTGACTACTGTTGTTAAAAGACATGCATTACATGGTATTGAGCCACAAACCACAATGCATACTAGTAAAATAAAAACAAACTCACATGGGATTCGAACCTATGTGAGGTGTACATCGATAGTGCAAAACCAACACTCTACCAACTGAGCTACCCAGTCTGAACACAAATGAAAACAAATATACCAGAGATTTAAGTAAATAAGCTACAATGTCCAAGGTACTAAACATGATATATTCTATGGGGTGTCATAAGCAAGTCATTAGAATACTTTACTACAAAAGTTGTAAAAGATATGCATTCAAAATTTAAGGAAACAAAGAGAAAACAAAGCTATCTATTGGGTTTCACTAACAATTACATTGGAAGACTTGACTACTGTTGTTAAAAGACATGCATTACATGGTATTGAGCCACAAACCACAATGCATACTAGTAAAATAAAAACAAACTCACATGGGATTCGAACCTATGTGAGGTGTACATCGATAGTGCAAGACCAACACTCTACCAACTGAGCTACCCAGCCTGAACACAAAAGCAACCAAATATATCAGAGATTTAAGTAAATAAGCTACAATGTCCAAGGTACTAAACATGATATATTCTATGGGGTGTCATAAGCAAGTCATTAGAATACTTTACTACAAAAGTTGTAAAAGATATGCATTCAAAATTTGAGGAAACAAAGAGAAAACAAAGCTATCTATTGGGTTTCACTAACAAGTACATTGGAAGACTTGACTCCTGTTGTTAAAAGACATGCATTACATGGTATTGAGCCACAAACCACAATGCATACTAGTAAAATAAAAACAAAGTCACATGGGATTCGAACCTATGTGAGGTGTACATCAATATTGCAAGACCAACACTCTACCAACTGAGCTACCCAGTCTGAACACAAACAAAACAAAATATATCAGAGATTTAAGTAAATAAGCTACAATGTCCAAGATACTAAACATGATATATTCTATGGGGTGTCATAAGCAAGTCATTAGAATACTTTACTACAAAAGTTGTAAAAGATATGCATTCAAAATTTGAGGAAACAAAGAGAAAACAAAGCTATCTATTGGGTTTCACTAACAAGTACATTGGAAGACTTGACTGCTGTTGTTAAAAGACATGCATTACATGGTATTGAGCCACAAATCACAATGCATACTAGTAAAATAAAAACAAACTCACAGGGGATTCAAACCTATGTGAGGTGTACATCAATAGTGCAAGACCAACACTCTACCAACTGAGCTACCCAGTCTGAACACAAATGAAACAAAATATATCAGAAATTTAAGTAAATAAGCTACAATGTCCAAGGTACTAAACATGATATATTCTATGGGGTGTCATAAGCAAGTCATTAGAATACTTTACTACAAAAGTTGTAAAAGATATGCCTTTAAAAATTTAAGGAAACAAAGAGAAAACAAAGCTATCTATTGGGTTTCACTAACAATTACATTGGAAGACTTGACTACTGTTGTTAAAAGACATGTATTACATGGTATTGAGCCACAAACCACAATGCATACTAGTAAAATAAAAACAAACTCACATGGGATTCGAACCTATGTGAGGTGTACATCGATAGTGCAAGACCAACACTCTACCAACTGAGCTACCCAGCCTGAACACAAATGAAAACAAATATATCAGAGATTTAAGTAAATAAGCTACAATGTCCAAGGTACTAAACATGATATATTCTATGGGGTGTCATAAGCAAGTCATTAGAATACTTTACTACAAAAGTTGTAAAAGATATGCATTCAAAATTTGAGGAAACAAAGATAAAATAAAGCTATCTATTGGGTTTCACTAACAAGTACATTGGAAGACTTGACTACTGTTGTTAAAAGACATGCATTACATGGTATTGAGCAACAAACCACAATGCATACTAGTAAAATAAAAACAAACTCACATGGGATTCGAACCTATGTGAGGTGTACATCGATAGTGCAAGACCAACACTCTACCAACCGAGCTACCCAGCCTGAACACAAATGAAACCAAATATATCAGAGATTTAAGTAAATAAGCTACAATGTCCAAGGTACTAAACATGATATATTCTATGGGGTGTCATAAGCAAGTCATTAGAATACTTTACTACAAAAGTTGTAAAAGATATGCATTCAAAATTTGAGGAAACAAAGATAAAATAAAGCTATCTATTGGGTTTCACTAACAAGTACATTGGAAGACTTGACTACTGTTGTTAAAAGACATGCATTACATGGTATTGAGCCACAAACCACAATGCATACTAGTAAAATAAAAACAAACTCACATGGGATTCGAACCTATGTGAGATGTACATCGATAGTGCAAGACCAACACTCTACCAACTGAGCTACCCAGCCTGAACACAAATGAAACCAAATATATCAGAGATTTAAGTAAATAAGCTACAATGTCCAAGGTACTAAACATGATATATTCTATGGGGTGTCATAAGCAAGTCATTAGAATACTTTACTACAAAAGTTGTAAAAGATATGCATTCAAAATTTGAGGAAACAAAGATAAAATAAAGCTATCTATTGGGTTTCACTAACAAGTACATTGGAAGACTTGACTACTGTTGTTAAAAGACATGCATTACATGGTATTGAGCCACAAACCACAATGCATACTAGTAAAATAAAAACAAACTCACATGGGATTCGAACCTATGTGAGGTGTACATCGATAGTGCAAGACCAACACTCTACCAACTGAGCTACCCAGTCTGAACACAAATGAAAACAAATATACCAGAGATTTAAGTAAATAAGCTACAATGTCCAAGGTACTAAACATGATATATTCTATGGGGTGTCATAAGCAAGTCATTAGAATACTTTACTACAAAAGTTGTAAAAGATATGCATTCAAAATTTAAGGAAACAAAGAGAAAACAAAGCTATCTATTGGGTTTCACTAACAATTACATTGGAAGACTTGACTACTGTTGTTAAAAGACATGCATTACATGGTATTGAGCCACAAACCACAATGCATACTAGTAAAATAAAAACAAACTCACATGGGATTCGAACCTATGTGAGGTGTACATCGATAGTGCAAGACCAACACTCTACCAACTGAGCTACCCAGCCTGAACACAAATGAAACCAAATATATCAGAGATTTAAGTAAATAAGCTACAATGTCCAAGGTACTAAACATGATATATTCTATGGGGTGTCATAAGCAAGTCATTAGAATACTTTACTACAAAAGTTGTAAAAGATATGCATTCAAAATTTGAGGAAACAAAGAGAAAATAAAGCTATCTATTGGGTTTCACTAACAAGTACATTGGAAGACTTGACTACTGTTGTTAAAAGACATGCATTACATGGTATTGAGCCACAAACCACAATGCATACTAGTAAAATAAAAACAAACTCACATGGGATTCAAACCTATGTGAGGTGTACATCAATAATGCAAGACCAACACTCTACCAACTGAGCTACCCAGTCTGAACACAAATAAAACAAAATATATCAGAGATTTAAGTAAATAAGCAACAATGTCCAAGATACTAAACATGATATATTCTATGGGGTGTCATAAGCAAGTCATTAGAATACTTTACTACAAAAGTTGTAAAAGATATGCATTCAAAATTTGAGGAAACAAAGAGAAAACAAAGCTATCTATTGGGTTTCACTAACAAGTACATTGGAAGACTTGACTGCTGTTGTTAAAAGACATGCATTACGTGGTATTGAGCCACAAATCACAATGCATACTAGTAAAATAAAAACAAACTCACAGGGGATTCGAACCTATGTGAGGTGTACATCAATAGTGCAAGACCAACACTCTACCAACTGAGCTACCCAGTCTGAACACAAATGAAGCAAAATATATCAGAAATTTAAGTAAATAAGCTACAATGTCCAAGGTACTAAACATGATATATTCTATGGGGTGTCATAAGCAAGTCATTAGAATACTTTACTACAAAAGTTGTAAAAGATATGCATTCAAAATTTGAGGAAACAAAGAGAAAATAAAGCTATCTATTGGGTTTCACTAACAAGTACATTGGAAGACTTGACTACTGTTGTTAAAAGACATGCATTACATGGTATTGAGCCACAAACCACAATGCAGACTAGTAAAATAAAAACAAACTCTCATGGGATTCAAACCTATGTGAGGTGTACATTGATAGTGCAAGACCAACACTCTACCAACAGAGCTACCCAGTGCGAACACAAATGACACAAAATATATCAGAGATTTAAGTTAATATGCTACAATGTCCAAGGTACTAAACATGATATATTCTATGGGGTGTCATAAGCAAGTCATTAGAATACTTTACTACAAAAGTTGTAAAAGATATGCATTCAAAATTTGAGGAAACAAAGATAAAATAAAGCTATCTATTGGGTTTCACTAACAAGTACATTGGAAGACTTGACTACTGTTGTTAAAAGACATGCATTACATGGTATTGAGCCACAAACCACAATGCAGACTAGTAAAATAAAAACAAACTCACACTGGGATTCAACCCTATGTGAGGTGTACATTGATAGTGCAAGACCAACACTCTACCAACAGAGCTACCCAGTGCGAACACAAATGACACAAAATATATCAGAGATTTAAGTTAATATGCTACAATGTCCAAGGTACTAAACATGATATATTCTATGGGGTGTCATAAGCAAGTCATTAGAATACTTTACTACAAAAGTTGTAAAAGATATGCATTCAAAATTTGAGGAAACAAAGATAAAATAAAGCTATCTATTGGGTTTCACTAACAAGTACATTGGAAGACTTGACTACTGTTGTTAAAAGACATGCATTACATGGTACTTGAGCACACAAACCACAATGCATACTAGTAAAATAAAAACAAACTCACACAGGATTCGAACTGCGAGGTGTACATTGATAGTGCAAAACCAACACTCTACCAACTGAGCTACCCAGTCTGAACACAAATGACACAAAATATATCAGAGATTTAAGTTAATAAGCTACAATGTCCAAGGTACTAAACATGATATATTCTATGGGGTGTCATAAGCAAGTCATTAGAATACTTTACTACAAAAGTTGTAAAAGATATGCATTCAAATTTTGAGGAAACAAAGAGAAAACAAAGCTATCTATTGGGTTTCACTAACAAGTACATTGGAAGACTTGACTGCTGTTGTTAAAAGACATGCATTACATGGTATTGAGCCACAAACCACAATGCATACTAGTAAAATAAAAACAAACTCACATGTGATTTGAACCTATGTGAGGTGTACATCAATAGTGCAAGACCAACACTCTACCAACTGAGCTACCCAGTCTGAACACAAATGAAACAAAATATATCAGAAATTTAAGTAAATAAGCTACAATGTCCAAGGTACTAAACATGATATATTCTATGGGGTGTCATAAGCAAGTCATTAGAATACTTTACTACAAAAGTTGTAAAAGATATGCATTCAAAATTTAAGGAAGCAAAGAGAAAACAAAGCTATCTATTGGGTTTCACTAACAATTACATTGGAAGACTTGACTACTGTTGTTAAAAGACATGCATTACATGGTATTGAGCCACAAACCACAATGCATACTAGTAAAATAAAAACAAACTCACATGGGATTCGAACCTATGTGAGGTGTACATCGATAGTGCAAGACCAACACTCTACCAACTGAGCTACCCAGCCTGAACCCAAATGAAACCAAATATATCAGAGATTTAAGTAAATAAGCTACAATGTCCAAGGTACTAAACATGATATATTCTATGGGGTGTCATAAGCAAGTCATTAGAATACTTTACTACAAAAGTTGTAAAAGATATGCATTCAAAATTTGAGGAAACAAAGAGAAAACAAAGCTATCTATTGGGTTTCACTAACAAGTACATTGGAAGACTTGACTGCTGTTGTTAAAAGACATGCATTACGTGGTATTGAGCCACAAATCACAATGCATACTAGTAAAATAAAAACAAACTCACAGGGGATTCGAACCTATGTGAGGTGTACATCAATAGTGCAAGACCAACACTCTACCAACTGAGCTACCCAGTCTGAACACAAATGAAGCAAAATATATCAGAAATTTAAGTAAATAAGCTACAATGTCCAAGGTACTAAACATGATATATTCTATGGGGTGTCATAAGCAAGTCATTAGAATACTTTACTACAAAAGTTGTAAAAGATATGCATTCAAAATTTGAGGAAACAAAGAGAAAATAAAGCTATCTATTGGGTTTCACTAACAAGTACATTGGAAGACTTGACTACTGTTGTTAAAAGACATGCATTACATGGTATTGAGCCACAAACCACAATGCAGACTAGTAAAATAAAAACAAACTCTCATGGGATTCAAACCTATGTGAGGTGTACATTGATAGTGCAAGACCAACACTCTACCAACAGAGCTACCCAGTGCAAACACAAATGACACAAAATATATCAGAGATTTAAGTTAATATGCTACAATGTCCAAGGTACTAAACATGATATATTCTATGGGGTGTCATAAGCAAGTCATTAGAATACTTTACTACAAAAGTTGTAAAAGATATGCATTCAAAATTTGAGGAAACAAAGATAAAATAAAGCTATCTATTGGGTTTCACTAACAAGTACATTGGAAGACTTGACTACTGTTGTTAAAAGACATGCATTACATGGTATTGAGCCACAAACCACAATGCATACTAGTAAAATAAAAACAAACTCACACAGGATTCGAACCTATGTGAGGTGTACATCAATAGTGCAAGACCAACACTCTACCAACTGAGCTACCCAGTCTGAACACAAATGCAACCAATTATATCAGAGATTTAAGTAAATAAGCTACAATGTCCAATGTACTAAACATGATATATTCTATGGGGTGTCATAAGCAAGTCATTAGAATACTTTACTACAAAAGTTGTAAAAGATATGCATTCAAAATTTGAGGAAACAAAGAGAAAACAAAGCTATCTATTGGGTTTCACTAACAAGTACATTGGAAGACTTGAGTACTGTTGTTAAAAGACATGCATTACATGGTATTGAGCCACAAACCACAATGCATACTAGTAAAATAAAAACAAACTCACATGGGATTCAAACCTATGCGAGGTGTACATTGAATAGTGCAAAACCAACACTCTACCAACTGAGCTACCCAGTCTGAACACAAATGACACAAAATATATCAGAGATTTAAGTAAATAAGCTACAATGTCCAAGGTACTAAACATGATATATTCTATGGGGTGTCATAAGCAAGTCATTAGAATACTTTACTACAAAAGTTGTAAAAGATATGCATTCAAAATTTGAGGAAACAAAGAGAAAACAAAGCTATCTATTGGGTTTCACTAACAAGTACATTGGAAGACTTGACTGCTGTTGTTAAAAGACATGCATTACGTGGTATTGAGCCACAAATCACAATGCATACTAGTAAAATAAAAACAAACTCACAGGGGATTCGAACCTATGTGAGGTGTACATCAATAGTGCAAGACCAACACTCTACCAACTGAGCTACCCAGTCTGAACACAAATGAAGCAAAATATATCAGAAATTTAAGTAAATAAGCTACAATGTCCAAGGTACTAAACATGATATATTCTATGGGGTGTCATAAGCAAGTCATTAGAATACTTTACTACAAAAGTTGTAAAAGATATGCATTCAAAATTTGAGGAAACAAAGATAAAATAAAGCTGTCTATTGGGTTTCACTAACAAGTACATTGGAAGACTTGACTACTGTTGTTAAAAGACATGCATTACATGGTATTGAGCCACAAACCACAATGCATACTAGTAAAATAAAAACAAACTCACATGGGATTCGAACATATGTGAGGTGTACATCGATAGTGCAAGACCAACACTCTACCAACTGAGCTACCCAGCCTGAACACAAATGAAACCAAATATATCAGAGATTTAAGTAAATAAGCTACAATGTCCAAGGTACTAAACATGATATATTCTATGGGGTGTCATAAGCAAGTCATTAGAATACTTTACTACAAAAGTTGTAAAAGATATGCATTCAAAATTTGAGGAAACAAAGATAAAATAAAGCTATCTATTGGGTTTCACTAACAAGTACATTGGAAGACTTGACTACTGTTGTTAAAAGACATGCATTGCATGGTATTGAGCCACAAACCACAATGCATACTAGTAAAATAAAAACAAACTCACATGGGATTCGAACCTATGTGAGGTGTACATCGATAGTGCAAGACCAACACTCTACCAACTGAGCTACCCAGCCTGAACACAAATGAAACCAAATATATCAGAGATTTAAGTAAATAAGCTACAATGTCCAAGGTACTAAACATGATATATTCTATGGGGTGTCATAAGCATGTCATTAGAATACTTTACTACAAAAGTTGTAAAAGATATGCATTCAAAATTTGAGGAAACAAAGAGAAAATAAAGCTATCTATTGGGTTTCACTAACAAGTACATTGGAAGACTTGACTACTGTTGTTAAAAGACATGCATTACATGGTATTGAGCCACAAACCACAATGCAGACTAGTAAAATAAAAACAAACTCTCATGGGATTCAAACCTATGTGAGGTGTACATTGATAGTGCAAGACCAACACTCTACCAACAGAGCTACCCAGTGCGAACACAAATGACACAAAATATATCAGAGATTTAAGTTAATATGCTACAATGTCCAAGGTACTAAACATGATATATTCTATGGGGTGTCATAAGCAAGTCATTAGAATACTTTACTACAAAAGTTGTAAAAGATATGCATTCAAAATTTGAGGAAACAAAGATAAAATAAAGCTATCTATTGGGTTTCACTAACAAGTACATTGGAAGACTTGACTACTGTTGTTAAAAGACATGCATTACATGGTATTGAGCCACAAACCACAATGCATACTAGTAAAATAAAAACAAACTCACACAGGATTCGAACCTATGTGAGGTGTACATCAATAGTGCAAGACCAACACTCTACCAACTGAGCTACCCAGTCTGAACACAAATGCAACCAATTATATCAGAGATTTAAGTAAATAAGCTACAATGTCCAATGTACTAAACATGATATATTCTATGGGGTGTCATAAGCAAGTCATTAGAATACTTTACTACAAAAGTTGTAAAAGATATGCATTCAAAATTTGAGGAAACAAAGATAAAATAAAGCTATCTATTGGGTTTCACTAACAAGTACATTGGAAGACTTGACTACTGTTGTTAAAAGACATGCATTACATGGTATTGAGCCACAAACCACAATGCATACTAGTAAAATAAAAACAAACTCACACAGGATTCGAACCTATGTGAGGTGTACATCAATAGTGCAAGACCAACACTCTACCAACTGAGCTACCCAGTCTGAACACAAATGCAACCAATTATATCAGAGATTTAAGTAAATAAGCTACAATGTCCAATGTACTAAACATGATATATTCTATGGGGTGTCATAAGCAAGTCATTAGAATACTTTACTACAAAAGTTGTAAAAGATATGCATTCAAAATTTGAGGAAACAAAGAGAAAACAAAGCTATCTATTGGGTTTCACTAACAAGTACATTGGAAGACTTGAGTACTGTTGTTAAAAGACATGCATTACATGGTATTGAGCCACAAACCACAATGCATACTAGTAAAATAAAAACAAACTCACATGGGATTCAAACCTATGCGAGGTGTACATTGATAGTGCAAAACCAACACTCTACCAACTGAGCTACCCAGTCTGAACACAAATGACACAAAATATATCAGAGATTTAAGTTAATAAGCTACAATGTCCAAGGTACTAAACATGATATATTCTATGGGGTGTCATAAGCAAGTCATTAGAATACTTTACTACAAAAGTTGTAAAAGATATGCATTCAAATTTTGAGGAAACAAAGAGAAAACAAAGCTATCTATTGGGTTTCACTAACAAGTACATTGGAAGACTTGACTGCTGTTGTTAAAAGACATGCATTACATGGTATTGAGCCACAAACCACAATGCATACTAGTAAAATAAAAACAAACTCACATGTGATTTGAACCTATGTGAGGTGTACATCAATAGTGCAAGACCAACACTCTACCAACTGAGCTACCCAGTCTGAACACAAATGAAACAAAATATATCAGAAATTTAAGTAAATAAGCTACAATGTCCAAGGTACTAAACATGATATATTCTATGGGGTGTCATAAGCAAGTCATTAGAATACTTTACTACAAAAGTTGTAAAAGATATGCATTCAAAATTTAAGGAAGCAAAGAGAAAACAAAGCTATCTATTGGGTTTCACTAACAATTACATTGGAAGACTTGACTACTGTTGTTAAAAGACATGCATTACATGGTATTGAGCCACAAACCACAATGCATACTAGTAAAATAAAAACAAACTCACATGGGATTCGAACCTATGTGAGGTGTACATCGATAGTGCAAGACCAACACTCTACCAACTGAGCTACCCAACCTGAACACAAATGAAACCAAATATATCAGAGATTTAAGTAAATAAGCTACAATGTCCAAGGTACTAAACATGATATATTCTATGGGGTGTCATAAGCAAGTCATTAGAATACTTTACTACAAAAGTTGTAAAAGATATGCATTCAAAATTTGAGGAAACAAAGAGAAAACAAAGCTATCTATTGGGTTTCACTAACAAGTACATTGGAAGACTTGACTGCTGTTGTTAAAAGACATGCATTACGTGGTATTGAGCCACAAATCACAATGCATACTAGTAAAATAAAAACAAACTCACAGGGGATTCGAACCTATGTGAGGTGTACATCGATAGTGCAAGACCAACACTCTACCAACTGAGCTACCCAGCCTGAACACAAATGAAACCAAATATATCAGAGATTTAAGTAAATAAGCTACAATGTCCAAGGTACTAAACATGATATATTCTATGGGGTGTCATAAGCAAGTCATTAGAATACTTTACTACAAAAGTTGTAAAAGATATGCATTCAAAATTTGAGGAAACAAAGAGAAAATAAAGCTATCTATTGGGTTTCACTAACAAGTACATTGGAAGACTTGACTACTGTTGTTAAAAGACATGCATTACATGGTATTGAGCCACAAACCACAATGCAGACTAGTAAAATAAAAACAAACTCTCATGGGATTCAAACCTATGTGAGGTGTACATTGATAGTGCAAGACCAACACTCTACCAACAGAGCTACCCAGTGCGAACACAAATGACACAAAATATATCAGAGATTTAAGTTAATATGCTACAATGTCCAAGGTACTAAACATGATATATTCTATGGGGTGTCATAAGCAAGTCATTAGAATACTTTACTACAAAAGTTGTAAAAGATATGCATTCAAAATTTGAGGAAACAAAGATAAAATAAAGCTATCTATTGGGTTTCACTAACAAGTACATTGGAAGACTTGACTACTGTTGTTAAAAGACATGCATTACATGGTATTGAGCCACAAACCACAATGCATACTAGTAAAATAAAAACAAACTCACACAGGATTCGAACCTATGTGAGGTGTACATCAATAGTGCAAGACCAACACTCTACCAACTGAGCTACCCAGTCTGAACACAAATGCAACCAATTATATCAGAGATTTAAGTAAATAAGCTACAATGTCCAATGTACTAAACATGATATATTCTATGGGGTGTCATAAGCAAGTCATTAGAATACTTTACTACAAAAGTTGTAAAAGATATGCATTCAAAATTTGAGGAAACAAAGAGAAAACAAAGCTATCTATTGGGTTTCACTAACAAGTACATTGGAAGACTTGAGTACTGTTGTTAAAAGACATGCATTACATGGTATTGAGCCACAAACCACAATGCATACTAGTAAAATAAAAACAAACTCACATGGGATTCAAACCTATGCGAGGTGTACATTGATAGTGCAAAACCAACACTCTACCAACTGAGCTACCCAGTCTGAACACAAATGACACAAAATATATCAGAGATTTAAGTTAATAAGCTACAATGTCCAAGGTACTAAACATGATATATTCTATGGGGTGTCATAAGCAAGTCATTAGAATACTTTACTACAAAAGTTGTAAAAGATATGCATTCAAATTTTGAGGAAACAAAGAGAAAACAAAGCTATCTATTGGGTTTCACTAACAAGTACATTGGAAGACTTGACTGCTGTTGTTAAAAGACATGCATTACATGGTATTGAGCCACAAACCACAATGCATACTAGTAAAATAAAAACAAACTCACATGTGATTTGAACCTATGTGAGGTGTACATCAATAGTGCAAGACCAACACTCTACCAACTGAGCTACCCAGTCTGAACACAAATGAAACAAAATATATCAGAAATTTAAGTAAATAAGCTACAATGTCCAAGGTACTAAACATGATATATTCTATGGGGTGTCATAAGCAAGTCATTAGAATACTTTACTACAAAAGTTGTAAAAGATATGCATTCAAAATTTAAGGAAGCAAAGAGAAAACAAAGCTATCTATTGGGTTTCACTAACAATTACATTGGAAGACTTGACTACTGTTGTTAAAAGACATGCATTACATGGTATTGAGCCACAAACCACAATGCATACTAGTAAAATAAAAACAAACTCACATGGGATTCGAACCTATGTGAGGTGTACATCGATAGTGCAAGACCAACACCATACCAACTGAGCTACCCAGCCTGAACACAAATGAAACCAAATATATCAGAGATTTAAGTAAATAAGCTACAATGTCCAAGGTACTAAACATGATATATTCTATGGGGTGTCATAAGCAAGTCATTAGAATACTTTACTACAAAAGTTGTAAAAGATATGCATTCAAAATTTGAGGAAACAAAGAGAAAATAAAGCTATCTATTGGGTTTCACTAACAAGTACATTGGAAGACTTGACTACTGTTGTTAAAAGACATGCATTACATGGTATTGAGCCACAAACCACAATGCATACTAGTAAAATAAAAACAAACTCACATGGGATTCAAACCTATGTGAGGTGTACATCAATAATGCAAGACCAACACTCTACCAACTGAGCTACCCAGTCTGAACACAAATAAAACAAAATATATCAGAGATTTAAGTAAATAAGCAACAATGTCCAAGATACTAAACATGATATATTCTATGGGGTGTCATAAGCAAGTCATTAGAATACTTTACTACAAAAGTTGTAAAAGATATGCATTCAAAATTTGAGGAAACAAAGAGAAAACAAAGCTATCTATTGGGTTTCACTAACAAGTACATTGGAAGACTTGACTGCTGTTGTTAAAAGAGATGCATTACGTGGTATTGAGCCACAAATCACAATGCATACTAGTAAAATAAAAACAAACTCACAGGGGATTCGAACCTATGTGAGGTGTACATCAATAGTGCAAGACCAACACTCTACCAACTGAGCTACCCAGTCTGAACACAAATGAAGCAAAATATATCAGAAATTTAAGTAAATAAGCTACAATGTCCAAGGTACTAAACATGATATATTCTATGGGGTGTCATAAGCAAGTCATTAGAATACTTTACTACAAAAGTTGTAAAAGATATGCATTCAAAATTTGAGGAAACAAAGATAAAATAAAGCTATCTATTGGGTTTCACTAACAAGTACATTGGAAGACTTGACTACTGTTGTTAAAAGACATGCATTACATGGTATTGAGCCACAAACCACAATGCATACTAGTAAAATAAAAACAAACTCACATGGGATTCGAACATATGTGAAGTGTACATCGATAGTGCAAGACCAACACTCTACCAACTGAGCTACCCAGCCTGAACACAAATGAAACCAAATATATCAGAGATTTAAGTAAATAAGCTACAATGTCCAAGGTACTAAACATGATATATTCTATGGGGTGTCATAAGCAAGTCATTAGAATACTTTACTACAAAAGTTGTAAAAGATATGCATTCAAAATTTGAGGAAACAAAGATAAATTAAAGCTATCTATTGGGTTTCACTAACAATTACATTGGAAGACTTGACTACTGTTGTTAAAAGACATGCATTACATGGTATTGAGCCACAAACCACAATGCATACTAGTAAAATAAAAACAAACTCACATGGGATTCGAACCTATGTGAGGTGTACATCGATAGTGCAAGATCAACACTCTACCAACTGAGCTACCCAGCCTGAACACAAATGAAACCAAATATATCAGAGATTTAAGTAAATAAGCTACAATGTCCAAGGTACTAAACATGATATATTCTATGGGGTGTCATAAGCAAGTCATTAGAATACTTTACTACAAAAGTTGTAAAAGATATGCATTCAAAATTTGAGGAAACAAAGAGAAAATAAAGCTATCTATTGGGTTTCACTAACAAGTACATTGGAAGACTTGACTACTGTTGTTAAAAGACATGCATTACATGGTATTGAGCCACAAACCACAATGCAGACTAGTAAAATAAAAACAAACTCTCATGGGATTCAAACCTATGTGAGGTGTACATTGATAGTGCAAGACCAACACTCTACCAACAGAGCTACCCAGTCCGAACACAAATGACACAAAATATATCAGAGATTTAAGTTAATATGCTACAATGTCCAAGGTACTAAACATGATATATTCTATGGGGTGTCATAAGCAAGTCATTAGAATACTTTACTACAAAAGTTGTAAAAGATATGCATTCAAAATTTGAGGAAACAAAGATAAAATAAAGCTATCTATTGGGTTTCACTAACAAGTACATTGGAAGACTTGACTACTGTTGTTAAAAGACATGCATTACATGGTATTGAGCCACAAACCACAATGCATACTAGTAAAATAAAAACAAACTCACACAGGATTCGAACCTATGTGAGGTGTACATCAATAGTGCAAGACCAACACTCTACCAACTGAGCTACCCAGTCTGAACACAAATACAACCAATTATATCAGAGATTTAAGTAAATAAGCTACAATGTCCAAGGTACTAAACATGATATATTCTATGGGGTGTCATAAGCAAGTCATTAGAATACTTTACTACAAAAGTTGTAAAAGATATGCATTCAAAATTTAAGGAAACAAAGAGAAAACAAAGCTATCTATTGGGTTTCACTAACAATTACATTGGAAGACTTGACTACTGTTGTTAAAAGACATGCATTACATGGTATTGAGCCACAAACCACAATGCATACTAGTAAAATAAAAACAAACTCACATGGGATTCAAACCTATGTGAGGTGTACATCGATAGTGCAAGATCAACACTCTACCAACTGAGCTACCCAGCCTGAACACAAATGAAACCAAATATATCAGAGATTTAAGTAAATAAGCTACAATGTCCAAGGTACTAAACATGATATATTCTATGGGGTGTCATAAGCAAGTCATTAGAATACTTTACTACAAAAGTTGTAAAAGATATGCATTCAAAATTTGAGGAAACAAAGAGAAAATAAAGCTATCTATTGGGTTTCACTAACAAGTACATTGGAAGACTTGACTACTGTTGTTAAAAGACATGCATTGCATGGTATTGAGCCACAAACCACAATGCAGACTAGTAAAATAAAAACAAACTCTCATGGGATTCAAACCTATGTGAGGTGTACATTGATAGTGCAAGACCAACACTCTACCAACAGAGCTACCCAGTCCGAACACAAATGACACAAAATATATCAGAGATTTAAGTTAATATGCTACAATGTCCAAGGTACTAAACATGATATATTCTATGGGGTGTCATAAGCAAGTCATTAGAATACTTTACTACAAAAGTTGTAAAAGATATGCATTCAAAATTTGAGGAAACAAAGATAAAATAAAGCTATCTATTGGGTTTCACTAACAAGTACATTGGAAGACTTGACTACTGTTGTTAAAAGACATGCATTACATGGTATTGAGCCACAAACCACAATGCATACTAGTAAAATAAAAACAAACTCACACAGGATTCGAACCTATGTGAGGTGTACATCAATAGTGCAAGACCAACACTCTACCAACTGAGCTACCCAGTCTGAACACAAATACAACCAATTATATCAGAGATTTAAGTAAATAAGCTACAATGTCCAAGGTACTAAACATGATATATTCTATGGGGTGTCATAAGCAAGTCATTAGAATACTTTACTACAAAAGTTGTAAAAGATATGCATTCAAAATTTGAGGAAACAAAGAGAAAACAAAGCTATCTATTGGGTTTCACTAACAAGTACATTGGAAGACTTGAGTACTGTTGTTAAAAGACATGCATTACATGGTATTGAGCCACAAGCCACAATGCATACTAGTAAAATAAAAACAAACTCACATGGGATTCAAACCTATGCGAGGTGTACATTGATAGTGCAAAACCAACACTCTACCAACTGAGCTACCCAGTCTGAACACAAATGACACAAAATATATCAGAGATTTAAGTTAATAAGCTACAATGTCCAAGGTACTAAACATGATATATTCTATGGGGTGTCATAAGCAAGTCATTAGAATACTTTACTACAAAAGTTTTAAAAGATATGCATTCAAAATTTGAGGAAACAAAGAGAAAACAAAGCTATCTATTGGGTTTCACTAACAAGTACATTGGAAGACTTGACTGCTGTTGTTAAAAGACATGCATTACATGGTATTGAGCCACAAACCACAATGCATACTAGTAAAATAAAAACAAACTCACATGTGATTTGAACCTATGTGAGGTGTACATTGATAGTGCAAGACCAACACTCTACCAACAGAGCTACCCAGTCCGAACACAAATGACACAAATGACACAAATGACACAAAATATATCAGAGATTTAAGTTAATATGCTACAATGTCCAAGGTACTAAACATGATATATTCTATGGGGTGTCATAAGCAAGTCATTAGAATACTTTACTACAAAAGTTGTAAAAGATATGCATTCAAAATTTGAGGAAACAAAGATAAAATAAAGCTATCTATTGGGTTTCATTAACAAGTACATTGGAAGACTTGACTACTGTTGTTAAAAGACATGCATTACATGGTATTGAGCCACAAACCACAATGCATACTAGTAAAATAAAAACAAACTCACACAGGATTCGAACCTATGTGAGGTGTACATCAATAGTGCAAGACCAACACTCTACCAACTGAGCTACCCAGTCTGAACACAAATACAACCAATTATATCAGAGATTTAAGTAAATAAGCTACAATGTCCAAGGTACTAAACATAATATATTCTATGGGGTGTCATAAGCAAGTCATTAGAATACTTTACTACAAAAGTTGTAAAAGATATGCATTCAAAATTTGAGGAAACAAAGAGAAAACAAAGCTATCTATTGGGTTTCACTAACAAGTACATTGGAAGACTTGAGTACTGTTGTTAAAAGACATGCATTACATGGTATTGAGCCACAAACCACAATGCATACTAGTAAAATAAAAACAAACTCACATGGGATTCAAACCTATGCGAGGTGTACATTGATAGTGCAAAACCAACACTCTACCAACTGAGCTACCCAGTCTGAACACAAATGACACAAAATATATCAGAGATTTAAGTTAATAAGCTACAATGTCCAAGGTACTAAACATGATATATTCTATGGGGTGTCATAAGCAAGTCATTAGAATACTTTACTACAAAAGTTGTAAAAGATATGCATTCAAAATTTGAGGAAACAAAGAGAAAACAAAGCTATCTATTGGGTTTCACTAACAAGTACATTGGAAGACTTGACTGCTGTTGTTAAAAGACATGCATTACATGGTATTGAGCCACAAACCACAATGCATACTAGTAAAATAAAAACAAACTCACATGTGATTTGAACCTATGTGAGGTGTACATCAATAGTGCAAGACCAACACTCTACCAACTGAGCTACCAAGTCTGAACACAAATGAAACAAAATATATCAGAAATTTAAGTAAATAAGCTACAATGTCCAAGGTACTAAACATGATATATTCTATGGGGTGTCATAAGCAAGTCATTAGAATACTTTACTACAAAAGTTGTAAAAGATATGCATTCAAAATTTGAGGAAACAAAGATAAAATAAAGCTATCTATTGGGTTTCACTAACAAGTACATTGGAAGACTTGACTACTGTTGTTAATAGACATGCATTACATGGTATTGAGCCACAAACCACAATGCATACTAGTAAAATAAAAACAAACTCACATGGGTTTCGAACCTATGTGAGGTGTACATCGATAGTGCAAGACCAACACTCTACCAACTGAGCCACCCAGCCTGAACACATATGAAACCAAATATATCAGAGATTTAAGTAAATAAGCTACAATGTCCAAGGTACTAAACATGATATATTCTATGGGGTGTCATAAGCAAGTCATTAGAATACTTTACTACAAAAGTTGTAAAAGATATGCATTCAAAATTTGAGGAAACAAAGATAAAATAAAGCTATCTATTGGGTTTCACTAACAAGTACATTGGAAGACTTGACTACTGTTGTTAAAAGACATGCATTACATGGTATTGAGCCACAAACCACAATGCATACTAGTAAAATAAAAACAAACTCACATGGGATTCGAACCTATGTGAGGTGTACATCGATAGTGCAAGACCAACACTCTACCAACTGAGCTACCCAGTCTGAACACAAACGAAAACAAATATACCAGAGATTTAAGTAAATAAGCTACAATGTCCAAGGTACTAAACATGATATATTCTATGGGGTGTCATAAGCAAGTCATTAGAATACTTTACTACAAAAGTTGTAAAAGATATGCATTCAAAATTTAAGGAAACAAAGAGAAAACAAAGCTATCTATTGGGTTTCACTAACAATTACATTGGAAGACTTGACTACTGTTGTTAAAAGACATGCATTACATGGTATTGAGCCACAAACCACAATGCATACTAGTAAAATAAAAACAAGCTCACATGGGATTCGAACCTATGTGAGGTGTACATCGACAGTGCAAGACCAACACTCTACCAACTGAGCTACCCAGCCTGAACACAAATGAAACCAAATATATCAGAGATTTAAGTAAATAAGCTACAATGTCCAAGATACTAAACATGATATATTCTATGGGTTGTCATAAGCAAGTCATTAGAATACTTTACTACAAAAGTTGTAAAAGATATGCATTCAAAATTTGAGGAAACAAAGAGAAAACAAAGCTATCTATTGGGTTTCACTAACAAGTACATTGGAAGACTTGACTGCTGTTGTTAAAAGACATGCATTACATGGTATTGAGCCACAAATCACAATGCATACTAGTAAAATAAAAACAAACTCACAGGGGATTCGAACCTATGTGAGGTGTACATCAATAGTGCAAGACCAACACTCTACCAACTGAGCTACCCAGTCTGAACACAAATGAACAAAATATATCAGAAATTTAAGTAAATAAGCTACAATGTCCAAGGTACTAAACATGATATATTCTATGGGGTGTCATAAGCAAGTCATTAGAATACTTTACTACAAAAGTTGTAAAAGATATGCATTCAAAATTTGAGGAAACAAAGATAAAATAAAGCTATCTATTGGGTTTCACTAACAAGTACATTGGAAGACTTGACTACTGTTGTTAAAAGACATGCATTACATGGTATTGAGCCACAAACCACAATGCATACTAGTAAAATAAAAACAAACTCACATGGGATTCGAACATATGTGAGGTGTACATCGATAGTGCAAGACCAACACTCTACCAACCGAGCTATCCAGCCTGAACACAAATGAATCCAAATATATCAGAGATTTAAGTAAATAAGCTACAATGTCCAAGGTACTAAACATGATATATTCTATGGGGTGTCATAAGCAAGTCATTAGAATACTTTACTACAAAAGTTGTAAAAGATATGCATTCAAAATTTGAGGAAACAAAGATAAAATAAAGCTATCTATTGGGTTTCACTAACAAGTACATTGGAAGACTTGACTACTGTTGTTAAAAGACATGCATTACATGGTATTGAGCCACAAACCACAATGCATACTAGTAAAATAAAAACAAATTCACATGGGATTCGAACCTATGTTAGGTGTACATCGATAGTGCAAGACCAACACTCTACCAACTGAGCTACCCAGTCTGAACACAAATGAAAACAAATATACCAGAGATTTAAGTAAATAAGCTACAATGTCCAAGGTACTAAACATGATATATTCTATGGGGTGTCATAAGCAAGTCATTAGAATACTTTACTACAAAAGTAGTAAAAGATATGCATTCAAAATTTAAGGAAACAAAGAGAAAACAAAGCTATCTATTGGGTTTCACTAACAATTACATTGGAAGACTTGACTACTGTTGTTAAAAGACATGCATTACATGGTATTGAGCCACAAACCACAATGCATACTAGTAAAATAAAAACAAACTCACATGGGATTCGAACCTATGTGAGGTGTACATCGATAGTGCAAGACCAACACTCTACCAACTGAGCTACCCAGCCTGAACACAAATGAAACCAAATATATCAGAGATTTAAGTAAATAAGCTACAATGTCCAAGGTACTAAACATGATATATTCTATGGGGTGTCATAAGCAAGTCATTAGAATACTTTACTACAAAAGTTGTAAAAGATATGCATTCAAAATTTGAGGAAACAAAGAGAAAATAAAGCTATCTATTGGGTTTCACTAACAAGTACATTGGAAGACTTGACTACTGTTGTTAAAAGACATGCATTACATGGTATTGAGCCACAAACCACAATGCAGACTAGTAAAATAAAAACAAACTCTCATGGGATTCAAACCTATGTGAGGTGTACATTGATAGTGCAAGACCAACACTCTACCAACTGCGCTACCCAGTCTGAACACAAATGACACAAAATATATCAGAGATTTAAGTTAATAAGCTACAATGTCCAAGGTACTAAACATGATATATTCTATGGGGTGTCATAAGCAAGTCATTAGAATACTTTACTACAAAAGTTGTAAAAGATATGCATTCAAAATTTGAGGAAACAAAGATAAAATAAAGCTATCTATTGGGTTTCACTAACAAGTACATTGGAAGACTTGACTACTGTTGTTAAAAGACATGCATTACATGGTATTGAGCCACAAACCACAATGCATACTAGTAAAATAAAAACAAACTCACATGGGATTCGAACCTATGTGAGGTGTACATCGATAGTGCAAGACCAACACTCTACCAACTGAGCTACCCAGTCTGAACACAAATGAAAACAAATATACCAGAGATTTAAGTAAATAAGCTACAATGTCCAAGGTACTAAACATGGTATATTCTATGGGGTGTCATAAGCAAGTCATTAGAATACTTTACTACAAAAGTTGTAAAAGATATGCATTCAAAATTTAAGGAAACAAAGATAAAATAAAGCTATCTATTGGGTTTCACTAACAAGTACATAGGAAGACTTGACTACTGTTGTTAAAAGACATGCATTACATGGTATTGAGCCACAAACCACAATGCATACTAGTAAAATAAAAACAAACTCACACAGGATTCGAACCTATGTGAGGTGTACATCAATAGTGCAAGACCAACACTCTACCAACTGAGCTACCCAGTCTGAACACAAATACAACCAATTATATCAGAGATTTAAGTAAATAAGCTACAATGTCCAAGGTACTAAACATGATATATTCTATGGGGTGTCATAAGCAAGTCATTAGAATACTTTACTACAAAAGTTGTAAAAGATATGCATTCAAAATTTGAGGAAACAAAGAGAAAACAAAGCTATCTATTGGGTTTCACTAACAAGTACATTGGAAGACTTGAGTACTGTTGTTAAAAGACATGCATTACATGGTATTGAGCCACAAGCCACAATGCATACTAGTAAAATAAAAACAAACTCACATGGGATTCAAACCTATGCGAGGTGTACATTGATAGTGCAAAACCAACACTCTACCAACTGAGCTACCCAGTCTGAACACAAATGACACAAAATATATCAGAGATTTAAGTTAATAAGCTACAATGTCCAAGGTACTAAACATGATATATTCTATGGGGTGTCATAAGCAAGTCATTAGAATACTTTACTACAAAAGTTTTAAAAGATATGCATTCAAAATTTGAGGAAACAAAGAGAAAACAAAGCTATCTATTGGGTTTCACTAACAAGTACATTGGAAGACTTGACTGCTGTTGTTAAAAGACATGCATTACATGGTATTGAGCCACAAACCACAATGCATACTAGTAAAATAAAAACAAACTCACATGTGATTTGAACCTATGTGAGGTGTACATTGATAGTGCAAGACCAACACTCTACCAACAGAGCTACCCAGTCCGAACACAAATGACACAAATGACACAAAATATATCAGAGATTTAAGTTAATATGCTACAATGTCCAAGGTACTAAACATGATATATTCTATGGGGTGTCATAAGCAAGTCATTAGAATACTTTACTACAAAAGTTGTAAAAGATATGCATTCAAAATTTGAGGAAACAAAGATAAAATAAAGCTATCTATTGGGTTTCATTAACAAGTACATTGGAAGACTTGACTACTGTTGTTAAAAGACATGCATTACATGGTATTGAGCCACAAACCACAATGCATACTAGTAAAATAAAAACAAACTCACACAGGATTCGAACCTATGTGAGGTGTACATCAATAGTGCAAGACCAACACTCTACCAACTGAGCTACCCAGTCTGAACACAAATACACCCAATTATATCAGAGATTTAAGTAAATAAGCTACAATGTCCAAGGTACTAAACATGATATATTCTATGGGGTGTCATAAGCAAGTCATTAGAATACTTTACTACAAAAGTTGTAAAAGATATGCATTCAAAATTTGAGGAAACAAAGAGAAAACAAAGCTATCTATTGGGTTTCACTAACAAGTACATTGGAAGACTTGAGTACTGTTGTTAAAAGACATGCATTACATGGTATTGAGCCACAAACCACAATGCATACTAGTAAAATAAAAACAAACTCACATGGGATTCAAACCTATGCGAGGTGTACATTGATAGTGCAAAACCAACACTCTACCAACTGAGCTACCCAGTCTGAACACAAATGACACAAAATATATCAGAGATTTAAGTTAATAAGCTACAATGTCCAAGGTACTAAACATGATATATTCTATGGGGTGTCATAAGCAAGTCATTAGAATACTTTACTACAAAAGTTGTAAAAGATATGCATTCAAAATTTGAGGAAACAAAGAGAAAACAAAGCTATCTATTGGGTTTCACTAACAAGTACATTGGAAGACTTGACTGCTGTTGTTAAAAGACATGCATTACATGGTATTGAGCCACAAACCACAATGCATACTAGTAAAATAAAAACAAACTCACATGTGATTTGAACCTATGTGAGGTGTACATCAATAGTGGAAGACCAACACTCTACCAACTGAGCTACCAAGTCTGAACACAAATGAAACAAAATATATCAGAAATTTAAGTAAATAAGCTACAATGTCCAAGGTACTAAACATGATATATTCTATGGGGTGTCATAAGCAAGTCATTAGAATACTTTACTACAAAAGTTGTAAAAGATATGCATTCAAAATTTGAGGAAACAAAGATAAAATAAAGCTATCTATTGGGTTTCACTAACAAGTACATTGGAAGACTTGACTACTGTTGTTAATAGACATGCATTACATGGTATTGAGCCACAAACCACAATGCATACTAGTAAAATAAAAACAAACTCACATGGGTTTCGAACCTATGTGAGGTGTACATCGATAGTGCAAGACCAACACTCTACCAACTGAGCCACCCAGCCTGAACACATATGAAACCAAATATATCAGAGATTTAAGTAAATAAGCTACAATGTCCAAGGTACTAAACATGATATATTCTATGGGGTGTCATAAGCAAGTCATTAGAATACTTTACTACAAAAGTTGTAAAAGATATGCATTCAAAATTTGAGGAAACAAAGATAAAATAAAGCTATCTATTGGGTTTCACTAACAAGTACATTGGAAGACTTGACTACTGTTGTTAAAAGACATGCATTACATGGTATTGAGCCACAAACCACAATGCATACTAGTAAAATAAAAACAAACTCACATGGGATTCGAACCTATGTGAGGTGTACATCGATAGTGCAAGACCAACACTCTACCAACTGAGCTACCCAGTCTGAACACAAACGAAAACAAATATACCAGAGATTTAAGTAAATAAGCTACAATGTCCAAGGTACTAAACATGATATATTCTATGGGGTGTCATAAGCAAGTCATTAGAATACTTTACTACAAAAGTTGTAAAAGATATGCATTCAAAATTTAAGGAAACAAAGAGAAAACAAAGCTATCTATTGGGTTTCACTAACAATTACATTGGAAGACTTGACTACTGTTGTTAAAAGACATGCATTACATGGTATTGAGCCACAAACCACAATGCATACTAGTAAAATAAAAACAAGCTCACATGGGATTCGAACCTATGTGAGGTGTACATCGACAGTGCAAGACCAACACTCTACCAACTGAGCTACCCAGCCTGAACACAAATGAAACCAAATATATCAGAGATTTAAGTAAATAAGCTACAATGTCCAAGATACTAAACATGATATATTCTATGGGGTGTCATAAGCAAGTCATTAGAATACTTTACTACAAAAGTTGTAAAAGATATGCATTCAAAATTTGAGGAAACAAAGAGAAAACAAAGCTATCTATTGGGTTTCACTAACAAGTACATTGGAAGACTTGACTGCTGTTGTTAAAAGACATGCATTACATGGTATTGAGCCACAAATCACAATGCATACTAGTAAAATAAAAACAAACTCACAGGGGATTCAAACCTATGTGAGGTGTACATCAATAGTGCAAGACCAACACTCTACCAACTGAGCTACCCAGTCTGAACACAAATGAACAAAATATATCAGAAATTTAAGTAAATAAGCTACAATGTCCAAGGTACTAAACATGATATATTCTATGGGGTGTCATAAGCAAGTCATTAGAATACTTTACTACAAAAGTTGTAAAAGATATGCATTCAAAATTTGAGGAAACAAAGATAAAATAAAGCTATCTATTGGGTTTCACTAACAAGTACATTGGAAGACTTGACTACTGTTGTTAAAAGACATGCATTACATGGTATTGAGCCACAAACCACAATGCATACTAGTAAAATAAAAACAAACTCACATGGGATTCGAACATATGTGAGGTGTACATCGATAGTGCAAGACCAACACTCTACCAACCGAGCTATCCAGCCTGAACACAAATGAATCCAAATATATCAGAGATTTAAGTAAATAAGCTACAATGTCCAAGGTACTAAACATGATATATTCTATGGGGTGTCATAAGCAAGTCATTAGAATACTTTACTACAAAAGTTGTAAAAGATATGCATTCAAAATTTGAGGAAACAAAGATAAAATAAAGCTATCTATTGGGTTTCACTAACAAGTACATTGGAAGACTTGACTACTGTTGTTAAAAGACATGCATTACATGGTATTGAGCCACAAACCACAATGCATACTAGTAAAATAAAAACAAATTCACATGGGATTCGAACCTATGTTAGGTGTACATCGATAGTGCAAGACCAACACTCTACCAACTGAGCTACCCAGTCTGAACACAAATGAAAACAAATATACCAGAGATTTAAGTAAATAAGCTACAATGTCCAAGGTACTAAACATGATATATTCTATGGGGTGTCATAAGCAAGTCATTAGAATACTTTACTACAAAAGTAGTAAAAGATATGCATTCAAAATTTAAGGAAACAAAGAGAAAACAAAGCTATCTATTGGGTTTCACTAACAATTACATTGGAAGACTTGACTACTGTTGTTAAAAGACATGCATTACATGGTATTGAGCCACAAACCACAATGCATACTAGTAAAATAAAAACAAACTCACATGGGATTCGAACCTATGTGAGGTGTACATCGATAGTGCAAGACCAACACTCTACCAACTGAGCTACCCAGCCTGAACACAAATGAAACCAAATATATCAGAGATTTAAGTAAATAAGCTACAATGTCCAAGGTACTAAACATGATATATTCTATGGGGTGTCATAAGCAAGTCATTAGAATACTTTACTACAAAAGTTGTAAAAGATATGCATTCAAAATTTGAGGAAACAAAGAGAAAATAAAGCTATCTATTGGGTTTCACTAACAAGTACATTGGAAGAATTGACTACTGTTGTTAAAAGACATGCATTACATGGTATTGAGCCACAAACCACAATGCAGACTAGTAAAATAAAAACAAACTCTCATGGGATTCAAACCTATGTGAGGTGTACATTGATAGTGCAAGACCAACACTCTACCAACTGCGCTACCCAGTCTGAACACAAATGACACAAAATATATCAGAGATTTAAGTTAATAAGCTACAATGTCCAAGGTACTAAACATGATATATTCTATGGGGTGTCATAAGCAAGTCATTAGAATACTTTACTACAAAAGTTGTAAAAGATATGCATTCAAAATTTGAGGAAACAAAGAGAAAAAATAAAGCTATCTATTGGGTTTCACTAACAAGCACTTTGGAAGACTTGACTACTTTTGTTAAAAGACATGCATTACATGGTATTGAGCCACAAACCACAATGCATACTAGTAAAATAAAAACAAACTCACATGGGATTCGAACCTATGTGAGGTGTACATCGATGGTGCAAGACCAACACTCTACCAACTGAGCTCCCCAGTCTGAACACAAATGAAACAAAATATATCAGATATCTAAGTAAATAAGCTACAATGTCCAAGGTACTAAACATGATATATTCTATGGGGTGTCATAAGCAAGTCATTAGAATACTTTACTACAAAAGTTGTAAAAGATATGCATTCAAAATTTGAGGAAACAAAGATAAAATAAAGCTATCTATTGGGTTTTACTAACAAGTACATTGGAAGACTTGACTACTGTTGTTAAAAGACATGCATTACATGGTATTGAGCCACAAACCACAATGCATACTAGTAAAATAAAAACAAACTCACACAGGATTCGAACCTATGTGAGGTGCACATCAATAGTGCAAGACCAACACTCTACCAACTGAGCTACCCAGTCTGAACACAAATAAAACCAATTATATCAGAGATTTAAGTAAATAAGCTACAATGTCCAAGGTAATAAACAAGATATATTCTATGGGGTGTCATAAGCAAGTCATTAGAATACTTTACTACAAAAGTTGTAAAAGATATGCATTCAAAATTTGAGGAAACAAAGAGAAAACAAAGCTATCTATTGGGTTTCACTAACAAGTACATTGGAAGACTTGAGTACTGTTGTTAAAAGACATGCATTACATGGTATTGAGCCACAAACCACAATGCATACTAGTAAAATAAAAACAAACTCACATGGGATTCAAACCTATGCGAGGTGTACATTGATAGTGCAAAACCAACACTCTACCAACTGAGCTACCCAGTCTGAACACAAATGACACAAAATATATCAGAGATTTAAGTTAATAAGCTACAATGTCCAAGGTACTAAACATGATATATTCTATGGGGTGTCATAAGCAAGTCATTAGAATACTTTACTACAAAAGTTGTAAAAGATATGCATTCAAAATTTGAGGAAACAAAGATAAAATAAAGCTATCTATTGGGTTTCACTAACAAGTACATTGGAAGACTTGACTACTGTTGTTAATAGACATGCATTACATGGTATTGAGCCACAAACCACAATGCATACTAGTAAAATAAAAACAAACTCACATGGGTTTCGAACCTATGTGAGGTGTACATCAATAGTGCAAGACCAACACTCTACCAACTGAGCCACCCAGCCTGAACACATATGAAACCAAATATATCAGAGATTTAAGTAAATAAGCTACAATGTCCAAGGTACTAAACATGATATATTCTACGGGGTGTCATAAGCAAGTCATTAGAATACTTTACTACAAAAGTTGTAAAAGATATGCATTCAAAATTTGAGGAAACAAAGAGAAAATAAAGCTATCTATTGTGTTTCACTAACAAGTACATTGGAAGACTTGACTACTGTTGTTAAAAGACATGCATTACATGGTATTGAGCCACAAACCACAATGCATACTAGTAAAATAAAAACAAACTCACAGGGGATTCGAACCTATGTGAGGTGTACATCAATAGTGCAAGACCAACACTCTACCAACTGAGCTACCCAGTCTGAACACAAATGAAACAAAATATATCAGAAATTTAAGTAAATAAGCTACAATGTCCAAGGTACTAAACATGATATATTCTATGGGGTGTCATAAGCAAGTCATTAGAATACTTTACTACAAAAGTTGTAAAAGATATGCATTCAAAATTTGAGGAAACAAAGATAAAATAAAGCTATCTATTGGGTTTCACTAACAAGTACATTGGAAGACTTGACTACTGTTGTTAAAAGACATGCATTACATGGTATTGAGCCACAAACCACAATGCATACTAGTAAAATAAAAACAAACTCACATGGGATTCGAACCTATGTGAGGTGTACATCGATAGTGCAAGACCAACACTCTACCAACTGAGCTACCCAGCCTGAACACAAATGAAACCAAATATATCAGAGATTTAAGTAAATAAGCTACAATGTCCAAGGTACTAAACATGATATATTCTATGGGGTGTCATAAGCAAGTCATTAGAATACTTTACTACAAAAGTTGTAAAAGATATGCATTCAAAATTTGAGGAAACAAAGATAAAATAAAGCTATCTATTGGGTTTCACTAACAAGTACATTGGAAGACTTGACTACTGTTGTTAAAAGACATGCATTACATGGTATTGAGCCACAAACTACAATGCATACTAGTAAAATAAAAACAAATTCACATGGGATTCGAACCTATGTTAGGTGTACATCGATAGTGCAAGACCAACACTCTACCAACTGAGCTACCCAGTCTGAACACAAATGAAAACAAATATACCAGAGATTTAAGTAAATAAGCTACAATGTCCAAGGTACTAAACATGATATATTCTATGGGGTGTCATAAGCAAGTCATTAGAATACTTTACTACAAAAGTAGTAAAAGATATGCATTCAAAATTTAAGGAAACAAAGAGAAAACAAAGCTATCTATTGGGTTTCACTAACAATTACATTGGAAGACTTGACTACTGTTGTTAAAAGACATGCATTACATGGTATTGAGCCACAAACCACAATGCATACTAGTAAAATAAAAACAAACTCACATGGGATTCGAACCTATGTGAGGTGTACATCGATAGTGCAAGACCAACACTCTACCAACTGAGCTACCCAGCCTGAACACAAATGAAACCAAATATATCAGAGATTTAAGTAAATAAGCTACAATGTCCAAGGTACTAAACATGATATATTCTATGGGGTGTCATAAGCAAGTCATTAGAATACTTTACTACAAAAGTTGTAAAAGATATGCATTCAAAATTTGAGGAAACAAAGAGAAAATAAAGCTATCTATTGGGTTTCACTAACAAGTACATTGGAAGACTTGACTACTGTTGTTAAAAGACATGCATTACATGGTATTGAGCCACAAACCACAATGCAGACTAGTAAAATAAAAACAAACTCTCATGGGATTCAAACCTATGTGAGGTGTACATTGATAGTGCAAGACCAACACTCTACCAACTGAGCTACCCAGTCTGAACACAAATGACACAAAATATATCAGAGATTTAAGTTAATAAGCTACAATGTCCAAGGTACTAAACATGATATATTCTATGGGGTGTCATAAGCAAGTCATTAGAATACTTTACTACAAAAGTTGTAAAAGATATGCATTCAAAATTTGAGGAAACAAAGAGAAAAAATAAAGCTATCTATTGGGTTTCACTAACAAGCACTTTGGAAGACTTGACTACTTTTGTTAAAAGACATGCATTACATGGTATTGAGCCACAAACCACAATGCATACTAGTAAAATAAAAACAAACTCACATGGGATTCAAACCTATGTGAGGTGTACATCGATGGTGCAAGACCAACACTCTACCAACTGAGCTACCCAGTCTGAACACAAATGAAACAAAATATATCAGATATCTAAGTAAATAAGCTACAATGTCCAAGGTACTAAACATGATATATTCTATGGGGTGTCATAAGCAAGTCATTAGAATACTTTACTACAAAAGTTGTAAAAGATATGCATTCAAAATTTGAGGAAACAAAGATAAAATAAAACTATCTATTGGGTTTCACTAACAAGTACATTTGAAGACTTGACTACTGTTGTTAAAAGACATGCATTACATGGTATTGAGCCACAAACCACAATGCATACTAGTAAAATAAAAACAAACTCACACAGGATTCGAACCTATGTGAGGTGTACATCAATAGTGCAAGACCAACACTCTACCAACTGAGCTACCCAGTCTGAACACAAATACAACCAATTATATCAGAGATTTAAGTAAATAAGCTACAATGTCCAAGGTAATAAACAAGATATATTCTATGGGGTGTCATAAGCAAGTCATTAGAATACTTTACTACAAAAGTTGTAAAAGATATGCATTCAAAATTTGAGGAAACAAAGAGAAAACAAAGCTATCAATTGGGTTTCACTAACAAGTACATTGGAAGACTTGAGTACTGTTGTTAAAAGACATGCATTACATGGTATTGAGCCACAAACCACAATGCATACTAGTAAAATAAAAACAAACTCACATGGGTTTCGAACCTATGTGAGGTGTACATCGATAGTGCAAGACCAACACTCTACCAACTGAGCCACCCAGCCTGAACACATATGAAACCAAATATATCAGAGATTTAAGTAAATAAGCTACAATGTCCAAGGTACTAAACATGATATATTCTATGGGGTGTCATAAGCAAGTCATTAGAATACTTTACTACAAAAGTTGTAAAAGATATGCATTCAAAATTTGAGGAAACAAAGAGAAAATAAAGCTATCTATTGGGTTTCACTAACAAGTACATTGGAAGACTTGACTACTGTTGTTAAAAGACATGCATTACATGGTATTGAGCCACAAACCACAATGCATACTAGTAAAATAAAAACAAACTCACAGGGGATTCGAACCTATGTGAGGTGTACATCAATAGTGCAAGACCAACACTCTACCAACTGAGCTACCCAGTCTGAACACAAATGAAACAAAATATATCAGAAATTTAAGTAAATAAGCTACAATGTCCAAGGTACTAAACATGATATATTCTATGGGGTGTCATAAGCAAGTCATTAGAATACTTTACTACAAAAGTTGTAAAAGATATGCATTCAAAATTTGAGGAAACAAAGATAAAATAAAGCTATCTATTGGGTTTCACTAACAAGTACATTGGAAGACTTGACTACTGTTGTTAAAAGACATGCATTACATGGTATTGAGCCACAAACCACAATGCATACTAGTAAAATAAAAACAAACTCACATGGGATTCGAACCTATGTGAGGTGTACATCGATAGTGCAAGACCAACACTCTACCAACTGAGCTACCCAGCCTGAACACAAATGAAACCAAATATATCAGAGATTTAAGTAAATAAGCTACAATGTCCAAGGTACTAAACATGATATATTCTATGGGGTGTCATAAGCAAGTCATTAGAATACTTTACTACAAAAGTTGTAAAAGATATGCATTCAAAATTTGAGGAAACAAAGATAAAATAAAGCTATCTATTGGGTTTCACTAACAAGTACATTGGAAGACTTGACTACTGTTGTTAAAAGACATGCATTACATGGTATTGAGCCACAAACCACAATGCATACTAGTAAAATAAAAACAAACTCACATGGGATTCGAACCTATGTGAGGTGTACATCGATAGTGCAAGACCAACACTCTACCAACTGAGCTACCCAGTCTGAACACAAATGAAAACAAATATACCAGAGATTTAAGTAAATAAGCTACAATGTCCAAGGTACTAAACATGATATATTCTATGGGGTGTCATAAGCAAGTCATTAGAATACTTTACTACAAAAGTTGTAAAAGATATGCATTCAAAATTTAAGGAAACAAAGAGAAAACAAAGCTATCTATTGGGTTTCACTAACAATTACATTGGAAGACTTGACTACTGTTGTTAAAAGACATGCATTACATGGTATTGAGCCACAAACCACAATGCATACTTGTAAAATAAAAACAAACTCACATGGGATTCGAACCTATGTGAGGTGTACATCGACAGTGCAAGACCAACACTCTACCAACTGAGCTACCCAGCCTGAACACAAATGAAACCAAATATATCAGAGATTTAAGTAAATAAGCTACAATGTCCAAGATACTAAACATGATATATTCTATGGGGTGTCATAAGCAAGTCATTAGAATACTTTACTACAAAAGTTGTAAAAGATATGCATTCAAAATTTGAGGAAACAAAGAGAAAACAAAGCTATCTATTGGGTTTCACTAACAAGTACATTGGAAGACTTGACTGCTGTTGTTAAAAGACATGCATTACATGGTATTGAGCCACAAATCACAATGCATACTAGTAAAATAAAAACAAACTCACAGGGGATTCGAACCTATGTGAGGTGTACATCAATAGTGCAAGACCAACACTCTACCAACTGAGCTACCCAGTCTGAACACAAATGAAACAAAATATATCAGAAATTTAAGTAAATAAGCTACAATGTCCAAGGTACTAAACATGATATATTCTATGGGGTGTCATAAGCAAGTCATTAGAATACTTTACTACAAAAGTTGTAAAAGATATGCATTCAAAATTTGAGGAAACAAAGATAAAATAAAGCTATCTATTGGGTTTCACTAACAAGTACATTGGAAGACTTGACTACTGTTGTTAAAAGACATGCATTACATGGTATTGAGCCACAAACCACAATGCATACTAGTAAAATAAAAACAAACTCACATGGGATTCGAACATATGTGAGGTGTACATCGATAGTGCAAGACCAACACTCTACCAACTGAGCTACCCAGCCTGAACACAAATGAAACCAAATATATCAGAGATTTAAGTAAATAAGCTACAATGTCCAAGGTACTAAACATGATATATTCTATGGGGTGTCATAAGCAAGTCATTAGAATACTTTACTACAAAAGTTGTAAAAGATATGCATTCAAAATTTGAGGAAACAAAGATAAAATAAAGCTATCTATTGGGTTTCACTAACAAGTACATTGGAAGACTTGACTACTGTTGTTAAAAGACATGCATTACATGGTATTGAGCCACAAACTACAATGCATACTAGTAAAATAAAAACAAATTCACATGGGATTCGAACCTATGTTAGGTGTACATCGATAGTGCAAGACCAACACTCTACCAACTGAGCTACCCAGTCTGAACACAAATGAAAACAAATATACCAGAGATTTAAGTAAATAAGCTACAATGTCCAAGGTACTAAACATGATATATTCTATGGGGTGTCATAAGCAAGTCATTAGAATACTTTACTACAAAAGTAGTAAAAGATATGCATTCAAAATTTAAGGAAACAAAGAGAAAACAAAGCTATCTATTGGGTTTCACTAACAATTACATTGGAAGACTTGACTACTGTTGTTAAAAGACATGCATTACATGGTATTGAGCCACAAACCACAATGCATACTAGTAAAATAAAAACAAACTCACATGGGATTCGAACCTATGTGAGGTGTACATCGATAGTGCAAGACCAACACTCTACCAACTGAGCTACCCAGCCTGAACACAAATGAAACCAAATATATCAGAGATTTAAGTAAATAAGCTACAATGTCCAAGGTACTAAACATGATATATTCTATGGGGTGTCATAAGCAAGTCATTAGAATACTTTACTACAAAAGTTGTAAAAGATATGCATTCAAAATTTGAGGAAACAAAGAGAAAATAAAGCTATCTATTGGGTTTCACTAACAAGTACATTGGAAGACTTGACTACTGTTGTTAAAAGACATGCATTACATGGTATTGAGCCACAAACCACAATGCAGACTAGTAAAATAAAAACAAACTCTCATGGGATTCAAACCTATGTGAGGTGTACATTGATAGTGCAAGACCAACACTCTACCAACTGAGCTACCCAGTCTGAACACAAATGACACAAAATATATCAGAGATTTAAGTTAATAAGCTACAATGTCCAAGGTACTAAACATGATATATTCTATGGGGTGTCATAAGCAAGTCATTAGAATACTTTACTACAAAAGTTGTAAAAGATATGCATTCAAAATTTGAGGAAACAAAGAGAAAAAATAAAGCTATCTATTGGGTTTCACTAACAAGCACTTTGGAAGACTTGACTACTTTTGTTAAAAGACATGCATTACATGGTATTGAGCCACAAACCACAATGCATACTAGTAAAATAAAAACAAACTCACTTGGGATTCGAACCTATGTGAGGTGTACATCGATGGTGCAAGACCAACACTCTACCAACTGAGCTACCCGGTCTGAACACAAATGAAACAAAATATATCAGATATCTAAGTAAATAAGCTACAATGTCCAAGGTACTAAACATGATATATTCTATGGGGTGTCATAAGCAAGTCATTAGAATACTTTACTACAAAAGTTGTAAAAGATATGCATTCAAAATTTGAGGAAACAAAGATAAAATAAAGCTATCTATTGGGTTTCACTAACAAGTACATTTGAAGACTTGACTACTGTTGTTAAAAGACATGCATTACATGGTATTGAGCCACAAACCACAATGCATACTAGTAAAATAAAAACAAACTCACACAGGATTCGAACCTATGTGAGGTGTACATCAATAGTGCAAGACCAACACTCTACCAACTGAGCTACCCAGTCTGAACACAAATACAACCAATTATATCAGAGATTTAAGTAAATAAGCTACAATGTCCAAGGTAATAAACAAGATATATTCTATGGGGTGTCATAAGCAAGTCATTAGAATACTTTACTACAAAAGTTGTAAAAGATATGCATTCAAAATTTGAGGAAACAAAGAGAAAACAAAGCTATCTATTGGGTTTCACTAACAAGTACATTGGAAGACTTGAGTACTGTTGTTAAAAGACATGCATTACATGGTATTGAGCCACAAACCACAATGCATACTAGTAAAATAAAAACAAACTCACAGGGGATTCGAACCTATGTGAGGTGTACATCGATAGTGCAAGACCAACACTCTACCAACTGAGCCACCCAGCCTGAACACATATGAAACCAAATATATCAGAGATTTAAGTAAATAAGCTACAATGTCCAAGGTACTAAACATGATATATTCTATGGGGTGTCATAAGCAAGTCATTAGAATACTTTACTACAAAAGTTGTAAAAGATATGCATTCAAAATTTGAGGAAACAAAGAGAAAATAAAGCTATCTATTGTGTTTCACTAACAAGTACATTGGAAGACTTGACTACTGTTGTTAAAAGACATGCATTACATGGTATTGAGCCACAAACCACAATGCATACTAGTAAAATAAAAACAAACTCACAGGGGATTCGAACCTATGTGAGGTGTACATCAATAGTGCAAGACCAACACTCTACCAACTGAGCTACCCAGTCTGAACACAAATGAAACAAAATATATCAGAAATTTAAGTAAATAAGCTACAATGTCCAAGGTACTAAACATGATATATTCTATGGGGTGTCATAAGCAAGTCATTAGAATACTTTACTACAAAAGTTGTAAAAGATATGCATTCAAAATTTGAGGAAACAAAGATAAAATAAAGCTATCTATTGGGTTTCACTAACAAGTACATTGGAAGACTTGACTACTGTTGTTAAAAGACATGCATTACATGGTATTGAGCCACAAACCACAATGCATACTAGTAAAATAAAAACAAACTCACATGGGATTCGAACCTATGTGAGGTGTACATCGATAGTGCAAGACCAACACTCTACCAACTGAGCTACCCAGTCTGAACACAAATGAAAACAAATATACCAGAGATTTAAGTAAATAAGCTACAATGTCCAAGGTACTAAACATGATATATTCTATGGGGTGTCATAAGCAAGTCATTAGAATACTTTACTACAAAAGTTGTAAAAGATATGCATTCAAAATTTAAGGAAACAAAGAGAAAACAAAGCTATCTATTGGGTTTCACTAACAATTACATTGGAAGACTTGACTACTGTTGTTAAAAGACATGCATTACATGGTATTGAGCCACAAACCACAATGCATACTAGTAAAATAAAAACAAACTCACATGGGATTCGAACCTATGTGAGGTGTACATCGACAGTGCAAGACCAACACTCTACCAACTGAGCTACCCAGCCTGAACACAAATGAAACCAAATATATCAGAGATTTAAGTAAATAAGCTACAATGTCCAAGATACTAAACATGATATATTCTATGGGGTGTCATAAGCAAGTCATTAGAATACTTTACTACAAAAGTTGTAAAAGATATGCATTCAAAATTTGAGGAAACAAAGAGAAAACAAAGCTATCTATTGGGTTTCACTAACAAGTACATTGGAAGACTTGACTGCTGTTGTTAAAAGACATGCATTACATGGTATTGAGCCACAAATCACAATGTATACTAGTAAAATAAAAACAAACTCACAGGGGATTCGAACATATGTGAGGTGTACATCGATAGTGCAAGACCAACACTCTACCAACTGAGCTACCCAGCCTGAACACAAATGAAACCAAATATATCAGAGATTTAAGTAAATAAGCTACAATGTCCAAGGTACTAAACATGATATATTCTATGGGGTGTCATAAGCAAGTCATTAGAATACTTTACTACAAAAGTTGTAAAAGATATGCATTCAAAATTTGAGGAAACAAAGATAAAATAAAGCTATCTATTGGGTTTCACTAACAAGTACATTGGAAGACTTGACTACTGTTGTTAAAAGACATGCATTACATGGTATTGAGCCACAAACTACAATGCATACTAGTAAAATAAAAACAAATTCACATGGGATTCGAACCTATGTTAGGTGTACATCGATAGTGCAAGACCAACACTCTACCAACTGAGCTACCCAGTCTGAACACAAATGAAAACAAATATACCAGAGATTTAAGTAAATAAGCTACAATGTCCAAGGTACTAAACATGATATATTCTATGGGGTGTCATAAGCAAGTCATTAGAATACTTTACTACAAAAGTAGTAAAAGATATGCATTCAAAATTTAAGGAAACAAAGAGAAAACAAAGCTATCTATTGGGTTTCACTAACAATTACATTGGAAGACTTGACTACTGTTGTTAAAAGACATGCATTACATGGTATTGAGCCACAAACCACAATGCATACTAGTAAAATAAAAACAAACTCACATGGGATTCGAACCTATGTGAGGTGTACTTCGATAGTGCAAGACCAACACTCTACCAACTGAGCTACCCAGCCTGAACACAAATGAAACCAAATATATCAGAGATTTAAGTAAATAAGCTACAATGTCCAAGGTACTAAACATGATATATTCTATGGGGTGTCATAAGCAAGTCATTAGAATACTTTACTACAAAAGTTGTAAAAGATATGCATTCAAAATTTGAGGAAACAAAGAGAAAATAAAGCTATCTATTGGGTTTCACTAACAAGTACATTGGAAGACTTGACTACTGTTGTTAAAAGACATGCATTACATGGTATTGAGCCACAAACCACAATGCAGACTAGTAAAATAAAAACAAACTCTCATGGGATTCAAACCTATGTGAGGTGTACATTGATAGTGCAAGACCAACACTCTACCAACTGAGCTACCCTGTCTGAACACAAATGACACAAAATATATCAGAGATTTAAGTTAATAAGCTACAATGTCCAAGGTACTAAACATGATATATTCTATGGGGTGTCATAAGCAAGTCATTAGAATACTTTACTACAAAAGTTGTAAAAGATATGCATTCAAAATTTGAGGAAACAAAGAGAAAAAATAAAGCTATCTATTGGGTTTCACTAACAAGCACTTTGGAAGACTTGACTACTTTTGTTAAAAGACATGCATTACATGGTATTGAGCCACAAACCACAATGCATACTAGTAAAATAAAAACAAACTCACATGGGATTCGAACCTATGTGAGGTGTACATCGATGGTGCAAGACCAACACTCTACCAACTGAGCTACCCAGTCTGAACACAAATGAAACAAAATATATCAGATATCTAAGTAAATAAGCTACAATGTCCAAGGTACTAAACATGATATATTCTATGGGGTGTCATAAGCAAGTCATTAGAATACTTTACTACAAAAGTTGTAAAAGATATGCATTCAAAATTTGAGGAAACAAAGATAAAATAAAGCTATCTATTGGGTTTCACTAACAAGTACATTTGAAGACTTGACTACTGTTGTTAAAAGACATGCATTACATGGTATTGAGCCACAAACCACAATGCATACTAGTAAAATAAAAACAAACTCACACAGGATTCGAACCTATGTGAGGTGTACATCAATAGTGCAAGACCAACACTCTACCAACTGAGCTACCCAGTCTGAACACAAATACAACCAATTATATCAGAGATTTAAGTAAATAAGCTACAATGTCCAAGGTACTAAACATGATATATTCTATGGGGTGTCATAAGCAAGTCATTAGAATACTTTACTACAAAAGTTGTAAAAGATATGCATTCAAAATTTGAGGAAACAAAGATAAAATAAAGCTATCTATTGGGTTTCACTAACAAGTACATTTGAAGACTTGACTACTGTTGTTAAAAGACATGCATTACATGGTATTGAGCCACAAACCACAATGCATACTAGTAAAATAAAAACAAACTCACACAGGATTCGAACCTATGTGAGGTGTACATCAATAGTGCAAGACCAACACTCTACCAACTGAGCTACCCAGTCTGAACACAAATACAACCAATTATATCAGAGATTTAAGTAAATAAGCTACAATGTCCAAGGTAATAAACAAGATATATTCTATGGGGTGTCATAAGCAAGTCATTAGAATACTTTACTACAAAAGTTGTAAAAGATATGCATTCAAAATTTGAGGAAACAAAGAGAAAACAAAGCTATCTATTGGGTTTCACTAACAAGTACATTGGAAGACTTGAGTACTGTTGTTAAAAGACATGCATTACATGGTATTGAGCCACAAACCACAATGCATACTAGTAAAATAAAAACAAACTCACAGGGGATTCGAACCTATGTGAGGTGTACATCGATAGTGCAAGACCAACACTCTACCAACTGAGCCACCCAGCCTGAACACATATGAAACCAAATATATCAGAGATTTAAGTAAATAAGCTACAATGTCCAAGGTACTAAACATGATATATTCTATGGGGTGTCATAAGCAAGTCATTAGAATACTTTACTACAAAAGTTGTAAAAGATATGCATTCAAAATTTGAGGAAACAAAGAGAAAATAAAGCTATCTATTGTGTTTCACTAACAAGTACATTGGAAGACTTGACTACTGTTGTTAAAAGACATGCATTACATGGTATTGAGCCACAAACCACAATGCATACTAGTAAAATAAAAACAAACTCACAGGGGATTCGAACCTATGTGAGGTGTACATCAATAGTGCAAGACCAACACTCTACCAACTGAGCTACCCAGTCTGAACACAAATGAAACAAAATATATCAGAAATTTAAGTAAATAAGCTACAATGTCCAAGGTACTAAACATGATATATTCTATGGGGTGTCATAAGCAAGTCATTAGAATACTTTACTACAAAAGTTGTAAAAGATATGCATTCAAAATTTGAGGAAACAAAGATAAAATAAAGCTATCTATTGGGTTTCACTAACAAGTACATTGGAAGACTTGACTACTGTTGTTAAAAGACATGCATTACATGGTATTGAGCCACAAACCACAATGCATACTAGTAAAATAAAAACAAACTCACATGGGATTCGAACCTATGTGAGGTGTACATCGATAGTGCAAGACCAACACTCTACCAACTGAGCTACCCAGCCTGAACACAAATGAAACCAAATATATCAGAGATTTAAGTAAATAAGCTACAATGTCCAAGGTACTAAACATGATATATTCTATGGGGTGTCATAAGCAAGTCATTAGAATACTTTACTACAAAAGTTGTAAAAGATATGCATTCAAAATTTGAGGAAACAAAGATAAAATAAAGCTATCTATTGGGTTTCACTAACAAGTACATTGGAAGACTTGACTACTGTTGTTAAAAGACATGCATTACATGGTATTGAGCCACAAACCACAATGCATACTAGTAAAATAAAAACAAACTCACATGGGATTCGAACCTATGTGAGGTGTACATCGATAGTGCAAGACCAACACTCTACCAACTGAGCTACCCAGTCTGAACACAAATGAAAACAAATATACCAGAGATTTAAGTAAATAAGCTACAATGTCCAAGGTACTAAACATGATATATTCTATGGGGTGTCATAAGCAAGTCATTAGAATACTTTACTACAAAAGTTGTAAAAGATATGCATTCAAAATTTAAGGAAACAAAGAGAAAACAAAGCTATCTATTGGGTTTCACTAACAATTACATTGGAAGACTTGACTACTGTTGTTAAAAGACATGCATTACATGGTATTGAGCCACAAACCACAATGCATACTAGTAAAATAAAAACAAACTCACATGGGATTCGAACCTATGTGAGGTGTACATCGACAGTGCAAGACCAACACTCTACCAACTGAGCTACCCAGCCTGAACACAAATGAAACCAAATATATCAGAGATTTAAGTAAATAAGCTACAATGTCCAAGATACTAAACATGATATATTCTATGGGGTGTCATAAGCAAGTCATTAGAATACTTTACTACAAAAGTTGTAAAAGATATGCATTCAAAATTTGAGGAAACAAAGAGAAAACAAAGCTATCTATTGGGTTTCACTAACAAGTACATTGGAAGACTTGACTGCTGTTGTTAAAAGACATGCATTACATGGTATTGAGCCACAAATCACAATGCATACTAGTAAAATAAAAACAAACTCACAGGGGATTCGAACCTATGTGAGGTGTACATCAATAGTGCAAGACCAACACTCTACCAACTGAGCTACCCAGTCTGAACACAAATGAAACAAAATATATCAGAAATTTAAGTAAATAAGCTACAATGTCCAAGGTACTAAACATGATATATTCTATGGGGTGTCATAAGCAAGTCATTAGAATACTTTACTACAAAAGTTGTAAAAGATATGCATTCAAAATTTGAGGAAACAAAGATAAAATAAAGCTATCTATTGGGTTTCACTAACAAGTACATTGGAAGACTTGACTACTGTTGTTAAAAGACATGCATTACATGGTATTGAGCCACAAACCACAATGCATACTAGTAAAATAAAAACAAACTCACATGGGATTCGAACATATGTGAGGTGTACATCGATAGTGCAAGACCAACACTCTACCAACTGAGCTACCCAGCCTGAACACAAATGAAACCAAATATATCAGAGATTTAAGTAAATAAGCTACAATGTCCAAGGTACTAAACATGATATATTCTATGGGGTGTCATAAGCAAGTCATTAGAATACTTTACTACAAAAGTTGTAAAAGATATGCATTCAAAATTTGAGGAAACAAAGATAAAATAAAGCTATCTATTGGGTTTCACTAACAAGTACATTGGAAGACTTGACTACTGTTGTTAAAAGACATGCATTACATGGTATTGAGCCACAAACTACAATGCATACTAGTAAAATAAAAACAAATTCACATGGGATTCGAACCTATGTTAGGTGTACATCGATAGTGCAAGACCAACACTCTACCAACTGAGCTACCCAGTCTGAACACAAATGAAAACAAATATACCAGAGATTTAAGTAAATAAGCTACAATGTCCAAGGTACTAAACATGATATATTCTATGGGGTGTCATAAGCAAGTCATTAGAATACTTTACTACAAAAGTAGTAAAAGATATGCATTCAAAATTTAAGGAAACAAAGAGAAAACAAAGCTATCTATTGGGTTTCACTAACAATTACATTGGAAGACTTGACTACTGTTGTTAAAAGACATGCATTACATGGTATTGAGCCACAAACCACAATGCATACTAGTAAAATAAAAACAAACTCACATGGGATTCGAACCTATGTGAGGTGTACTTCGATAGTGCAAGACCAACACTCTACCAACTGAGCTACCCAGCCTGAACACAAATGAAACCAAATATATCAGAGATTTAAGTAAATAAGCTACAATGTCCAAGGTACTAAACATGATATATTCTATGGGGTGTCATAAGCAAGTCATTAGAATACTTTACTACAAAAGTTGTAAAAGATATGCATTCAAAATTTGAGGAAACAAAGAGAAAATAAAGCTATCTATTGGGTTTCACTAACAAGTACATTGGAAGACTTGACTACTGTTGTTAAAAGACATGCATTACATGGTATTGAGCCACAAACCACAATGCAGACTAGTAAAATAAAAACAAACTCTCATGGGATTCAAACCTATGTGAGGTGTACATTGATAGTGCAAGACCAACACTCTACCAACTGAGCTACCCAGTCTGAACACAAATGACACAAAATATATCAGAGATTTAAGTTAATAAGCTACAATGTCCAAGGTACTAAACATGATATATTCTATGGGGTGTCATAAGCAAGTCATTAGAATACTTTACTACAAAAGTTGTAAAAGATATGCATTCAAAATTTGAGGAAACAAAGAGAAAAAATAAAGCTATCTATTGGGTTTCACTAACAAGCACTTTGGAAGACTTGACTACTTTTGTTAAAAGACATGCATTACATGGTATTGAGCCACAAACCACAATGCATACTAGTAAAATAAAAACAAACTCACATGGGATTCGAACCTATGTGAGGTGTACATCGATGGTGCAAGACCAACACTCTACCAACTGAGCTACCCAGTCTGAACACAAATGAAACAAAATATATCAGATATCTAAGTAAATAAGCTACAATGTCCAAGGTACTAAACATGATATATTCTATGGGGTGTCATAAGCAAGTCATTAGAATACTTTACTACAAAAGTTGTAAAAGATATGCATTCAAAATTTGAGGAAACAAAGATAAAATAAAGCTATCTATTGGGTTTCACTAACAAGTACATTTGAAGACTTGACTACTGTTGTTAAAAGACATGCATTACATGGTATTGAGCCACAAACCACAATGCATACTAGTAAAATAAAAACAAACTCACACAGGATTCGAACCTATGTGAGGTGTACATCAATAGTGCAAGACCAACACTCTACCAACTGAGCTACCCAGTCTGAACACAAATACAACCAATTATATCAGAGATTTAAGTAAATAAGCTACAATGTCCAAGGTAATAAACAAGATATATTCTATGGGGTGTCATAAGCAAGTCATTAGAATACTTTACTACAAAAGTTGTAAAAGATATGCATTCAAAATTTGAGGAAACAAAGAGAAAACAAAGCTATCTATTGGGTTTCACTAACAAGTACATTGGAAGACTTGAGTACTGTTGTTAAAAGACATGCATTACATGGTATTGAGCCACAAACCACAATGCATACTAGTAAAATAAAAACAAACTCACATGGGATTCAAACCTATGCGAGGTGTACATTGATAGTGCAAAACCAACACTCTACCAACTGAGCTACCCAGTCTGAACACAAATGACACAAAATATATCAGAGATTTAAGTTAATAAGCTACAATGTCCAAGGTACTAAACATGATATATTCTATGGGGTGTCATAAGCAAGTCATTAGAATACTTTACTACAAAAGTAGTAAAAGATATGCATTCAAAATTTAAGGAAACAAAGAGAAAACAAAGCTATCTATTGGGTTTCACTAACAATTACATTGGAAGACTTGACTACTGTTGTTAAAAGACATGCATTACATGGTATTGAGCCACAAACCACAATGCATACTAGTAAAATAAAAACAAACTCACATGGGATTCGAACCTATGTGAGGTGTACATCAATAGTGCAAGACCAACACTCTACCAACTGAGCTACCCAGCCTGAACACAAATGAAACCAAATATATCAGAGATTTAAGTAAATAAGCTACAATGTCCAAGGTACTAAACATGATATATTCTATGGGGTGTCATAAGCAAGTCATTAGAATACTTTACTACAAAAGTTGTAAAAGATATGCATTCAAAATTTGAGGAAACAAAGAGAAAAAATAAAGCTATCTATTGGGTTTCACTAACAAGCACTTTGGAAGACTTGACTACTGTTGTTAAAAGACATGCATTACATGGTATTGAGCCACAAACCACAATGCATACTAGTAAAATAAAAACAAACTCACATGGGATTCGAACCTATGTGAGGTGTACATCGATGGTGCAAGACCAACACTCTACCAACTGAGCTACCCAGTCTGAACACAAATGAAACAAAATATATCAGATATCTAAGTAAATAAGCTACAATGTCCAAGGTACTAAACATGATATATTCTATGGGGTGTCATAAGCAAGTCATTAGAATACTTTACTACAAAAGTTGTAAAAGATATGCATTCAAAATTTGAGGAAACAAAGATAAAATAAAGCTATCTATTGGGTTTCACTAACAAGTACATTGGAAGACTTGACTACTGTTGTTAAAAGACATGCATTACATGGTATTGAGCCACAAACCACAATGCATACTAGTAAAATAAAAACAAACTCACACAGGATTCGAACCTATGTGAGGTGTACATCAATAGTGCAAGACCAACACTCTACCAACTGAGCTACCCAATCTGAACACAAATAAAACCAATTATATCAGAGATTTAAGTAAATAAGCTACAATGTCCAAGGTAATAAACAAGATATATTCTATGGGGTGTCATAAGCAAGTCATTAGAATACTTTACTACAAAAGTTGTAAAAGATATGCATTCAAAATTTGAGGAAACAAAGAGAAAACAACGCTATCTATTGGGTTTCACTAACAAGTACATTGGAAGACTTGACTACTGTTGTTAAAAGACATGCATTACATGGTATTAAGCCACAAACCACAATGCAGACTAGTAAAATAAAAACAAACTCACATGGGATTCGAACCTATGTGAGGTGTACATCGATAGTGCAAGACCAACACTCTACCAACTGAGCTACCCAGTCTGAACACAAATGAAACAAAATATATCAGAAATTTAAGTAAATAAGCTACAATGTCCAAGGTACTAAACATGATATATTCTATGGGGTGTCATAAGCAAGTCATTAGAATACTTTACTACAAAAGTTGTAAAAGAGTATGCATTCAAAATTTGAGGAAACAAAGATAAAATAAAGCTATCTATTGGGTTTCACTAACAAGTACATTGGAAGACTTGACTACTGTTGTTAATAGACATGCATTACATGGTATTGAGCCACAAACCACAATGCAGACTAGTAAAATAAAAACAAACTCACATGGGATTCAAACCTATGTGAGGTGTACATTGATAGTGCAAGACCAACACCCTACCAACTGAGCTACCCAGTCTGAACACAAATGACACAAAATATATCAGAGATTTAAGTTAATAAGCTACAATGTCCAAGGTACTAAACATGATATATTCTATGGGGTGTCATAAGCAAGTCATTAGAATACTTTACTACAAAAGTTGTAAAAGATATGCATTCAAAATTTGAGGAAACAAAGATAAAATAAAGCTATCTATTGGGTTTCACTAACAAGTACATTGGAAGACTTGACTACTGTTGTTAAAAGACATGCATTACATGGTATTGAGCCACAAGCCACAATGCATACTAGTAAAATAAAAACAAACTCACATGGGATTCGAACCTATGTGAGGTGTACATCGATAGTGCAAGACCAACACTCTACCAACTGAGCTACCCAGTCTGAACACAAATGAAACAAAATATATCAGAAATTTAAGTAAATAAGCTACAATGTCCAAGGTACTAAACATGATATATTCTATGGGGTGTCATAAGCAAGTCATTAGAATACTTTACTACAAAAGTTGTAAAAGATATGCATTCAAAATTTGAGGAAACAAAGAGAAAAAATAAAGCTATCTATTGGGTTTCACTAACAAGCACTTTGGAAGACTTGACTACTTTTGTTAAAAGACATGCATTACATGGTATTGAGCCACAAACCACAATGCATACTAGTAAAATAAAAACAAACTCACATGGGATTCGAACCTATGTGAGGTGTACATCGATGGTGCAAGACCAACACTCTACCAACTGAGCTACCCAGTCTGAACACAAATGAAACAAAATATATCAGATATCTAAGTAAATAAGCTACAATGTCCAAGGTACTAAACATGATATATTCTATGGGGTGTCATAAGCAAGTCATTAGAATACTTTACTACAAAAGTTGTAAAAGATATGCATTCAAAATTTGAGGAAACAAAGATAAAATAAAGCTATCTATTGGGTTTCACTAACAAGTACATTTGAAGACTTGACTACTGTTGTTAAAAGACATGCATTACATGGTATTGAGCCACAAACCACAATGCATACTAGTAAAATAAAAACAAACTCACACAGGATTCGAACCTATGTGAGGTGTACATCAATAGTGCAAGACCAACACACTACCAACTGAGCTACCCAATCTGAACACAAATACAACCAATTATATCAGAGATTTAAGTAAATAAGCTACAATGTCCAAGGTAATAAACAAGATATATTCTATGGGGTGTCATAAGCAAGTCATTAGAATACTTTACTACAAAAGTTGTAAAAGATATGCATTCAAAATTTGAGGAAACAAAGAGAAAACAAAGCTATCTATTGGGTTTCACTAACAAGTACATTGGATGACTTGAGTACTGTTGTTAAAAGACATGCATTACATGGTATTGAGCCACAAACCACAATGCATACTAGTAAAATAAAAACAAACTCACATGGGATTCAAACCTATGCGAGGTGTACATTGATAGTGCAAAACCAACACTCTACCAACTGAGCTACCCAGTCTGAACACAAATGACACAAAATATATCAGAGATTTAAGTTAATAAGCTACAATGTCCAAGGTACTAAACATGATATATTCTATGGGGTGTCATAAGCAAGTCATTAGAATACTTTACTACAAAAGTTGTAAAAGATATGCATTCAAAATTTGAGGAAACAAAGAGAAAACAAAGCTATCTATTGGGTTTCACTAACAAGTACATTGGAAGACTTGACTGCTGTTGTTAAAAGACATGCATTACATGGTATTGAGCCACAAACCACAATGCATACTAGTAAAATAAAAACAAACTAACATGGGATTTGAACCTATGTTAGGTGTACATCGATAGTGCAAGACCAACACTCTACCAACTGAGCTACCCAGTCTGAACACAAATGAAAACAAATATACCAGAGATTTAAGTAAATAAGCTACAATGTCCAAGGTACTAAACATGATATATTCTATGGGGTGTCATAAGCAAGTCATTAGAATACTTTACTACAAAAGTAGTAAAAGATATGCATTCAAAATTTAAGGAAACAAAGAGAAAACAAAGCTATCTATTGGGTTTCACTAACAATTACATTGGAAGACTTGACTACTGTTGTTAAAAGACATGCATTACATGGTATTGAGCCACAAACCACAATGCATACTAGTAAAATAAAAACAAACTCACATGGGATTCGAACCTATGTGAGGTGTACATCAATAGTGCAAGACCAACACTCTACCAACTGAGCTACCCAGCCTGAACACAAATGAAACCAAATATATCAGAGATTTAAGTAAATAAGCTACAATGTCCAAGGTACTAAACATGATATATTCTATGGGGTGTCATAAGCAAGTCATTAGAATACTTTACTACAAAAGTTGTAAAAGATATGCATTCAAAATTTGAGGAAACAAAGAGAAAAAATAAAGCTATCTATTGGGTTTCACTAACAAGCACTTTGGAAGACTTGACTACTGTTGTTAAAAGACATGCATTACATGGTATTGAGCCACAAACCACAATGCATACTAGTAAAATAAAAACAAACTCACATGGGATTCGAACCTATGTGAGGTGTACATCGATGGTGCAAGACCAACACTCTACCAACTGAGCTACCCAGTCTGAACACAAATGAAACAAAATATATCAGATATCTAAGTAAATAAGCTACAATGTCCAAGGTACTAAACATGATATATTCTATGGGGTGTCATAAGCAAGTCATTAGAATACTTTACTACAAAAGTTGTAAAAGATATGCATTCAAAATTTGAGGAAACAAAGATAAAATAAAGCTATCTATTGGGTTTCACTAACAAGTACATTGGAAGACTTGACTACTGTTGTTAAAAGACATGCATTACATGGTATTGAGCCACAAACCACAATGCATACTAGTAAAATAAAAACAAACTCACACAGGATTCGAACCTATGTGAGGTGTACATCAATAGTGCAAGACCAACACTCTACCAACTGAGCTACCCAGTCTGAACACAAATAAAACCAATTATATCAGAGATTTAAGTAAATAAGCTACAATGTCCAAGGTAATAAACAAGATATATTCTATGGGGTGTCATAAGCAAGTCATTAGAATACTTTACTACAAAAGTTGTAAAAGATATGCATTCAAAATTTGAGGAAACAAAGAGAAAACAACGCTATCTATTGGGTTTCACTAACAAGTACATTGGAAGACTTGACTACTGTTGTTAAAAGACATGCATTACATGGTATTAAGCCACAAACCACAATGCATACTAGTAAAATAAAAACAAACTCACATGGGATTCGAACCTATGTGAGGTGTACATCGATAGTGCAAGACCAACACTCTACCAACTGAGCTACCCAGTCTGAACACAAATGAAACAAAATATATCAGAAATTTAAGTAAATAAGCTACAATGTCCAAGGTACTAAACATGATATATTCTATGGGGTGTCATAAGCAAGTCATTAGAATACTTTACTACAAAAGTTGTAAAAGAGTATGCATTCAAAATTTGAGGAAACAAAGATAAAATAAAGCTATCTATTGGGTTTCACTAACAAGTACATTGGAAGACTTGACTACTGTTGTTAATAGACATGCATTACATGGTATTGAGCCACAAACCACAATGCAGACTAGTAAAATAAAAACAAACTCACATGGGATTCAAACCTATGTGAGGTGTACATTGATAGTGCAAGACCAACACCCTACCAACTGAGCTACCCAGTCTGAACACAAATGACACAAAATATATCAGAGATTTAAGTTAATAAGCTACAATGTCCAAGGTACTAAACATGATATATTCTATGGGGTGTCATAAGCAAGTCATTAGAATACTTTACTACAAAAGTTGTAAAAGATATGCATTCAAAATTTGAGGAAACAAAGATAAAATAAAGCTATCTATTGGGTTTCACTAACAAGTACATTGGAAGACTTGACTACTGTTGTTAAAAGACATGCATTACATGGTATTGAGCCACAAGCCACAATGCATACTAGTAAAATAAAAACAAACTCACATGGGATTCGAACCTATGTGAGGTGTACATCGATAGTGCAAGACCAACACTCTACCAACTGAGCTACCCAGTCTGAACACAAATGAAACAAAATATATCAGAAATTTAAGTAAATAAGCTACAATGTCCAAGGTACTAAACATGATATATTCTATGGGGTGTCATAAGCAAGTCATTAGAATACTTTACTACAAAAGTTGTAAAAGAGTATGCATTCAAAATTTGAGGAAACAAAGATAAAATAAAGCTATCTATTGGGTTTCACTAACAAGTACATTGGAAGACTTGACTACTGTTGTTAATAGACATGCATTACATGGTATTGAGCCACAAACCACAATGCAGACTAGTAAAATAAAAACAAACTCACATGGGATTCAAACCTATGTGAGGTGTACATTGATAGTGCAAGACCAACACCCTACCAACTGAGCTACCCAGTCTGAACACAAATGACACAAAATATATCAGAGATTTAAGTTAATAAGCTACAATGTCCAAGGTACTAAACATGATATATTCTATGGGGTGTCATAAGCAAGTCATTAGAATACTTTACTACAAAAGTTGTAAAAGATATGCATTCAAAATTTGAGGAAACAAAGATAAAATAAAGCTATCTATTGGGTTTCACTAACAAGTACATTGGAAGACTTGACTACTGTTGTTAAAAGACATGCATTACATGGTATTGAGCCACAAGCCACAATGCATACTAGTAAAATAAAAACAAACTCACATGGGATTCGGACCTATGTGAGGTGTACATTGATAGTGCAAGACCAACACTCTACCAAGTGAGCTACCAAGTCTGAACACAAATCAGACAAATATATCAGAGATTTAAGTAAATAAGCTACAATGTCCAAGGTACTAAACATGATATATTCTATGGGGTGTCATAAGCAAGTCATTAGAATACTTTACTACAAAAGTTGTAAAATATATGCATTCAAAATTTGAGGAAACAAAGATAAAATAAAGCTATCTATTGTGTTTCACTAACAAGTACATTGGAAGACTTGACTACTGTTGTTAAAAGACATGCATTACATGGTATTGAGCCACAAACCACAATGCATACTAGTAAAATAAAAACAAACTCACACAGGATTCAAACCTATGTGAGGTGTACATCAATAGTGCAAGACCAACACTCTACCAACTGAGCTACCCAGTCTGAACACAAATAACACCAATTATATCAGATATTTAAGTAAATAAGCTACAATGTCCAAGGTAATAAACAAGATATATTCTATGGGGTGTCATAAGCAAGTCATTAGAATACTTTACTACAAAAGTTGTAAAAGATATGCATTCAAAATTTGAGGAAACAAAGAGAAAACAAAGCTATCTATTGGGTTTCACTAACAAGTACATTGGAAGACTTGAGTACTGTTGTTAAAAGACATGCATTACATGGTATTGAGCCACAAACCACAATGCATACTAGTAAAATAAAAACAAACTCACATGGGATTCAAACCTATGCGAGGTGTACATTGATAGTGCAAAACCAACACTCTACCAACTGAGCTACCCAGTCTGAACACAAACGACACAAAATATATCAGAGATTTAAGTTAATAAGCTACAATGTCCAAGGTACTTAACATGATATATTCTATGGGGTGTCATAAGCAAGTCATTAGAATACTTTACTACAAAAGTTGTAAAAGATATGCATTCAAAATTTGAGGAAACAAAGAGAAAACAAAGCTATCTATTGGGTTTCACTAACAAGTACATTGGAAGACTTGACTGCTGTTGTTAAAAGACATGCATTACATGGTATTGAGCCACAAACCACAATGCAGACTAGTAAAATAAAAACAAACTCACATGGGATTCAAACCTATGTGAGGTGCACATTGATAGTGCAAGAGCAACACTCTACCAACTGAGCTACCCAGTCTGAACAAAAATGAAACAAAATATATCAGATATTTAAGTAAATAAGCTACAATGTCCAAGGTACTAAACATGATATATTCTATGGGGTGTCATAAGCAAGTCATTAGAATACTTTACTACAAAAGTTGTAAAAGATATGCATTAAAAATTTGAGGAAACAAAGAGAAAACAAAGCTATCTATTGGGTTTCACTAACAAGTACATTGGAAGACTTGACTACTGTTGTTAAAAGACATGCATTACATGGTATTGAGCCACAAACCACAATGCATACTAGTAAAATAAAAACAAACTCACATGGGATTCGAACCTATGTGAGGTGTACATCGATAGTGCAAGACCAACACTCTACCAACTGAGCTACCAAGTCTGAACACAAATAAAACCAATTATATCCGAGATTTAAGTAAATAAGCTACAATGTCAAAGGTACTAAACATGATATATTCTATGGGGTGTCATAAGCAAGTCATTAGAATACTTTACTACAAAAGTTGTAAAAGATATGCATTCAAAATTTGAGGAAACAAAGAGAAAACAAAGCTATCTATTGGGTTTCACTAACAAGTACATTGGAAGAATTGACTACTGTTGTTAAAAGACATGCATTACATGGTATTGAGCCACAAACCACAATGCAGACTAGTAAAATAAAAACAAACTCATATGGGATTAGAACCTATGTTAGGTGTACATCGATAGTGCAAGACCAACACTCTACCAACTGAGCTACCCAGTCTGAACACAAATGAAACAAAATATATCAGAAATTTAAGTAAATAAGCTACAATGTCCAAGGTACTAAACATGATATATTCTATGGGGTGTCATAAGCAAGTCATTAGAATACTTTACTACAAAAGTTGTAAAAGATATGCATTCAAAATTTGAGGAAACAAAGATAAAATAAAGCTATCTATTGGGTTTCACTAACAAGTACATTGGAAGACTTGACTACTGTTGTTAAAAGACATGCATTACATGGTATTGAGCCACAAGCCACAATACAGACTAGTAAAATAAAAACAAACTCACATGGGATTTGAACCTATGTGAGGTGTACATTGATAGTGCAAGACCAACACTCTACCAAGTGAGCTACCAAGTCTGAACACAAATTGGATAAATATATCAGAGATTTAAGTAAATAAGCTACAATGTCCAAGGTACTAAACATTATATATTCTATGGGGTGTCATAAGCAAGTCATTAGAATACTTTACTACAAAAGTTGTAAAAGATATGCATTTAAAATTTGAGGAAACAAAGAGAAAATAAAGCTATCTATTGGGTTTCACTAACAAGTACATTGGAAGACTTGACTACTGTTGTTAAAAGACAAGCATTACATGGTATTGAGCCACAAACCACAATGCATACTAGTAAAATAAAAACAAACTCACCTGGGATTCGAACCTATGTGAGGTGTACATCAATAATGCAAGACCAACACTCTACCAACTGAGCTACCCAGTCTGAACACAGATGCAACAAAATATATCAGAGATTTAAGTAAATAAGCTGCAATGTCCAAGATACTAAACATGATATATTCTATGGGGTGTCATAAGCAAGTCATTAGAATACTTTAATACAAAAGTTGTAAAAGATATGCATTCAAAATTTGAGGAAACAAAGAGAAAATAAAGCTATCTATTGGGTTTCACTAACAAGTACATTGGAAGACTTGACTACTGTTGTTAAAAGACATGCATTACATGGTATTGAGCCACAAACCACAATGCATACTAGTAAAATAAAAACAAACTCACATGGGATTCGAACCTATGTGAAGTGTACATTGATAGTGCAAGACTAACACTCTACCAAGTGAGCTACCAAGTCTGAACACAAATCAGACAAATATATCAGAGATTTAAGTAAATAAGCTACAATGTCCAAGGTACTAAACATGATATATTCTATGGGGTGTCATAAGCAAGTCATTAGAATACTTTACTACAAAAGTTGTAAAAGATATGCATTCAAAATTTGAGGAAACAAAGATAAAATAAAGCTATCTATTGGGTTTCACTAACAAGTACATTGGAAGACTTGACTACTGTTGTTAAAAGACATGCATTACATGGTATTGAGCCACAAACCACAATACAGACTAGTAAAATAAAAACAAACTCACATAGGATTCAAACCTATGTGAGGTGCACATTGATAGTGCTAGACCAACACTCTACCAACTGAGCTACCCAGTCTGAACACAAATGAAACAAAATATATCAGATATTTAAGTAAATAAGCTACAATGTCCAAGGTACTAAACATGATATATTCTATGGGGTGTCATAAGCAAGTCATTAGAATACTTTACTACAAAAGTTGTAAAAGATATGCATTCAAAATTTGAGAAAACAAAGCTATCTATTGGGTTTCACTAACAAGTACATTGGAAGAATTGACTACTGTTGTTAAAAGACATGCATTACATGGTATTGAGCCACAAACCACAATGCATACTAGTAAAATAAAAACAAACTCACATGGGATTTGAACCTATGTGAGGTGTACATCGATAGTGCAAGACCAACAATCTACCAACTGAGCTACCCAGTCTGAACACAAATAAAACCAATTATATCAGAGATTTAAGTAAATAAGCTACAATGTCCAAGGTACTAAACATGATATATTCTATGGGGTGTCATAAGCAAGTCATTAGAATACTTTACTACAAAAGTTGTAAAAGATATGCATTCAAAATTTGAGGAAACAAAGATAAAATAAAGCTATCTATTGGGTTTCACTAACAAGTACATTGGAAGACTTGACTACTGTTGTTAAAAGACATGCATTACATGGTATTGAGCCACAAGCCACAATACAGACTAGTAAAATAAAAACAAACTCACATGGGATTTGAACCTATGTGAGGTGTACATTGATAGTGCAAGACCAACACTCTACCAAGTGAGCTACCAAGTCTGAACACAAATGGGATAAATATATCAGAGATTTAAGTAAATAAGCTACAATGTCCAAGGTACTAAACATTATATATTCTATGGGGTGTCATAAGCAAGTCATTAGAATACTTTACTACAAAAGTTGTAAAAGATATGCATTTAAAATTTGAGGAAACAAAGAGAAAATAAAGCTATCTATTGGGTTTCACTAACAAGTACATTGGAAGACTTGACTACTGTTGTTAAAAGACATGCATTACATGGTATTGAGCCACAAACCACAATGCATACTAGTAAAATAAAAACAAACTCACATGGGATTCGAACCTATGTGAGTTGTACATTGATAGTGCAAGACCAACACTCTACCAAGTGAGCTACCAAGTCTGAACACAAATCAGACAAATATATCAGAGATTTAAGTAAATAAGCTACAATGTCCAAGGTACTAAACATTATATATTCTATGGGGTGTCATAAGCAAGTCATTAGAATACTTTACTACAAAAGTTGTAAAAGATATGCATTTAAAATTTGAGGAAACAAAGAGAAAATAAAGCTATCTATTGGGTTTCACTAACAAGTACATTGGAAGACTTGACTGTTGTTAAAAGACATGCATTACATGGTATTGAGCCACAAACCACAATGCATACTAGTAAAATAAAAACAAACTCACATGGGATTTGAACCTATGTGAGGTGTACATCGATAATGCAAGACCAACACTCTACCAACTGAGCTACCCATTCTGAACACAGATGAAACAAAATATATCAGAGATTTAAGTTAATAAGCTACAATGTCCAAGGTACTAAACATGATATATTCTATGGGGTGTCATAAGCAAGTCATTAGAATACTTTACTACAAAAGTTGTAAAAGATATGCATTCAAAATTTGAGGAAACAAAGAGAAAACAAAGCTATCTATTGGGTTTCACTAACAAGTACATTGGAAGACTTGACTGCTGTTGTTAAAAGACATGCATTACATGGTATTGAGCCACAAACCACAATGCATACTAGTAAAATAAAAACAAACTCACATGGGATTTGAACCTATGTGAGGTGTACATCAATAGTGCAAGACCAACACTCTACCAACTGAGCTACCCAGTCTGAACACAAATTAAACAAAATATATCAGAAATTTAAGTAAATAAGCTACAATGTCCAAGGTACTAAACATGATATATTCTATGGGGTGTCATAAGCAAGTCATTAGAATACTTTACTACAAAAGTTGTAAAAGATATGCATTCAAAATTTGAGGAAACAAAGATAAAATAAAGCTATCTATTGGGTTTCACTAACAAGTACATTGGAAGACTTGACTACTGTTGTTAATAGACATGCATTACATGGTATTGAGCCACAAACCACAATGCATACTAGTAAAATAAAAACAAACTCACATGGGTTTCGAACCTATGTGAGGTGTACATCGATAGTGCAAGACCAACACTCTACCAACTGAGCTACCCAGCCTGAACACGAATAAAACCAAATATATCAGAGATTTAAGTAAATAAGCTACAATGTCCAAGGTAATAAACAAGATATATTCTATGGGGTGTCATAAGCAAGTCATTAGAATACTTTACTACAAAAGTTGTAAAAGATATGCATTCAAAATTTGAGGAAACAAAGAGAAAACAAAGCTATCTATTGGGTTTCACTAACAAGTACATTGGAAGACTTGACTACTGTTGTTAAAAGACATGCATTACATGGTATTGAGCCACAAACCACAATGCATACTAGTAAAATAAAAACAAACTCACATGGGATTCGAACCTATGTGAGGTGTACATTGATAGTGCAAGACTAACACTCTACCAAGTGAGCTACCAAGTCTGAACACAAATCAGACAAATATATCAGAGATTTAAGTAAATAAGCTACAATGTCCAAGGTACTAAACATGATATATTCTATGGGGTGTCATAAGCAAGTCATTAGAATACTTTACTACAAAAGTTGTAAAAGATATGCATTCAAAATTTGAGGAAACAAAGATAAAATAAAGCTATCTATTGGGTTTCACTAACAAGTACATTGGAAGACTTGACTACTGTTGTTAAAAGACATGCATTACATGGTATTGAGCCACAAACCACAATGCATACTAGTAAAATAAAAACAAACTCACACAGGATTCGAACCTATGTGAGGTGTACATCAATAGTGCAAGACCAACACTCTACCAACTGAGCTACCCAGTCTGAACACAAATAAAACCAATTATATCAGAGATTTAAGTAAATAAGCTACAATGTCCAAGGTAATAAACAAGATATATTCTATGGGGTGTCATAAGCAAGTCATTAGAATACTTTACTACAAAAGTTGTAAAAGATATGCATTCAAAATTTGAGGAAACAAAGAGAAAACAAAGCTATCTATTAGGTTTCACTAACAAGTACATTGGAAGACTTGAGTACTGTTGTTAAAAGACATGCATTACATGGTATTGAGCCACAAACCACAATGCATACTAGTAAAATAAAAACAAACTCACATGGGATTCAAACCTATGCGAGGTGTACATTGATAGTGCAAAACCAACACTCTACCAACTGAGCTACCCAGTCTGAACACAAACGAAGCAAAATATATCAGAGATTTAAGTTAATAAGCTACAATGTCCAAGGTACTAAACATGATATATTCTATGGGGTGTCATAAGCAAGTCATTAGAATACTTTACTACAAAAGTTGTAAAAGATATGCATTCAAAATTTGAGGAAACAAAGAGAAAACAAAGCTATCTATTGGGTTTCACTAACAAGTACATTGGAAGACTTGACTGCTGTTGTTAAAAGACATGCATTACATGGTATTGAGCCACAAACCACAATGCAGACTAGTAAAATAAAAACAAACTCACATGGGATTCAAACCTATGTGAGGTGCACATTGATAGTGCAAGAGCAACACTCTACCAACTGAGCTACCCAGTCTGAACAAAAATGAAACAAAATATATCAGATATTTAAGTAAATAAGCTACAATGTCCAAGGTACTAAACATGATATATTCTATGGGGTGTCATAAGCAAGTCATTAGAATACTTTACTACAAAAGTTGTAAAAGATATGCATTAAAAATTTGAGGAAACAAAGAGAAAACAAAGCTATCTATTGGGTTTCACTAACAAGTACATTGGAAGACTTGACTACTGTTGTTAAAAGACATGCATTACATGGTATTGAGCCACAAACCACAATGCATACTAGTAAAATAAAAACAAACTCACATGGGATTCGAACCTATGTGAGGTGTACATCGATAGTGCAAGACCAACACTCTACCAACTGAGCTACCAAGTCTGAACACAAATAAAGCCAATTATATCCGAGATTTAAGTAAATAAGCTACAATGTCAAAGGTACTAAACATGATATATTCTATGGGGTGTCATAAGCAAGTCATTAGAATACTTTACTACAAAAGTTGTAAAAGATATGCATTCAAAATTTGAGGAAACAAAGAGAAAACAAAGCTATCTATTGGGTTTCACTAACAAGTACATTGGAAGAATTGACTACTGTTGTTAAAAGACATGCATTACATGGTATTGAGCCACAAACCACAATGCAGACTAGTAAAATAAAAACAAACTCATATGGGATTAGAACCTATGTTAGGTGTACATCGATAGTGCAAGACCAACACTCTACCAACTGAGCTACCCAGTCTGAACACGAATGAAACAAAATATATCAGAAATTTAAGTAAATAAGCTACAATGTCCAAGGTACTAAACATGATATATTCTATGGGGTGTCATAAGCAAGTCATTAGAATACTTTACTACAAAAGTTGTAAAAGATATGCATTCAAAATTTGAGGAAACAAAGATAAAATAAAGCTATCTATTGGGTTTCACTAACAAGTACATTGGAAGACTTGACTACTGTTGTTAAAAGACATGCATTACATGGTATTGAGCCACAAGCCACAATACAGACTAGTAAAATAAAAACAAACTCACATGGGATTTGAACCTATGTGAGGTGTACATTGATAGTGCAAGACCAACACTCTACCAAGTGAGCTACCAAGTCTGAACACAAATTGGATAAATATATCAGAGATTTAAGTAAATAAGCTACAATGTCCAAGGTACTAAACATTATATATTCTATGGGGTGTCATAAGCAAGTCATTAGAATACTTTACTACAAAAGTTGTAAAAGATATGCATTTAAAATTTGAGGAAACAAAGAGAAAATAAAGCTATCTATTGGGTTTCACTAACAAGTACATTGGAAGACTTGACTACTGTTGTTAAAAGACAAGCATTACATGGTATTGAGCCACAAACCACAATGCATACTAGTAAAATAAAAACAAACTCACCTGGGATTCGAACCTATGTGAGGTGTACATCAATAATGCAAGACCAACTCTCTACCAACTGAGCTACCCAGTCTGAACACAGATGAAACAAAATATATCAGAGATTTAAGTAAATAAGCTGCAATGTCCAAGATACTAAACATGATATATTCTATGGGGTGTCATAAGCAAGTCATTAGAATACTTTAATACAAAAGTTGTAAAAGATATGCATTCAAAATTTGAGGAAACAAAGAGAAAATAAAGCTATCTATTGGGTTTCACTAACAAGTACATTGGAAGACTTGACTACTGTTGTTAAAAGACATGCATTACATGGTATTGAGCCACAAACCACAATGCATACTAGTAAAATAAAAACAAACTCACATGGGATTCGAACCTATGTGAGGTGTACATTGATAGTGCAAGACTAACACTCTACCAAGTGAGCTACCAAGTCTGAACACAAATCAGACAAATATATCAGAGATTTAAGTAAATAAGCTACAATGTCCAAGGTACTAAACATGATATATTCTATGGGGTGTCATAAGCAAGTCATTAGAATACTTTACTACAAAAGTTGTAAAAGATATGCATTCAAAATTTGAGGAAACAAAGATAAAATAAAGCTATCTATTGGGTTTCACTAACAAGTACATTGGAAGACTTGACTACTGTTGTTAAAAGACATGCATTACATGGTATTGAGCCACAAACCACAATACAGACTAGTAAAATAAAAACAAACTCACATAGGATTCAAACCTATGTGAGGTGCACATTGATAGTGCTAGACCAACACTCTACCAACTGAGCTACCCAGTCTGAACACAAATGAAACAAAATATATCAGATATTTAAGTAAATAAGCTACAATGTCCAAGGTACTAAACATGATATATTCTATGGGGTGTCATAAGCAAGTCATTAGAATACTTTACTACAAAAGTTGTAAAAGATATGCATTCAAAATTTGAGGAAACAAAGAGAAAACAAAGCTATCTATTGGGTTTCACTAACAAGTACATTGGAAGAATTGACTACTGTTGTTAAAAGACATGCATTACATGGTATTGAGCCACAAACCACAATGCATACTAGTAAAATAAAAACAAACTCACATGGGATTTGAACCTATGTGAAGTGTACATCGATAGTGCAAGACCAACAATCTACCAACTGAGCTACCCAGTCTGAACACAAATAAAACCAATTATATCAGAGATTTAAGTAAATAAGCTACAATGTCCAAGGTACTAAACATGATATATTCTATGGGGTGTCATAAGCAAGTCATTAGAATACTTTACTACAAAAGTTGTAAAAGATATGCATTCAAAATTTGAGGAAACAAAGATAAAATAAAGCTATCTATTGGGTTTCACTAACAAGTACATTGGAAGACTTGACTACTGTTGTTAAAAGACATGCATTACATGGTATTGAGCCACAAGCCACAATACAGACTAGTAAAATAAAAACAAACTCACATGGGATTTGAACCTATGTGAGGTGTACATTGATAGTGCAAGACCAACACTCTACCAAGTGAGCTACCAAGTCTGAACACAAATGGTATAAATATATCAGAGATTTAAGTAAATAAGCTACAATGTCCAAGGTACTAAACATGATATATTCTATGGGGTGTCATAAGCAAGTCATTAGAATACTTTACTACAAAAGTTGTAAAAGATATGCATTCAAAATTTGAGGAAACAAAGATAAAATAAAGCTATCTATTGGGTTTCACTAACAAGTACATTGGAATACTTGACTACTGTTGTTAAAAGACATGCATTACATGGTATTGAGCCACAAGCCACAATACAGACTAGTAAAATAAAAACAAACTCACATGGGATTTGAACCTATGTGAGGTGTACATTGATAGTGCAAGACCAACACTCTACCAAGTGAGCTACCAAGTCTGAACACAAATTGGATAAATATATCAGAGATTTAAGTAAATAAGCTACAATGTCCAAGGTACTAAACATTATATATTCTATGGGGTGTCATAAGCAAGTCATTAGAATACTTTACTACAAAAGTTGTAAAAGATATGCATTTAAAATTTGAGGAAACAAAGAGAAAATAAAGCTATCTATTGGGTTTCACTAACAAGTACATTGGAAGACTTGACTGTTGTTAAAAGACATGCATTACATGGTATTGAGCCACAAACCACAATGCATACTAGTAAAATAAAAACAAACTCACATGGGATTTGAACCTATGTGAGGTGTACATCGATAATGCAAGACCAACACTCTACCAACTGAGCTACCCAGTCTGAACACAGATGAAACAAAATATATCAGAGATTTAAGTTAATAAGCTACAATGTCCAAGGTACTAAACATGATATATTCTATGGGGTGTCATAAGCAAGTCATTAGAATACTTTACTACAAAAGTTGTAAAAGATATGCATTCAAAATTTGAGGAAACAAAGAGAAAACAAAGCTATCTATTGGGTTTCACTAACAAGTACATTGGAAGACTTGACTGCTGTTGTTAAAAGACATGCATTACATGGTATTGAGCCACAAACCACAATGCATACTAGTAAAATAAAAACAAACTCACATGGGATTTGAACCTATGTGAGGTGTACATCAATAGTGCAAGACCAACACTCTACCAACTGAGCTACCCAGTCTGAACACAAATTAAACAAAATATATCAGAAATTTAAGTAAATAAGCTACAATGTCCAAGGTACTAAACATGATATATTCTATGGGGTGTCATAAGCAAGTCATTAGAATACTTTACTACAAAAGTTGTAAAAGATATGCATTCAAAATTTGAGGAAACAAAGATAAAATAAAGCTATCTATTGGGTTTCACTAACAAGTACATTGGAAGACTTGACTACTGTTGTTAATAGACATGCATTACATGGTATTGAGCCACAAACCACAATGCATACTAGTAAAATAAAAACAAACTCACATGGGTTTCGAACCTATGTGAGGTGTACATCGATAGTGCAAGACCAACACTCTACCAACTGAGCTACCCAGCCTGAACACGAATAAAACCAAATATATCAGAGATTTAAGTAAATAAGCTACAATGTCCAAGGTAATAAACAAGATATATTCTATGGGGTGTCATAAGCAAGTCATTAGAATACTTTACTACAAAAGTTGTAAAAGATATGCATTCAAAATTTGAGGAAACAAAGAGAAAACAAAGCTATCTATTGGGTTTCACTAACAAGTACATTGGAAGACTTGACTACTGTTGTTAAAAGACATGCATTACATGGTATTGAGCCACAAACCACAATGCATACTAGTAAAATAAAAACAAACTCACATGGGATTCGAACCTATGTGAGGTGTACATTGATAGTGCAAGACTAACACTCTACCAAGTGAGCTACCAAGTCTGAACACAATTCAGACAAATATATCAGAGATTTAAGTAAATAAGCTACAATGTCCAAGGTACTAAACATGATATATTCTATGGGGTGTCATAAGCAAGTCATTAGAATACTTTACTACAAAAGTTGTAAAAGATATGCATTCAAAATTTGAGGAAACAAAGATAAAATAAAGCTATCTATTGGGTTTCACTAACAAGTACATTGGAAGACTTGACTACTGTTGTTAAAAGACATGCATTACATGGTATTGAGCCACAAACCACAATGCATACTAGTAAAATAAAAACAAACTCACACAGGATTCGAACCTATGTGAGGTGTACATCAATAGTGCAAGACCAACACTCTACCAACTGAGCTACCCAGTCTGAACACAAATAAAACCAATTATATCAGAGATTTAAGTAAATAAGCTACAATGTCCAAGGTAATAAACAAGATATATTCTATGGGGTGTCATAAGCAAGTCATTAGAATACTTTACTACAAAAGTTGTAAAAGATATGCATTCAAAATTTGAGGAAACAAAGAGAAAACAAAGCTATCTATTAGGTTTCACTAACAAGTACATTGGAAGACTTGAGTACTGTTGTTAAAAGACATGCATTACATGGTATTGAGCCACAAACCACAATGCATACTAGTAAAATAAAAACAAACTCACATGGGATTTGAACCTATGTGAGGTGTACATCGATAATGCAAGACCAACACTCTACCAACTGAGCTACCCAGTCTGAACACAGATGAAACAAAATATATCAGAGATTTAAGTTAATAAGCTACAATGTACAAGGTACTAAACATGATATATTCTATGGGGTGTCATAAGCAAGTCATTAGAATACTTTACTACAAAAGTTGTAAAAGATATGCATTCAAAATTTGAGGAAACAAAGAGAAAACAAAGCTATCTATTGGGTTTCACTAACAAGTACATTGGAAGACTTGACTGCTGTTGTTAAAAGACATGCATTACATGGTATTGAGCCACAAACCACAATGCATACTAGTAAAATAAAAACAAACTCACATGGGATTTGAACCTATGTGAGGTGTACATCAATAGTGCAAGACCAACACTCTACCAACTGAGCTACCCAGTCTGAACACAAATTAAACAAAATATATCAGAAATTTAAGTAAATAAGCTACAATGTCCAAGGTACTAAACATGATATATTCTATGGGGTGTCATAAGCAAGTCATTAGAATACTTTACTACAAAAGTTGTAAAAGATATGCATTCAAAATTTGAGGAAACAAAGATAAAATAAAGCTATCTATTGGGTTTCACTAACAAGTACATTGGAAGACTTGACTACTGTTGTTAATAGACATGCATTACATGGTATTGAGCCACAAACCACAATGCATACTAGTAAAATAAAAACAAACTCACATGGGTTTCGAACCTATGTGAGGTGTACATCGATAGTGCAAGACCAACACTCTACCAACTGAGCTACCCAGCCTGAACACGAATAAAACCAAATATATCAGAGATTTAAGTAAATAAGCTACAATGTCCAAGGTAATAAACAAGATATATTCTACGGGGTGTCATAAGCAAGTCATTAGAATACTTTACTACAAAAGTTGTAAAAGATATGCATTCAAAATTTGAGGAAACAAAGAGAAAACAAAGCTATCTATTGGGTTTCACTAACAAGTACATTGGAAGACTTGACTACTGTTGTTAAAAGACATGCATTACATGGTATTGAGCCACAAACCACAATGCATACTAGTAAAATAAAAACAAACTCACATGGGATTCGAACCTATGTGAGGTGTACATTGATAGTGCAAGACTAACACTCTACCAAGTGAGCTACCAAGTCTGAACACAAATCAGACAAATATATCAGAGATTTAAGTAAATAAGCTACAATGTCCAAGGTACTAAACATGATATATTCTATGGGGTGTCATAAGCAAGTCATTAGAATACTTTACTACAAAAGTTGTAAAAGATATGCATTCAAAATTTGAGGAAACAAAGATAAAATAAAGCTATCTATTGGGTTTCACTAACAAGTACATTGGAAGACTTGACTACTGTTGTTAAAAGACATGCATTACATGGTATTGAGCCACAAACCACAATGCATACTAGTAAAATAAAAACAAACTCACACAGGATTCGAACCTATGTGAGGTGTACATCAATAGTGCAAGACCAACACTCTACCAACTGAGCTACCCAGTCTGAACACAAATAAAACCAATTATATCAGAGATTTAAGTAAATAAGCTACAATGTCCAAGGTAATAAACAAGATATATTCTATGGGGTGTCATAAGCAAGTCATTAGAATACTTTACTACAAAAGTTGTAAAAGATATGCATTCAAAATTTGAGGAAACAAAGAGAAAACAAAGCTATCTATTAGGTTTCACTAACAAGTACATTGGAAGACTTGAGTACTGTTGTTAAAAGACATGCATTACATGGTATTGAGCCACAAACCACAATGCATACTAGTAAAATAAAAACAAACTCACATGGGATTCAAACCTATGCGAGGTGTACATTGATAGTGCAAAACCAACACTCTACCAACTGAGCTACCCAGTCTGAACACAAACGACACAAAATATATCAGAGATTTAAGTTAATAAGCTACAATGTCCAAGGTACTAAACATGATATATTCTATGGGGTGTCATAAGCAAGTCATTAGAATACTTTACTACAAAAGTTGTAAAAGATATGCATTCAAAATTTGAGGAAACAAAGAGAAAACAAAGCTATCTATTGGGTTTCACTAACAAGTACATTGGAAGACTTGACTGCTGTTGTTAAAAGACATGCATTACATGGTATTGAGCCACAAACCACAATGCATACTAGTAAAATAAAAACAAACTCACATAGGATTTGAACCTATGTGAGGTGTACATCAATAGTGCAAGACCAACACTCTACCAACTGAGCTACCCAGTCTGAACACAAATTAAACAAAATATATCAGAAATTTAAGTAAATAAGCTACAATGTCCAAGGTACTAAACATGATATATTCTATGGGGTGTCATAAGCAAGTCATTAGAATACTTTACTACAAAAGTTGTAAAAGATATGCATTCAAAATTTGAGGAAACAAAGAGAAAACAAAGCTATCTATTGTGTTTCACTAACAAGTACATTGGAAGACTTGACTACTGTTGTTAAAAGACATGCATTACATGGTATTGAGCCACAAACCACAATGCATACTAGTAAAATAAAAACAAACTCACCTGGGATTCGAACCTATGTGAGGTGTACATCAATAATGCAAGACCAACACTCTACCAACTGAGCTACCCAGTCTGAACACAGATGAAACAAAATATATCAGAGATTTAAGTAAATAAGCTACAATGTCCAAGATACTAAACATGATATATTCTATGGGGTGTCATAAGCAAGTCATTAGAATACTTTAATACAAAAGTTGTAAAAGATATGCATTCAAAATTTGAGGAAACAAAGAGAAAATAAAGCTATCTATTGGGTTTCACTAACAAGTACATTGGAAGACTTGACTACTGTTGTTAAAAGACATGCATTACATGGTATTGAGCCACAAACCACAATGCATACTAGTAAAATAAAAACAAACTCACATGGGATTCGAACCTATGTGAGGTGTACATTGATAGTACAAGACTAACACTCTACCAAGTGAGCTACCAAGTCTGAACACAAATCAGACAAATATATCAGAGATTTAAGTAAATAAGCTACAATGTCCAAGGTACTAAACATGATATATTCTATGGGGTGTCATAAGCAAGTCATTAGAATACTTTACTACAAAAGTTGTAAAAGATATGCATTCAAAATTTGAGGAAACAAAGATAAAATAAAGCTATCTATTGGGTTTCACTAACAAGTACATTGGAAGAATTGACTACTGTTGTTAAAAGACATGCATTACATGGTATTGAGCCACAAACCACAATGCATACTAGTAAAATAAAAACAAACTCACATAGGATTTGAACCTATGTGAGGTGTACATCAATAGTGCAAGACCAACACTCTACCAACTGAGCTACCCAGTCTGAACACAAATAAAACCAATTATATCAGAGATTTAAGTAAATAAGCTACAATGTCCAAGGTAATAAACAAGATATATTCTATGGGGTGTCATAAGCAAGTCATTAGAATACTTTACTACAAAAGTTGTAAAAGATATGCATTCAAAATTTGAGGAAACAAAGAGAAAACAAAGCTATCTATTAGGTTTCACTAACAAGTACATTGGAAGACTTGACTACTGTTGTTAAAAGACATGCATTACATGGTATTGAGCCACAAACCACAATGCATACTAGTAAAATAAAAACAAACTCACATGGGATTTGAACCTATGTGAGGTGTACATTGATAGTGCAAGACCAACACTCTACCAAGTGAGCTACCAAGTCTGAACACAAATAGGATAAATATATCAGAGATTTAAGTAAATAAGCTACAATGTCCAAGGTACTAAACATTATATATTCTATGGGGTGTCATAAGCAAGTCATTAGAATACTTTACTACAAAAGTTGTAAAAGATATGCATTTAAAATTTGAGGAAACAAAGATAAAATAAAGCTATCTATTGGGTTTCACTAACAAGTACATTGGAAGACTTGACTGCTGTTGTTAAAAGACATGCATTACATGGTATTGAGCCACAAACCACAATGCATACTAGTAAAATAAAAACAAACTCACATGGGATTCGAACCTATGTGAGGTGTACATTGATAGTGCAAGACCAACACTCTACCAAGTGAGCTACCAAGTCTGAACACAAATCAGACAAATATATCAGAGATTTAAGTAAATAAGCTACAATGTCCAAGGTACTAAACATGATATATTCTATGGGGTGTCATAAGCAAGTCATTAGAATACTTTACTACAAAAGTTGTAAAAGATATGCATTCAAAATTTGAGGAAACAAAGATAAAATAAAGCTATCTATTGGGTTTCACTAACAAGTACATTGGAAGACTTGACTACTGTTGTTAAAAGACATGCATTACATGGTATTGAGCCACAAGCCACAATACAGACTAGTAAAATAAAAACAAACTCACATGGGATTTGAACCTATGTGAGGTGTACATTGATAGTGCAAGACCAACACTCTACCAAGTGAGCTACCAAGTCTGAACACAAATTGGATAAATATATCAGAGATTTAAGTAAATAAGCTACAATGTCCAAGGTACTAAACATTATATATTCTATGGGGTGTCATAAGCAAGTCATTAGAATACTTTACTACAAAAGTTGTAAAAGATATGCATTTAAAATTTGAGGAAACAAAGAGAAAATAAAGCTATCTATTGGGTTTCACTAACAAGTACATTGGAAGACTTGACTACTGTTGTTAAAAGACATGCATTACATGGTATTGAGCCACAAACCACAATGCATACTAGTAAAATAAAAACAAACTCACATGGGATTTGAACCTATGTGAGGTGTACATCGATAATGCAAGACCAACACTCTACCAACTGAGCTACCCAGTCTGAACACAGATGAAACAAAATATATCAGAGATTTAAGTTAATAAGCTACAATGTCCAAGGTACTAAACATGATATATTCTATGGGGTGTCATAAGCAAGTCATTAGAATACTTTACTACAAAAGTTGTAAAAGATATGCATTCAAAATTTGAGGAAACAAAGAGAAAACAAAGCTATCTATTGGGTTTCACTAACAAGTACATTGGAAGACTTGACTGCTGTTGTTAAAAGACATGCATTACATGGTATTGAGCCACAAACCACAATGCATACTAGTAAAATAAAAACAAACTCACATGGGATTTGAACCTATGTGAGGTGTACATCAATAGTGCAAGACCAACACTCTACCAACTGAGCTACCCAGTCTGAACACAAATTAAACAAAATATATCAGAAATTTAAGTAAATAAGCTACAATGTCCAAGGTACTAAACATGATATATTCTATGGGGTGTCATAAGCAAGTCATTAGAATACTTTACTACAAAAGTTGTAAAAGATATGCATTCAAAATTTGAGGAAACAAAGATAAAATAAAGCTATCTATTGGGTTTCACTAACAAGTACATTGGAAGACTTGATTACTGTTGTTAATAGACATGCATTACATGGTATTGAGCCACAAACCACAATGCATACTAGTAAAATAAAAACAAACTCACATGGGTTTCGAACCTATGTGAGGTGTACATCGATAGTGCAAGACCAACACTCTACCAACTGAGCTACCCAGCCTGAACACGAATGTAACCAAATATATCAGAGATTTAAGTAAATAAGCTACAATGTCCAAGGTAATAAACAAGATATATTCTATTGGGTGTCATAAGCAAGTCATTAGAATACTTTACTACAAAAGTTGTAAAAGATATGCATTCAAAATTTGAGGAAACAAAGAGAAAACAAAGCTATCTATTGGGTTTCACTAACAAGTACATTGGAAGACTTGACCACTGTTGTTAAAAGACATGCATTACATGGTATTGAGCCACAAACCACAATGCATACTAGTAAAATAAAAACAAACTCACGTGGGATTCGAACCTATGTGAGGTGTACATTGATAGTGCAAGACTAACACTCTACCAAGTGAGCTACCAAGTCTGAACATAAATCAGACAAATATATCAGAGATTTAAGTAAATAAGCTACAATGTCCAAGGTACTAAACATGATATATTCTATGGGGTGTCATAAGCAAGTCATTAGAATACTTTACTACAAAAGTTGTAAAAGATATGCATTCAAAATTTGAGGAAACAAAGATAAAATAAAGCTATCTATTGGGTTTCACTAACAAGTACATTGGAAGACTTGACTACTGTTGTTAAAAGACATGCATTACATGGTATTGAGCCACAAACCACAATGCATTCTAGTAAAATAAAAACAAACTCACACAGGATTCGAACCTATGTGAGGTGTACATCAATAGTGCAAGACCAACACTCTACCAACTGAGCTACCCAGTCTGAACACAAATAAAACCAATTATATCAGAGATTTAAGTAAATAAGCTACAATGTCCAAGGTAATAAACAAGATATATTCTATGGGGTGTCATAAGCAAGTCATTAGAATACTTTACTACAAAAGTTGTAAAAGATATGCATTTAAAATTTGAGGAAACAAAGAGAAAATAAAGCTATCTATTGGGTTTCACTAACAAGTACATTGGAAGACTTGACTGTTGTTAAAAGACATGCATTACATGGTATTGAGCCACAAACCACAATGCATACTAGTAAAATAAAAACAAACTCACATGGGATTTGAACCTATGTGAGGTGTACATCGATAATGCAAGACCAACACTCTACCAACTGAGCTACCCAGTCTGAACACAGATGAAACAAAATATATCAGAGATTTAAGTTAATAAGCTACAATGTCCAAGGTACTAAACATGATATATTCTATGGGGTGTCATAAGCAAGTCATTAGAATACTTTACTACAAAAGTTGTAAAAGATATGCATTCAAAATTTGAGGAAACAAAGAGAAAACAAAGCTATCTATTGGGTTTCACTAACAAGTACATTGGAAGACTTGACTGCTGTTGTTAAAAGACATGCATTACATGGTATTGAGCCACAAACCACAATGCATACTAGTAAAATAAAAACAAACTCACATGGGATTTGAACCTATGTGAGGTGTACATCAATAGTGCAAGACCAACACTCTACCAACTGAGCTACCCAGTCTGAACACAAATTAAACAAAATATATCAGAAATTTAAGTAAATAAGCTACAATGTCCAAGGTACTAAACATGATATATTCTATGGGGTGTCATAAGCAAGTCATTAGAATACTTTACTACAAAAGTTGTAAAAGATATGCATTCAAAATTTGAGGAAACAAAGATAAAATAAAGCTATCTATTGGGTTTCACTAACAAGTACATTGGAAGACTTGACTACTGTTGTTAATAGACCTGCATTACATGGTATTGAGCCACAAACCACAATGCATACTAGTAAAATAAAAACAAACTCACATGGGTTTCGAACCTATGTGAGGTGTACATCGATAGTGCAAGACCAACACTCTACCAACTGAGCTACCCAGCCTGAACACGAATAAAACCAAATATATCAGAGATTTAAGTAAATAAGCTACAATGTCCAAGGTAATAAACAAGATATATTCTATGGGGTGTCATAAGCAAGTCATTAGAATACTTTACTACAAAAGTTGTAAAAGATATGCATTCAAAATTTGAGGAAACAAAGAGAAAACAAAGCTATCTATTGGGTTTCACTAACAAGTACATTGGAAGACTTGACTACTGTTGTTAAAAGACATGCATTACATGGTATTGAGCCACAAACCACAATGCATACTAGTAAAATAAAAACAAACTCACATGGGATTCGAACCTATGTGAGGTGTACATTGATAGTGCAAGACTAACACTCTACCAAGTGAGCTACCAAGTCTGAACACAAATCAGACAAATATATCAGAGATTTAAGTAAATAAGCTACAATGTCCAAGGTACTAAACATGATATATTCTATGGGGTGTCATAAGCAAGTCATTAGAATACTTTACTACAAAAGTTGTAAAAGATATGCATTCAAAATTTGAGGAAACAAAGATAAAATAAAGCTATCTATTGGGTTTCACTAACAAGTACATTGGAAGACTTGACTACTGTTGTTAAAAGACATGCATTACATGGTATTGAGCCACAAACCACAATGCATACTAGTAAAATAAAAACAAACTCACACAGGATTCGAACCTATGTGAGGTGTACATCAATAGTGCAAGACCAACACTCTACCAACTGAGCTACCCAGTCTGAACACAAATAAAACCAATTATATCAGAGATTTAAGTAAATAAGCTACAATGTCCAAGGTAATAAACAAGATATATTCTATGGGGTGTCATAAGCAAGTCATTAGAATACTTTACTACAAAAGTTGTAAAAGATATGCATTCAAAATTTGAGGAAACAAAGAGAAAACAAAGCTATCTATTAGGTTTCACTAACAAGTACATTGGAAGACTTGAGTACTGTTGTTAAAAGACATGCATTACATGGTATTGAGCCACAAACCACAATGCATACTAGTAAAATAAAAACAAACTCACATGGGATTTGAACCTATGTGAGGTGTACATCGATAATGCAAGACCAACACTCTACCAACTGAGCTACCCAGTCTGAACACAGATGAAACAAAATATATCAGAGATTTAAGTTAATAAGCTACAATGTCCAAGGTACTAAACATGATATATTCTATGGGGTGTCATAAGCAAGTCATTAGAATACTTTACTACAAAAGTTGTAAAAGATATGCATTCAAAATTTGAGGAAACAAAGAGAAAACAAAGCTATCTATTGGGTTTCACTAACAAGTACATTGGAAGACTTGACTGCTGTTGTTAAAAGACATGCATTACATGGTATTGAGCCACAAACCACAATGCATACTAGTAAAATAAAAACAAACTCACATGGGATTTGAACCTATGTGAGGTGTACATCAATAGTGCAAGACCAACACTCTACCAACTGAGCTACCCAGTCTGAACACAAATTAAACAAAATATATCAGAAATTTAAGTAAATAAGCTACAATGTCCAAGGTACTAAACATGATATATTCTATGGGGTGTCATAAGCAAGTCATTAGAATACTTTACTACAAAAGTTGTAAAAGATATGCATTCAAAATTTGAGGAAACAAAGATAAAATAAAGCTATCTATTGGGTTTCACTAACAAGTACATTGGAAGACTTGACTACTGTTGTTAATAGACATGCATTACATGGTATTGAGCCACAAACCACAATGCATACTAGTAAAATAAAAACAAACTCACATGGGTTTCGAACCTATGTGAGGTGTACATCGATAGTGCAAGACCAACACTCTACCAACTGAGCTACCCAGCCTGAACACGAATAAAACCAAATATATCAGAGATTTAAGTAAATAAGCTACAATGTCCAAGGTAATAAACAAGATATATTCTATGGGGTGTCATAAGCAAGTCATTAGAATACTTTACTACAAAAGTTGTAAAAGATATGCATTCAAAATTTGAGGAAACAAAGAGAAAACAAAGCTATCTATTGGGTTTCACTAACAAGTACATTGGAAGACTTGACTACTGTTGTTAAAAGACATGCATTACATGGTATTGAGCCACAAACCACAATGCATACTAGTAAAATAAAAACAAACTCACATGGGATTCGAACCTATGTGAGGTGTACATTGATAGTGCAAGACTAACACTCTACCAAGTGAGCTACCAAGTCTGAACACAAATCAGACAAATATATCAGAGATTTAAGTAAATAAGCTACAATGTCCAAGGTACTAAACATGATATATTCTATGGGGTGTCATAAGCAAGTCATTAGAATACTTTACTACAAAAGTTGTAAAAGATATGCATTCAAAATTTGAGGAAACAAAGATAAAATAAAGCTATCTATTGGGTTTCACTAACAAGTACATTGGAAGACTTGACTACTGTTGTTAAAAGACATGCATTACATGGTATTGAGCCACAAACCACAATGCATACTAGTAAAATAAAAACAAACTCACACAGGATTCGAACCTATGTGAGGTGTACATCAATAGCGCAAGACCAACACTCTACCAACTGAGCTACCCAGTCTGAACACAAATAAAACCAATTATATCAGAGATTTAAGTAAATAAGCTACAATGTCCAAGGTAATAAACAAGATATATTCTATGGGGTGTCATAAGCAAGTCATTAGAATACTTTACTACAAAAGTTGTAAAAGATATGCATTCAAAATTTGAGGAAACAAAGAGAAAACAAAGCTATCTATTAGGTTTCACTAACAAGTACATTGGAAGACTTGAGTACTGTTGTTAAAAGACATGCATTACATGGTATTGAGCCACAAACCACAATGCATACTAGTAAAATAAAAACAAACTCACATGGGATTCAAACCTATGCGAGGTGTACATTGATAGTGCAAAACCAACACTCTACCAACTGAGCTACCCAGTCTGAACACAAACGACACAAAATATATCAGAGATTTAAGTTAATAAGCTACAATGTCCAAGGTACTAAACATGATATATTCTATGGGGTGTCATAAGCAAGTCATTAGAATACTTTACTACAAAAGTTGTAAAAGATATGCATTCAAAATTTGAGGAAACAAAGAGAAAACAAAGCTATCTATTGGGTTTCACTAACAAGTACATTGGAAGACTTGACTGCTGTTGTTAAAAGACATGCATTACATGGTATTGAGCCACAAACCACAATGCATACTAGTAAAATAAAAACAAACTCACATAGGATTTGAACCTATGTGAGGTGTACATCAATAGTGCAAGACCAACACTCTACCAACTGAGCTACCCAGTCTGAACACAAATTAAACAAAATATATCAGAAATTTAAGTAAATAAGCTACAATGTCCAAGGTACTAAACATGATATATTCTATGGGGTGTCATAAGCAAGTCATTAGAATACTTTACTACAAAAGTTGTAAAAGATATGCATTCAAAATTTGAGGAAACAAAGAGAAAACAAAGCTATCTATTGGGTTTCACTAACAAGTACATTGGAAGACTTGACTACTGTTGTTAAAAGACATGCATTACATGGTATTGAGCCACAAACCACAATGCATACTAGTAAAATAAAAACAAACTCACCTGGGATTCGAACCTATGTGAGGTGTACATCAATAATGCAAGACCAACACTCTACCAACTGAGCTACCCAGTCTGAACACAGATGAAACAAAATATATCAGAGATTTAAGTAAATAAGCTACAATGTCCAAGATACTAAACATGATATATTCTATGGGGTGTCATAAGCAAGTCATTAGAATACTTTAATACAAAAGTTGTAAAAGATATGCATTCAAAATTTGAGGAAACAAAGAGAAAATAAAGCTATCTATTGGGTTTCACTAACAAGTACATTGGAAGACTTGACTACTGTTGTTAAAAGACATGCATTACATGGTATTGAGCCACAAACCACAATGCATACTAGTAAAATAAAAACAAACTCACATGGGATTCGAACCTATGTGAGGTGTACATTGATAGTGCAAGACTAACACTCTACCAAGTGAGCTACCAAGTCTGAACACAAATCAGACAAATATATCAGAGATTTAAGTAAATAAGCTACAATGTCCAAGGTACTAAACATGATATATTCTATGGGGTGTCATAAGCAAGTCATTAGAATACTTTACTACAAAAGTTGTAAAAGATATGCATTCAAAATTTGAGGAAACAAAGATAAAATAAAGCTATCTATTGGGTTTCACTAACAAGTACATTGGAAGAATTGACTACTGTTGTTAAAAGACATGCATTACATGGTATTGAGCCACAAACCACAATGCATACTAGTAAAATAAAAACAAACTCACATGGGATTTGAACCTATGTGAGGTGTACATCGATAGTGCAAGACCAACACTCTACCAACTGAGCTACCCAGTCTGAACACAAATAAAACCAATTATATCAGAGATTTAAGTAAATAAGCTACAATGTCCAAGGTAATAAACAAGATATATTCTATGGGGTGTCATAAGCAAGTCATTAGAATACTTTACTACAAAAGTTGTAAAAGATATGCATTCAAAATTTGAGGAAACAAAGAGAAAACAAAGCTATCTATTAGGTTTCACTAACAAGTACATTGGAAGACTTGACTACTGTTGTTAAAAGACATGCATTACATGGTATTGAGCCACAAACCACAATGCATACTAGTAAAATAAAAACAAACTCACATGGGATTTGAACCTATGTGAGGTGTACATTGATAGTGCAAGACCAACACTCTACCAAGTGAGCTACCAAGTCTGAACACAAATAGGATAAATATATCAGAGATTTAAGTAAATAAGCTACAATGTCCAAGGTACTAAACATTATATATTCTATGGGGTGTCATAAGCAAGTCATTAGAATACTTTACTACAAAAGTTGTAAAAGATATGCATTTAAAATTTGAGGAAACAAAGATAAAATAAAGCTATCTATTGGGTTTCACTAACAAGTACATTGGAAGACTTGACTACTGTTGTTAAAAGACATGCATTACATGGTATTGAGCCACAAACCACAATGCATACTAGTAAAATAAAAACAAACTCACATGGGATTCGAACCTATGTGAGGTGTACATTGATAGTGCAAGACTAACACTCTACCAAGTGAGCTACCAAGTCTGAACACAAATCAGACAAATATATCAGAGATTTAAGTAAATAAGCTACAATGTCCAAGGTACTAAACATGATATATTCTATGGGGTGTCATAAGCAAGTCATTAGAATACTTTACTACAAAAGTTGTAAAAGATATGCATTCAAAATTTGAGGAAACAAAGATAAAATAAAGCTATCTATTGGGTTTCACTAACAAGTACATTGGAAGACTTGACTACTGTTGTTAAAAGACATGCATTACATGGTATTGAGCCACAAACCACAATGCATACTAGTAAAATAAAAACAAACTCACACAGGATTCGAACCTATGTGAGGTGTACATCAATAGTGCAAGACCAACACTCTACCAACTGAGCTACCCAGTCTGAACACAAATAAAACCAATTATATCAGAGATTTAAGTAAATAAGCTACAATGTCCAAGGTAATAAACAAGATATATTCTATGGGGTGTCATAAGCAAGTCATTAGAATACTTTACTACAAAAGTTGTAAAAGATATGCATTCAAAATTTGAGGAAACAAAGAGAAAACAAAGCTATCTATTAGGTTTCACTAACAAGTACATTGGAAGACTTGAGTACTGTTGTTAAAAGACATGCATTACATGGTATTGAGCCACAAACCACAATGCATACTAGTAAAATAAAAACAAACTCACATGGGATTTGAACCTATGTGAGGTGTACATCGATAATGCAAGACCAACACTCTACCAACTGAGCTACCCAGTCTGAACACAGATGAAACAAAATATATCAGAGATTTAAGTTAATAAGCTACAATGTCCAAGGTACTAAACATGATATATTCTATGGGGTGTCATAAGCAAGTCATTAGAATACTTTACTACAAAAGTTGTAAAAGATATGCATTCAAAATTTGAGGAAACAAAGAGAAAACAAAGCTATCTATTGGGTTTCACTAACAAGTACATTGGAAGACTTGACTGCTGTTGTTAAAAGACATGCATTACATGGTATTGAGCCACAAACCACAATGCATACTAGTAAAATAAAAACAAACTCACATGGGATTTGAACCTATGTGAGGTGTACATCAATAGTGCAAGACCAACACTCTACCAACTGAGCTACCCAGTCTGAACACAAATTAAACAAAATATATCAGAAATTTAAGTAAATAAGCTACAATGTCCAAGGTACTAAACATGATATATTCTATGGGGTGTCATAAGCAAGTCATTAGAATACTTTACTACAAAAGTTGTAAAAGATATGCATTCAAAATTTGAGGAAACAAAGATAAAATAAAGCTATCTATTGGGTTTCACTAACAAGTACATTGGAAGACTTGACTACTGTTGTTAATAGACATGCATTACATGGTATTGAGCCACAAACCACAATGCATACTAGTAAAATAAAAACAAACTCACATGGGTTTCGAACCTATGTGAGGTGTACATTGATAGTGCAAGACTAACACTCTACCAAGTGAGCTACCAAGTCTGAACACAAATCAGACAAATATATCAGAGATTTAAGTAAATAAGCTACAATGTCCAAGGTACTAAACATGATATATTCTATGGGGTGTCATAAGCAAGTCATTAGAATACTTTACTACAAAAGTTGTAAAAGATATGCATTCAAAATTTGAGGAAACAAAGATAAAATAAAGCTATCTATTGGGTTTCACTAACAAGTACATTGGAAGACTTGACTACTGTTGTTAAAAGACATGCATTACATGGTATTGAGCCACAAACCACAATGCATACTAGTAAAATAAAAACAAACTCACACAGGATTCGAACCTATGTGAGGTGTACATCAATAGTGCAAGACCAACACTCTACCAACTGAGCTACCCAGTCTGAACACAAATAAAACCAATTATATCAGAGATTTAAGTAAATAAGCTACAATGTCCAAGGTAATAAACAAGATATATTCTATGGGGTGTCATAAGCAAGTCATTAGAATACTTTACTACAAAAGTTGTAAAAGATATGCATTCAAAATTTGAGGAAACAAAGAGAAAACAAAGCTATCTATTAGGTTTCACTAACAAGTACATTGGAAGACTTGAGTACTGTTGTTAAAAGACATGCATTACATGGTATTGAGCCACAAACCACAATGCATACTAGTAAAATAAAAACAAACTCACATGGGATTCAAACCTATGCGAGGTGTACATTGATAGTGCAAAACCAACACTCTACCAACTGAGCTACCCAGTCTGAACACAAACGACACAAAATATATCAGAGATTTAAGTTAATAAGCTACAATGTCCAAGGTACTAAACATGATATATTCTATGGGGTGTCATAAGCAAGTCATTAGAATACTTTACTACAAAAGTTGTAAAAGATATGCATTCAAAATTTGAGGAAACAAAGAGAAAACAAAGCTATCTATTGGGTTTCACTAACAAGTACATTGGAAGACTTGACTGCTGTTGTTAAAAGACATGCATTACATGGTATTGAGCCACAAACCACAATGCATACTAGTAAAATAAAAACAAACTCACATAGGATTTGAACCTATGTGAGGTGTACATCAATAGTGCAAGACCAACACTCTACCAACTGAGCTACCCAGTCTGAACACAAATTAAACAAAATATATCAGAAATTTAAGTAAATAAGCTACAATGTCCAAGGTACTAAACATGATATATTCTATGGGGTGTCATAAGCAAGTCATTAGAATACTTTACTACAAAAGTTGTAAAAGATATGCATTCAAAATTTGAGGAAACAAAGAGAAAACAAAGCTATCTATTGGGTTTCACTAACAAGTACATTGGAAGACTTGACTACTGTTGTTAAAAGACATGCATTACATGGTATTGAGCCACAAACCACAATGCATACTAGTAAAATAAAAACAAACTCACCTGGGATTCGAACCTATGTGAGGTGTACATCAATAATGCAAGACCAACACTCTACCAACTGAGCTACCCAGTCTGAACACAGATGAAACAAAATATATCAGAGATTTAAGTAAATAAGCTACAATGTCCAAGATACTAAACATGATATATTCTATGGGGTGTCATAAGCAAGTCATTAGAATACTTTAATACAAAAGTTGTAAAAGATATGCATTCAAAATTTGAGGAAACAAAGAGAAAATAAAGCTATCTATTGGGTTTCACTAACAAGTACATTGGAAGACTTGACTACTGTTGTTAAAAGACATGCATTACATGGTATTGAGCCACAAACCACAATGCATACTAGTAAAATAAAAACAAACTCACATGGGATTCGAACCTATGTGAGGTGTACATTGATAGTGCAAGACTAACACTCTACCAAGTGAGCTACCAAGTCTGAACACAAATCAGACAAATATATCAGAGATTTAAGTAAATAAGCTACAATGTCCAAGGTACTAAACATGATATATTCTATGGGGTGTCATAAGCAAGTCATTAGAATACTTTACTACAAAAGTTGTAAAAGATATGCATTCAAAATTTGAGGAAACAAAGATAAAATAAAGCTATCTATTGGGTTTCACTAACAAGTACATTGGAAGAATTGACTACTGTTGTTAAAAGACATGCATTACATGGTATTGAGCCACAAACCACAATGCATACTAGTAAAATAAAAACAAACTCACATGGGATTTGAACCTATGTGAGGTGTACATCGATAGTGCAAGACCAACACTCTACCAACTGAGCTACCCAGTCTGAACACAAATAAAACCAATTATATCAGAGATTTAAGTAAATAAGCTACAATGTCCAAGGTAATAAACAAGATATATTCTATGGGGTGTCATAAGCAAGTCATTAGAATACTTTACTACAAAAGTTGTAAAAGATATGCATTCAAAATTTGAGGAAACAAAGAGAAAACAAAGCTATCTATTAGGTTTCACTAACAAGTACATTGGAAGACTTGACTACTGTTGTTAAAAGACATGCATTACATGGTATTGAGCCACAAACCACAATGCATACTAGTAAAATAAAAACAAACTCACATGGGATTTGAACCTATGTGAGGTGTACATTGATAGTGCAAGACCAACACTCTACCAAGTGAGCTACCAAGTCTGAACACAAATAGGATAAATATATCAGAGATTTAAGTAAATAAGCTACAATGTCCAAGGTACTAAACATTATATATTCTATGGGGTGTCATAAGCAAGTCATTAGAATACTTTACTACAAAAGTTGTAAAAGATATGCATTTAAAATTTGAGGAAACAAAGATAAAATAAAGCTATCTATTGGGTTTCACTAACAAGTACATTGGAAGACTTGACTACTGTTGTTAAAAGACATGCATTACATGGTATTGAGCCACAAACCACAATGCATACTAGTAAAATAAAAACAAACTCACATGGGATTCGAACCTATGTGAGGTGTACATTGATAGTGCAAGACCAACACTCTACCAAGTGAGCTACCAAGTCTGAACACAAATCAGACAAATATATCAGAGATTTAAGTAAATAAGCTACAATGTCCAAGGTACTAAACATGATATATTCTATGGGGTGTCATAAGCAAGTCATTAGAATACTTTACTACAAAAGTTGTAAAAGATATGCATTCAAAATTTGAGGAAACAAAGATAAAATAAAGCTATCTATTGGGTTTCACTAACAAGTACATTGGAAGACTTGACTACTGTTGTTAAAAGACATGCATTACATGGTATTGAGCCACAAGCCACAATACAGACTAGTAAAATAAAAACAAACTCACATGGGATTTGAACCTATGTGAGGTGTACATTGATAGTGCAAGACCAACACTCTACCAAGTGAGCTACCAAGTCTGAACACAAATTGGATAAATATATCAGAGATTTAAGTAAATAAGCTACAATGTCCAAGGTACTAAACATTATATATTCTATGGGGTGTCATAAGCAAGTCATTAGAATACTTTACTACAAAAGTTGTAAAAGATATGCATTTAAAATTTGAGGAAACAAAGAGAAAATAAAGCTATCTATTGGGTTTCACTAACAAGTACATTGGAAGACTTGACTACTGTTGTTAAAAGACATGCATTACATGGTATTGAGCCACAAACCACAATGCATACTAGTAAAATAAAAACAAACTCACATGGGATTTGAACCTATGTGAGGTGTACATCGATAATGCAAGACCAACACTCTACCAACTGAGCTACCCAGTCTGAACACAGATGAAACAAAATATATCAGAGATTTAAGTTAATAAGCTACAATGTCCAAGGTACTAAACATGATATATTCTATGGGGTGTCATAAGCAAGTCATTAGAATACTTTACTACAAAAGTTGTAAAAGATATGCATTCAAAATTTGAGGAAACAAAGAGAAAACAAAGCTATCTATTGGGTTTCACTAACAAGTACATTGGAAGACTTGACTGCTGTTGTTAAAAGACATGCATTACATGGTATTGAGCCACAAACCACAATGCATACTAGTAAAATAAAAACAAACTCACATGGGATTTGAACCTATGTGAGGTGTACATCAATAGTGCAAGACCAACACTCTACCAACTGAGCTACCCAGTCTGAACACAAATTAAACAAAATATATCAGAAATTTAAGTAAATAAGCTACAATGTCCAAGGTACTAAACATGATATATTCTATGGGGTGTCATAAGCAAGTCATTAGAATACTTTACTACAAAAGTTGTAAAAGATATGCATTCAAAATTTGAGGAAACAAAGATAAAATAAAGCTATCTATTGGGTTTCACTAACAAGTACATTGGAAGACTTGATTACTGTTGTTAATAGACATGCATTACATGGTATTGAGCCACAAACCACAATGCATACTAGTAAAATAAAAACAAACTCACATGGGTTTCGAACCTATGTGAGGTGTACATCGATAGTGCAAGACCAACACTCTACCAACTAAGCTACCCAGCCTGAACACGAATGTAACCAAATATATCAGAGATTTAAGTAAATAAGCTACAATGTCCAAGGTAATAAACAAGATATATTCTATTGGGTGTCATAAGCAAGTCATTAGAATACTTTACTACAAAAGTTGTAAAAGATATGCATTCAAAATTTGAGGAAACAAAGAGAAAACAAAGCTATCTATTGGGTTTCACTAACAAGTACATTGGAAGACTTGACCACTGTTGTTAAAAGACATGCATTACATGGTATTGAGCCACAAACCACAATGCATACTAGTAAAATAAAAACAAACTCATATGGGATTCGAACCTATGTGAGGTGTACATTGATAGTGCAAGACTAACACTCTACCAAGTGAGCTACCAAGTCTGAACATAAATCAGACAAATATATCAGAGATTTAAGTAAATAAGCTACAATGTCCAAGGTACTAAAAATGATATATTCTATGGGGTGTCATAAGCAAGTCATTAGAATACTTTACTACAAAAGTTGTAAAAGATATGCATTCAAAATTTGAGGAAACAAAGATAAAATAAAGCTATCTATTGGGTTTCACTAACAAGTACATTGGAAGACTTGACTACTGTTGTTAAAAGACATGCATTACATGGTATTGAGCCACAAACCACAATGCATTCTAGTAAAATAAAAACAAACTCACACAGGATTCGAACCTATGTGAGGTGTACATCAATAGTGCAAGACCAACACTCTACCAACTGAGCTACCCAGTCTGAACACAAATAAAACCAATTATATCAGAGATTTAAGTAAATAAGCTACAATGTCCAAGGTAATAAACAAGATATATTCTATGGGGTGTCATAAGCAAGTCATTAGAATACTTTACTACAAAAGTTGTAAAAGATATGCATTCAAAATTTGAGGAAACAAAGAGAAAACAAAGCTATCTATTGGGTTTCACTAACAAGTACATTGGAAGACTTGAGTACTGTTGTTAAAAGACATGCATTACATGGTATTGAGCCACAAACCACAATGCATACTAGTAAAATAAAAACAAACTCACATGGGATTCAAACCTATGCGAGGTCTACATAGATAGTGCAAAACCAACACTCTACCAACTGAGCTACCCAGTCTGAACACAAACGACACAAAATATATCAGAGATTTAAGTTAATAAGCTACAATGTCCAAGGTACTAAACATGATATATTCTATGGGGTGTCATAAGCAAGTCATTAGAATACTTTACTACAAAAGTTGTAAAAGATATGCATTCAAAATTTGAGGAAACAAAGAGAAAACAAAGCTATCTATTGGGTTTCACTAACAAGTACATTGGAAGACTTGACTGCTGTTGTTAAAAGACATGCATTACATGGTATTGAGCCACAAACCACAATGCATACTAGTAAAATAAAAACAAACTCACATGGGATTTGAACCTATGTGAGGTGTACATCAATAGTGCAAGACCAACACTCTACCAACTGAGCTACCCAGTCTGAACACAAATAAAACAAAATATATCAGAAATTTAAGTAAATAAGCTACAATGTCCAAGGTACTAAACATGATATATTCTATGGGGTGTCATAAGCAAGTCATTAGAATACTTTACTACAAAAGTTGTAAAAGATATGCATTCAAAATTTGAGGAAACAAAGATAAAATAAAGCTATCTATTGGGTTTCACTAACAAGTACATTGGAAGAATTGACTACTGTTGTTAAAAGACATGCATTACATGGTATTGAGCCACAAACCACAATGCATACTAGTAAAATAAAAACAAACTCACATGGGATTCGAACCTATGTGAGGTGTACATCGATAGTGCAAGACCAACACTCTACCAACTGAGCTACCCAGTCTGAACACAAATAAAATTAATTATATCCGAGATTTAAGTAAATAAGCTACAATGTCCAAGGTACTAAACATGATATATTCTATGGGGTGTCATAAGCAAGTCATTAGAATACTTTACTACAAAAGTTGTAAAAGATATGCATTCAAAATTTGAGGAAACAAAGAGAAAACAAAGCTATCTATTGGGTTTCACTAACAAGTACATTGGAAGACTTGACTACTGTTGTTAAAAGACATGCATTACATGGTATTGAGCCACAAGCAACAATACAGACTAGTAAAATAAAAACAAACTCACATGGGATTTGAACCTATGTGAGGTGTACATTGATAGTGCAAGACCAACACTCTACCAAGTGAGCTACCAAGTCTGAACACAAATGGGATAAATATATCAGAGATTTAAGTAAATAAGCTACAATGTCCAAGGTACTAAACATTATATATTCTATGGGGTGTCATAAGCAAGTCATTAGAATACTTTACTACAAAAGTTGTAAAAGATATGCATTTAAAATTTGAGGAAACAAAGATAAAATAAAGCTATCTATTGGGTTTCACTAACAAGTACATTGGAAGACTTGACTACTGTTGTTAAAAGACATGCATTACATGGTATTGAGCCACAAACCACAATGCATACTAGTAAAATAAAAACCAACTCAAATGGGATTCGAACCTATGTGAGGTGTACATTGATAGTGCAAGACCAACACTCTACCAAGTGAGCTACCAAGTCTGAACACAAATCAGACAAATATATCAGAGATTTAAGTAAATAAGCTACAATGTCCAAGGTACTAAACATGATATATTCTATGGGGTGTCATAAGCAAGTCATTAGAATACTTTACTACAAAAGTTGTAAAAGATATGCATTCAAAATTTGAGGAAACAAAGATAAAATAAAGCTATCTATTGGGTTTCACTAACAAGTACATTGGAAGACTTGACTACTGTTGTTAAAAGACATGCATTACATGGTATTGAGCCACAAGCCACAATACAGACTAGTAAAATAAAAACAAACTCACATGGGATTTGAACCTATGTGAGGTGTACATTGAATAGTGCAAGACCAACACTCTACCAAGTGAGCTACCAAGTCTGAACACAAATTGGGTAAATATATCAGAGATTTAAGTAAATAAGCTACAATGTCCAAGGTACTAAACATTATATATTCTATGGGGTGTCATAAGCAAGTCATTAGGATACTTTACTACAAAAGTTGTAAAAGATATGCATTTAAAATTTGAGGAAACAAAGAGAAAATAAAGCTATCTATTGGGTTTCACTAACAAGTACATTGGAAGACTTGACTACTGTTGTTAAAAGACATGCATTACATGGTATTGAGCCACAAACCACAATGCATACTAGTAAAATAAAAACAAACTCACATGGGATTCGAACCTATGTGAGGTGTACATTGATAGTGCAAGACTAACACTCTACCAAGTGAGCTACCAAGTCTGAACACAAATCAGACAAATATATCAGAGATTTAAGTAAATAAGCTACAATGTCCAAGGTACTAAACATGATATATTCTATGGGGTGTCATAAGCAAGTCATTAGAATACTTTACTACAAAAGTTGTAAAAGATATGCATTCAAAATTTGAGGAAACAAAGATAAAATAAAGCTATCTATTGGGTTTCACTAACAAGTACATTGGAAGACTTGACTACTGTTGTTAAAAGACATGCATTACATGGTATTGAGCCACAAACCACAATGCATACTAGTAAAATAAAAACAACCTCACACAGGATTCGAACCTATGTGAGGTGTACATCAATAGTGCAAGACCAACACTCTACCAACTGAGCTACCCAGTCTGAACACAAATAAAACCAATTATATCAGATATTTAAGTAAATAAGCTACAATGTCCAAGGTAATAAACAAGATATATTCTATGGGGTGTCATAAGCAAGTCATTAGAATACTTTACTACAAAAGTTGTAAAAGATATGCATTCAAAATTTGAGGAAACAAAGAGAAAACAAAGCTATCTATTAGGTTTCACTAACAAGTACATTGGAAGACTTGAGTACTGTTGTTAAAAGACATGCATTACATGGTATTGAGCCACAAACCACAATGCATACTAGTAAAATAAAAACAAACTCACATGGGATTCAAACCTATGCGAGGTGTACATTGATAGTGCAAAACCAACACTCTACCAACTGAGCTACCCAGTCTGAACACAAACGACACAAAATATATCAGAGATTTAAGTTAATAAGCTACAATGTCCAAGGTACTAAACATGATATATTCTATGGGGTGTCATAAGCAAGTCATTAGAATACTTTACTACAAAAGTTGTAAAAGATATGCATTCAAAATTTGAGGAAACAAAGAGAAAACAAAGCTATCTATTGGGTTTCACTAACAAGTACATTGGAAGACTTGACTGCTGTTGTTAAAAGACATGCATTACATGGTATTGAGCCACAAACCACAATGCATACTAGTAAAATAAAAACAAACTCACATAGGATTTGAACCTATGTGAGGTGTACATCAATAGTGCAAGACCAACACTCTACCAACTGAGCTACCCAGTCTGAACACAAATTAAACAAAATATATCAGAAATTTAAGTAAATAAGCTACAATGTCCAAGGTACTAAACATGATATATTCTATGGGGTGTCATAAGCAAGTCATTAGAATACTTTACTACAAAAGTTGTAAAAGATATGCATTCAAAATTTGAGGAAACAAAGAGAAAACAAAGCTATCTATTGGGTTTCACTAACAAGTACATTGGAAGACTTGACTACTGTTGTTAAAAGACATGCATTACATGGTATTGAGCCACAAACCACAATGCATACTAGTAAAATAAAAACAAACTCACCTGGGATTCGAACCTATGTGAGGTGTACATCAATAATGCAAGACCAACACTCTACCAACTGAGCTACCCAGTCTGAACACAGATGAAACAAAATATATCAGAGATTTAAGTAAATAAGCTACAATGTCCAAGATACTAAACATGATATATTCTATGGGGTGTCATAAGCAAGTCATTAGAATACTTTAATACAAAAGTTGTAAAAGATATGCATTCAAAATTTGAGGAAACAAAGAGAAAATAAAGCTATCTATTGGGTTTCACTAACAAGTACATTGGAAGACTTGACTACTGTTGTTAAAAGACATGCATTACATGGTATTGAGCCACAAACCACAATGCATACTAGTAAAATAAAAACAAACTCACATGGGATTCGAACCTATGTGAGGTGTACATTGATAGTGCAAGACTAACACTCTACCAAGTGAGCTACCAAGTCTGAACACAAATCAGACAAATATATCAGAGATTTAAGTAAATAAGCTACAATGTCCAAGGTACTAAACATGATATATTCTATGGGGTGTCATAAGCAAGTCATTAGAATACTTTACTACAAAAGTTGTAAAAGATATGCATTCAAAATTTGAGGAAACAAAGATAAAATAAAGCTATCTATTGGGTTTCACTAACAAGTACATTGGAAGACTTGACTACTGTTGTTAAAAGACATGCATTACATGGTATTGAGCCACAAACCACAATGCATACTAGTAAAATAAAAACAAACTCACACAGGATTCGAACCTATGTGAGGTGTACATCAATAGTGCAAGACCAACACTCTACCAACTGAGCTACCCAGTCTGAACACAAATAAAACCAATTATATCAGAGATTTAAGTAAATAAGCTACAATGTCCAAGGTAATAAACAAGATATATTCTATGGGGTGTCATAAGCAAGTCATTAGAATACTTTACTACAAAAGTTGTAAAAGATATGCATTCAAAATTTGAGGAAACAAAGAGAAAACAAAGCTATCTATTAGGTTTCACTAACAAGTACATTGGAAGACTTGATTACTGTTGTTAAAAGACATGCATTACATGGTATTGAGCCACAAACCACAATGCATACTAGTAAAATAAAAACAAACTCACATGGGATTCAAACCTATGCGAGGTGTACATTGATAGTGCAAAACCAACACTCTACCAACTGAGCTACCCAGTCTGAACACAAACGACACAAAATATATCAGAGATTTAAGTAAATAAGCTACAATGTCCAAGGTACTAAACATGATATATTCTATGCGGTGTCATAAGCAAGTCATTAGAATACTTTACTACAAAAGTTGTAAAAGATATGCATTCAAAATTTGAGGAAACAAAGAGAAAACAAAGCTATCTATTGGGTTTCACTAACAAGTACATTGGAAGACTTGACTGCTGTTGTTAAAAGACATGCATTACATGGTATTGAGCCACAAACCACAATGCATACTAGTAAAATAAAAACAAACTCACATGGGATTTGAACCTATGTGAGGTGTACATCAATAGTGCAAGACCAACACTCTACCAACTGAGCTACCCAGTCTGAACACAAATGAAACCAAATATACCAGAGATTTAAGTAAATAAGCTACAATGTCCAAGGTACTAAACATGATATATTCTATGGGGTGTCATAAGCAAGTCATTAGAATACTTTACTACAAAAGTTGTAAAAGATATGCATTCAAAATTTGAGGAAACAAAGAGAAAATAAAGCTATCTATTGTGTTTCACTAACAAGTACATTGGAAGACTTGACTACTGTTGTTAAAAGACATGCATTACATGGTATTGAGCCACAAACCACAATGCAGACTAGTAAAATAAAAACAAACTCACATGGGATTCAAACCTATGTGAGGTGCACATTGATAGTGCAAGAGCAACACTCTACCAACTGAGCTACCCAGTCTGAACAAAAATGAAACAAAATATATCAGATATTTAAGTAAATAAGCTACAATGTCCAAGGTACTAAACATGATATATTCTATGGGGTGTCATAAGCAAGTCATTAGAATACTTTACTACAAAAGTTGTAAAAGATATGCATTCAAAATTTGAGGAAACAAAGAGAAAACAAAGCTATCTATTGGGTTTCACTAACAAGTACATTGGAAGACTTGACTACTGTTGTTAAAAGACATGCATTACATGGTATTGAGCCACAAACCACAATGCATACTAGTAAAATAAAAACAAACTCACATGGGATTCGAACCTATGTGAGGTGTACATTGATAGTGCAAGACTAACACTCTACCAAGTGAGCTACCAAGTCTGAACACAAATCAGACAAATATATCAGAGATTTAAGTAAATAAGCTACAATGTCCAAGGTACTAAACATGATATATTCTATGGGGTGTCATAAGCAAGTCATTAGAATACTTTACTACAAAAGTTGTAAAAGATATGCATTCAAAATTTGAGGAAACAAAGATAAAATAAAGCTATCTATTGGGTTTCACTAACAAGTACATTGGAAGACTTGACTACTGTTGTTAAAAGACATGCATTACATGGTATTGAGCCACAAACCACAATGCATACTAGTAAAATAAAAACAAACTCACACAGGATTCGAACCTATGTGAGGTGTACATCAATAGTGCAAGACCAACACTCTACCAACTGAGCTACCCAGTCTGAACACAAATAAAACCAATTATATCAGAGATTTAAGTAAATAAGCTACAATGTCCAAGGTAATAAACAAGATATATTCTATGGGGTGTCATAAGCAAGTCATTAGAATACTTTACTACAAAAGTTGTAAAAGATATGCATTCAAAATTTGAGGAAACAAAGAGAAAACAAAGCTATCTATTAGGTTTCACTAACAAGTACATTGGAAGACTTGATTACTGTTGTTAAAAGACATGCATTACATGGTATTGAGCCACAAACCACAATGCATACTAGTAAAATAAAAACAAACTCACATGGGATTCAAACCTATGCGAGGTGTACATTGATAGTGCAAAACCAACACTCTACCAACTGAGCTACCCAGTCTGAACACAAACGACACAAAATATATCAGAGATTTAAGTAAATAAGCTACAATGTCCAAGGTACTAAACATGATATATTCTATGCGGTGTCATAAGCAAGTCATTAGAATACTTTACTACAAAAGTTGTAAAAGATATGCATTCAAAATTTGAGGAAACAAAGAGAAAACAAAGCTATCTATTGGGTTTCACTAACAAGTACATTGGAAGACTTGACTGCTGTTGTTAAAAGACATGCATTACATGGTATTGAGCCACAAACCACAATGCATACTAGTAAAATAAAAACAAACTCACATGGGATTTGAACCTATGTGAGGTGTACATCAATAGTGCAAGACCAACACTCTACCAACTGAGCTACCCAGTCTGAACACAAATGAAACCAAATATACCAGAGATTTAAGTAAATAAGCTACAATGTCCAAGGTACTAAACATGATATATTCTATGGGGTGTCATAAGCAAGTCATTAGAATACTTTACTACAAAAGTTGTAAAAGATATGCATTCAAAATTTGAGGAAACAAAGAGAAAATAAAGCTATCTATTGTGTTTCACTAACAAGTACATTGGAAGACTTGACTACTGTTGTTAAAAGACATGCATTACATGGTATTGAGCCACAAACCACAATGCAGACTAGTAAAATAAAAACAAACTCACATGGGATTCAAACCTATGTGAGGTGCACATTGATAGTGCAAGAGCAACACTCTACCAACTGAGCTACCCAGTCTGAACAAAAATGAAACAAAATATATCAGATATTTAAGTAAATAAGCTACAATGTCCAAGGTACTAAACATGATATATTCTATGGGGTGTCATAAGCAAGTCATTAGAATACTTTACTACAAAAGTTGTAAAAGATATGCATTCAAAATTTGAGGAAACAAAGAGAAAACAAAGCTATCTATTGGGTTTCACTAACAAGTACATTGGAAGACTTGACTACTGTTGTTAAAAGACATGCATTACATGGTATTGAGCCACAAACCACAATGCATACTAGTAAAATAAAAACAAACTCACATGGGATTCGAACCTATGTGAGGTGTACATCGATAGTGCAAGACCAACACTCTACCAACTGAGCTACCCAGTCTGAACACAAATAAAATTAATTATATCCGAGATTTAAGTAAATAAGCTACAATGTCCAAGGTACTAAACATGATATATTCTATGGGGTGTCATAAGCAAGTCATTAGAATACTTTACTACAAAAGTTGTAAAAGATATGCATTCAAAATTTGAGGAAACAAAGAGAAAACAAAGCTATCTATTGGGTTTCACTAACAAGTACATTGGAAGACTTGACTACTGTTGTTAAAAGACATGCATTACATGGTATTGAGCCACAAGCCACAATACAGACTAGTAAAATAAAAACAAACTCACATGGGATTTGAACCTATGTGAGGTGTACATTGATAGTGCAAGACCAACACTCTACCAAGTGAGCTACCAAGTCTGAACACAAATGGGATAAATATATCAGAGATTTAAGTAAATAAGCTACAATGTCCAAGGTACTAAACATTATATATTCTATGGGGTGTCATAAGCAAGTCATTAGAATACTTTACTACAAAAGTTGTAAAAGATATGCATTTAAAATTTGAGGAAACAAAGATAAAATAAAGCTATCTATTGGGTTTCACTAACAAGTACATTGGAAGACTTGACTACTGTTGTTAAAAGACATGCATTACATGGTATTGAGCCACAAACCACAATGCATACTAGTAAAATAAAAACCAACTCAAATGGGATTCGAACCTATGTGAGGTGTACATTGATAGTGCAAGACCAACACTCTACCAAGTGAGCTACCAAGTCTGAACACAAATCAGACAAATATATCAGAGATTTAAGTAAATAAGCTACAATGTCCAAGGTACTAAACATGATATATTCTATGGGGTGTCATAAGCAAGTCATTAGAATACTTTACTACAAAAGTTGTAAAAGATATGCATTCAAAATTTGAGGAAACAAAGATAAAATAAAGCTATCTATTGGGTTTCACTAACAAGTACATTGGAAGACTTGACTACTGTTGTTAAAAGACATGCATTACATGGTATTGAGCCACAAGCCACAATACAGACTAGTAAAATAAAAACAAACTCACATGGGATTTGAACCTATGTGAGGTGTACATTGATAGTGCAAGACCAACACTCTACCAAGTGAGCTACCAAGTCTGAACACAAATTGGGTAAATATATCAGAGATTTAAGTAAATAAGCTACAATGTCCAAGGTACTAAACATTATATATTCTATGGGGTGTCATAAGCAAGTCATTAGGATACTTTACTACAAAAGTTGTAAAAGATATGCATTTAAAATTTGAGGAAACAAAGAGAAAATAAAGCTATCTATTGGGTTTCACTAACAAGTACATTGGAAGACTTGACTACTGTTGTTAAAAGACATGCATTACATGGTATTGAGCCACAAACCACAATGCATACTAGTAAAATAAAAACAAACTCACATGGGATTCGAACCTATGTGAGGTGTACATCGATAATGCAAGACCAACACTCTACCAACTGAGCTACCCAGTCTGAACACAGATGAAACAAAATATATCAGAGATTTAAGTAAATAAGCTACAATGTCCAAGATACTAAACATGATATATTCTATGGGGTGTCATAAGCAAGTCATTAGAATACTTTAATACAAAAGTTGTAAAAGATATGCATTCAAAATTTGAGGAAACAAAGAGAAAATAAAGCTATCTATTGGGTTTCACTAACAAGTACATTGGAAGACTTGACTACTGTTGTTAAAAGACATGCATTACATGGTATTGAGCCACAAGCCACAATACAGACTAGTAAAATAAAAACAAACTCACATGGGATTTGAACCTATGTGAGGTGTACATTGATAGTGCAAGACCAACACTCTACCAAGTGAGCTACCAAGTCTGAACACAAATCAGACAAATATATCAGAGATTTAAGTAAATAAGCTACAATGTCCAAGGTACTAAACATGATATATTCTATGGGGTGTCATAAGCAAGTCATTAGAATACTTTACTACAAAAGTTGTAAAAGATATGCATTCAAAATTTGAGGAAACAAAGATAAAATAAAGCTATCTATTGGGTTTCACTAACAAGTACATTGGAAGAATTGACTACTGTTGTTAAAAGACATGCATTACATGGTATTGAGCCACAAACCACAATGCATACTAGTAAAATAAAAACAAACTCACATGGGATTTGAACCTATGTGAGGTGTACATCGATAGTGCAAGACCAACAATCTACCAACTGAGCTACCCAGTCTGAACACAAATAAAACCAATTATATCAGAGATTTAAGTAAATAAGCTACAATGTCCAAGGTACTAAACATGATATATTCGATGGGGTGTCATAAGCAAGTCATTAGAATACTTTACTACAAAAGTTGTAAAAGATATGCATTCAAAATTTGAGGAAACAAAGATAAAATAAAGCTATCTATTGGGTTTCACTAACAAGTACATTGGAAGACTTGACTACTGTTGTTAAAAGACATGCATTACATGGTATTGAGCCACAAGCCACAATACAGACTAGTAAAATAAAAACAAACTCACATGGGATTTGAACCTATGTGAGGTGTACATTGATAGTGCAAGACCAACACTCTACCAAGTGAGCTACCAAGTCTGAACACAAATTGGATAAATATATCAGAGATTTAAGTAAATAAGCTACAATGTCCAAGGTACTAAACATTATATATTCTATGGGGTGTCATAAGCAAGTCATTAGAATACTTTACTACAAAAGTTGTAAAAGATATGCATTTAAAATTTGAGGAAACAAAGAGAAAATAAAGCTATCTATTGGGTTTCACTAACAAGTACATTGGAAGACTTGACTACTGTTGTTAAAAGACATGCATTACATGGTATTGAGCCACAAACCACAATGCATACTAGTAAAATAAAAACAAACCCACATGGGTTTCGAACCTATGTGAGGTGTACATCGATAGTGCAAGACCAACACTCTACCAACTGAGCTAACCAGCCTGAACACGAATGAAACCAAATATATCAGAGATTTAAGTAAATAAGCTACAATGTCCAAGGTAATAAACAAGATATATTCTATGGGGTGTCATAAGCAAGTCATTAGAATACTTTACTACAAAAGTTGTAAAAGATATGCATTCAAAATTTGAGGAAACAAAGAGAAAACAAAGCTATCTATTGGGTTTCACTAACAAGTACATTGGAAGACTTGACTACTGTTGTTAAAAGACATGCATTACATGGTATTGAGCCACAAACCACAATGCATACTAGTAAAATAAAAACAAACTCACATGGGATTCGAACCTATGTGAGGTGTACATTGATAGTGCAAGACTAACACTCTACCAAGTGAGCTACCAAGTCTGAACACAAATCAGACAAATATATCAGAGATTTAAGTAAATAAGCTACAATGTCCAAGGTACTAAACATGATATATTCTATGGGGTGTCATAAGCAAGTCATTAGAATACTTTACTACAAAAGTTGTAAAAGATATGCATTTAAAATTTGAGGAAACAAAGATAAAATAAAGCTATCTATTGGGTTTCACTAACAAGTACATTGGAAGACTTGACTACTGTTGTTAAAAGACATGCATTACATGGTATTGAGCCACAAACCACAATGCATACTAGTAAAATAAAAACCAACTCACATGGGATTCGAACCTATGTGAGGTGTACATTGATAGTGCAAGACCAACACTCTACCAAGTGAGCTACCAAGTCTGAACACAAATCAGACAAATATATCAGAGATTTAAGTAAATAAGCTACAATGTCCAAGGTACTAAACATGATATATTCTATGGGGTGTCATAAGCAAGTCATTAGAATACTTTACTACAAAAGTTGTAAAAGATATGCATTCAAAATTTGAGGAAACAAAGATAAAATAAAGCTATCTATTGGGTTTCACTAACAAGTACATTGGAAGACTTGACTACTGTTGTTAAAAGACATGCATTACATGGTATTGAGCCACAAACCACAATGCATACTAGTAAAATAAAAACAAACTCACACAGGATTCGAACCTATGTGAGGTGTACATCAATAGTGCAAGACCAACACTCTACCAACTGAGCTACCCAGTCTGAACACAAATAAAACCAATTATATCAGAGATTTAAGTAAATAAGCTACAATGTCCAAGGTAATAAACAAGATATATTCTATGGGGTGTCATAAGCAAGTCATTAGAATACTTTACTACAAAAGTTGTAAAAGATATGCATTCAAAATTTGAGGAAACAAAGAGAAAACAAAGCTATCTATTGGGTTTCACTAACAAGTACATTGGAAGACTTGAGTACTGTTGTTAAAAGACATGCATTACATGGTATTGAGCCACAAACCACAATGCATACTAGTAAAATAAAAACAAACTCACATGGGATTCAAACCTATGCGAGGTGTACATTGATAGTGCAAAACCAACACTCTACCAACTGAGCTACCCAGTCTGAACACAAACGACATAAAATATATCAGAGATTTAAGTTAATAAGCTACAATGTCCAAGGTACTAAACATGATATATTCTATGGGGTGTCATAAGCAAGTCATTAGAATACTTTACTACAAAAGTTGTAAAAGATATGCATTCAAAATTTGAGGAAACAAAGAGAAAACAAAGCTATCTATTGGGTTTCACTAACAAGTACATTGGAAGACTTGACTGCTGTTGTTAAAAGACATGCATTACATGGTATTGAGCCACAAACCACAATGCATACTAGTAAAATAAAAACAAACTCACATGGGATTTGAACCTATGTGAGGTGTACATCAATAGTGCAAGACCAACACTCTACCAACTGAGCTACCCAGTCTGAACACAAATTAAACAAAATATATCAGAAATTTAAGTAAATAAGCTACAATGTCCAAGGTACTAAACATGATATATTCTATGGGGTGTCATAAGCAAGTCATTAGAATACTTTACTACAAAAGTTGTAAAAGATATGCATTCAAAATTTGAGGAAACAAAGAGAAAATAAAGCTATCTATTGTGTTTCACTAACAAGTACATTGGAAGACTTGACTACTGTTGTTAAAAGACATGCATTACATGGTATTGAGCCACAAACCACAATGCAGACTAGTAAAATAATAAGCTACAATGTCCAAGGTACTAAACATGATATATTCTATGGGGTGTCATAAGCAAGTCATTAGAATACTTTACTACAAAAGTTGTAAAAGATATGCATTCAAAATTTGAGGAAACAAAGATAAAATAAAGCTATCTATTGGGTTTCACTAACAAGTACATTGGAAGACTTGACTACTGTTGTTAAAAGACATGCATTACATGGTATTGAGCCACAAGCCACAATACAGACTAGTAAAATAAAAACAAACTCACATGGGATTTGAACCTATGTGAGGTGTACATTGATAGTGCAAGACCAACACTCTACCAAGTGAGCTACCAAGTCTGAACACAAATTGGATAAATATATCAGAGATTTAAGTAAATAAGCTACAATGTCCAAGGTACTAAACATTATATATTCTATGGGGTGTCATAAGCAAGTCATTAGAATACTTTACTACAAAAGTTGTAAAAGATATGCATTCAAAATTTGAGGAAACAAAGAGAAAACAAAGCTATCTATTGGGTTTCACTAACAAGTACATTGGAAGACTTGACTGCTGTTGTTAAAAGACATGCATTACATGGTATTGATCCACAAACCACAATGCATACTAGTAAAATAAAAACAAACTCACATGGGATTTGAACCTATGTGAGGTGTACATCAATAGTGCAAGACCAACACTCTACCAACTGAGCTACCCAGTCTGAACACAAATTAAACAAAATATATCAGAAATTTAAGTAAATAAGCTACAATGTCCAAGGTACTAAACATGATATATTCTATGGGGTGTCATAAGCAAGTCATTAGAATACTTTACTACAAAAGTTGTAAAAGATATGCATTCAAAATTTGAGGAAACAAAGAGAAAACAAAGCTATCTATTGGGTTTCACTAACAAGTACATTGGAAGACTTGACTACTGTTGTTAAAAGACATGCATTACATGGTATTGAGCCACAAGCCACAATACAGACTAGTAAAATAAAAACAAACTCACATGGGATTTGAACCTATGTGAGGTGTACATTGATAGTGCAAGACCAACACTCTACCAAGTGAGCTACCAAGTCTGAACACAAATGGGATAAATATATCAGAGATTTAAGTAAATAAGCTACAATGTCCAAGGTACTAAACATTATATATTCTATGGGGTGTCATAAGCAAGTCATTAGAATACTTTACTACAAAAGTTGTAAAAGATATGCATTTAAAATTTGAGGAAACAAAGATAAAATAAAGCTATCTATTGGGTTTCACTAACAAGTACATTGGAAGACTTGACTACTGTTGTTAAAAGACATGCATTACATGGTATTGAGCCACAAACCACAATGCATACTAGTAAAATAAAAACCAACTCACATGGGATTCGAACCTATGTGAGGTGTACATTGATAGTGCAAGACCAACACTCTACCAAGTGAGCTACCAAGTCTGAACACAAATCAGACAAATATATCAGAGATTTAAGTAAATAAGCTACAATGTCCAAGGTACTAAACATGATATATTCTATGGGGTGTCATAAGCAAGTCATTAGAATACTTTACTACAAAAGTTGTAAAAGATATGCATTCAAAATTTGAGGAAACAAAGATAAAATAAAGCTATCTATTGGGTTTCACTAACAAGTACATTGGAAGACTTGACTACTGTTGTTAAAAGACATGCATTACATGGTATTGAGCCACAAACCACAATGCATACTAGTAAAATAAAAACAAACTCACACAGGATTCGAACCTATGTGAGGTGTACATCAATAGTGCAAGACCAACACTCTACCAACTGAGCTACCCAGTCTGAACACAAATAAAACCAATTATATCAGAGATTTAAGTAAATAAGCTACAATGTCCAAGGTAATAAACAAGATATATTCTATGGGGTGTCATAAGCAAGTCATTAGAATACTTTACTACAAAAGTTGTAAAAGATATGCATTCAAAATTTGAGGAAACAAAGAGAAAACAAAGCTATCTATTGGGTTTCACTAACAAGTACATTGGAAGACTTGAGTACTGTTGTTAAAAGACATGCATTACATGGTATTGAGCCACAAACCACAATGCATACTAGTAAAATAAAAACAAACTCACATGGGATTCAAACCTATGCGAGGTGTACATTGATAGTGCAAAACCAACACTCTACCAACTGAGCTACCCAGTCTGAACACAAACGACATAAAATATATCAGAGATTTAAGTTAATAAGCTACAATGTCCAAGGTACTAAACATGATATATTCTATGGGGTGTCATAAGCAAGTCATTAGAATACTTTACTACAAAAGTTGTAAAAGATATGCATTCAAAATTTGAGGAAACAAAGAGAAAACAAAGCTATCTATTGGGTTTCACTAACAAGTACATTGGAAGACTTGACTGCTGTTGTTAAAAGACATGCATTACATGGTATTGAGCCACAAACCACAATGCATACTAGTAAAATAAAAACAAACTCACATGGGATTTGAACCTATGTGAGGTGTACATCAATAGTGCAAGACCAACACTCTACCAACTGAGCTACCCAGTCTGAACACAAATTAAACAAAATATATCAGAAATTTAAGTAAATAAGCTACAATGTCCAAGGTACTAAACATGATATATTCTATGGGGTGTCATAAGCAAGTCATTAGAATACTTTACTACAAAAGTTGTAAAAGATATGCATTCAAAATTTGAGGAAACAAAGAGAAAATAAAGCTATCTATTGTGTTTCACTAACAAGTACATTGGAAGACTTGACTACTGTTGTTAAAAGACATGCATTACATGGTATTGAGCCACAAACCACAATGCAGACTAGTAAAATAATAAGCTACAATGTCCAAGGTACTAAACATGATATATTCTATGGGGTGTCATAAGCAAGTCATTAGAATACTTTACTACAAAAGTTGTAAAAGATATGCATTCAAAATTTGAGGAAACAAAGATAAAATAAAGCTATCTATTGGGTTTCACTAACAAGTACATTGGAAGACTTGACTACTGTTGTTAAAAGACATGCATTACATGGTATTGAGCCACAAGCCACAATACAGACTAGTAAAATAAAAACAAACTCACATGGGATTTGAACCTATGTGAGGTGTACATTGATAGTGCAAGACCAACACTCTACCAAGTGAGCTACCAAGTCTGAACACAAATTGGATAAATATATCAGAGATTTAAGTAAATAAGCTACAATGTCCAAGGTACTAAACATTATATATTCTATGGGGTGTCATAAGCAAGTCATTAGAATACTTTACTACAAAAGTTGTAAAAGATATGCATTCAAAATTTGAGGAAACAAAGAGAAAACAAAGCTATCTATTGGGTTTCACTAACAAGTACATTGGAAGACTTGACTGCTGTTGTTAAAAGACATGCATTACATGGTATTGATCCACAAACCACAATGCATACTAGTAAAATAAAAACAAACTCACATGGGATTTGAACCTATGTGAGGTGTACATCAATAGTGCAAGACCAACACTCTACCAACTGAGCTACCCAGTCTGAACACAAATTAAACAAAATATATCAGAAATTTAAGTAAATAAGCTACAATGTCCAAGGTACTAAACATGATATATTCTATGGGGTGTCATAAGCAAGTCATTAGAATACTTTACTACAAAAGTTGTAAAAGATATGCATTCAAAATTTGAGGAAACAAAGATAAAATAAAGCTATCTATTGGGTTTCACTAACAAGTACATTGGAAGACTTGACTACTGTTGTTAATAGACATGCATTACATGGTATTGAGCCACAAACCACAATGCATACTAGTAAAATAAAAACAAACTCACATGGGTTTCGAACCTATGTGAGGTGTACATCGATAGTGCAAGACCAACACTCTACCAACTGAGCTACCAAGCCTGAACACGAATGAAACCAAATATATCAGAGATTTAAGTAAATAAGCTACAATGTCCAAGGTAATAAACAAGATATATTCTATGGGGTGTCATAAGCAAGTCATTAGAATACTTTACTACAAAAGTTGTAAAAGATATGCATTCAAAATTTGAGGAAACAAAGAGAAAACAAAGCTATCTATTGGGTTTCACTAACAAGTACATTGGAAGACTTGACTACTCTTGTTAAAAGACATGCATTACATGGTATTGAGCCACAAACCACAATGCATACTAGTAAAATAAAAACAAACTCACATGGGATTCGAACCTATGTGAGGTGTACATTGATAGTGCAAGACTAACACTCTACAAAGTGAGCTACCAAGTCTGAACACAAATCAGACAAATATATCAGAGATTTAAGTAAATAAGCTACAATGTCCAAGGTACTAAACATGATATATTCTATGGGGTGTCATAAGCAAGTCATTAGAATACTTTACTACAAAAGTTGTAAAAGATATGCATTCAAAATTTGAGGAAACAAAGATAAAATAAAGCTATCTATTGGGTTTCACTAACAAGTACATTGGAAGACTTGACTACTGTTGTTAAAAGACATGCATTACATGGTATTGAGCCACAAACCACAATGCATACTAGTAAAATAAAAACAAACTCACATGGGATTCAAACCTATGTGAGGTGTACATCGATAGTGCAAGACCAACACTCTACCAACTGAGCTACCCAGCCTGAACACAAATGAAACCAAATATACCAGCGATTTAAGTAAATAAGCTACAATGTCCAAGGTACTAAACATGATATATTCTATGGGGTGTCATAAGCAAGTCATTAGAATACTTTACTACAAAAGTTGTAAAAGATATGCATTCAAAATTTGAGGAAACAAAGAGAAAATAAAGCTATCTATTGTGTTTCACTAACAAGTACATTGGAAGACTTGACTACTGTTGTTAAAAGACATGCATTACATGGTATTGAGCCACAAACCACAATGCAGACTAGTAAAATAAAAACAAACTCACATGGGATTCAAACCTATGTGAGGTGCACATTGATAGTGCAAGAGCAACACTCTACCAACTGAGCTACCCAGTCTGAACAAAAATGAAACAAAATATATCAGATATTTAAGTAAATAAGCTACAATGTCCAAGGTACTAAACATGATATATTCTATGGGGTGTCATAAGCAAGTCATTAGAATACTTTACTACAAAAGTTGTAAAAGATATGCATTCAAAATTTGAGGAAACAAAGAGAAAACAAAGCTATCTATTGGGTTTCACTAACAAGTACATTGGAAGACTTGACTACTGTTGTTAAAAGACATGCATTACATGGTATTGAGCCACAAACCACAATGCATACTAGTAAAATAAAAACAAACTCACATGGGATTCGAACCTATGTGAGGTGTACATCGATAGTGCAAGACCAACACTCTACCAACTGAGCTACCCAGTCTGAACACAAATAAAATTAATTATATCCGAGATTTAAGTAAATAAGCTACAATGTCCAAGGTACTAAACATGATATATTCTATGGGGTGTCATAAGCAAGTCATTAGAATACTTTACTACAAAAGTTGTAAAAGATATGCATTCAAAATTTGAGGAAACAAAGAGAAAACAAAGCTATCTATTGGGTTTCACTAACAAGTACATTGGAAGACTTGACTACTGTTGTTAAAAGACATGCATTACATGGTATTGAGCCACAAGCCACAATACAGACTAGTAAAATAAAAACAAACTCACATGGGATTTGAACCTATGTGAGGTGTACATTGATAGTGCAAGACCAACACTCTACCAAGTGAGCTACCAAGTCTGAACACAAATGTGATAAATATATCAGAGATTTAAGTAAATAAGCTACAATGTCCAAGGTACTAAACATTATATATTCTATGGGGTGTCATAAGCAAGTCATTAGAATACTTTACTAAAAAAGTTGTAAAAGATATGCATTTAAAATTTGAGGAAACAAAGAGAAAATAAAGCTATCTATTGGGTTTCACTAACAAGTACATTGGAAGACTTGACTACTGTTGTTAAAAGACATGCATTACATGGTATTGAGCCACAAACCACAATGCATACTAGTAAAATAAAAACAAACTCACATGGGATTTGAACCTATGTGAGGTGTACATCGATAATGCAAGACCAACACTCTACCAACTGAGCTACCCAGTCTGAACACAGATGAAACAAAATATATCAGAGATTTAAGTTAATAAGCTACAATGTCCAAGGTACTAAACATGATATATTCTATGGGGTGTCATAAGCAAGTCATTAGAATACTTTACTACAAAAGTTGTAAAAGATATGCATTCAAAATTTGAGGAAACAAAGAGAAAACAAAGCTATCTATTGGGTTTCACTAACAAGTACATTGGAAGACTTGACTGCTGTTGTTAAAAGACATGCATTACATGGTATTGAGCCACAAACCACAATGCATACTAGTAAAATAAAAACAAACTCACATGGGATTTGAACCTATGTGAGGTGTACATCGATAGTGCAAGACCAACACTCTACCAACTGAGCTACCCAGCCTGAACACAAATGAAACCAAATATACCAGCGATTTAAGTAAATAAGCTACAATGTCCAAGGTACTAAACATGATATATTCTATGGGGTGTCATAAGCAAGTCATTAGAATACTTTACTACAAAAGTTGTAAAAGATATGCATTCAAAATTTGAGGAAACAAAGAGAAAATAAAGCTATCTATTGTGTTTCACTAACAAGTACATTGGAAGACTTGACTACTGTTGTTAAAAGACATGCATTACATGGTATTGAGCCACAAACCACAATGCAGACTAGTAAAATAAAAACAAACTCACATGGGATTCAAACCTATGTGAGGTGCACATTGATAGTGCAAGAGCAACACTCTACCAACTGAGCTACCCAGTCTGAACAAAAATGAAACAAAATATATCAGATATTTAAGTAAATAAGCTACAATGTCCAAGGTACTAAACATGATATATTCTATGGGGTGTCATAAGCAAGTCATTAGAATACTTTACTACAAAAGTTGTAAAAGATATGCATTCAAAATTTGAGGAAACAAAGAGAAAACAAAGCTATCTATTGGGTTTCACTAACAAGTACATTGGAAGACTTGACTACTGTTGTTAAAAGACATGCATTACATGGTATTGAGCCACAAACCACAATGCATACTAGTAAAATAAAAACAAACTCACATGGGATTCGAACCTATGTGAGGTGTACATCGATAGTGCAAGACCAACACTCTACCAACTGAGCTACCCAGTCTGAACACAAATAAAATTAATTATATCCGAGATTTAAGTAAATAAGCTACAATGTCCAAGGTACTAAACATGATATATTCTATGGGGTGTCATAAGCAAGTCATTAGAATACTTTACTACAAAAGTTGTAAAAGATATGCATTCAAAATTTGAGGAAACAAAGAGAAAACAAAGCTATCTATTGGGTTTCACTAACAAGTACATTGGAAGACTTGACTACTGTTGTTAAAAGACATGCATTACATGGTATTGAGCCACAAGCCACAATACAGACTAGTAAAATAAAAACAAACTCACATGGGATTTGAACCTATGTGAGGTGTACATTGATAGTGCAAGACCAACACTCTACCAAGTGAGCTACCAAGTCTGAACACAAATGTGATAAATATATCAGAGATTTAAGTAAATAAGCTACAATGTCCAAGGTACTAAACATTATATATTCTATGGGGTGTCATAAGCAAGTCATTAGAATACTTTACTACAAAAGTTGTAAAAGATATGCATTTAAAATTTGAGGAAACAAAGAGAAAATAAAGCTATCTATTGGGTTTCACTAACAAGTACATTGGAAGACTTGACTACTGTTGTTAAAAGACATGCATTACATGGTATTGAGCCACAAACCACAATGCATACTAGTAAAATAAAAACAAACTCACATGGGATTTGAACCTATGTGAGGTGTACATCGATAATGCAAGACCAACACTCTACCAACTGAGCTACCCAGTCTGAACACAGATGAAACAAAATATATCAGAGATTTAAGTTAATAAGCTACAATGTCCAAGGTACTAAACATGATATATTCTATGGGGTGTCATAAGCAAGTCATTAGAATACTTTACTACAAAAGTTGTAAAAGATATGCATTCAAAATTTGAGGAAACAAAGAGAAAACAAAGCTATCTATTGGGTTTCACTAACAAGTACATTGGAAGACTTGACTGCTGTTGTTAAAAGACATGCATTACATGGTATTGAGCCACAAACCACAATGCATACTAGTAAAATAAAAACAAACTCACATGGGATTTGAACCTATGTGAGGTGTACATCAATAGTGCAAGACCAACACTCTACCAACTGAGCTACCCAGTCTGAACACAAATTAAACAAAATATATCAGAAATTTAAGTAAATAAGCTACAATGTCCAAGGTACTAAACATGATATATTCTATGGGGTGTCATAAGCAAGTCATTAGAATACTTTACTACAAAAGTTGTAAAAGATATGCATTCAAAATTTGAGGAAACAAAGATAAAATAAAGCTATCTATTGGGTTTCACTAACAAGTACATTGGAAGACTTGATTACTGTTGTTAATAGACATGCATTACATGGTACTGAGCCACAAACCACAATGCATACTAGTAAAATAAAAACAAACTCACATGGGTTTCGAACCTATGTGAGGTGTACATCGATAGTGCAAGACCAACACTCTACCAACTGAGCTACCCAGCCTGAACACGAATGAAACCAAATATATCAGAGATTTAAGTAAATAAGCTACAATGTCCAAGGTAATAAACAAGATATATTCTATTGGGTGTCATAAGCAAGTCATTAGAATACTTTACTACAAAAGTTGTAAAAGATATGCATTCAAAATTTGAGGAAACAAAGAGAAAACAAAGCTATCTATTGGGTTTCACTAACAAGTACATTGGAAGACTTGACTACTGTTGTTAAAAGACATGCATTACATGGTATTGAGCCACAAACCACAATGCATACTAGTAAAATAAAAACAAACTCACATGGGATTCGAACCTATGTGAGGTGTACATTGATAGTGCAAGACTAACACTCTACCAAGTGAGCTACCAAGTCTGAACACAAATCAGACAAATATATCAGAGATTTAAGTAAATAAGCTACAATGTCCAAGGTACTAAACATGATATATTCTATGGGGTGTCATAAGCAAGTCATTAGAATACTTTACTACAAAAGTTGTAAAAGATATGCATTCAAAATTTGAGGAAACAAAGATAAAATAAAGCTATCTATTGGGTTTCACTAACAAGTACATTGGAAGACTTGACTACTGTTGTTAAAAGACATGCATTACATGGTATTGAGCCACAAACCACAATGCATTCTAGTAAAATAAAAACAAACTCACACAGGATTCGAACCTATGTGAGGTGTACATCAATAGTGCAAGACCAACACTCTACCAACTGAGCTACCCAGTCTGAACACAAATAAAACCAATTATATCAGAGATTTAAGTAAATAAGCTACAATGTCCAAGGTAATAAACAAGATATATTCTATGGGGTGTCATAAGCAAGTCATTAGAATACTTTACTACAAAAGTTGTAAAAGATATGCATTCAAAATTTGAGGAAACAAAGAGAAAACAAAGCTATCTATTGGGTTTCACTTACAAGTACATTGGAAGACTTGAGTACTGTTGTTAAAAGACATGCATTACATGGTATTGAGCCACAAACCACAATGCATACTAGTAAAATAAAAACAAACTCACATGGGATTCAAACCTATGCGAGGTGTACATTGATAGTGCAAAACCAACACTCTACCAACTGAGCTACCCAGTCTGAACACAAACGACACAAAATATATCAGAGATTTAAGTTAATAAGCTACAATGTCCAAGGTACTAAACATGATATATTCTATGGGGTGTCATAAGCAAGTCATTAGAATACTTTACTACAAAAGTTGTAAAAGATATGCATTCAAAATTTGAGGAAACAAAGAGAAAACAAAGCTATCTATTGGGTTTCACTAACAAGTACATTGGAAGACTTGACTGCTGTTGTTAAAAGACATGCATTACATGGTATTGAGCCACAAACCACAATGCATACTAGTAAAATAAAAACAAACTCACATGGGATTCAAACCTATGTGAGGTGTACATCGATAGTGCAAGACCAACACTCTACCAACTGAGCTACCCAGCCTGAACACAAATGAAACCAAATATACCAGAGATTTAAGTAAATAAGCTACAATGTCCAAGGTACTAAACATGATATATTCTATGGGGTGTCATAAGCAAGTCATTAGAATACTTTACTACAAAAGTTGTAAAAGATATGCATTCAAAATTTGAGGAAACAAAGAGAAAATAAAGCTATCTATTGTGTTTCACTAACAAGTACATTGGAAGACTTGACTACTGTTGTTAAAAGACATGCATTACATGGTATTGAGCCACAAACCACAATGCAGACTAGTAAAATAAAAACAAACTCACATGGGATTCAAACCTATGTGAGGTGCACATTGATAGTGCAAGAGCAACACTCTACCAACTGAGCTACCCAGTCTGAACAAAAATGAAACAAAATATATCAGATATTTAAGTAAATAAGCTACAATGTCCAAGGTACTAAACATGATATATTCTATGGGGTGTCATAAGCAAGTCATTAGAATACTTTACTACAAAAGTTGTAAAAGATATGCATTCAAAATTTGAGGAAACAAAGAGAAAACAAAGCTATCTATTGGGTTTCACTAACAAGTACATTGGAAGACTTGACTACTGTTGTTAAAAGACATGCATTACATGGTATTGAGCCACAAACCACAATGCATACTAGTAAAATAAAAACAAACTCACATGGGATTCGAACCTATGTGAGGTGTACATCGATAGTGCAAGACCAACACTCTACCAACTGAGCTACCCAGTCTGAACACAAATAAAATTAATTATATCCGAGATTTAAGTAATTAAGCTACAATGTCCAAGGTACTAAACATGATATATTCTATGGGGTGTCATAAGCAAGTCATTAGAATACTTTACTACAAAAGTTGTAAAAGATATGCATTCAAAATTTGAGGAAACAAAGAGAAAACAAAGCTATCTATTGGGTTTCACTAACAAGTACATTGGAAGACTTGACTACTGTTGTTAAAAGACATGCATTACATGGTATTGAGCCACAAGCCGCAATACAGACTAGTAAAATAAAAACAAACTCACATGGGATTTGAACCTATGTGAGGTGTACATTGATAGTGCAAGACCAACACTCTACCAAGTGAGCTACCAAGTCTGAACACAAATGGGATAAATATATCAGAGATTTAAGTAAATAAGCTACAATGTCCAAGGTACTAAACATTATATATTCTATGGGGTGTCATAAGCAAGTCATTAGAATACTTTACTACAAAAGTTGTAAAAGATATGCATTTAAAATTTGAGGAAACAAAGATAAAATAAAGCTATCTATTGGGTTTCACTAACAAGTACATTGGAAGACTTGACTACTGTTGTTAAAAGACATGCATTACATGGTATTGAGCCACAAACCACAATGCATACTAGTAAAATAAAAACCAACTCAAATGGGATTCGAACCTATGTGAGGTGTACATTGATAGTGCAAGACCAACACTCTACCAAGTGAGCTACCAAGTCTGAACACAAATTAGACAAATATATCAGAGATTTAAGTAAATAAGCTACAATGTCCAAGGTACTAAACATGATATATTCTATGGGGTGTCATAAGCAAGTCATTAGAATACTTTACTACAAAAGTTGTAAAAGATATGCATTCAAAATTTGAGGAAACAATGATAAAATAAAGCTATCTATTGGGTTTCACTAACAAGTACATTGGAAGACTTGACTACTGTTGTTAAAAGACATGCATTACATGGTATTGAGCCACAAGCCACAATACAGACTAGTAAAATAAAAACAAACTCACATGGGATTTGAACCTATGTGAGGTGTACATTGATAGTGCAAGACCAACACTCTACCAAGTGAGCTACCAAGTCTGAACACAAGTTGGGTAAATATATCAGAGATTTAAGTAAATAAGCTACAATGTCCAAGGTACTAAACATTATATATTCTATGGGGTGTCATAAGCAAGTCATTAGGATACTTTACTACAAAAGTTGTAAAAGATATGCATTTAAAATTTGAGGAAACAAAGAGAAAATAAAGCTATCTATTGGGTTTCACTAACAAGTACATTGGAAGACTTGACTACTGTTGTTAAAAGACATGCATTACATGGTATTGAGCCACAAACCACAATGCATACTAGTAAAATAAAAACAAACTCACATGGGATTCGAACCTATGTGAGGTGTACATCGATAATGCAAGACCAACACTCTACCAACTGAGCTACCCAGTCTAAACACAGATGAAACAAAATATATCAGAGATTTAAGTAAATAAGCTACAATGTCCAAGATACTAAACATGATATATTCTATGGGGTGTCATAAGCAAGTCATTAGAATACTTTAATACAAAAGTTGTAAAAGATATGCATTGAAAATTTGAGGAAACAAAGAGAAAATAAAGCTATCTATTGGGTTTCACTAACAAGTACATTGGAAGACTTGACTACTGTTGTTAAAAGACATGCATTACATGGTATTGAGCCACAAGCCACAATACAGACTAGTAAAATAAAAACAAACTCACATGGGATTTGAACCTATGTGAGGTGTACATTGATAGTGCAAGACCAACACTCTACCAAGTGAGTTACCAAGTCTGAACACAAATAGGATAAATATATCAGAGATTTAAGTAAATAAGCTACAATGTCCAAGGTACTAAACATTATATATTCTATGGGGTGTCATAAGCAAGTCATTAGAATACTTTACTACAAAAGTTGTAAAAGATATGCATTTAAAATTTGAGGAAACAAAGATAAAATAAAGCTATCTATTGGGTTTCACTAACAAGTACATTGGAAGACTTGACTACTGTTTTTAAAAGACATGCATTACATGGTATTGAGCCACAAACCACAATGCATACTAGTAAAATAAAAACAAACTCACATGGGATTCGAACCTATGTGAGGTGTACATTGATAGTACAAGACAAACACTCTACCAAGTGAGCTACCAAGTCTGAACACAAATTGGACAAATATATCAGAGATTTAAGTAAATAAGCTACAATGTCCAAGGTACTAAACATGATATATTCTATGGGGTGTCATAAGCAAGTCATTAGAATACTTTACTACAAAAGTTGTAAAAGATATGCATTCAAAATTTGAGGAAACAAAGATAAAACAAAGCTATCTATTGGGTTTCACTAACAAGTACATTGGAAGAATTGACTACTGTTGTTAAAAGACATGCATTACATGGTATTGAGCCACAAACCACAATGCATACTAGTAAAATAAAAACAAACTCACATGGGATTTGAACCTATGTGAGGTGTACATCGATAGTGCAAGACCAACAATCTACCAACTGAGCTACCCAGTCTGAACACAAATAAAACCAATTATATCAGAGATTTAAGTAAATAAGCTACAATGTCCAAGGTACTAAACATGATATATTCTATGGGGTGTCATAAGCAAGTCATTAGAATACTTTACTACAAAAGTTGTAAAAGATATGCATTCAAAATTTGAGGAAACAAAGATAAAATAAAGCTATCTATTGGGTTTCACTAACAAGTACATTGGAATACTTGACTACTGTTGTTAAAAGACATGCATTACATGGTATTGAGCCACAAGCCACAATACAGACTAGTAAAATAAAAACAAACTCACATGGGATTTGAACCTATGTGAGGTGTACATTGATAGTGCAAGACCAACACTCTACCAAGTGAGCTACCAAGTCTGAACACAAATAGGATAAATATATCAGAGATTTAAGTAAATAAGCTACAATGTCCAAGGTACTAAACATTATATATTCTATGGGGTGTCATAAGCAAGTCATTAGAATACTTTACTACAAAAGTTGTAAAAGATATGCATTTAAAATTTGAGGAAACAAAGATAAAATAAAGCTATCTATTGGGTTTCACTAACAAGTACATTGGAAGACTTGACTACTGTTGTTAAAAGACATGCATTACATGGTATTGAGCCACAAACCACAATGCATACTAGTAAAATAAAAACAAACTCACATGGGATTCGAACCTATGTGAGGTGTACATTGATAGTGCAAGACCAACACTCTACCAAGTGAGCTACCAAGTCTGAACACAAATCAGACAAATATATCAGAGATTTAAGTAAATAAGCTACAATGTCCAAGGTACTAAACATGATATATTCTATGGGGTGTCATAAGCAAGTCATTAGAATACTTTACTACAAAAGTTGTAAAAGATATGCATTCAAAATTTGAGGAAACAAAGATAAAATAAAGCTATCTATTGGGTTTCACTAACAAGTACATTGGAAGACTTGACTACTGTTGTTAAAAGACATGCATTACATGGTATTGAGCCACAAGCCACAATACAGACTAGTAAAATAAAAACAAACTCACATGGGATTTGAACCTATGTGAGGTGTACATTGATAGTGCAAGACCAACACTCTACCAAGTGAGCTACCAAGTCTGAACACAAATTGGATAAATATATCAGAGATTTAAGTAAATAAGCTACAATGTCCAAGGTACTAAACATTATATATTCTATGGGGTGTCATAAGCAAGTCATTAGAATACTTTACTACAAAAGTTGTAAAAGATATGCATTTAAAATTTGAGGAAACAAAGAGAAAATAAAGCTATCTATTGGGTTTCACTAACAAGTACATTGGAAGACTTGACTACTGTTGTTAAAAGACATGCATTACATGGTATTGAGCCACAAACCACAATGCATACTAGTAAAATAAGAACAAACCCACATGGGTTTCGAACCTATGTGAGGTGTACATCGATAGTGCAAGACCAACACTCTACCAACTGAGCTACCCAGCCTGAACACGAATGAAACCAAATATATCAGAGATTTAAGTAAATAAGCTACAATGTCCAAGGTAATAAACAAGATATATTCTATGGGGTGTCATAAGCAAGTCATTAGAATACTTTACTACAAAAGTTGTAAAAGATATGCATTCAAAATTTGAGGAAACAAAGAGAAAACAAAGCTATCTATTGGGTTTCACTAACAAGTACATTGGAAGACTTGACTACTGTTGTTAAAAGACATGCATTACATGGTATTGAGCCACAAACCACAATGCATACTAGTAAAATAAAAACAAACTCACATGGGATTCGAACCTATGTGAGGTGTACATTGATAGTGCAAGACTAACACTCTACCAAGTGAGCTACCAAGTCTGAACACAAATCAGACAAATATATCAGAGATTTAAGTAAATAAGCTACAATGTCCAAGGTACTAAACATGATATATTCTATGGGGTGTCATAAGCAAGTCATTAGAATACTTTACTACAAAAGTTGTAAAAGATATGCATTCAAAATTTGAGGAAACAAAGATAAAATAAAGCTATCTATTGGGTTTCACTAACAAGTACATTGGAAGACTTGACTACTGTTGTTAAAAGACATGCATTACATGGTATTGAGCCACAAACCACAATGCATACTAGTAAAATAAAAACAAACTCACACAGGATTCGAACCTATGTGAGGTGTACATCAATAGTACAAGACCAACACTCTACCAACTGAGCTACCCAGTCTGAACACAAATAAAACCAATTATATCAGAGATTTAAGTAAATAAGCTACAATGTCCAAGGTAATAAACAAGATATATTCTATGGGGTGTCATAAGCAAGTCATTAGAATACTTTACTACAAAAGTTGTAAAAGATATGCATTCAAAATTTGAGGAAACAAAGAGAAAACAAAGCTATCTATTGGGTTTCACTAACAAGTACATTGGAAGACTTGAGTACTGTTGTTAAAAGACATGCATTACATGGTATTGAGCCACAAACCACAATGCATACTAGTAAAATAAAAACAAACTCACATGGGATTCAAACCTATGCGAGGTGTACATTGATAGTGCAAAACCAACACTCTACCAACTGAGCTACCCAGTCTGAACACAAACGACACAAAATATATCAGAGATTTAAGTTAATAAGCTACAATGTCCAAGGTACTAAACATGATATATTCTATGGGGTGTCATAAGCAAGTCATTAGAATACTTTACTACAAAAGTTGTAAAAGATATGCATTCAAAATTTGAGGAAACAAAGAGAAAACAAAGCTATCTATTGGGTTTCACTAACAAGTACATTGGAAGACTTGACTGCTGTTGTTAAAAGACATGCATTACATGGTATTGAGCCACAAACCACAATGCATACTAGTAAAATAAAAACAAACTCACATGGGATTTGAACCTATGTGAGGTGTACATCAATAGTGCAAGACCAACACTCTACCAACTGAGCTACCCAGTCTGAACACAAATTAAACAAAATATATCAGAAATTTAAGTAAATAAGCTACAATGTCCAAGGTACTAAACATGATATATTCTATGGGGTGTCATAAGCAAGTCATTAGAATACTTTACTACAAAAGTTGTAAAAGATATGCATTCAAAATTTGAGGAAACAAAGATAAAATAAAGCTATCTATTGGGTTTCACTAACAAGTACATTGGAAGACTTGACTACTGTTGTTAAAAGACATGCATTACATGGTATTGAGCCACAAACCACAATGCATACTAGTAAAATAAAAACAAACTCACATGGGATTCGAACCTATGTGAGGTGTATATCGATAGTGCAAGACCAACACTCTACCAACTGAGCTACCCAGCCTGAACACAAATGAAACCAAATATACCAGAGATTTAAGTAAATAAGCTACAATGTCCAAGGTACTAAACATGATATATTCTATGGGGTGTCATAAGCAAGTCATTAGAATACTTTACTACAAAAGTTGTAAAAGATATGCATTCAAAATTTGAGGAAACAAAGAGAAAATAAAGCTATCTATTGTGTTTCACTAACAAGTACATTGGAAGACTTGACTACTGTTGTTAAAAGACATGCATTACATGGTATTGAGCCACAAACCACAATGCAGACTAGTAAAATAAAAACAAACTCACATGGGATTCAAACCTATGTGAGGTGCACATTGATAGTGCAAGAGCAACACTCTACCAACTGAGCTACCCAGTCTGAACAAAAATGAAACAAAATATATCAGATATTTAAGTAAATAAGCTACAATGTCCAAGGTACTAAACATGATATATTCTATGGGGTGTCATAAGCAAGTCATTAGAATACTTTACTACAAAAGTTGTAAAAGATATGCATTCAAAATTTGAGGAAACAAAGAGAAAACAAAGCTATCTATTGGGTTTCACTAACAAGTACATTGGAAGACTTGACTGCTGTTGTTAAAAGACATGCATTACATGGTATTGAGCCACAAACCACAATGCATACTAGTAAAATAAAAACAAACTCACATGGGATTTGAACCTATGTGAGGTGTACATCAATAGTGCAAGACCAACACTCTACCAACTGAGCTACCCAGTCTGAACACAAATTAAACAAAATATATCAGAAATTTAAGTAAATAAGCTACAATGTCCAAGGTACTAAACATGATATATTCTATGGGGTGTCATAAGCAAGTCATTAGAATACTTTACTACAAAAGTTGTAAAAGATATGCATTCAAAATTTGAGGAAACAAAGATAAAATAAAGCTATCTATTGGGTTTCACTAACAAGTACATTGGAAGACTTGACTACTGTTGTTAAAAGACATGCATTACATGGTATTGAGCCACAAACCACAATGCATACTAGTAAAATAAAAACAAACTCACATGGGATTCGAACCTATGTGAGGTGTATATCGATAGTGCAAGACCAACACTCTACCAACTGAGCTACCCAGCCTGAACACAAATGAAACCAAATATACCAGAGATTTAAGTAAATAAGCTACAATGTCCAAGGTACTAAACATGATATATTCTATGGGGTGTCATAAGCAAGTCATTAGAATACTTTACTACAAAAGTTGTAAAAGATATGCATTCAAAATTTGAGGAAACAAAGAGAAAATAAAGCTATCTATTGTGTTTCACTAACAAGTACATTGGAAGACTTGACTACTGTTGTTAAAAGACATGCATTACATGGTATTGAGCCACAAACCACAATGCATACTAGTAAAATAAAAACAAACTCACATGGGATTCGAACCTATGTGAGGTGTACATCGATAGTGCAAGACCAACACTCTACCAACTGAGCTACCCAGTCTGAACACAAATAAAAGTAATTATATCCGAGATTTAAGTAAATAAGCTACAATGTCCAAGGTACTAAACATGATATATTCTATGGGGTGTCATAAGCAAGTCATTAGAATACTTTACTACAAAAGTTGTAAAAGATATGCATTCAAAATTTGAGGAAACAAAGAGAAAACAAAGCTATCTATTGGGTTTCACTAACAAGTACATTGGAAGACTTGACTACTGTTGTTAAAAGACATGCATTACATGGTATTGAGCCACAAGCCACAATACAGACTAGTAAAATAAAAACAAACTCACATGGGATTTGAACCTATGTGAGGTGTACATTGATAGTGCAAGACCAACACTCTACCAAGTGAGCTACCAAGTCTGAACACAAATGGGATAAATATATCAGAGATTTAAGTAAATAAGCTACAATGTCCAAGGTACTAAACATTATATATTCTATGGGGTGTCATAAGCAAGTCATTAGAATACTTTACTACAAAAGTTGTAAAAGATATGCATTTAAAATTTGAGGAAACAAAGATAAAATAAAGCTATCTATTGGGTTTCACTAACAAGTACATTGGAAGACTTGACTACTGTTGTTAAAAGACATGCATTACATGGTATTGAGCTACAAACCACAATGCATACTAGTAAAATAAAAACCAACTCACATGGGATTCGAACCTATGTGAGGTGTACATTGATAGTGCAAGACCAACACTCTACCAAGTGAGCTACCAAGTCTGAACACAAATCAGACAAATATATCAGAGATTTAAGTAAATAAGCTACAATGTCCAAGGTAATAAACAAGATATATTCTATGGGGTGTCATAAGCAAGTCATTAGAATACTTTACTACAAAAGTTGTAAAAGATATGCATTCAAAATTTGAGGAAACAAAGAGAAAACAAAGCTATCTATTGGGTTTCACTAACAAGTACATTGGAAGACTTGACTGCTGTTGTTAAAAGACATGCATTACATGGTATTGAGCCACAAACCACAATGCATACTAGTAAAATAAAAACAAACTCACATGGGATTTGAACCTATGTGAGGTGTACATCAATAGTGCAAGACCAACACTCTACCAACTGAGCTACCCAGTCTGAACACAAATTAAACAAAATATATCAGAAATTTAAGTAAATAAGCTACAATGTCCAAGGTACTAAACATGATATATTCTATGGGGTGTCATAAGCAAGTCATTAGAATACTTTACTACAAAAGTTGTAAAAGATATGCATTCAAAATTTGAGGAAACAAAGATAAAATAAAGCTATCTATTGGGTTTCACTAACAAGTACATTGGAAGACTTGACTACTGTTGTTAAAAGACATGCATTACATGGTATTGAGCCACAAACCACAATGCATACTAGTAAAATAAAAACAAACTCACATGGGATTCGAACCTATGTGAGGTGTACATCGATAGTGCAAGACCAACACTCTACCAACTGAGCTACCCAGCCTGAACACAAATGAAACCAAATATACCAGAGATTTAAGTAAATAAGCTACAAGGTACTAAACATGATATATTCTATGGGGTGTCATAAGCAAGTCATTAGAATACTTTACTACAAAAGTTGTAAAAGATATGCATTCAAAATTTGAGGAAACAAAGAGAAAATAAAGCTATCTATTGTGTTTCACTAACAAGTACATTGGAAGACTTGACTACTGTTGTTAAAAGACATGCATTACATGGTATTGAGCCACAAACCACAATGCAGACTAGTAAAATAATAAGCTACAATGTCCAAGGTACTAAACATGATATATTCTATGGGGTGTCATAAGCAAGTCATTAGAATACTTTACTACAAAAGTTGTAAAAGATATGCATTCAAAATTTGAGGAAACAAAGATAAAATAAAGCTATCTATTGGGTTTCACTAACAAGTACATTGGAAGACTTGACTACTGTTGTTAAAAGACATGCATTACATGGTATTGAGCCACAAGCCACAATACAGACTAGTAAAATAAAAACAAACTCACATGGGATTTGAACCTATGTGAGGTGTACATTGATAGTGCAAGACCAACACTCTACCAAGTGAGCTACCAAGTCTGAACACAAATTGGATAAATATATCAGAGATTTAAGTAAATAAGCTACAATGTCCAAGGTACTAAACATTATATATTCTATGGGGTGTCATAAGCAAGTCATTAGAATACTTTACTACAAAAGTTGTAAAAGATATGCATTCAAAATTTGAGGAAACAAAGAGAAAACAAAGCTATCTATTGGGTTTCACTAACAAGTACACTGGAAGACTTGACTGCTGTTGTTAAAAGACATGCATTACATGGTATTGATCCACAAACCACAATGCATACTAGTAAAATAAAAACAAACTCACATGGGATTTGAACCTATGTGAGGTGTACATCAATAGTGCAAGACCAACACTCTACCAACTGAGCTACCCAGTCTGAACACAAATTAAACAAAATATATCAGAAATTTAAGTAAATAAGCTACAATGTCCAAGGTACTAAACATGATATATTCTATGGGGTGTCATAAGCAAGTCATTAGAATACTTTACTACAAAAGTTGTAAAAGATATGCATTCAAAATTTGAGGAAACAAAGATAAAATAAAGCTATCTATTGGGTTTCACTAACAAGTACATTGGAAGACTTGACTACTGTTGTTAATAGACATGCATTACATGGTATTGAGCCACAAACCACAATGCATACTAGTAAAATAAAAACAAACTCACATGGGTTTCGAACCTATGTGAGGTGTACATCGATAGTGCAAGACCAACACTCTACCAACTGAGCTACCAAGCCTGAACACGAATGAAACCAAATATATCAGAGATTTAAGTAAATAAGCTACAATGTCCAAGGTACTAAACATGATATATTCTATGGGGTGTCATAAGCAAGTCATTAGAATACTTTACTACAAAAGTTGTAAAAGATATGCATTCAAAATTTGAGGAAACAAAGAGAAAACAAAGCTATCTATTGGGTTTCACTAACAAGTACATTGGAAGACTTGACTACTGTTGTTAAAAGACATGCATTACATGGTATTGAGCCACAAACCACAATGCATACTAGTAAAATAAAAACAAACTCACATGGGATTCGAACCTATGTGAGGTGTACATTGATAGTGCAAGACTAACACTTTACAAAGTGAGCTACCAAGTCTGAACACAAATCAGATAAATATATCAGAGATTTAAGTAAATAAGCTACAATGTCCAAGGTACTAAACATGATATATTCTATGGGGTGTCATAAGCAAGTCATTAGAATACTTTACTACAAAAGTTGTAAAAGATATGCATTCAAAATTTGAGGAAACAAAGATAAAATAAAGCTATCTATTGGGTTTCACTAACAAGTACATTGGAAGACTTGACTACTGTTGTTAATAGACATGCATTACATGGTATTGAGCCACAAACCACAATGCATACTAGTAAAATAAAAACAAACTCACATGGGTTTCGAACCTATGTGAGGTGTACATCGATAGTGCAAGACCAACACTCTACCAACTGAGCTACCAAGCCTGAACACGAATGAAACCAAATATATCAGAGATTTAAGTAAATAAGCTACAATGTCCAAGGTAATAAACAAGATATATTCTATGGGGTGTCATAAGCAAGTCATTAGAATACTTTACTACAAAAGTTGTAAAAGATATGCATTCAAAATTTGAGGAAACAAAGATAAAATAAAGCTATCTATTGGGTTTCACTAACAAGTACATTGGAAGACTTGACTACTGTTGTTAAAAGACATGCATTACATGGTATTGAGCCACAAACCACAATGCATACTAGTAAAATAAAAACAAACTCACACAGGATTCGAACCTATGTGAGGTGTACATCAATAGTACAAGACCAACACTCTACCAACTGAGCTACCCAGTCTGAACACAAATAAAACCAATTATATCAGAGATTTAAGTAAATAAGCTACAATGTCCAAGGTAATAAACAAGATATATTCTATGGGGTGTCATAAGCAAGTCATTAGAATACTTTACTACAAAAGTTGTAAAAGATATGCATTCAAAATTTGAGGAAACAAAGAGAAAACAAAGCTATCTATTGGGTTTCACTAACAAGTACATTGGAAGACTTGAGTACTGTTGTTAAAAGACATGCATTACATGGTATTGAGCCACAAACCACAATGCATACTAGTAAAATAAAAACAAACTCACATGGGATTCAAACCTATGCGAGGTGTACATTGATAGTGCAAAACCAACACTCTACCAACTGAGCTACCCAGTCTGAACACAAACGACACAAAATATATCAGAGATTTAAGTTAATAAGCTACAATGTCCAAGGTACTAAACATGATATATTCTATGGGGTGTCATAAGCAAGTCATTAGAATACTTTACTACAAAAGTTGTAAAAGATATGCATTCAAAATTTGAGGAAACAAAGAGAAAACAAAGCTATCTATTGGGTTTCACTAACAAGTACATTGGAAGACTTGACTGCTGTTGTTAAAAGACATGCATTACATGGTATTGAGCCACAAACCACAATGCATACTAGTAAAATAAAAACAAACTCACATGGGATTTGAACCTATGTGAGGTGTACATCAATAGTGCAAGACCAACACTCTACCAACTGAGCTACCCAGTCTGAACACAAATTAAACAAAATATATCAGAAATTTAAGTAAATAAGCTACAATGTCCAAGGTACTAAACATGATATATTCTATGGGGTGTCATAAGCAAGTCATTAGAATACTTTACTACAAAAGTTGTAAAAGATATGCATTCAAAATTTGAGGAAACAAAGATAAAATAAAGCTATCTATTGGGTTTCACTAACAAGTACATTGGAAGACTTGACTACTGTTGTTAAAAGACATGCATTACATGGTATTGAGCCACAAACCACAATGCATACTAGTAAAATAAAAACAAACTCACATGGGATTCGAACCTATGTGAGGTGTACATCGATAGTGCAAGACCAACACTCTACCAACTGAGCTACCCAGCCTGAACACAAATGAAACCAAATATACCAGAGATTTAAGTAAATAAGCTACAATGTCCAAGGTACTAAACATGATATATTCTATGGGGTGTCATAAGCAAGTCATTAGAATACTTTACTACAAAAGTTGTAAAAGATATGCATTCAAAATTTGAGGAAACAAAGAGAAAATAAAGCTATCTATTGTGTTTCACTAACAAGTACATTGGAAGACTTGACTACTGTTGTTAAAAGACATGCATTACATGGTATTGAGCCACAAACCACAATGCAGACTAGTAAAATAAAAACAAACTCACATGGGATTCAAACCTATGTGAAGTGCACATTGATAGTGCAAGAGCAACACTCTACCAACTGAGCTACCCAGTCTGAACAAAAATGAAACAAAATATATCAGATATTTAAGTAAATAAGCTACAATGTCCAAGGTACTAAACATGATATATTCTATGGGGTGTCATAAGCAAGTCATTAGAATACTTTACTACAAAAGTTGTAAAAGATATGCATTCAAAATTTGAGGAAACAAAGAGAAAACAAAGCTATCTATTGGGTTTCACTAACAAGTACATTGGAAGACTTGACTACTGTTGTTAAAAGACATGCATTACATGGTATTGAGCCACAAACCACAATGCATACTAGTAAAATAAAAACAAACTCACATGGGATTCGAACCTATGTGAGGTGTACATCGATAGTGCAAGACCAACACTCTACCAACTGAGCTACCCAGTCTGAACACAAATAAAAGTAATTATATCCGAGATTTAAGTAAATAAGCTACAATGTCCAAGGTACTAAACATGATATATTCTATGGGGTGTCATAAGCAAGTCATTAGAATACTTTACTACAAAAGTTGTAAAAGATATGCATTCAAAATTTGAGGAAACAAAGAGAAAACAAAGCTATCTATTGGGTTTCACTAACAAGTACATTGGAAGACTTGACTACTGTTGTTAAAAGACATGCATTACATGGTATTGAGCCACAAGCCACAATACAGACTAGTAAAATAAAAACAAACTCACATGGGATTTGAACCTATGTGAGGTGTACATTGATAGTGCAAGACCAACACTCTACCAAGTGAGCTACCAAGTCTGAACACAAATGGAATAAATATATCAGAGATTTAAGTAAATAAGCTACAATGTCCAAGGTACTAAACATTATATATTCTATGGGGTGTCATAAGCAAGTCATTAGAATACTTTACTACAAAAGTTGTAAAAGATATGCATTTAAAATTTGAGGAAACAAAGATAAAATAAAGCTATCTATTGGGTTTCACTAACAAGTACATTGGAAGACTTGACTACTGTTGTTAAAAGACATGCATTACATGGTATTGAGCCACAAACCACAATGCATACTAGTAAAATAAAAACCAACTCACATGGGATTCGAACCTATGTGAGGTGTACATTGATAGTGCAAGACCAACACTCTACCAAGTGAGCTACCAAGTCTGAACACAAATCAGACAAATATATCAGAGATTTAAGTAAATAAGCTACAATGTCCAAGGTACTAAACATGATATATTCTATGGGGTGTCATAAGCAAGTCATTAGAATACTTTACTACAAAAGTTGTAAAAGATATGCATTCAAAATTTGAGGAAACAAAGATAAAATAAAGCTATCTATTGGGTTTCACTAACAAGTACATTGGAAGACTTGACTACTGTTGTTAAAAGACATGCATTACATGGTATTGAGCCACAAACCACAATGCATACTAGTAAAATAAAAACAAACTCACACAGGATTCGAACCTATGTGAGGTGTACATCAATAGTGCAAGACCAACACTCTACCAACTGAGCTACCCAGTCTGAACACAAATAAAACCAATTATATCAGAGATTTAAGTAAATAAGCTACAATGTCCAAGGTAATAAACAAGATATATTCTATGGGGTGTCATAAGCAAGTCATTAGAATACTTTACTACAAAAGTTGTAAAAGATATGCATTCAAAATTTGAGGAAACAAAGAGAAAACAAAGTTATCTATTGGGTTTCACTAACAAGTACATTGGAAGACTTGAGTACTGTTGTTAAAAGACATGCATTACATGGTATTGAGCCACAAACCACAATGCATACTAGTAAAATAAAAACAAACTCACATGGGATTCAAACCTATGCGAGGTGTACATTGATAGTGCAAAACCAACACTCTACCAACTGAGCTACCCAGTCTGAACACAAACGACATAAAATATATCAGAGATTTAAGTTAATAAGCTACAATGTCCAAGGTACTAAACATGATATATTCTATGGGGTGTCATAAGCAAGTCATTAGAATACTTTACTACAAAAGTTGTAAAAGATATGCATTCAAAATTTGAGGAAACAAAGAGAAAACAAAGCTATCTATTGGGTTTCACTAACAAGTACATTGGAAGACTTGACTGCTGTTGTTAAAAGACATGCATTACATGGTATTGAGCCACAAACCACAATGCATACTAGTAAAATAAAAACAAACTCACATGGGATTTGAACCTATGTGAGGTGTACATCAATAGTGCAAGACCAACACTCTACCAACTGAGCTACCCAGTCTGAACACAAATTAAACAAAATATATCAGAAATTTAAGTAAATAAGCTACAATGTCCAAGGTACTAAACATGATATATTCTATGGGGTGTCATAAGCAAGTCATTAGAATACTTTACTACAAAAGTTGTAAAAGATATGCATTCAAAATTTGAGGAAACAAAGATAAAATAAAGCTATCTATTGGGTTTCACTAACAAGTACATTGGAAGACTTGACTACTGTTGTTAAAAGACATGCATTACATGGTATTGAGCCACAAACCACAATGCATACTAGTAAAATAAAAACAAACTCACATGGGATTCGAACCTATGTGAGGTGTACATCGATAGTGCAAGACCAACACTCTACCAACTGAGCTACCCAGCCTGAACACAAATGAAACCAAATATACCAGAGATTTAAGTAAATAAGCTACAAGGTACTAAACATGATATATTCTATGGGGTGTCATAAGCAAGTCATTAGAATACTTTACTACAAAAGTTGTAAAAGATATGCATTCAAAATTTGAGGAAACAAAGAGAAAATAAAGCTATCTATTGTGTTTCACTAACAAGTACATTGGAAGACTTGACTACTGTTGTTAAAAGACATGCATTACATGGTATTGAGCCACAAACCACAATGCAGACTAGTAAAATAATAAGCTACAATGTCCAAGGTACTAAACATGATATATTCTATGGGGTGTCATAAGCAAGTCATTAGAATACTTTACTACAAAAGTTGTAAAAGATATGCATTCAAAATTTGAGGAAACAAAGATAAAATAAAGCTATCTATTGGGTTTCACTAACAAGTACATTGGAAGACTTGACTACTGTTGTTAAAAGACATGCATTACATGGTATTGAGCCACAAGCCACAATACAGACTAGTAAAATAAAAACAAACTCACATGGGATTTGAACCTATGTGAGGTGTACATTTATAGTGCAAGACCAACACTTTACCAAGTGAGCTACCAAGTCTGAACACAAATTGGATAAATATATCAGAGATTTAAGTAAATAAGCTACAATGTCTAAGGTACTAAACATTATATATTCTATGGGGTGTCATAAGCAAGTCATTAGAATACTTTACTACAAAAGTTGTAAAAGATATGCATTCAAAATTTGAGGAAACAAAGAGAAAACAAAGCTATCTATTGGGTTTCACTAACAAGTACATTGGAAGACTTGACTGCTGTTGTTAAAAGACATGCATTACATGGTATTGATCCACAAACCACAATGCATACTAGTAAAATAAAAACAAACTCACATGGGATTTGAACCTATGTGAGGTGTACATCAATAGTGCAAGACCAACACTCTACCAACTGAGCTACCCAGTCTGAACACAAATTAAACAAAATATATCAGAAATTTAAGTAAATAAGCTACAATGTCCAAGGTACTAAACATGATATATTCTATGGGGTGTCATAAGCAAGTCATTAGAATACTTTACTACAAAAGTTGTAAAAGATATGCATTCAAAATTTGAGGAAACAAAGATAAAATAAAGCTATCTATTGGGTTTCACTAACAAGTACATTGGAAGACTTGACTACTGTTGTTAATAGACATGCATTACATGGTATTGAGCCACAAACCACAATGCATACTAGTAAAATAAAAACAAACTCACATGGGTTTCGAACCTATGTGAGGTGTACATCGATAGTGCAAGACCAACACTCTACCAACTGAGCTACCAAGCCTGAACACGAATGAAACCAAATATATCAGAGATTTAAGTAAATAAGCTACAATGTCCAAGGTACTAAACATGATATATTCTATGGGGTGTCATAAGCAAGTCATTAGAATACTTTACTACAAAAGTTGTAAAAGATATGCATTCAAAATTTGAGGAAACAAAGAGAAAACAAAGCTATCTATTGGGTTTCACTAACAAGTACATTGGAAGACTTGACTACTGTTGTTAAAAGACATGCATTACATGGTATTGAGCCACAAACCACAATGCATACTAGTAAAATAAAAACAAACTCACATGGGATTCGAACCTATGTGAGGTGTACATTGATAGTGCAAGACTAACACTTTACAAAGTGAGCTACCAAGTCTGAACACAAATCAGATAAATATATCAGAGATTTAAGTAAATAAGCTACAATGTCCAAGGTACTAAACATGATATATTCTATGGGGTGTCATAAGCAAGTCATTAGAATACTTTACTACAAAAGTTGTAAAAGATATGCATTCAAAATTTGAGGAAACAAAGATAAAATAATGCTATCTATTGGGTTTCACTAACAAGTACATTGGAAGACTTGACTACTGTTGTTAATAGACATGCATTACATGGTATTGAGCCACAAACCACAATGCATACTAGTAAAATAAAAACAAACTCACATGGGTTTCGAACCTATGTGAGGTGTACATCGATAGTGCAAGACCAACACTCTACCAACTGAGCTACCAAGCCTGAACACGAATGAAACCAAATATATCAGAGATTTAAGTAAATAAGCTACAATGTCCAAGGTAATAAACAAGATATATTCTATGGGGTGTCATAAGCAAGTCATTAGAATACTTTACTACAAAAGTTGTAAAAGATATGCATTCAAAATTTGAGGAAACAAAGAGAAAACAAAGCTATCTATTGGGTTTCACTAACAAGTACATTGGAAGACTTGACTACTGTTGTTAAAAGACATGCATTACATGGTATTGAGCCACAAACCACAATGCATACTAGTAAAATAAAAACAAACTCACACAGGATTCGAACCTATGTGAGGTGTACATCAATAGTGCAAGACCAACACTCTACCAACTGAGCTACCCAGTCTGAACACAAATAAAACCAATTATATCAGAGATTTAAGTAAATAAGCTACAATGTCCAAGGTAATAAACAAGATATATTCTATGGGGTGTCATAAGCAAGTCATTAGAATACTTTACTACAAAAGTTGTAAAAGATATGCATTCAAAATTTGAGGAAACAAAGAGAAAACAAAGCTATCTATTGGGTTTCACTAACAAGTACATTGGAAGACTTGAGTACTGTTGTTAAAAGACATGCATTACATGGTATTGAGCCACAAACCACAATGCATACTAGTAAAATAAAAACAAACTCACATGGGATTCAAACCTATGCGAGGTGTACATTGATAGTGCAAAACCAACACTCTACCAACTGAGCTACCCAGTCTGAACACAAACGACATAAAATATATCAGAGATTTAAGTTAATAAGCTACAATGTCCAAGGTACTAAACATGATATATTCTATGGGGTGTCATAAGCAAGTCATTAGAATACTTTACTACAAAAGTTGTAAAAGATATGCATTCAAAATTTGAGGAAACAAAGAGAAAACAAAGCTATCTATTGGGTTTCACTAACAAGTACATTGGAAGACTTGACTGCTGTTGTTAAAAGACATGCATTACATGGTATTGAGCCACAAACCACAATGCATACTAGTAAAATAAAAACAAACTCACATGGGATTTGAACCTATGTGAGGTGTACATCGATAGTGCAAGACCAACACTCTACCAACTGAGCTACCCAGCCTGAACACAAATGAAACCAAATATACCAGAGATTTAAGTAAATAAGCTACAAGGTACTAAACATGATATATTCTATGGGGTGTCATAAGCAAGTCATTAGAATACTTTACTACAAAAGTTGTAAAAGATATGCATTCAAAATTTGAGGAAACAAAGAGAAAATAAAGCTATCTATTATGTTTCACTAACAAGTACATTGGAAGACTTGACTACTGTTGTTAAAAGACATGCATTACATGGTATTGAGCCACAAACCACAATGCAGACTAGTAAAATAATAAGCTACAATGTCCAAGGTACTAAACATGATATATTCTATGGGGTGTCATAAGCAAGTCATTAGAATACTTTACTACAAAAGTTGTAAAAGATATGCATTCAAAATTTGAGGAAACAAAGATAAAATAAAGCTATCTATTGGGTTTCACTAACAAGTACATTGGAAGACTTGACTACTGTTGTTAAAAGACATGCATTACATGGTATTGAGCCACAAGCCACAATACAGACTAGTAAAATAAAAACAAACTCACATGGGATTTGAACCTATGTGAGGTGTACATTGATAGTGCAAGACCAACACTCTACCAAGTGAGCTACCAAGTCTGAACACAAATTGGATAAATATATCAGAGATTTAAGTAAATAAGCTACAATGTCCAAGGTACTAAACATTATATATTCTATGGGGTGTCATAAGCAAGTCATTAGAATACTTTACTACAAAAGTTGTAAAAGATATGCATTCAAAATTTGAGGAAACAAAGAGAAAACAAAGCTATCTATTGGGTTTCACTAACAAGTACATTGGAAGACTTGACTGCTGTTGTTAAAAGACATGCATTACATGGTATTGATCCACAAACCACAATGCATACTAGTAAAATAAAAACAAACTCACATGGGATTTGAACCTATGTGAGGTGTACATCAATAGTGCAAGACCAACACTCTACCAACTGAGCTACCCAGTCTGAACACAAATTAAACAAAATATATCAGAAATTTAAGTAAATAAGCTACAATGTCCAAGGTACTAAACATGATATATTCTATGGGGTGTCATAAGCAAGTCATTAGAATACTTTACTACAAAAGTTGTAAAAGATATGCATTCAAAATTTGAGGAAACAAAGATAAAATAAATCTATCTATTGGGTTTCACTAACAAGTACATTGGAAGACTTGACTACTGTTGTTAATAGACATGCATTACATGGTATTGAGCCACAAACCACAATGCATACTAGTAAAATAAAAACAAACTCACATGGGTTTCGAACCTATGTGAGGTGTACATCGATAGTGCAAGACCAACACTCTACCAACTGAGCTACCAAGCCTGAACACGAATGAAACCAAATATATCAGAGATTTAAGTAAATAAGCTACAATGTCCAAGGTAATAAACAAGATATATTCTATGGGGTGTCATAAGCAAGTCATTAGAATACTTTACTACAAAAGTTGTAAAAGATATGCATTCAAAATTTGAGGAAACAAAGAGAAAACAAAGCTATCTATTGGGTTTCACTAACAAGTACATTGGAAGACTTGACTACTGTTGTTAAAAGACATGCATTACATGGTATTGAGCCACAAACCACAATGCATACTAGTAAAATAAAAACAAACTCACATGGGATTCGAACCTATGTGAGGTGTACATTGATAGTGCAAGACTAACACTCTACAAAGTGAGCTACCAAGTCTGAACACAAATCAGACAAATATATCAGAGATTTAAGTAAATAAGCTACAATGTCCAAGGTACTAAACATGATATATTCTATGGGGTGTCATAAGCAAGTCATTAGAATACTTTACTACAAAAGTTGTAAAAGATATGCATTCAAAATTTGAGGAAACAAAGATAAAATAAAGCTATCTATTGGGTTTCACTAACAAGTACATTGGAAGACTTGACTACTGTTGTTAAAAGACATGCATTACATGGTATTGAGCCACAAACCACAATGCATACTAGTAAAATAAAAACAAACTCACATGGGATTCAAACCTATGTGAGGTGTACATCGATAGTGCAAGACCAACACTCTACCAACTGAGCTACCCAGCCTGAACACAAATGAAGCCAAATATACCAGAGATTTAAGTAAATAAGCTACAATGTCCAAGGTACTAAACATGATATATTCTATGGGGTGTCATAAGCAAGTCATTAGAATACTTTACTACAAAAGTTGTAAAAGATATGCATTCAAAATTTGAGGAAACAAAGAGAAAATAAAGCTATCTATTGTGTTTCACTAACAAGTACATTGGAAGACTTGACTACTGTTGTTAAAAGACATGCATTACATGGTATTGAGCCACAAACCACAATGCAGACTAGTAAAATAAAAACAAACTCACATGGGATTCAAACCTATGTGAGGTGCACATTGATAGTGCAAGAGCAACACTCTACCAACTGAGCTACCCAGTCTGAACAAAAATGAAACAAAATATATCAGATATTTAAGTAAATAAGCTACAATGTCCAAGGTACTAAACATGATATATTCTATGGGGTGTCATAAGCAAGTCATTAGAATACTTTACTACAAAAGTTGTAAAAGATATGCATTCAAAATTTGAGGAAACAAAGAGAAAACAAAGCTATCTATTGGGTTTCACTAACAAGTACATTGGAAGACTTGACTACTGTTGTTAAAAGACATGCATTACATGGTATTGAGCCACAAACCACAATGCATACTAGTAAAATAAAAACAAACTCACATGGGATTCGAACCTATGTGAGGTGTACATCGATAGTGCAAGACCAACACTCTACCAACTGAGCTACCCAGTCTGAACACAAATTAAATTAATTATATCCGAGATTTAAGTAAATAAGCTACAATGTCCAAGGTACTAAACATGATATATTCTATGGGGTGTCATAAGCAAGTCATTAGAATACTTTATTACAAAAGTTGTAAAAGATATGCATTCAAAATTTGAGGAAACAAAGAGAAAACAAAGCTATCTATTGGGTTTCACTAACAAGTACATTGGAAGACTTGACTACTGTTGTTAAAAGACATGCATTACATGGTATTGAGCCACAAGCCACAATACAGACTAGTAAAATAAAAACAAACTCACATGGGATTTGAACCTATGTGAGGTGTACATTGATAGTGCAAGACCAACACTCTACCAAGTGAGCTACCAAGTCTGAACACAAATGGGATAAATATATCAGAGATTTAAGTAAATAAGCTACAATGTCCAAGGTACTAAACATTATATATTCTATGGGGTGTCATAAGCAAGTCATTAGAATACTTTACTACAAAAGTTGTAAAAGATATGCATTTAAAATTTGAGGAAACAAAGATAAAATAAAGCTATCTATTGGGTTTCACTAACAAGTACATTGGAAGACTTGACTACTGTTGTTAAAAGATATGCATTACATGGTATTGAGCCACAAACCACAATGCATACTAGTAAAATAAAAACCAACTCACATGGGATTCGAACCTATGTGAGGTGTACATTGATAGTGCAAGACCAACACTCTACCAAGTGAGCTACCAAGTCTAAACACAAATCAGACAAATATATCAGAGATTTAAGTAAATAAGCTACAATGTCCAAGGTACTAAACATGATATATTCTATGGGGTGTCATAAGCAAGTCATTAGAATACTTTACTACAAAAGTTGTAAAAGATATGCATTCAAAATTTGAGGAAACAAAGATAAAATAAAGCTATCTATTGGGTTTCACTAACAAGTACATTGGAAGACTTGACTACTGTTGTTAAAAGACATGCATTACATGGTATTGAGCCACAAGCCACAATACAGACTAGTAAAATAAAAACAAACTCACATGGGATTTGAACCTATGTGAGGTGTACATTGATAGTGCAAGACCAACACTCTACCAAGTGAGCTACCAAGTCTGAACACAAATTGGGTAAATATATCAGAGATTTAAGTAAATAAGCTACAATGTCCAAGGTACTAAACATTATATATTCTATGGGGTGTCATAAGCAAGTCATTAGAATACTTTACTACAAAAGTTGTAAAAGATATGCATTTAAAATTTGAGGAAACAAAGAGAAAATAAAGCTATCTATTGGGTTTCACTAACAAGTACATTGGAAGACTTGACTACTGTTGTTAAAAGACATGCATTACATGGTATTGAGCCACAAACCACAATGCATACTAGTAAAATAAAAACAAACTCACACAGGATTCGAACCTATGTGAGGTGTACATCAATAGTGCAAGACCAACACTCTACCAACTGAGCTACCCAGTCTGAACACTAATAAAACCAATTATATCAGAGATTTAAGTAAATAAGCTACAATGTCCAAGGTAATTCACAAGATATATTCTATGGGGTGTCATAAGCAAGTCATTAGAATACTTTACTACAAAAGTTGTAAAAGATATGCATTCAAAATTTGAGGAAACAAAGAGAAAACAAAGCTATCTATTGGGTTTCACTAACAAGTACATTGGAAGACTTGAGTACTGTTGTTAAAAGACATGCATTACATGGTATTGAGCCACAAACCACAATGCATACTAGTAAAATAAAAACAAACTCACATGGGATTCAAACCTATGCGAGGTGTACATTGATAGTGCAAAACCAACACTCTACCAACTGAGCTACCCAGTCTGAACACAAACGACATAAAATATATCAGAGATTTAAGTTAATAAGCTACAATGTCCAAGGTACTAAACATGATATATTCTATGGGGTGTCATAAGCAAGTCATTAGAATACTTTACTACAAAAGTTGTAAAAGATATGCATTCAAAATTTGAGGAAACAAAGAGAAAACAAAGCTATCTATTGGGTTTCACTAACAAGTACATTGGAAGACTTGACTGCTGTTGTTAAAAGACATGCATTACATGGTATTGAGCCACAAACCACAATGCATACTAGTAAAATAAAAACAAACTCACATGGGATTTGAACCTATATGAGGTGTACATCAATAGTGCAAGACCAACACTCTACCAACTGAGCTACCCAGTCTGAACACAAATTAAACAAAATATATCAGAAATTTAAGTAAATAAGCTACAATGTCCAAGGTACTAAACATGATATATTCTATGGGGTGTCATAAGCAAGTCATTAGAATACTTTACTACAAAAGTTGTAAAAGATATGCATTCAAAATTTGAGGAAACAAAGATAAAATAAAGCTATCTATTGGGTTTCACTAACAAGTACATTGGAAGACTTGACTACTGTTGTTAAAAGACATGCATTACATGGTATTGAGCCACAAACCACAATGCATACTAGTAAAATAAAAACAAACTCACATGGGATTCGAACCTATGTGAGGTGTACATCGATAGTGCAAGACCAACACTCTACCAACTGAGCTACCCAGCCTGAACACAAATGAAACCAAATATACCAGAGATTTAAGTAAATAAGCTACAAGGTACTAAACATGATATATTCTATGGGGTGTCATAAGCAAGTCATTAGAATACTTTACTACAAAAGTTGTAAAAGATATGCATTCAAAATTTGAGGAAACAAAGAGAAAATAAAGCTATCTATTGTGTTTCACTAACAAGTACATTGGAAGACTTGACTACTGTTGTTAAAAGACATGCATTACATGGTATTGAGCCACAAACCACAATGCAGACTAGTAAAATAATAAGCTACAATGTCCAAGGTACTAAACATGATATATTCTATGGGGTGTCATAAGCAAGTCATTAGAATACTTTACTACAAAAGTTGTAAAAGATATGCATTCAAAATTTGAGGAAACAAAGATAAAATAAAGCTATCTATTGGGTTTCACTAACAAGTACATTGGAAGACTTGACTACTGTTGTTAAAAGACATGCATTACATGGTATTGAGCCACAAGCCACAATACAGACTACTAAAATAAAAACAAACTCACATGGGATTTGAACTTATGTGAGGTGTACATTGATAGTGCAAGACCAACACTCTACCAAGTGAGCTACCAAGTCTGAACACAAATTGGTTAAATATATCAGAGATTTAAGTAAATAAGCTACAATGTCCAAGGTACTAAACATTATATATTCTATGGGGTGTCATAAGCAAGTCATTAGAATACTTTACTACAAAAGTTGTAAAAGATATGCATTCAAAATTTGAGGAAACAAAGAGAAAACAAAGCTATCTATTGGGTTTCACTAACAAGTACATTGGAAGACTTGACTGCTGTTGTTAAAAGACATGCATTACATGGTATTGATCCACAAACCACAATGCATACTAGTAAAATAAAAACAAACTCACATGGGATTTGAACCTATGTGAGGTGTACATCAATAGTGCAAGACCAACACTCTACCAACTGAGCTACCCAGTCTGAACACAAATTAAACAAAATATATCAGAAATTTAAGTAAATAAGCTACAATGTCCAAGGTACTAAACATGATATATTCTATGGGGTGTCATAAGCAAGTCATTAGAATACTTTACTACAAAAGTTGTAAAAGATATGCATTCAAAATTTGAGGAAACAAAGATAAAATAAATCTATCTATTGGGTTTCACTAACAAGTACATTGGAAGACTTGACTACTGTTGTTAATAGACATGCATTACATGGTATTGAGCCACAAACCACAATGCATACTAGTAAAATAAAAACAAACTCACATGGGTTTCGAACCTATGTGAGGTGTACATCGATAGTGCAAGACCAACACTCTACCAACTGAGCTACCAAGCCTGAACACGAATGAAACCAAATATATCAGAGATTTAAGTAAATAAGCTACAATGTCCAAGGTAATAAACAAGATATATTCTATGGGGTGTCATAAGCAAGTCATTAGAATACTTTACTACAAAAGTTGTAAAAGATATGCATTCAAAATTTGAGGAAACAAAGAGAAAACAAAGCTATCTATTGGGTTTCACTAACAAGTACATTGGAAGACTTGACTACTGTTGTTAAAAGACATGCATTACATGGTATTGAGCCACAAACCACAATGCATACTAGTAAAATAAAAACAAACTCACATGGGATTCGAACCTATGTGAGGTGTACATTGATAGTGCAAGACTAACACTCTACAAAGTGAGCTACCAAGTCTGAACACAAATCAGACAAATATATCAGAGATTTAAGTAAATAAGCTACAATGTCCAAGGTACTAAACATGATATATTCTATGGGGTGTCATAAGCAAGTCATTAGAATACTTTACTACAAAAGTTGTAAAAGATATGCATTCAAAATTTGAGGAAACAAAGATAAAATAAAGCTATCTATTGGGTTTCACTAACAAGTACATTGGAAGACTTGACTACTGTTGTTAAAAGACATGCATTACATGGTATTGAGCCACAAACCACAATGCATACTAGTAAAATAAAAACAAACTCACATGGGATTCAAACCTATGTGAGGTGTACATCGATAGTGCAAGACCAACACTCTACCAACTGAGCTACCCAGCCTGAACACAAATGAAACCAAATATACCAGAGATTTAAGTAAATAAGCTACAATGTCCAAGGTACTAAACATGATATATTCTATGGGGTGTCATAAGCAAGTCATTAGAATACTTTACTACAAAAGTTGTAAAAGATATGCATTCAAAATTTGAGGAAACAAAGAGAAAATAAAGCTATCTATTGTGTTTCACTAACAAGTACATTGGAAGACTTGACTACTGTTGTTAAAAGACATGCATTACATGGTATTGAGCCACAAACCACAATGCAGACTAGTAAAATAAAAACAAACTCACATGGGATTCAAACCTATGTGAGGTGCACATTGATAGTGCAAGAGCAACACTCTACCAACTGAGCTACCCAGTCTGAACAAAAATGAAACAAAATATATCAGATATTTAAGTAAATAAGCTACAATGTCCAAGGTACTAAACATGATATATTCTATGGGGTGTCATAAGCAAGTCATTAGAATACTTTACTACAAAAGTTGTAAAAGATATGCATTCAAAATTTGAGGAAACAAAGAGAAAACAAAGCTATCTATTGGGTTTCACTAACAAGTACATTGGAAGACTTGACTACTGTTGTTAAAAGACATGCATTACATGGTATTGAGCCACAAACCACAATGCATACTAGTAAAATAAAAACAAACTCACATGGGATTCGAACCTATGTGAGGTGTACATCGATAGTGCAAGACCAACACTCTACCAACTGAGCTACCCAGTCTGAACACAAATAAAATTAATTATATCCGAGATTTAAGTAAATAAGCTACAATGTCCAAGGTACTAAACATGATATATTCTATGGGGTGTCATAAGCAAGTCATTAGAATACTTTACTACAAAAGTTGTAAAAGATATGCATTTAAAATTTGAGGAAACAAAGAGAAAATAAAGCTATCTATTGGGTTTCACTAACAAGTACATTGGAAGACTTGACTACTGTTGTTAAAAGACATGCATTACATGGTATTGAGCCACTAACCACAATGCATACTAGTAAAATAAAAACAAACTCACATGGGATTCGAACCTATGTGAGGTGTACATCGATAATGCAAGACCAACACTCTACCAACTGAGCTACCCAGTCTGAACACAGATGAAACAAAATATATCAGAGATTTAAGTAAATAAGCTACAATGTCCAAGATACTAAACATGATATATTCTATGGGGTGTCATAAGCAAGTCATTAGAATACTTTAATACAAAAGTTGTAAAAGATATGCATTCAAAATTTGAGGAAACAAAGAGAAAATAAAGCTATCTATTTTGTTTCACTAACAAGTACATTGGAAGACTTGACTACTGTTGTTAAAAGACATGCATTACATGGTATTGAGCCACAAACCACAATGCATACTAGTAAAATAAAAACAAACTCACATGGGATTCGAACCTATGTGAGGTGTACATTGATAGTGCAAGACTAACACTCTACCAAGTGAGCTACCAATTCTGAACACAAATCAGACAAATATATCAGAGATTTAAGTAAATAAGCTACAATGTCCAAGGTACTAAACATGATATATTCTAAGGGGTGTCATAAGCAAGTCATTAGAATACTTTACTACAAAAGTTGTAAAAGATATGCATTCAAAATTTGAGGAAACAAAGATAAAATAAAGCTATCTATTGGGTTTCACTAACAAATACATTGGAAGACTTGACTACTGTTGTTAAAAGACATGCATTACATGGTATTGAGCCACAAACCACAATGCATACTAGTAAAATAAAAACAAACTCACACAGGATTCGAACCTATGTGAGGTGTACATCAATAGTGCAAGACCAACACTCTACCAACTGAGCTACCCAGTCTGAACACAAATAAAACCAATTATATCAGAGATTTAAGTAAATAAGCTACAATGTCCAAGGTAATAAACAAGATATATTCTATGGGGTGTCATAAGCAAGTTATTAGAATACTTTACTACAAAAGTTGTAAAAGATATGCATTCAAAATTTGAGGAAACAAAGAGAAAACAAAGCTATCTATTGGGTTTCACTAACAAGTACATTGGAAGACTTGACTGCTGTTGTTAAAAGACATGCATTACATGGTATTGAGCCACAAACCACAATGCATACTAGTAAAATAAAAACAAACTCACATGGGATTCAAATCTATGCGAGGTGTACATTGATAGTGCAAAACCAACACTCTACCAACTGAGCTACCCAGTCTGAACACAAACGACACAAAATATATCAGAGATTTAAGTTAATAAGCTACAATGTCCAAGGTACTAAACATGATATATTCTATGGGGTGTCATAAGCAAGTCATTAGAATACTTTACTACAAAAGTTGTAAAAGATATGCATTCAAAATTTGAAGAAACAAAGAGAAAACAAAGCTATCTATTGGGTTTCACTAACAAGTACATTGGAAGACTTGACTGCTGTTGTTAAAAGACATGCATTACATGGTATTGAGCCACAAACCACAATGCATACTAGTAAAATAAAAACAAACTCACATGGGATTTGAACCTATGTGAGGTGTACATCAATAGTGCAAAGACCAACACTCTACCAACTGAGCTACCCAGTCTGAACACAAATTAAACAAAATATATCAGAAATTTAAGTAAATAAGCTACAATGTCCAAGGTACTAAACATGATATATTCTATGGGGTGTCATAAGCAAGTCATTAGAATACTTTACTACAAAAGTTGTAAAAGATATGCATTCAAAATTTGAGGAAACAAAGATAAAATAAAGCTATCTATTGGGTTTCACTAACAAGTACATTGGAAGACTTGACTACTGTTGTTAATAGACATGCATTACATGGTATTGAGCCACAAACCACAATGCATACTAGTAAAATAAAAACAAACTCACATGGGTTTTGAACCTATGTGAGGTGTACATCAATAGTGCAAGACCAACACTCTACCAACTGAGCTACCCAGCCTGAACACGAATGAAACCAAATATATCAGAGATTTAAGTAAATAAGCTACAATGTCCAAGGTAATAAACAAGATATATTCTATGGGGTGTCATAAGCAAGTCATTAGAATACTTTACTACAAAAGTTGTAAAAGATATGCATTCAAAATTTGAGGAAACAAAGAGAAAACAAAGCTATCTATTGGGTTTCACTAACAAGTACATTGGAAGACTTGACTACTGTTGTTAAAAGACATGCATTACATGGTATTGAGCCACAAACCACAATGCATACTAGTAAAATAAAAACAAACTCACATGGGATTCGAACCTATGTGAGGTGTACATTGATAGTGCAAGACTAACACTCTACCAAGTGAGCTACCAAGTCTGAACACAAATCAGACAAATATATCAGAGATTTAAGTAAATAAGCTACAATGTCCAAGGTACTAAACATGATATATTCTATGGGGTGTCATAAGCAAGTCATTAGAATACTTTACTACAAAAGTTGTAAAAGATATGCATTCAAAATTTGAGGAAACAAAGATAAAATAAAGCTATCTATTGGGTTTCACTAACAAGTACATTGGAAGACTTGACTACTGTTGTTAAAAGACATGCATTACATGGTATTGAGCCACAAACCACAATGCATACTAGTAAAATAAAAACAAACTCACACAGGATTCGAACCTATGTGAGGTGTACATCAATAGTGCAAGACCAACACTCTACCAACTGAGCTACCCAGTCTGAACACAAATAAAACCAATTATATCAGAGATTTAAGTAAATAAGCTACAATGTCCAAGGTAATAAACAAGATATATTCTATGGGGTGTCATAAGCAAGTCATTAGAATACTTTACTACAAAAGTTGTAAAAGATATGCATTCAAAATTTGAGGAAACAAAGAGAAAACAAAGCTATCTATTGGGTTTCACTAACAAGTACATTGGAAGACTTGAGTACTGTTGTTAAAAGACATGCATTACATGGTATTGAGCCACAAACCACAATGCATACTAGTAAAATAAAAACAAACTCACATGGGATTCAAACCTATGCGAGGTGTACATTGATAGTGCAAAACCAACACTCTACCAACTGAGCTACCCAGTCTGAACACAAACGACACAAAATATATCAGAGATTTAAGTTAATAAGCTACAATGTACAAGGTACTAAACATGATATATTCTATGGGGTGTCATAAGCAAGTCATTAGAATACTTTACTACAAAAGTTGTAAAAGATATGCATTCAAAATTTGAGGAAACAAAGAGAAAACAAAGCTATCTATTGGGTTTCACTAACAAGTACATTGGAAGACTTGACTGCTGTTGTTAAAAGACATGCATTACATGGTATTGAGCCACAAACCACAATGCATACTAGTAAAATAAAAACAAACTCACATGGGATTTGAACCTATGTGAGGTGTACATCAATAGTGCAAGACCAACACTCTACCAACTGAGCTACCCAGTCTGAACACAAATTAAACAAAATACATCAGAAATTTAAGTAAATAAGCTACAATGTCCAAGGTACTAAACATGATATATTCTATGGGGTGTCATAAGCAAGTCATTAGAATACTTTACTACAAAAGTTGTAAAAGATATGCATTCAAAATTTGAGGAAACAAAGATAAAATAAAGCTATCTATTGGGTTTCACTAACAAGTACATTGGAAGACTTGACTACTGTTGTTAAAAGACATGCATTACATGGTATTGAGCCACAAACCACAATGCATACTAGTAAAATAAAAACAAACTCACATGGGATTCGAACCTATGTGAGGTGTACATCGATAGTGCAAGACCAACACTCTACCAACTGAGCTACCCAGTCTGAACACAAATAAAATTAATTATATCCGAGATTTAAGTAAATAAGATACAATGTCCAAGGTACTAAACATGATATATTCTATGGGGTGTCATAAGCAAGTCATTAGAATACTTTACTACAAAAGTTGTAAAAGATATGCATTCAAAATTTGAGGAAACAAAGAGAAAACAAAGCTATCTATTGGGTTTCACTAACAAGTACATTGGAAGACTTGACTACTGTTGTTAAAAGACATGCATTACATGGTATTGAGCCACAAGCCACAATACAGACTAGTAAAATAAAAACAAACTCACATGGGATTTGAACCTATGTGAGGTGTACATTGATAGTGCAAGACCAACACTCTACCAAGTGAGCTACCAAGTCTGAACACAAATGGGATAAATATATCAGAGATTTAAGTAAATAAGCTACAATGTCCAAGGTACTAAACATTATATATTCTATGGGGTGTCATAAGCAAGTCATTAGAATACTTTACTACAAAAGTTGTAAAAGATATGCATTTAAAATTTGAGGAAACAAAGATAAAATAAAGCTATCTATTGGGTTTCACTAACAAGTACATTGGAAGACTTGACTACTGTTGTTAAAAGACACGCATTACATGGTATTGAGCCACAAACCACAATGCATACTAGTAAAATAAAAACCAACTCACATGGGATTCGAACCTATGTGAGGTGTACATTGATAGTGCAAGACCAACACTCTACCAAGTGAGCTACCAAGTCTGAACACAAATCAGGCAAATATATCAGAGATTTAAGTAAATAAGCTACAATGTCTAAGGTACTAAACATGATATATTCTATGGGGTGTCATAAGCAAGTCATTAGAATACTTTACTACAAAAGTTGTAAAAGATATGCATTCAAAATTTGAGGAAACAAAGATAAAATAAAGCTATCTATTGGGTTTCACTAACAAGTACATTGGAAGACTTGACTACTGTTGTTAAAAGACATGCATTACATGGTATTGAGCCACAAGCCACAATACAGACTAGTAAAATAAAAACAAACTCACATGGGATTTGAACCTATGTGAGGTGTACATTGATAGTGCAAGACCAACACTCTACCAAGTGAGCTACCAAGTCTGAACACAAATTGGGTAAATATATCAGAGATTTAAGTAAATAAGCTACAATGTCCAAGGTACTAAACATTATATATTCTATGGGGTGTCATAAGCAAGTCATTAGAATACTTTACTACAAAAGTTGTAAAAGATATGCATTTAAAATTTGAGGAAACAAAGAGAAAATAAAGCTATCTATTGGGTTTCACTAACAAGTACATTGGAAGACTTGACTACTGTTGTTAAAAGACATGCATTACATGGTATTGAGCCACTAACCACAATGCATACTAGTAAAATAAAAACAAACTCACATGGGATTCGAACCTATGTGAGGTGTACATCGATAATGCAAGACCAACACTCTACCAACTGAGCTACCCAGTCTGAACACAGATGAAACAAAATATATCAGAGATTTAAGTAAATAAGCTACAATGTCCAAGATACTAAACATGATATATTCTATGGGGTGTCATAAGCAAGTCATTAGAATACTTTAATACAAAAGTTGTAAAAGATATGCATTCAAAATTTGAGGAAACAAAGAGAAAATAAAGCCATCTATTGGGTTTCACTAACAAGTACATTGGAAGACTTGACTACTGTTGTTAAAAGACATGCATTACATGGTATTGAGCCACAAACCACAATGCATACTAGTAAAATAAAAACAAACTCACATGGGATTCGAACCTATGTGAGGTGTACATTGATAGTGCAAGACTAACACTCTACCAAGTGAGCTACCAATTCTGAACACAAATCAAACAAATATATCAGAGATTTAAGTAAATAAGCTACAATGTCCAAGGTACTAAACATGATATATTCTATGGGGTGTCATAAGCAAGTCATTAGAATACTTTACTACAAAAGTTGTAAAAGATATGCATTCAAAATTTGAGGAAACAAAGATAAAATAAAGCTATCTATTGGGTTTCACTAACAAGTACATTGGAAGACTTGACTACTGTTGTTAAAAGACATGCATTACATGGTATTGAGCCACAAACCACAATGCAGACTAGTAAAATAAAAACAAACTCACATGGGATTCAAACCTATGTGAGGTGTACATTGATAGTGCAAGTCCAACACTCTACCAACTGAGCTACCCAGTCTGCACACTAACAGCACAAAATTTATCAGAGATTTAAGTAAATAAGCTACAATGTCCAAGGTACTAAACATGATATATTCTATGGGGTGTCATAAGCAAGTCATTAGAATACTTTACTACAAAAGTTGTAAAAGATATGCATTCAAAATTTGAGGAAACAAAGAGAAAAAAAAGCTATCTATTGGGTTTCACTAACAAGCACTTTGGAAGACTTGACTACTGTTGTTAATAGACATGCATTACATGGTGTTGAGCCACAAACCACAATGCATACTAGTAAAATAAAAACAAACTCACATGGGATTCGAACCTATGTGAGGTGTACATCGATAATGCAAGACCAACACTATACCAACTGAGCTACCCAGTTTGAACACAATTGAAACCAAATATATCAGATATTTAAGTAAATAAGCTACAATGTCCAAGGTACTAAACATGATATATTCTATGGGGTGTCATAAGCAAGTCATTAGAATACTTTACTACAAAAGTTGTAAAAGATATGCATTCAAAATTTGAGGAAACAAAGAGAAAACAAAGCTATCTATTGGGTTTCACTAACAAGTACATTGGAAGACTTGACTACTGTTGTTAAAAGACATGCATTACATGGTATTGAGCCACAAACCACAATGCAGACTAGTAAAATAAAAACAAACTCACATGGGATTCAAACCTATGTGAGGTGTACATTGATAGTGCAAGACCAACACTCTACCAACTGAGCTACCCAGTCTGAACACAAATGAAACAAAATATATCAGACATTTAAGTAAATAAGCTACAATGTCCAAGGTACTAAACATGATATATTCTATGGGGTGTCATAAGCAAGTCATTAGAATACTTTACTACAAAAGTTGTAAAAGATATGCATTCAACATTTGAGGAAACAAAGATAAAATAAAGCTATCTATTGGGTTTCACTAACAAGTACATTGGAAGACTTGACTACTGTTGTTAAAAGACATGCATTACATGGTATTGAGCCACAAGCCACAATACAGACTAGTAAAATAAAAGCAAACTCACATGGGATTTGAACCTATGTGAGGTGTACATTGATAGTGCAAGACCAACACTCTACCAAGTGAGCTACCAAGTCTGAACACAAATGGGATAAATATATCAGAGATTTAAGTAAATAAGCTACAATGTCCAAGGTACTAAACATGATATATTCTATGGGGTGTCATAAGCAAGTCATTAGAATACTTTACTACAAAAGTTGTAAAAGATATGCATTTAAAATTTGAGGAAACAAAGACAAAATAAAGCTATCTATTGGGTTTCACTAACAAGTACATTGGAAGACTTGACTACTGTTGTTAAAAGACATGCATTACATGGTATTGAGCCACAAACCACAGTGCATACTAGTAAAATAAAAACAAACTCACATGGGATTCGAACCTATGTGAGGTGTACATTGATAGTGCAAGACCAACACTCTACCAAGTGAGCTACCAAGTCTGAACACAAATCAGACAAATATATCAGAGATTTAAGTAAATAAGCTACAATGTCCAAGGTACTAAACATGATATATTCTATGGGGTGTCATAAGCAAGTCATTAGAATACTTTACTACAAAAGTTGTAAAAGATATGCATTCAAAATTTGAGGAAACAAAGATAAAATAAAGCTATCTATTGGGTTTCACTAACAAGTACATTGGAAGACTTGACTACTGTTGTTAAAAGACATGCATTACATGGTATTGAGCCACAAACCACAATACAGACTAGTAAAATAAAAACAAACGCACATGGGATTCGAACCTATGTGAGGTGTACATTTATAGTGCAAGACCAACACTCTACCAAGTGAGCTACCAAGTCTGAACACAAATGGGATAAATATATCAGAGATTTAAGTAAATAAGCTACAATGTCCAAGGTACTAAACATTATATATTCTATGGGGTGTCATAAGCAAGTCATTAGAATACTTTACTACAAAAGTTGTAAAAGATATGCATTTAAAATTTGAGGAAACAAAGATAAAATAAAGCTATCTATTGGGTTTCACTAACAAGTACATTGGAAGACTTGACTACTGTTGTTAAAAGACATGCATTACATGGTATTGAGCCACAAACCACAATGCATACTAGTAAAATAAAAACAAACTCACATGGGATTCGAACCTATGTGAGGTGTACATTGACAGTGCAAGACCAACACTCTACCAAGTGAGCTACCAAGTCTGAACGCAAATCAGACAAATATATCAGAGATTTAAGTAAATAAGCTACAATGTCCAAGGTACTAAACATGATATATTCTATGGGGTGTCATAAGCAAGTCATTAGAATACTTTACTACAAAAGTTGTAAAAGAGTATGCATTCAAAATTTGAGGAAACAAAGATAAAATAAATCTATCTATTGGGTTTCACTAACAAGTACATTGGAAGGCTTGACTACTGTTGTTAATAGACATGCATTACATGGTATTGAGCCACAAACCACAATGCAGACTAGTAAAATAAAAACAAACTCACATGGGATTCAAACCTATGTGAGGTGTACATTGATAGTGCAAGACCAACACCCTACCAACTGAGCTACCCAGTCTGAACACAAATGACACAAAATATATCAGAGATTTAAGTTAATAAGCTACAATGTCCAAGGTACTAAACATGATATATTCTATGGGGTGTCATAAGCAAGTCATTAGAATACTTTACTACAAAAGTTGTAAAAGATATGCATTCAAAATTTGAGGAAACAAAGATAAAATAAAGCTATCTATTGGGTTTCACTAACAAGTACATTGGAAGACTTGACTACTGTTGTTAATAGACATGCATTACATGGTATTGAGCCACAAACCACAATGCAGACTAGTAAAATAAAAACAAACTCACATGGGATTCAAACCTATGTGAGGTGTACATTGATAGTGCAAGACCAACACCCTACCAACTGAGCTACCCAGTCTGAACACAAATGACACAAAATATATCAGAGATTTAAGTTAATAAGCTACAATGTCCAAGGTACTAAACATGATATATTCTATGGGGTGTCATAAGCAAGTCATTAGAATACTTTACTACAAAAGTTGTAAAAGATATGCAGTCAAAATTTGAGGAAACAAAGAGAAAACAAAGCTATCTATTGGGTTTCACTAACAAGTACATTGGAAGAACTGACTACTGTTGTTAAAAGACATGCATTACATGGTATTGAGCCACAAACAACAATGCATACTAGTAAAATAAAAACAAACTCACATGGGATTCGAACCTATGTGAGGCGTACATCGATAGTGCAAGACCAACACTCTACCAACTGAGCTACCCAGTCTGAACACAAATGAAACAAAATATATCAGAAATTTAAGTAAATAAGCTACAATGTCCAAGGTACTAAACATGATATATTCTATGGGGTGTCATAAGCAAGTCATTAGAATACTTTACTACAAAAGTTGTAAAAGAGTATGCATTCAAAATTTGAGGAAACAAAGATAAAATAAATCTATCTATTGGGTTTCACTAACAAGTACATTGGAAGACTTGACTACTGTTGTTAATAGACATGCATTACATGGTATTGAGCCACAAACCACAATGCAGACTAGTAAAATAAAAACAAACTCACATGGGATTCAAACCTATGTGAGGTGTACATTGATAGTGCAAGACCAACACCCTACCAACTGAGCTACCCAGTCTGAACACAAATGACACAAAATATATCAGAGATTTAAGTTAATAAGCTACAATGTCCAAGGTACTAAACATGATATATTCTATGGGGTGTCATAAGCAAGTCATTAGAATACTTTACTACAAAAGTTGTAAAAGATATGCATTCAAAATTTGAGGAAACAAAGATAAAATAAAGATATCTATTGGGTATCACTAACAAGTACATTGGAAGACTTGACTACTGTTGTTAAAAGACATGCATTACATGGTATTGAGCCACAAACCACAATACAGACTAGTAAAATAAAAACAAACTCACATGGGATTCGAACCTATGTGAGGTGTACATTTATAGTGCAAGACCAACACTCTACCAAGTGAGCTACCAAGTCTGAACACAAATGGGATAAATATATCAGAGATTTAAGTAAATAAGCTACAATGTCCAAGGTACTAAACATTATATATTCTATGGGGTGTCATAAGCAAGTCATTAGAATACTTTACTACAAAAGTTGTAAAAGATATGCATTTAAAATTTGAGGAAACAAAGATAAAATAAAGCTATCTATTGGGTTTCACTAACAAGTACATTGGAAGACTTGACTACTGTTGTTAAAAGACATGCATTACATGGTATTGAGCCACAAACCACAATGCATACTAGTAAAATAAAAACAAACTCACATGGGATTCGAACCTATGTGAGGTGTACATTGATAGTGCAAGACCAACACTCTACCAAGTGAGCTACCAAGTCTGAACACAAATCAGACAAATATATCAGAGATTTAAGTAAATAAGCTACAATGTCCAAGGTACTAAACATGATATATTCTATGGGGTGTCATAAGCAAGTCATTAGAATACTTTACTACAAAAGTTGTAAAAGATATGCATTCAAAATTTGAGGAAACAAAGAGAAAACAAAGCTATCTATTGGGTTTCACTAACAAGTACATTGGAAGAATTGACTACTGTTGTTAAAAGACATGCATTACATGGTATTGAGCCACAAACCACAATGCATACTAGTAAAATAAAAACAAACTCACATGGGATTCGAACCTATGTGAGGCGTACATCGATAGTGCAAGACCAACACTCTACCAACTGAGCTACCCAGTCCGAACACAAATGAAACAAAATATATCAGAAATTTAAGTAAATAAGCTACAATGTCCAAGGTACTAAACATGATATATTCTATGGGGTGTCATAAGCAAGTCATTAGAATACTTTACTACAAAAGTTGTAAAAGAGTATGCATTCAAAATTTGAGGAAACAAAGATAAAATAAATCTATCTATTGGGTTTCACTAACAAGTACATTTGAAGACTTGACTACTGTTGTTAATAGACATGCATTACATTGTATTGAGCCTAGAGATGAGCGGGTTCGGTTTCTCTGAATCCGAACCCGCCAGAACTTCATGTTTTTTTTCACGGGTCCGAGCGACTCGGATCTTCCCGCCTTGCTCGGTTAACCCGAGCGCGCCCGAACGTCATCATGACGCTGTCGGATTCTCGCGAGGCTCGGATTCTATCGCGAGACTCGGATTCTATATAAGGAGCCGCGCGTCGCCGCCATTTTCACACGTGCATTGAGATTGATAGGGAGAGGACGTGGCTGGCGTCCTCTCCATTTAGATTATAAGAGACTGAGAGAGATTTACTGGAGCTGACTAGGAGGAGTACTGTTACTGTAGAAGTGTAGAGACTGAGTGGAGAGAGTTTACTAGTGAGGACAGTGCAGTTTACTTTATAATCCGTTCTCTGCCTGAAAAAAGCGATACACAGCACACAGTGACTCAGTCACATACCATATCTGTGTGCACTGCTCAGGCTCAGGCCAGTGTGCTGCATCATCTATTATCTATATATAATATTATATATATCTGTCTGACTGCTCAGCTCACACAGCTTATAATTGTGGGGGAGACTGGGGAGCACTACTGCAGTGCCAGTTATAGGTTATAGCAGGAGCCAGGAGTACATAATATATTATATAGTGAGTGACCACCAGACACACAGTGCAGTTTATTTAATATATCCGTTCTCTGCCTGAAAAAAGCGATACACACAGTGACTCAGTCAGTCACATACCATATCTGTGTGCACTGCTCAGGCTCAGGCCAGTGTGCTGCATCATCTATTATCTATATATAATATTATATATATCTGTCTGACTGCTCAGCTCACACAGCTTATAATTGTGGGGGAGACTGGGGAGCACTACTGCAGTGCCAGTTATAGGTTATAGCAGGAGCCAGGAGTACATAATATATTATATAGTGAGTGACCACCAGACACACAGTGCAGTTTATTTAATATATCCGTTCTCTGCCTGAAAAAAGCGATACACACAGTGACTCAGTCAGTCACATACCATATCTGTGTGCACTGCTCAGGCTCAGGCCAGTGTGCTGCATCATCTATTATCTATATATAATATTATATATATCTGTCTGACTGCTCAGCTCACACAGCTTATAATTGTGGGGGAGACTGGGGAGCACTACTGCAGTGCCAGTTATAGGTTATAGCAGGAGCCAGGAGTACATAATATATTATATAGTGAGTGACCACCAGACACACAGTGCAGTTTATTTAATATATCCGTTCTCTGCCTGAAAAAAGCGATACACACAGTGACTCAGTCAGTCACATACCATATCTGTGTGCACTGCTCAGGCTCAGGCCAGTGTGCTGCATCATCTATTATCTATATATAATATTATATATATCTGTCTGACTGCTCAGCTCACACAGCTTATAATTGTGGGGGAGACTGGGGAGCACTACTGCAGTGCCAGTTATAGGTTATAGCAGGAGCCAGGAGTACATAATATATTATATAGTGAGTGACCACCAGACACACAGTGCAGTTTATTTAATATATCCGTTCTCTGCCTGAAAAAAGCGATACACACAGTGACTCAGTCAGTCACATACCATATCTGTGTGCACTGCTCAGGCTCAGGCCAGTGTGCTGCATCATCTATATATATTATATATCTGTCTGACTGCTCAGCTCACACAGCTTATAATTGTGGGGGAGACTGGGGAGCACTACTGCAGTGCCAGTTATAGGTTATAGCAGGAGCCAGGAGTACATATTATATTAAAATTAAACAGTGCACACTTTTGCTGCAGGAGTGCCACTGCCAGTGTGACTGACCAGTGACCTGACCACACTGACCACCAGTATAGTTAGTAGTATACTTATATTGTGATTGCCTGAAAAAGTTAAACACTCGTCGTGTGACTTCACTTGTGTGTTTTTTTTTTTTTTATTCTATAAAAATAAAACTCATTCTGCTGACAGACAGTGTCCAGCAGGTCCGTCATTGTATAATATATAATATATACCTGTCCGGCTGCAGTAGTGATATATATATATTTTTTATATCATTTATCATCCAGTCGCAGCAGACACAGTACGGTAGTTCACGGCTGTGGCTACCTCTGTGTCTCTGCACTCGGCAGGCAGTCCGTCCATAATTGTAATACCACCTAACCGTGGATTTTTTTCATTCTTCTTTATACATACATAGTTACATAGACATCTTCTCTTTATCAACCAGTCTATATTAGCTGCAGACACAGTACAGTACGGTAGTTCACGGCTGTGGCTACCTCTGTGTCTGCACTCGGCAGGCAGTCCGTCCATAATTGTATACCACCTAACCGTGGTTTTTTTTCATTCTTCTTTATACATACATAGTTACATAGACATCTTCTCTTTATCAACCAGTCTATATTAGCTGCAGACACAGTACAGTACGGTAGTTCATGGCTGTGGCTACCTCTGTGTCTGCACTCGGCAGGCAGTCCGTCCATAATTGTATACCACCTAACCGTGGATTTTTTTCAGTCTTCTTTATACATACATAGTTACATAGACATCTTCTCTTTATCAACCAGTCTATATTAGCTGCAGACACAGTACAGTACGGTAGTTCACGGCTGTGGCTACCTCTGTGTCTGCAGTCGGCAGGCAGTCCATAATTGTATACTAGTATCCATCTCCATTGTTTACCTGAGGTGCCTTTTAGTTGTGCCTATTAAAATATGGAGAACAAAAATGTTGAGGTTCCAAAATTAGGGAAAGATCAAGATCCACTTCCACCTCGTGCTGAAGCTGCTGCCACTAGTCATGGCCGAGACGATGAAATGCCAGCAACGTCGTCTGCCAAGGCCGATGCCCAATGTCATAGTACAGAGCATGTCAAATCCAAAACACCAAATATCAGAAAAAAAAGGACTCCAAAACCTAAAATAAAATTGTCGGAGGAGAAGCGTAAACTTGCCAATATGCCATTTACCACACGGAGTGGCAAGGAACGGCTGAGGCCCTGGCCTATGTTCATGGCTAGTGGTTCAGCTTCACATGAGGATGGAAGCACTCAGCCTCTCGCTAGAAAAATGAAAAGACTCAAGCTGGCAAAAGCAGCACAGCAAAGAACTGTGCATTCTTCGAAATCCCAAATCCACAAGGAGAGTCCAATTGTGTCGGTTGCGATGCCTGACCTTCCCAACACTGGACGTGAAGAGCATGCGCCTTCCACCATTTGCACGCCCCCTGCAAGTGCTGGAAGGAGCACCCGCAGTCCAGTTCCTGATAGTCAGATTGAAGATGTCAGTGTTGAAGTACACCAGGATGAGGAGGATATGGGTGTTGCTGGCGCTGGGGAGGAAATTGACCAGGAGGATTCTGATGGTGAGGTGGTTTGTTTAAGTCAGGCACCCGGGGAGACACCTGTTGTCCGTGGGAGGAATATGGCCGTTGACATGCCAGGTGAAAATACCAAAAAAATCAGCTCTTCGGTGTGGAGGTATTTCACCAGAAAAGCGGACAACAGGTGTCAAGCCGTGTGTTCCCTTTGTCAAGCTGTAATAAGTAGGGGTAAGGACGTTAACCACCTCGGAACATCCTCCCTTATACGTCACCTGCAGCGCATTCATAATAAGTCAGTGACAAGTTCAAAAACTTTGGGTGACAGCGGAAGCAGTCCACTGACCAGTAAATCCCTTCCTCTTGTAACCAAGCTCACGCAAACCACCCCACCAACTCCCTCAGTGTCAATTTCCTCCTTCCCCAGGAATGCCAATAGTCCTGCAGGCCATGTCACTGGCAATTCTGACGAGTCCTCTCCTGCCTGGGATTCCTCCGATGCATCCTTGCGTGTAACGCCTACTGCTGCTGGCGCTGCTGTTGTTGCCGCTGGGAGTCGATGGTCATCCCAGAGGGGAAGTCGTAAGCCCACTTGTACTACTTCCAGTAAGCAATTGACTGTTCAACAGTCCTTTGCGAGGAAGATGAAATATCACAGCAGTCATCCTACTGCAAAGCGGATAACTGAGGCCTTGACAACTATGTTGGTGTTAGACGTGCGTCCGGTATCCGCCGTTAGTTCACAGGGAACTAGACAATTTATTGAGGCAGTGTGCCCCCGTTACCAAATACCATCTAGGTTCCACTTCTCTAGGCAGGCGATACCGAGAATGTACACGGACGTCAGAAAAAGACTCACCAGTGTCCTAAAAAATGCAGTTGTACCCAATGTCCACTTAACCACGGACATGTGGACAAGTGGAGCAGGGCAGGGTCAGGACTATATGACTGTGACAGCCCACTGGGTAGATGTATGGACTCCCGCCGCAAGAACAGCAGCGGCGGCACCAGTAGCAGCATCTCGCAAACGCCAACTCTTTCCTAGGCAGGCTACGCTTTGTATCACCGCTTTCCAGAATACGCACACAGCTGAAAACCTCTTACGGCAACTGAGGAAGATCATCGCGGAATGGCTTACCCCAATTGGACTCTCCTGTGGATTTGTGGCATCGGACAACGCCAGCAATATTGTGTGTGCATTAAATATGGGCAAATTCCAGCACGTCCCATGTTTTGCACATACCTTGAATTTGGTGGTGCAGAATTTTTAAAAAAACGACAGGGGCGTGCAAGAGATGCTGTCGGTGGCCAGAAGAATTGCGGGACACTTTCGGCGTACAGGCACCACGTACAGAAGACTAGAGCACCACCAAAAACTACTGAACCTGCCCTGCCATCATCTGAAGCAAGAAGTGGTAACGAGGTGGAATTCAACCCTCTATATGCTTCAGAGGTTGGAGGAGCAGCAAAAGGCCATTCAAGCCTATACAATTGAGCACGATATAGGAGGTGGAATGCACCTGTCTCAAGTGCAGTGGAGAATGATTTCAACGTTGTGCAAGGTTCTGATGCCCTTTGAACTTGCCACACGTGAAGTCAGTTCAGACACTGCCAGCCTGAGTCAGGTCATTCCCCTCATCAGGCTTTTGCAGAAGAAGCTGGAGGCATTGAAGAAGGAGCTAAAAGGGAGCAATTCCGCTAGGCATGTGGGACTTGTGGATGCAGCCCTTAATTCGCTTAACAAGGATTCACGGGTGGTCAATCTGTTGAAATCAGAGCACTACATTTTGGCCACCGTGCTCGATCCTAGATTTAAAGCCTACCTTGGATCTCTCTTTCCGGCAGACACAAGTCTGCTGGGGTTGAAAGACCTGCTGGTGACAAAATTGTCAAGTCAAGCGGAACGCGACCTGTCAACATCTCCTCCTTCACATTCTCCCGCAACTGGGGGTGCGAGGAAAAGGCTCAGAATTCCGAGCCCACCCGCTGGCGGTGATGCAGGGCAGTCTGGAGCGACTGCTGATGCTGACATCTGGTCCGGACTGAAGGACCTGACAACGATTACGGACATGTCGTCTACTGTCACTGCATATGATTCTCTCAACATTGAAAGAATGGTGGAGGATTATATGAGTGACCGCATCCAAGTAGGCACGTCACACAGTCCGTACTTATACTGGCAGGAAAAAGAGGCAATTTGGAGGCCCTTGCACAAACTGGCTTTATTCTACCTAAGTTGCCCTCCCACAAGTGTGTACTCCGAAAGAGTGTTTAGTGCCGCCGCTCACCTTGTCAGCAATCGGCGTACGAGGTTACATCCAGAAAATGTGGAGAAGATGATGTTCATTAAAATGAATTATAATCAATTCCTCCGCGGAGACATTGACCAGCAGCAATTGCCTCCACAAAGTACACAGGGAGCTGAGATGGTGGATTCCAGTGGGGACGAATTGATAATCTGTGAGGAGGGGGATGTACACGGTGATATATCGGAGGGTGAAGATGAGGTGGACATCTTGCCTCTGTAGAGCCAGTTTGTGCAAGGAGAGATTAATTGCTTCTTTTTTGGGGGGGGTCCAAACCAACCCGTCATATCAGTCACAGTCGTGTGGCAGACCCTGTCACTGAAATGATGGGTTGGTTAAAGTGTGCATGTCCTGTTTTGTTTATACAACATAAGGGTGGGTGGGAGGGCCCAAGGACAATTCCATCTTGCACCTCTTTTTTCTTTTCTTTTTCTTTGCATCATGTGCTGATTGGGGAGGGTTTTTTGGAAGGGACATCCTGCGTGACACTGCAGTGCCACTCCTAGATGGGCCCGGTGTTTGTGTCGGCCACTAGGGTCGCTAATCTTACTCACACAGTCAGCTACCTCATTGCGCCTCTTTTTTTCTTTGCGTCATGTGCTGTTTGGGGAGGGTTTTTTGGAAGGGACATCCTGCGTGACACTGCAGTGCCACTCCTAGATGGGCCCGGTGTTTGTGTCGGCCACTAGGGTCGCTAATCTTACTCACACAGCTACCTCATTGCGCCTCTTTTTTTCTTTGCGTCATGTGCTGTTTGGGGAGGGTTTTTTGGAAGGGACATCCTGCGTGACACTGCAGTGCCACTCCTAGATGGGCCCGGTGTTTGTGTCGGCCACTAGGGTCGCTAATCTTACTCACACAGCTACCTCATTGCGCCTCTTTTTTTCTTTGCGTCATGTGCTGTTTGGGGAGGGTTTTTTGGAAGGGCCATCCTGCGTGACACTGCAGTGCCACTCCTAGATGGGCCCGGTGTTTGTGTCGGCCACTAGGGTCGCTAATCTTACTCACACAGCTACCTCATTGCGCCTCTTTTTTTCTTTGCGTCATGTGCTGTTTGGGGAGGGTTTTTTGGAAGGGACATCCTGCGAGACACTGCAGTGCCACTCCTAGATGGGCCCGGTGTTTGTGTCGGCCACTAGGGTCGCTTATCTTACTCACACAGCGACCTCGGTGCAAATTTTAGGACTAAAAATAATATTGTGAGGTGTGAGGTATTCAGAATAGACTGAAAATGAGTGTAAATTATGGTTTTTGAGGTTAATAATACTTTGGGATCAAAATGACCCCCAAATTCTATGATTTAAGCTGTTTTTTAGCGTTTTTTGAAAAAAACACCCGAATCCAAAACACACCCGAATCCGACAAAAAAAATTCGGTGAGGTTTTGCCAAAACGCGTTCGAACCCAAAACACGGCCGCGGAACCGAACCCAAAACCAAAACACAAAACCCGAAAAATTTCAGTCGCTCATCTCTAATGAGCCACAAACCACAATGCAGATTAGTAAAATAAAAACAAACTCACATGGGATTCAAACCTATGTGAGGTGTACATTGATAGTGCAAGACCAACACCCTACCAACTGAGCTACCCAGTCTGAACACAAATGACACAAAATATATCAGAGATTTAAGTTAATAAGCTACAATGTCCAAGGTACTAAACATGATATATTCTATGGGGTGTCATAAGCAAGTCATTAGAATACTTTACTACAAAAGTTGTAAAAGATATGCATTCAAAATTTGAGGAAACAAAGATAAAATAAAGCTATCTATTGGGTTTCACTAACAAGTACATTGGAAGACTTGACTACTGTTGTTAAAAGACATGCATTACATGGTATTGAGCCACAAGCCACAATACAGACTAGTAAAATAAAAACAAACTCACATGGGATTTGAACCTATGTGAGGTGTACATTGATAGTGCAAGACCAACACTCTACCAAGTGAGCTACCAAGTCTGAACACAAATGGGATACATATATCAGAGATTTAAGTAAATAAGCTACAATGTCCAAGGTACTAAACATTATATATTCTATGGGGTGTCATAAGCAAGTCATTAGAATACTTTACTACAAAAGTTGTAAAAGATATGCATTTAAAATTTGAGGAAACAAAGATAAAATAAAGCTATCTATTGGGTTTCACTAACAAGTACATTGGAAGACTTGACTACTGTTGTTAAAAGACATGCATTACATGGTATTGAGCCACAAACCACAATGCATACTAGTAAAATAAAAACAAACTCACATGGGATTCGAACCTATGTGAGGTGTACATTGATAGTACAAGACCAACACTCTACCAAGTGAGCTACCAAGTCTGAACACAAATCAGACAATTATATCAGAGATTTAAGTAAATAAGCTACAATGTCCAAGGTACTAAACATGATATATTCTATTGGGTGTCATAAGCAAGTCATTAGAATACTTTACTACAAAAGTTGTAAAAGATATGCATTCAAAATTTGAGGAAACAAAGATAAAATAAAGCTATCTATTGGGTTTCACTAACAAGTACATTGGAAGACTTGACTACTGTTGTTAAAAGACATGCATTACATGGTATTGAGCCACAAACCACAATGCATACTAGTAAAATAAAAACAAACTCACATGGGATTCGAACCTATGTGAGGTGTACATTGATAGTGCAAGACCAACACTCTACCAACTGAGCTACCCAGTCTAAACACAAATAAAACCAATTATATCAGAGATTTAAGTAAATAAGCTACAATGTCCAAGGTACTAAACATGATATATTCTATGGGGTGTCATAAGCAAGTCATTAGAATACTTTACTACAAAAGTTGTAAAAGATATGCATTCAAAATTTGAGGAAACAAAAAGAAAACAAAGCTATCTATTGGGTTTCACTAACAAGTACATTGGAAGAATTGACTACTGTTGTTAAAAGACATGCATTACATGGTATTGAGCCACAAACCACAATGCATACTAGTAAAATAAAAACAAACTCACATGGGATTCGAACCTATGTGAGGTGTACATCGATAGTGCAAGACCAACACTCTACCAACTGAGCTACCCAGTCTGAACACAAATGAAACAAAATATATCAGAAATTTAAGTAAATAAGCTACAATGTCCAAGGTACTAAACATGATATATTCTATGGGGTGTCATAAGCAAGTCATTAGAATACTTTACTACAAAAGTTGTAAAAGATATGCATTCAAAATTTGAGGAAACAAAGATAAAATAAAGCTATCTATTGGGTTGGATACTGTTGTTAAAAGACATGCATTACATGGTATTGAGCCACAAGCCACAATACAGACTAGTAAAATAAAAACAAACTCACATGGGATTTGAACCTATGTGAGGTGTACATTGATAGTGCAAGACCAACACTCTACCAAGTGAGCTACCAAGTCTGAACACAAATGGGATAAATATATCAGAGATTTAAGTAAATAAGCTACAATGTCCAAGGTACTAAACATTATATATTCTATGGGGTGTCATAAGCAAGTCATTAGAATACTTTACTACAAAAGTTGTAAAAGATATGCATTTAAAATTTGAGGAAACAAAGAGAAAATAAAGCTATCTATTGGGTTTCACTAACAAGTACATTGGAAGACTTGACTACTGTTGTTAAAAGACATGCATTACATGGTATTGAGCCACAAACCACAATGCATACTAGTAAAATAAAAACAAACTCACATGGGATTCGAACCTATGTGAGGTGTACATCAATAATGCAAGACCAACACTCTACCAACTGAGCTACCCAGTCTGAACACAGATGAAACAAAATATATCAGAGATTTAAGTAAATAAGCTACAATGTCCAAGGTACTAAACATGATATATTCTATGGGGTGTCATAAGCAAGTCATTAGAATACTTTACTACAAAAGTTGTAAAAGATATGCATTCAAAATTTGAGGAAACAAAGAGAAAACAAAGCTATCTATTGGGTTTCACTAACAAGTACATTGGAAGAATTGACTACTGTTGTTAAAAGACATGCATTACATGGTATTGAGCCACAAACCACAATGCATACTAGTAAAATAAAAACAAACTCACATGGGATTCGAACCTATGTGAGATGTACATCGATAGTGCAAGACCAACACTCTACCAACTGAGCTACCCAGTCTGAACACAAATGAAGCAAAATATATCAGAAATTTAAGTAAATAAGCTACAATGTCCAAGGTACTAAACATGATATATTCTATGGGGTGTCATAAGCAAGTCATTAGAATACTTTACTACAAAAGTTGTAAAATATATGCATTCAAAATTTGAGGAAACAAAGATAAAATAAAGCTATCTATTGGGTTGGATACTGTTGTTAAAAGACATGCATTACATGGTATTGAGCCACAAGCCACAATACAGACTAGTAAAATAAAAACAAACTCACATGGGATTTGAACCTATGTGAGGTGTACATTGATAGTGCAAGACCAACACTCTACCAAGTGAGCTACCAAGTCTGAACACAAATGGGATAAATATATCAGAGATTTAAGTAAATAAGCTACAATGTCCAAGGTACTAAACATTATATATTCTATGGGGTGTCATAAGCAAGTCATTAGAATACTTTACTACAAAAGTTGTAAAAGATATGCATTTAAAATTTGAGGAAACAAAGAGAAAATAAAGCTATCTATTGGGTTTCACTAACAAGTACATTGGAAGACTTGACTACTGTTGTTAAAAGACATGCATTACATGGTATTGAGCCACAAACCACAATGCATACTAGTAAAATAAAAACAAACTCACATGGGATTCGAACCTATGTGAAGTGTACATCAATAATGCAAGACCAACACTCTACCAACTGAGCTACCCAGTCTGAACACAGATGAAACAAAATATATCAGAGATTTAAGTAAATAAGCTACAATGTCCAAGGTACTAAACATGATATATTCTATGGGGTGTCATAAGCAAGTCATTAGAATACTTTACTACAAAAGTTGTAAAAGATATGCATTCAAAATTTGAGGAAACAAAGAGAAAACAAAGCTATCTATTGGGTTTCACTAACAAGTACATTGGAAGAATTGACTACTGTTGTTAAAAGACATGCATTACATGGTATTGAGCCACAAACCACAATGCATACTAGTAAAATAAAAACAAACTCACATGGGATTCGAACCTATGTGAGATGTACATCGATAGTGCAAGACCAACACTCTACCAACTGAGCTACCCAGTCTGAACACAAATGAAGCAAAATATATCAGAAATTTAAGTAAATAAGCTACAATGTCCAAGGTACTAAACATGATATATTCTATGGGGTGTCATAAGCAAGTCATTAGAATACTTTACTACAAAAGTTGTAAAATATATGCATTCAAAATTTGAGGAAACAAAGATAAAATAAAGCTATCTATTGGGTTGGATACTGTTGTTAAAAGACATGCATTACATGGTATTGAGCCACAAGCCACAATACAGACTAGTAAAATAAAAACAAACTCACATGGGATTTGAACCTATGTGAGGTGTACATTGATAGTGCAAGACCAACACTCTACCAAGTGAGCTACCAAGTCTGAACACAAATGGGATAAATATATCAGAGATTTAAGTAAATAAGCTACAATGTCCAAGGTACTAAACATTATATATTCTATGGGGTGTCATAAGCAAGTCATTAGAATACTTTACTACAAAAGTTGTAAAAGATATGCATTTAAAATTTGAGGAAACAAAGAGAAAATAAAGCTATCTATTGGGTTTCACTAACAAGTACATTGGAAGACTTGACTACTGTTGTTAAAAGACATGCATTACATGGTATTGAGCCACAAACCACAATGCATACTAGTAAAATAAAAACAAACTCACATGGGATTCGAACCTATGTGAAGTGTACATCAATAATGCAAGACCAACACTCTACCAACTGAGCTACCCAGTCTGAACACAGATGAAACCAAATATACCAGACATTTAAGTAAATAAGCTACAATGTCCAAGGTACTAAACATGATATATTCTATGGGGTGTCATAAGCAAGTCATTAGAATACTTTACTACAAAAGTTGTAAAAGATATGCATTCAAAATTTGAGGAAACAAAGAGAAAATAAAGCTATCTATTGTGTTTCACTAACAAGTACATTGGAAGACTTGACTACTGTTGTTAAAAGACATGCATTACATGGTATTGAGCCACAAACCACAATGCAGACTAGTAAAATAAAAACAAACTCACATGGGATTCAAACCTATGTGAGGTGCACATTGATAGTGCAAGACCAACACTCTACCAACTGAGCTACCCAGTCTGAACACAAATGAAACAAAATATATCAGATATTTAAGTAAATAAGCTACAATGTCCAAGGTACTAAACATGATATATTCTATGGGGTGTCATAAGCAAGTCATTAGAATACTTTACTACAAAAGTTGTAAAAGATATGCATTCAAAATTTGAGGAAACAAAGAGAAAACAAAGCTATCTATTGGGTTTCACTAACAAGTACATTGGAAGACTTGACTACTGTTGTTAAAAGACATGCATTACATGGTATTGAGCCACAAACCACAATGCATACTAGTAAAATAAAAATAAACTCACATGGGATTCGAACCTATGTGAGGTGTACATCGATAGTGCAAGACCAACACTCTACCAAGTGAGCTACCAAGTCTGAACACAAATGGGATAAATATATCAGAGATTTAAGTAAATAAGCTACAATGTCCAAGGTACTAAACATGATATATTCTATGGGGTGTCATAAGCAAGTCATTAGAATACTTTACTACAAAAGTTGTAAAAGATATGCATTCAAAATTTGAGGAAACAAAGAGAAAACAAAGCTATTGGGTTTCACTAACAAGTACATTGGAAGAATTGACTACTGTTGTTAAAAGACATGCATTACATGGTATTGAGCCACAAACCACAATGCATACTAGTAAAATAAAAACAAACTCACATTGGATTCGAACCTATGTGAGGTGTACATTGATAGTGCAAGACCAACACTCTACCAACTGAGCTACCCAGTCTGAACACAAATGAAACAAAATATATCAGAAATGTAAGTAAATAAGCTACAATGTCCAAGGTACTAAACATGATATATTCTATGGGGTGTCATAAGCAAGTCATTAGAATACTTTACTACAAAAGTTGTAAAAGATATGCATTCAAAATTTGAGGAAACAAAGATAAAATAAAGCTATCTATTGGGTTTCACTAACAAGTACATTGGAAGACTTGACTACTGTTGTTAAAAGACATGCATTACATGGTATTGAGCCACAAACCACAATGCAGACTAGTAAAATAAAAAAAAACTCACATGGGATTCGAACCTATGTGAGATGTACATTGATAGTGCAAGACCAACACGCAACCAACTGAGCTACCCAGTCTGAACACAAATGAAACAAAATATATCAGAGATTTAAGTAAATAAGCTACAATGTCCAAGGTACTAAACATGATATATTCTATGGGGTGTCATAAGCAAGTCATTAGAACACTTTACTACAAAAGTTGAAAAAGATATGCATTCAAAATTTGAGGAAACAAAGAGAAAATAAAGCTATTTATTGTGTTTCACTAACAAGTACATTGGAAGACTTGACTACTGTTGTTAAAAGACATGCATTACATGGTATTGAGCCACAAACCACAATACAGACTAGTAAATTAAAAACAAACTCACATGGGATTCAAACCTATGTGAGGTGTACATTGATAGTGCAAGACCAACACTCTACCAAGTGAGCTACCAAGTTTAAACACAAATGGGACAAATATATCAGAGATTTAAGTAAATAAGCTACAATGTCCAAGGTACTAAACATGATATATTCTATGGGGTGTCATAAGCAAGTCATTAGAATACTTTACTTCAAAAGTTGTAAAAGATATGCATTCAAAATTTGAGGAAACAAAGAGAAAATAAAGCTATCTATTGGGCTTCACTAACAAGTACATTGGAAGACTTGACTACTGTTGTTAAAAGACATGCATTACATGGTATTGAGCCACAAACCACAATGCATACTAGTAAAATAAAAACAAACTCACATGGGATTCAAAACTATGTGAGGTGTACATCAATAGTGCAAGACCAACACTCTACCAACTGAGCTACCCAGTCTGAACACAAATGAAATAAAATATATCAGAGATTTAAGTAAATAAGCTACAATGTCCAAGATACTAAACATGATATATTCTCTGGGGTGTCATAAGCAAGTCATTAGAATACTTTACTACAAAAGTTGTAAGAGATATGCATTCAAAATTTGAGGAAACAAAGATAAAATAAAGCTATCTATTGGGTTTCACTAACAAGTACATTGGAAGACTTGACTACTGTTGTTAAAAGAGACATGCATTACATGGTATTGAGCCACAAACCACAATGCATACTAGTAAAATAAAAACAAGCTCACATGGGATTCGAACCTATGTGAGGTGTACATCAATAGTGCAAGACCAACACTCTACCAACTGAGCTACCCAGTCTGAACACAAATGAACCAAAATATATCAGAGATTTAAGTAAATAAGCTACAATGTCCAAGATACTAAACATGATATATTCTATGGGGTGTCATAAGCAAGTCATTAGAATACTTTACTACAAAAGTTGTAAAAGATATGCATTCAAAATTTGAGGAAACAAAGAGAAAACAAAGCTATCTATTGGGTTTCACTAACAAGTATATTGGAAGACTTGACTACTGTTGTTAAAAGACATGCATTACATGGTATTGAGCCACAAACCACAATGCATACTAGTAAAATAAAAACAAACTCACATGGGATTCGAACCTATGTGAGGTGTACATCGATAGTGCAAGACCAACACTCTACCAACTGAGCTACCCAGTCTGAACACGAATAAAACCAATTATATCAGAGATTTAAGTAAATAAGCTACAATGTCCAAGGTACTAAACATGATATATTCTATGGGGTGTCATAAGCAAGTCATTAGAATACTTTACTACAAAAGTTGTAAAAGATATGCATTCAAAATTTGAGGAAACAAAGAGAAAACAAAGCTATCTATTGGGTTTCACTAACAAGTACATTGGAAGAATTGACTACTGTTGTTAAAAGACATGCATTACATGGTATTGAGCCACAAACCACAATGCATACTAGTAAAATAAAAACAAACTCACATGGGATTCGAACCTATGTGAGGTGTACATCGATAGTGCAATACCAACACTCTACCAACTGAGCTACCCAGTCTGAATACAAATAAATCCAATTATATCAGAGATTTAAGTAAATAAGCTACAATGTCCAAGGTACTAAACATGATATATTCTATGGGGTGTCATAAGCAAGTCATTAGAATACTTTACTACAAAAGTTGTAAAAGATATGCATTCAAAATTTGAGGAAACAAAGAGAAAACAAAGCTATCTATTGGGTTTCACTAACAAGTACATTGGAAGACTTGACTCCTGTTGTTAAAAGACATGCATTACATGGTATTGAGCCACAAACCACAATGCAGACTAGTAAAATAAAAACAAACTCACATGGGATTCAAACCTATGTGAGGTGTACATTGATAGTGCAAGACCAACACCCTACCAACTGAGCTACCCAGTCTGAACACAAATGACACAAAATATATCAGAGATTTAAGTTAATAAGCTACAATGTCCAAGGTACTAAACATTATATATTCTATGGGGTGTCATAAGCAAGTCATTAGAATACTTTACTACAAAAGTTGTAAAAGATATGCATTCAAAATTTGAGGAAACAAAGAGAAAAAATAAAGCTATCTATTGGGTTTCACTAACAAGCAATTTGGAAGACTTGACTACTGTTGTTAAAAGACATGCATTACATGGTATTGAGCCACAAACCTCAATGCATACTAGTAAAATAAAAACAAACTCACATGGAATTCGAACCTATGTGAGGTGTACGTCAATAGTGCAAGACCAACACTCTACCAACTGAGCTACCCAGTCTGAACACAAATGAAACAAAATATATCAGAGATTTAAGTAAATAAGCTACAATGTCCAAGATACTAAACATGATATATTCTATGGGGTGTCATAAGCAAGTCATTAGAATACTTTACTACAAAAGTTGTAAAAGATATGCATTCAAAATTTGAGGAAACAAAGAGAAAACAAAGCTATCTATTTGTTTTCACTAACAAGTACATTGGAAGACTTGACTACTGTTGTTAAAAGACATGCATTACATGGTATTGAGCCACAAACCACAATGCATACTAGTAAAATAAAAACAAACTCGCATGGGATTCAAACTTATGTGAGGTGTACATTGATAGTACAAGACCAACACTCTACCAAGTGAGTTACCAAGTCTGAACACGAATGGGACAAATATATCAGAGATTTAAGTAAATAAGCTACAATGTCCAAGGTACTAAACATGATATATTCTATCTGGTGTCATAAGCAAGTCATTAGAATACTTTACTACAAAAGTTGTAAAAGATATGCTTTAAAAATTTGAGGAAACAAAGAGAAAATAAAGCTATCTATTGGGTTTCACTAACAAGTACATTGGAAGACTTGACTACTGTTGTTAAAAGACATGCATTACATGGTATTGAGCCACAAACCACAATGCATACTAGTAAAATAAAAAACAAACTCACATGGGATTCGAACCTATGTGAGGTGTACATCGATAGTGCAAGACCAACACTCTACCAACTGAGCTACACAGTCTGAACACAAATAAACCCAATTATATCAGAGATTTAAGTAAATAAGCTACAATGTCCAAGGTACTAAACATGATATATTCTATGGGGTGTCATAAGCAAGTCATTAGAATACTTTACTACAAAAGTTGTAAAAGATATGCATTCAAAATTTGAGGAAACAAAGAGAAAATAAAGCTATCTATTGTGTTTCACTAACAAGTACATTGGAAGACTTGACTACTGTTGTTCAAAGACATGCATTACACGGTATTGAGCCACAAACCACAATACAGACTAGTAAAATAAAAACAAACTCACATGGGATTCGAACCTATGTGAGGTGTACATCGATAGTGCAAGACCAACACTCTGCCAACTGAGCTACCCAGTCTAAACACAAACGAAACAAAATATATCAGAGATTTAAGTAAATAAGCTACAATGTCCAAGGTACTAAACATGATATATTCTATGGGGTGTCATAAGCAAGTCATTAGAATACTTTACTACAAAAGTTGTAAAAGATATGCATTCAAAATTTGAGGAAACAAAGAGAAAATAAAGCTATCTATTGTGTTTCACTAACAAGTACATTGGAAGACTTGACTACTGTTGTTAAAAGACATGCATTACATGGTATTGAGCCACAAACCACAATGCAGACTAGTAAAATAAAAACAAACTCACATGGGATTCAAACCTATGTGAGGTGTACATCGATAGTTCAAGACCAACACTCTACCAACTGAGCTACCCAGTCTGAACACGAATGAAATAAAATATATCAGAGATTTAAGTAAATAAGCTACAATGTCCAAGGTACTAAACATGATATATTCTATGAGGTGTCATAAGCAAGTCATTAGAACACTTTACTACAAAAGTTGTAAAAGATATGCATTCAAAATTTGAGGAAACAAAGAGAAAATAAAGCTATCTATTGTGTTTCACTAACAAGTACATTGGAAGACTTGACTACTGTTGTTAAAAGACATGCATTACATGGTATTGAGCCACAAACCACAATACAGACTAGTAAAATAAAAACAAACTCACATGGGATTAGAACCTATGTGAGGTGTACATTGATAGTGCAAGACCAACATTCTACCAACTGAGCTACCAAGTCTGAACACAAATGAGATAAATATATCAGAGATTTAAGTAAATAAGCTACAATGTCCAAGGTACTAAACATGATATATTCTATGGGGTGTCATAAGCAAGTCATTAGAATACTTTACTACAAAAGTTGTAAAAGATATGCATTCAAAATTTGGGAAAACAAAGAGAAAATAAAGCTATCTATTGGGTTTCACTAACAAGTACATTGGAAGACTTGACTACTGTTGTTAAAAGACATGCATTACATGGTATTGAGCCACAAACCACAATACAGACTAGTAAAATAAAAACAAACTCACATGGGATTCGAACCTATGTGAGGTGTACATTGATAGTGCAAGACCAACACTCTACCAACTGAGCTACCAAGTCTGAGCACAAATGGGACAAATATATCAGAGATTTAAGTTAATAAGCTACAATGTCCAAGGTACTAAACATGATATATTCTATGGGGTGTCATAAGCAAGTCATTAGAATACTTTACTACAAAAGTTGTAAAAGATATGCATTCAAAATTTGAGGAAACAAAGAGAAAACAAAGCTATCTATTGGGTTTCACTAACAAGTACATTGGAAGACTTGACTACTGTTGTTAAAAGACATGCATTACATGGTATTGAGCCACAAACCACAATGCATACTAGTAAAATAAAAACAAACTCAAATGGGATTCGAACCTATGTGAGGTGTACATCGATAGTGCAAGTCCAACACTTTACCAACTGAGCTACCCAGTCTGAACACAAATAAATCAAAATATATCAGAAATTTAAGTAAATAAGCTACAATGTCCAAGGTACTAAACATGATATATTCTATGAGGTGTCATAAGCAAGTCATTAGAATACTTTACTACAAAAGTTGTAAAAGATATGCATTCAAAATTTGAGGAAACAAAGAGAAAATAAAGCTATCTATTGGGTTTCACTAACAAGTACATTGGAAGTCTTGACTACTGTTGTTAAAAGACATGCATTACATGGTATTGAGCCACAAACCACAATGCAGACTAGTAAAATAAAAACAAACTCACATGGGATTCAAACCTATGTGAGGTGTACATCAATAGCGCAAGACCAACACTCTACCAAGTGAGCTACCAAGTCTGAACACAAATGGACCGAATATATCAGAGATTTAAGTAAATAAGCTACAATGTCCAAGGTACTAAACATGATATATTCTATGGGGTGTCATAAGCAAGTCATTAGAATACTTTACTACAAAAGTTGTAAAAGATATGCATTCAAAATTTGAGGAAACAAAGAGAAAATAAAGCTATTTATTGGGTTTCACTAACAAGTACATTGGAAGACTTGACTACTGTTGTTAAAAGACATGCATTACATGGTATTGAGCCACAAACCACAATGCATACTAGTAAAATAAAAACAAACTCACATGGGATTCGAACCTATGTGAGGTGTACATCAATAGTGCAAGACCAACACTCTACCAACTGAGCTACCCAGTCTGAACACAAATGAAACCAAATATATCAGAGATTTAAGTAAATAAGCTACAATGTCCAAGATACTAAACATTATATATTCTATGGGGTGTCATAAGCAAGTCATTAGAATACTTTACTACAAAAGTTGTAAAAGATATGCATTCAAAATTTGAGGAAACAAAGAGAAAACAAAGCTATCTATTGGGTTTCACTAACAAGTACATTGGAAGACTTGACTACTGTTGTTAAAAGACATGCATTACATGGTATTGAGCCACAAACCACAATGCATACTAGTAAAATAAAAACAAACTCACATGGGATTCGAACCTATGTGAGGTGTACATCGATAGTGCAAGACCAACACTCTACCAACTGAGCTACCCAGTCTGAACACAAATAAAACCAATTATATCAGAGATTTAAGTAAATAAGCTACAATGTCCAAGGTACTTAACATGATATATTCTATGGGGTGTCATAAGCAAGTCATTAGAATACTTTACTACAAAAGTTGTAAAAGATATGCATTCAAAATTTGAGGAAACAAAGAGAAAACAAAGCTATCTATTGGGTTTCACTAACAAGTACATTGGAAGACTTGACTACTGTTGTTAAAAGACATGCATTACATGGTATTGAGCCACAAACCACATTGCATACTAGTAAAATAAAAACAAACTCACATGGGATTCGAACCTATGTGAGGTGTACATCGATAGTGCAATACCAACACTCTACCAACTGAGCTACCCAGTCTGAATACAAATGAATCCAATTATATCAGAGATTTAAGTAAATAAGCTACAATGTCCAAGGTACTAAACATGATATATTCTATGGGGTGTCATAAGCAAGTCATTAGAATACTTTACTACAAAAGTTGTAAAAGATATGCATTCAAAATTTGAGGAAACAAAGAGAAAACAAAGCTATCTATTGGGTTTCACTAACAAGTACATTGGAAGACTTGACTACTGTTGTTAAAAGACATGCATTACATGGTATTGAGCCACAAACCACAATGCATACTAGTAAAATAAAAACAAACTCACATGGGATTCGAACCTATGTGAGGTGTACATCGATAGTGCAAGTCCAACACTTTACCAACTGAGCTACCCAGTCTGAACACAAATAAAACAAAATATATCAGAAATTTAAGTAAATAAGCTACAATGTCCAAGGTACTAAACATGATATATTCTATGAGGTGTCATAAGCAAGTCATTAGAATACTTTACTACAAAAGTTGTAAAAGATATGCATTCAAAATTTGAGGAAACAAAGAGAAAATAAAGCTATCTATTGGGTTTCACTAACAAGTACATTGGAAGTCTTGACTACTGTTGTTAAAAGACATGCATTACATGGTATTGAGCCACAAACCACAATGCAGACTAGTAAAATAAAAACAAACTCACATGGGATTCAAACCTATGTGAGGTGTACATCAATAGCGCAAGACCAACACTCTACCAAGTGAGCTACCAAGTCTGAACACAAATGGACCGAATATATCAGAGATTTAAGTAAATAAGCTACAATGTCCAAGGTACTAAACATGATATATTCTATGGGGTGTCATAAGCAAGTCATTAGAATACTTTACTACAAAAGTTGTAAAAGATATGCATTCAAAATTTGAGGAAACAAAGAGAAAATAAAGCTATTTATTGGGTTTCACTAACAAGTACATTGGAAGACTTGACTACTGTTGTTAAAAGACATGCATTACATGGTATTGAGCCACAAACCACAATGCATACTAGTAAAATAAAAACAAACTCACATGGGATTCGAACCTATGTGAGGTGTACATCAATAGTGCAAGACCAACGCTCTACCAACTGAGCTACCCAATCTGAACACAAATGAAACCAAATATATCAGAGATTTAAGTAAATAAGCTACAATGTCCAAGATACTAAACATTATATATTCTATGGGGTGTCATAAGCAAGTCATTAGAATACTTTACTACAAAAGTTGTAAAAGATATGCATTCAAAATTTGAGGAAACAAAGAGAAAACAAAGCTATCTATTGGGTTTCACTAACAAGTACATTGGAAGACTTGACTACTGTTGTTAAAAGACATGCATTACATGGTATTGAGCCACAAACCACATTGCATACTAGTAAAATAAAAACAAACTCACATGGGATTCGAACCTATGTGAGGTGTACATCGATAGTGCAATACCAACACTCTACCAACTGAGCTACCCAGTCTGAATACAAATAAATCTAATTATATCAGAGATTTAAGTAAATAAGCTACAATGTCCAAGGTACTAAACATGATATATTCTATGGGGTGTCATAAGCAAGTCATTAGAATACTTTACTACAAAAGTTGTAAAAGATATGCATTCAAAATTTGAGGAAACAAAGAGAAAACAAAGCTATCTATTGGGTTTCACTAACAAGTACATTGGAAGACTTGACTACTGTTGTTAAAAGACATGCATTACATGGTATTGAGCCACAAACCACAATGCATACTAGTAAAATAAAACAAACTCACATGGGATTCGAACCTATGTGAGGTGTACATCGATAGTGCAAGTCCAACACTTTACCAACTGAGCTACCCAGTCTGAACACAAATAAAACAAAATATATCAGAAATTTAAGTAAATAAGCTACAATGTCCAAGGTACTAAACATGATATATTCTATGAGGTGTCATAAGCAAGTCATTAGAATACTTTACTACAAAAGTTGTAAAAGATATGCATTCAAAATTTGAGGAAACAAAGAGAAAATAAAGCTATCTATTGGGTTTCACTAACAAGTACATTGGAAGTCTTGACTACTGTTGTTAAAAGACATGCATTACATGGTATTGAGCCACAAACCACAATGCAGACTAGTAAAATAAAAACAAACTCACATGGGATTCGAACCTATGTGAGGTGTACATCAATAGTGCAAGACCAACACTCTACCAACTGAGCTACCCAGTCTGAACACAAATGAAACAAAATATATCAGAGATTTAAGTAAATAAGCTACAATGTCCAAGATACTAAACATTATATATTCTATGGGGTGTCATAAGCAAGTCATTAGAATACTTTACTACAAAAGTTGTAAAAGATATGCATTCAAAATTTGAGGAAACAAAGAGAAAACAAAGCTATCTATTGGGTTTCACTAACAAGTACATTGGAAGACTTGACTACTGTTGTTAAAAGACATGCATTACATGGTATTGAGCCACAAACCACAATTCATACTAGTAAAATAAAAACAAACTCACATGGGATGCGAACCTATGTGAGGTGTACATCGATAGTGCAAGACCAACACTCTACCAACTGAGCTACCCAGTCTAAACACAAATAAAACCAATGATATCAGAGATTTAAGTAAATAAGCTACAATGTCCAAGGTACTAAACATGATATATTCTATGGGGTGTCATAAGCAAGTCATTAGAATACTTTACTACAAAAGTTGTAAAAGATATGCATTCAAAATTTGAGGAAACAAAGAGAAAACAAAGCTATCTATTGTGTTTCACTAACAAGTACATTGGAAGACTTGACTACTGTTGTTAAAAGACATGCATTACATGGTATTGAGCCACAAACCACAATGCATACTAGTAAAATAAAAACAAACTCACATGGGATTCGAACCTATGTGAGGTGTACATCGATAGTGCAATACCAACACTCTACCAACTGAGCTACCCAGTCTGAATACAAATAAATCCAATTATATCAGAGATTTAAGTAAATAAGCTACAATGTCCAAGGTACTAAACATGATATATTCTATGGGGTGTCATAAGCAAGTCATTAGAATACTTTACTACAAAAGTTGTAAAAGATATGCATTCAAAATTTGAGGAAACAAAGAGAAAACAAAGCTATCTATTGGGTTTCACTAACAAGTACATTGGAAGACTTGACTCCTGTTGTTAAAAGACATGCATTACATGGTATTGAGCCACAAACCACAATGCAGACTAGTAAAATAAAAACAAACTCACATGGGATTCAAACCTATGTGAGGTGTACATCGATAGTTCAAGACCAACACTCTACCAACTGAGCTACCCAGTCTGAACACGAATTAAATAAAATATATCAGAGATTTAAGTAAATAAGCTACAATGTCCAAGGTACTAAACATGATATATTCTATGAGGTGTCATAAGCAAGTCATTAGAACACTTTACTACAAAAGTTGTAAAAGATATGCATTCAAAATTTGGGGAAACAAAGAGAAAATAAAGCTATCTATTGGGTTTCACTAACAAGTACATTGGAAGACTTGACTACTGTTGTTAAAAGACATGCATTACATGGTATTGAGCCACAAACCACAATACAGACTAGTAAAATAAAAACAAACTCACATGGGATTCGAACCTATGTGAGGTGTACATTGATAGTGCAAGACCAACACTCTACCAACTGAGCTACCAAGTCTGAACACAAATGGGATAAATATATCAGAGATTTAAGTAAATAAGCTACAATGTCCAAGGTACTAAACATGATATATTCTATGGGGTGTCATAAGCAAGTCATTAGAATACTTTACTACAAAAGTTGTAAAAGATATGCATTCAAAATTTGGGGAAACAAAGAGAAAATAAAGCTATCTATTGGGTTTCACTAACAAGTACATTGGAAGACTTGACTACTGTTGTTAAAAGACATGCATTACATGGTATTGAGCCACAAACCACAATACAGACTAGTAAAATAAAAACAAACTCACATGGGATTTGAACCTATGTGAGGTGTACATCGATAGTGCAAGTCCAACACTTTACCAACTGAGCTACCCAGTCTGAACACAAATAAAACTAAATATATCAGAAATTTAAGTAAATAAGCTACAATGTCCAAGGTACTAAACATGATATATTCTATGAGGTGTCATAAGCAAGTCATTAGAATACTTTACTACAAAAGTTGTAAAAGATATGCATTTAAAATTTGAGGAAACAAAGAGAAAATAAAGCTATCTATTGGGTTTCACTAACAAGTACATTGGAAGTCTTGACTACTGTTGTTAAAAGACATGCATTACATGGTATTGAGCCACAAACCACAATGCAGACTAGTAAAATAAAAACAAACTCACATGGGATTCAAACCTATGTGAGGTGTACATCAATAGTGCAAGACCAACGCTCTACCAACTGAGCTACCCAATCTGAACACAAATGAAACCAAATATATCAGAGATTTAAGTAAATAAGCTACAATGTCCAAGATACTAAACATTATATATTCTATGGGGTGTCATAAGCAAGTCATTAGAATACTTTACTACAAAAGTTGTAAAAGATATGCATTCAAAATTTGAGGAAACAAAGAGAAAACAAAGCTATCTATTGGGTTTCACTAACAAGTACATTGGAAGACTTGACTACTGTTGTTAAAAGACATGCATTACATGGTATTGAGCCACAAACCACATTGCATACTAGTAAAATAAAAACAAACTCACATGGGATTCGAACCTATGTGAGGTGTACATCGATAGTGCAATACCAACACTCTACCAACTGAGCTACCCAGTCTGAATACAAATAAATCTAATTATATCAGAGATTTAAGTAAATAAGCTACAATGTCCAAGGTACTAAACATGATATATTCTATGGGGTGTCATAAGCAAGTCATTAGAATACTTTACTACAAAAGTTGTAAAAGATATGCATTCAAAATTTGAGGAAACAAAGAGAAAACAAAGCTATCTATTGGGTTTCACTAACAAGTACATTGGAAGACTTGACTACTGTTGTTAAAAGACATGCATTACATGGTATTGAGCCACAAACCACAATGCATACTAGTAAAATAAAACAAACTCACATGGGATTCGAACCTATGTGAGGTGTACATCGATAGTGCAAGTCCAACACTTTACCAACTGAGCTACCCAGTCTGAACACAAATAAAACAAAATATATCAGAAATTTAAGTAAATAAGCTACAATGTCCAAGGTACTAAACATGATATATTCTATGAGGTGTCATAAGCAAGTCATTAGAATACTTTACTACAAAAGTTGTAAAAGATATGCATTCAAAATTTGAGGAAACAAAGAGAAAATAAAGCTATCTATTGGGTTTCACTAACAAGTACATTGGAAGTCTTGACTACTGTTGTTAAAAGACATGCATTACATGGTATTGAGCCACAAACCACAATGCAGACTAGTAAAATAAAAACAAACTCACATGGGATTCGAACCTATGTGAGGTGTACATCAATAGTGCAAGACCAACACTCTACCAACTGAGCTACCCAGTCTAAACACAAATAAAACCAATGATATCAGAGATTTAAGTAAATAAGCTACAATGTCCAAGGTACTAAACATGATATATTCTATGGGGTGTCATAAGCAAGTCATTAGAATACTTTACTACAAAAGTTGTAAAAGATATGCATTCAAAATTTGAGGAAACAAAGAGAAAACAAAGCTATCTATTGGGTTTCACTAACAAGTACATTGGAAGACTTGACTACTGTTGTTAAAAGACATGCATTACATGGTATTGAGCCACAAACCACAATGCATACTAGTAAAATAAAAACAAACTCACATGGGATTCGAACCTATGTGAGGTGTACATCGATAGTGCAAGACCAACACTCTACCAACTGAGCTACCCAGTCTGAACACAAATAAAACCAATTATATCAGAGATTTAAGTAAATAAGCTACAATGTCCAAGGTACTTAACATGATATATTCTATGGGGTGTCATAAGCAAGTCATTAGAATACTTTACTACAAAAGTTGTAAAAGATATGCATTCAAAATTTGAGGAAACAAAGAGAAAACAAAGCTATCTATTGGGTTTCACTAACAAGTACATTGGAAGACTTGACTACTGTTGTTAAAAGACATGCATTACATGGTATTGAGCCACAAACCACATTGCATACTAGTAAAATAAAAACAAACTCACATGGGATTCGAACCTATGTGAGGTGTACATCGATAGTGCAATACCAACACTCTACCAACTGAGCTACCCAGTCTGAATACAAATGAATCCAATTATATCAGAGATTTAAGTAAATAAGCTACAATGTCCAAGGTACTAAACATGATATATTCTATGGGGTGTCATAAGCAAGTCATTAGAATACTTTACTACAAAAGTTGTAAAAGATATGCATTCAAAATTTGAGGAAACAAAGAGAAAACAAAGCTATCTATTGGGTTTCACTAACAAGTACATTGGAAGACTTGACTACTGTTGTTAAAAGACATGCATTACATGGTATTGAGCCACAAACCACAATGCATACTAGTAAAATAAAAACAAACTCACATGGGATTCGAACCTATGTGAGGTGTACATCGATAGTGCAAGTCCAACACTTTACCAACTGAGCTACCCAGTCTGAACACAAATAAAACAAAATATATCAGAAATTTAAGTAAATAAGCTACAATGTCCAAGGTACTAAACATGATATATTCTATGAGGTGTCATAAGCAAGTCATTAGAATACTTTACTACAAAAGTTGTAAAAGATATGCATTCAAAATTTGAGGAAACAAAGAGAAAATAAAGCTATCTATTGGGTTTCACTAACAAGTACATTGGAAGTCTTGACTACTGTTGTTAAAAGACATGCATTACATGGTATTGAGCCACAAACCACAATGCAGACTAGTAAAATAAAAACAAACTCACATGGGATTCAAACCTATGTGAGGTGTACATCAATAGCGCAAGACCAACACTCTACCAAGTGAGCTACCAAGTCTGAACACAAATGGACCGAATATATCAGAGATTTAAGTAAATAAGCTACAATGTCCAAGGTACTAAACATGATATATTCTATGGGGTGTCATAAGCAAGTCATTAGAATACTTTACTACAAAAGTTGTAAAAGATATGCATTCAAAATTTGAGGAAACAAAGAGAAAATAAAGCTATTTATTGGGTTTCACTAACAAGTACATTGGAAGACTTGACTACTGTTGTTAAAAGACATGCATTACATGGTATTGAGCCACAAACCACAATGCATACTAGTAAAATAAAAACAAACTCACATGGGATTCGAACCTATGTGAGGTGTACATCAATAGTGCAAGACCAACGCTCTACCAACTGAGCTACCCAATCTGAACACAAATGAAACCAAATATATCAGAGATTTAAGTAAATAAGCTACAATGTCCAAGATACTAAACATTATATATTCTATGGGGTGTCATAAGCAAGTCATTAGAATACTTTACTACAAAAGTTGTAAAAGATATGCATTCAAAATTTGAGGAAACAAAGAGAAAACAAAGCTATCTATTGGGTTTCACTAACAAGTACATTGGAAGACTTGACTACTGTTGTTAAAAGACATGCATTACATGGTATTGAGCCACAAACCACATTGCATACTAGTAAAATAAAAACAAACTCACATGGGATTCGAACCTATGTGAGGTGTACATCGATAGTGCAATACCAACACTCTACCAACTGAGCTACCCAGTCTGAATACAAATAAATCTAATTATATCAGAGATTTAAGTAAATAAGCTACAATGTCCAAGGTACTAAACATGATATATTCTATGGGGTGTCATAAGCAAGTCATTAGAATACTTTACTACAAAAGTTGTAAAAGATATGCATTCAAAATTTGAGGAAACAAAGAGAAAACAAAGCTATCTATTGGGTTTCACTAACAAGTACATTGGAAGACTTGACTACTGTTGTTAAAAGACATGCATTACATGGTATTGAGCCACAAACCACAATGCATACTAGTAAAATAAAACAAACTCACATGGGATTCGAACCTATGTGAGGTGTACATCGATAGTGCAAGTCCAACACTTTACCAACTGAGCTACCCAGTCTGAACACAAATAAAACAAAATATATCAGAAATTTAAGTAAATAAGCTACAATGTCCAAGGTACTAAACATGATATATTCTATGAGGTGTCATAAGCAAGTCATTAGAATACTTTACTACAAAAGTTGTAAAAGATATGCATTCAAAATTTGAGGAAACAAAGAGAAAATAAAGCTATCTATTGGGTTTCACTAACAAGTACATTGGAAGTCTTGACTACTGTTGTTAAAAGACATGCATTACATGGTATTGAGCCACAAACCACAATGCAGACTAGTAAAATAAAAACAAACTCACATGGGATTCGAACCTATGTGAGGTGTACATCAATAGTGCAAGACCAACACTCTACCAACTGAGCTACCCAGTCTGAACACAAATGAAACAAAATATATCAGAGATTTAAGTAAATAAGCTACAATGTCCAAGATACTAAACATTATATATTCTATGGGGTGTCATAAGCAAGTCATTAGAATACTTTACTACAAAAGTTGTAAAAGATATGCATTCAAAATTTGAGGAAACAAAGAGAAAACAAAGCTATCTATTGGGTTTCACTAACAAGTACATTGGAAGACTTGACTACTGTTGTTAAAAGACATGCATTACATGGTATTGAGCCACAAACCACAATTCATACTAGTAAAATAAAAACAAACTCACATGGGATGCGAACCTATGTGAGGTGTACATCGATAGTGCAAGACCAACACTCTACCAACTGAGCTACCCAGTCTAAACACAAATAAAACCAATGATATCAGAGATTTAAGTAAATAAGCTACAATGTCCAAGGTACTAAACATGATATATTCTATGGGGTGTCATAAGCAAGTCATTAGAATACTTTACTACAAAAGTTGTAAAAGATATGCATTCAAAATTTGAGGAAACAAAGAGAAAACAAAGCTATCTATTGTGTTTCACTAACAAGTACATTGGAAGACTTGACTACTGTTGTTAAAAGACATGCATTACATGGTATTGAGCCACAAACCACAATGCATACTAGTAAAATAAAAACAAACTCACATGGGATTCGAACCTATGTGAGGTGTACATCGATAGTGCAATACCAACACTCTACCAACTGAGCTACCCAGTCTGAATACAAATAAATCCAATTATATCAGAGATTTAAGTAAATAAGCTACAATGTCCAAGGTACTAAACATGATATATTCTATGGGGTGTCATAAGCAAGTCATTAGAATACTTTACTACAAAAGTTGTAAAAGATATGCATTCAAAATTTGAGGAAACAAAGAGAAAACAAAGCTATCTATTGGGTTTCACTAACAAGTACATTGGAAGACTTGACTCCTGTTGTTAAAAGACATGCATTACATGGTATTGAGCCACAAACCACAATGCAGACTAGTAAAATAAAAACAAACTCACATGGGATTCAAACCTATGTGAGGTGTACATCGATAGTTCAAGACCAACACTCTACCAACTGAGCTACCCAGTCTGAACACGAATTAAATAAAATATATCAGAGATTTAAGTAAATAAGCTACAATGTCCAAGGTACTAAACATGATATATTCTATGAGGTGTCATAAGCAAGTCATTAGAACACTTTACTACAAAAGTTGTAAAAGATATGCATTCAAAATTTGGGGAAACAAAGAGAAAATAAAGCTATCTATTGGGTTTCACTAACAAGTACATTGGAAGACTTGACTACTGTTGTTAAAAGACATGCATTACATGGTATTGAGCCACAAACCACAATACAGACTAGTAAAATAAAAACAAACTCACATGGGATTCGAACCTATGTGAGGTGTACATTGATAGTGCAAGACCAACACTCTACCAACTGAGCTACCAAGTCTGAACACAAATGGGATAAATATATCAGAGATTTAAGTAAATAAGCTACAATGTCCAAGGTACTAAACATGATATATTCTATGGGGTGTCATAAGCAAGTCATTAGAATACTTTACTACAAAAGTTGTAAAAGATATGCATTCAAAATTTGGGGAAACAAAGAGAAAATAAAGCTATCTATTGGGTTTCACTAACAAGTACATTGGAAGACTTGACTACTGTTGTTAAAAGACATGCATTACATGGTATTGAGCCACAAACCGCAATACAGACTAGTAAAATAAAAACAAACTCACATGGGATTTGAACCTATGTGAGGTGTACATCGATAGTGCAAGTCCAACACTTTACCAACTGAGCTACCCAGTCTGAACACAAATAAAACTAAATATATCAGAAATTTAAGTAAATAAGCTACAATGTCCAAGGTACTAAACATGATATATTCTATGAGGTGTCATAAGCAAGTCATTAGAATACTTTACTACAAAAGTTGTAAAAGATATGCATTTAAAATTTGAGGAAACAAAGAGAAAATAAAGCTATCTATTGGGTTTCACTAACAAGTACATTGGAAGTCTTGACTACTGTTGTTAAAAGACATGCATTACATGGTATTGAGCCACAAACCACAATGCAGACTAGTAAAATAAAAACAAACTCACATGGGATTCAAACCTATGTGAGGTGTACATCAATAGTGCAAGACCAACGCTCTACCAACTGAGCTACCCAATCTGAACACAAATGAAACCAAATATATCAGAGATTTAAGTAAATAAGCTACAATGTCCAAGATACTAAACATTATATATTCTATGGGGTGTCATAAGCAAGTCATTAGAATACTTTACTACAAAAGTTGTAAAAGATATGCATTCAAAATTTGAGGAAACAAAGAGAAAACAAAGCTATCTATTGGGTTTCACTAACAAGTACATTGGAAGACTTGACTACTGTTGTTAAAAGACATGCATTACATGGTATTGAGCCACAAACCACATTGCATACTAGTAAAATAAAAACAAACTCACATGGGATTCGAACCTATGTGAGGTGTACATCGATAGTGCAATACCAACACTCTACCAACTGAGCTACCCAGTCTGAATACAAATAAATCTAATTATATCAGAGATTTAAGTAAATAAGCTACAATGTCCAAGGTACTAAACATGATATATTCTATGGGGTGTCATAAGCAAGTCATTAGAATACTTTACTACAAAAGTTGTAAAAGATATGCATTCAAAATTTGAGGAAACAAAGAGAAAACAAAGCTATCTATTGGGTTTCACTAACAAGTACATTGGAAGACTTGACTACTGTTGTTAAAAGACATGCATTACATGGTATTGAGCCACAAACCACAATGCATACTAGTAAAATAAAACAAACTCACATGGGATTCGAACCTATGTGAGGTGTACATCGATAGTGCAAGTCCAACACTTTACCAACTGAGCTACCCAGTCTGAACACAAATAAAACAAAATATATCAGAAATTTAAGTAAATAAGCTACAATGTCCAAGGTACTAAACATGATATATTCTATGAGGTGTCATAAGCAAGTCATTAGAATACTTTACTACAAAAGTTGTAAAAGATATGCATTCAAAATTTGAGGAAACAAAGAGAAAATAAAGCTATCTATTGGGTTTCACTAACAAGTACATTGGAAGTCTTGACTACTGTTGTTAAAAGACATGCATTACATGGTATTGAGCCACAAACCACAATGCAGACTAGTAAAATAAAAACAAACTCACATGGGATTCGAACCTATGTGAGGTGTACATCAATAGTGCAAGACCAACACTCTACCAACTGAGCTACCCAGTCTAAACACAAATAAAACCAATGATATCAGAGATTTAAGTAAATAAGCTACAATGTCCAAGGTACTAAACATGATATATTCTATGGGGTGTCATAAGCAAGTCATTAGAATACTTTACTACAAAAGTTGTAAAAGATATGCATTCAAAATTTGAGGAAACAAAGAGAAAACAAAGCTATCTATTGTGTTTCACTAACAAGTACATTGGAAGACTTGACTACTGTTGTTAAAAGACATGCATTACATGGTATTGAGCCACAAACCACAATGCATACTAGTAAAATAAAAACAAACTCACATGGGATTCGAACCTATGTGAGGTGTACATCGATAGTGCAATACCAACACTCTACCAACTGAGCTACCCAGTCTGAATACAAATAAATCCAATTATATCAGAGATTTAAGTAAATAAGCTACAATGTCCAAGGTACTAAACATGATATATTCTATGGGGTGTCATAAGCAAGTCATTAGAATACTTTACTACAAAAGTTGTAAAAGATATGCATTCAAAATTTGAGGAAACAAAGAGAAAACAAAGCTATCTATTGGGTTTCACTAACAAGTACATTGGAAGACTTGACTCCTGTTGTTAAAAGACATGCATTACATGGTATTGAGCCACAAACCACAATGCAGACTAGTAAAATAAAAACAAACTCACATGGGATTCAAACCTATGTGAGGTGTACATCGATAGTTCAAGACCAACACTCTACCAACTGAGCTACCCAGTCTGAACACGAATTAAATAAAATATATCAGAGATTTAAGTAAATAAGCTACAATGTCCAAGGTACTAAACATGATATATTCTATGAGGTGTCATAAGCAAGTCATTAGAACACTTTACTACAAAAGTTGTAAAAGATATGCATTCAAAATTTGGGGAAACAAAGAGAAAATAAAGCTATCTATTGGGTTTCACTAACAAGTACATTGGAAGACTTGACTACTGTTGTTAAAAGACATGCATTACATGGTATTGAGCCACAAACCACAATACAGACTAGTAAAATAAAAACAAACTCACATGGGATTCGAACCTATGTGAGGTGTACATTGATAGTGCAAGACCAACACTCTACCAACTGAGCTACCAAGTCTGAACACAAATGGGATAAATATATCAGAGATTTAAGTAAATAAGCTACAATGTCCAAGGTACTAAACATGATATATTCTATGGGGTGTCATAAGCAAGTCATTAGAATACTTTACTACAAAAGTTGTAAAAGATATGCATTCAAAATTTGGGGAAACAAAGAGAAAATAAAGCTATCTATTGGGTTTCACTAACAAGTACATTGGAAGACTTGACTACTGTTGTTAAAAGACATGCATTACATGGTATTGAGCCACAAACCACAATACAGACTAGTAAAATAAAAACAAACTCACATGGGATTTGAACCTATGTGAGGTGTACATCGATAGTGCAAGTCCAACACTTTACCAACTGAGCTACCCAGTCTGAACACAAATAAAACTAAATATATCAGAAATTTAAGTAAATAAGCTACAATGTCCAAGGTACTAAACATGATATATTCTATGAGGTGTCATAAGCAAGTCATTAGAATACTTTACTACAAAAGTTGTAAAAGATATGCATTTAAAATTTGAGGAAACAAAGAGAAAATAAAGCTATCTATTGGGTTTCACTAACAAGTACATTGGAAGTCTTGACTACTGTTGTTAAAAGACATGCATTACATGGTATTGAGCCACAAACCACAATGCAGACTAGTAAAATAAAAACAAACTCACATGGGATTCAAACCTATGTGAGGTGTACATCAATAGTGCAAGACCAACACTCTACCAAGTGAGCTACCAAGTCTGAACACAAATGGACCGAATATATCAGAGATTTAAGTAAATAAGCTACAATGTCCAAGGTACTAAACATGATATATTCTATGGGGTGTCATAAGCAAGTCATTAGAATACTTTACTACAAAAGTTGTAAAAGATATGCATTCAAAATTTGAGGAAACAAAGAGAAAATAAAGCTATTTATTGGGTTTCACTAACAAGTACATTGGAAGACTTGACTACTGTTGTTAAAAGACATGCATTACATGGTATTGAGCCACAAACCACAATGCATACTAGTAAAATAAAAACAAACTCACATGGGATTCGAACCTATGTGAGGTGTACATCAATAGTGCAAGACCAACACTCTACCAACTGAGCTACCCAGTCTGAACACAAAAGAAACCAAATATATCAGAGATTTAAGTAAATAAGCTACAATGTCCAAGGTACTAAACATGATATATTCTATGGGGTGTCATAAGCAAGTCATTAGAATACTTTACTACAAAAGTTGTAAAAGATATGCATTCAAAATTTGAGGAAACAAAGAGAAAATAAAGCTATCTATTGTGTTTCACTAACAAGTACATTGGAAGACTTGACTACTGTTGTTAAAAGACATGCATTACATGGTATTGAGCCACAAACCACAATGCAGACTAGTAAAATAAAAACAAACTCACATGGGATTCAAACCTATGTGAGGTGTACATCGATAGTTCAAGACCAACACTCTACCAACTGAGCTACCCAGTCTGAACACGAATGAAATAAAATATATCAGAGATTTAAGTAAATAAGCTACAATGTCCAAGGTACTAAACATGATATATTCTATGAGGTGTCATAAGCAAGTCATTAGAACACTTTACTACAAAAGTTGTAAAAGATATGCATTCAAAATTTGAGGAAACAAAGAGAAAATAAAGCTATCTATTGTGTTTCACTAACAAGTACATTGGAAGACTTGACTACTGTTGTTAAAAGACATGCATTACATGGTATTGAGCCACAAACCACAATACAGACTAGTAAAATAAAAACAAACTCACATGGGATTAGAACCTATGTGAGGTGTACATTGATAGTACAAGACCAACACTCTACCAACTGAGCTACCAAGTCTGAACACAAATGGGATAAATATATCAGAGATTTAAGTAAATAAGCTACAATGTCCAAGGTACTAAACATGATATATTCTATGGGGTGTCATAAGCAAGTCATTAGAATACTTTACTACAAAAGTTGTAAAAGATATGCATTCAAAATTTGGGAAAACAAAGAGAAAATAAAGCTATCTATTGGGTTTCACTAACAAGTACATTGGAAGACTTGACTACTGTTGTTAAAAGACATGCATTACATGGTATTGAGCCACAAACCACAATACAGACTAGTAAAATAAAAACAAACTCACATGGGATTCGAACCTATGTGAGGTGTACATTGATAGTGCAAGACCAACACTCTACCAACTGAGCTACCAAGTCTGAACACAAATGGGAAAATATATCAGAGATTTAAGTTAATAAACTACAATGTCCAAGGTACTAAACATGATATATTCTATGGGGTGTCATAAGCAAGTCATTAGAATACTTTACTACAAAAGTTGTAAAAGATATGCATTCAAAATTTGAGGAAACAAAGAGAAAACAAAGCTATCTATTGGGTTTCACTAACAAGTACATTGGAAGACTTGACTCCTGTTGTTAAAAGACATGCATTACATGGTATTGAGCCACAAACCACAATGCATACTAGTAAAATAAAAACAAACTCACATGGGATTCGAACCTATGTAAGGTGTACATCGATAATTCAAGACCAACACTCTACCAACTGAGCTACCCAGTCTGAACACAAATGAAATAAAATATATCAGAGATTTAAGTAAATAAGCTACACTGTCCAAGGTACTAAACATGATATATTCTATGAGGTGTCATAAGCAAGTCATTAGAACACTTTACTACAAAAGTTGTAAAAGATATGCATTCAAAATTTGGGGAAACAAAGAGAAAATAAAGCTATCTATTGGGTTTCACTAACAAGTACATTGGAAGACTTGACTACTGTTGTTAAAAGGCATGCATTACATGGTATTGAGCCACAAACCACAATACAGACTAGTAAAATAAAAACAAACTCACATGGGATTCGAACCTATGTGAGGTGTACATTGATAGTGCAAGACCAACACTCTACCAACTGAGCTACCAAGTCTGAACACAAATGGGATAAATATATCAGAGATTTAAGTAAATAAGCTACAATGTCCAAGGTACTAAACATGATATATTCTATGGGGTGTCATAAGCAAGTCATTAGAATACTTTACTACAAAAGTTGTAAAAGATATGCATTCAAAATTTGGGGAAACAAAGAGAAAATAAAGCTATCTATTGGGTTTCACTAACAAGTACATTGGAAGACTTGACTACTGTTGTTAAAAGACATGCATTACATGGTATTGAGCCACAAACCACAATACAGACTAGTAAAATAAAAACAAACTCACATGGGATTTGAACCTATGTGAGGTGTACATCGATAGTGCAAGTCCAACACTTTACCAACTGAGCTACCCAGTCCGAACACAAATAAAACAAAATATATCAGAAATTTAAGTAAATAAGCTACAATGTCCAAGGTACTAAACATGATATATTCTATGAGGTGTCATAAGCAAGTCATTAGAATACTTTACTACAAAAGTTGTAAAAGATATGCATTTAAAATTTGAGGAAACAAAGAGAAAATAAAGCTATCTATTGGGTTTCACTAACAAGTACATTGGAAGTCTTGACTACTGTTGTTAAAAGACATGCATTACATGGTATTGAGCCACAAACCACAATGCAGACTAGTAAAATAAAAACAAACTCACATGGGATTCAAACCTATGTGAGGTGTACATCAATAGCGCAAGACCAACACTCTACCAAGTGAGCTACCAAGTCTGAACACAAATGGACCGAATATATCAGAGATTTAAGTAAATAAGCTACAATGTCCAAGGTACTAAACATGATATATTCTATGGGGTGTCATAAGCAAGTCATTAGAATACTTTACTACAAAAGTTGTAAAAGATATGCATTCAAAATTTGAGGAAACAAAGAGAAAATAAAGCTATTTATTGGGTTTCACTAACAAGTACATTGGAAGACTTGACTACTGTTGTTAAAAGACATGCATTACATGGTATTGAGCCACAAACCACAATGCATACTAGTAAAATAAAAACAAACTCACATGGGATTCGAACCTATGTGAGGTGTACATCAATAGTGCAAGACCAACACTCTACCAACTGAGCTACCCAGTCTGAACACAAATAAAACCAAATATATCAGAGATTTAAGTAAATAAGCTACAATGTCCAAGGTACTAAACATGATATATTCTATGGGGTGTCATAAGCAAGTCATTAGAATACTTTACTACAAAAGTTGTAAAAGATATGCATTCAAAATTTGAGGAAACAAAGAGAAAACAAAGCTATCTATTGTGTTTCACTAACAAGTACATTGGAAGACTTGACTACTGTTGTTAAAAGACATGCATTACATGGTATTGAGCCACAAACCACAATGCATACTAGTAAAATAAAAACAAACTCACATGGGATTCGAACCTATGTGAGGTGTACATCGATAGTGCAATACCAACACTCTACCAACTGAGCTACCCAGTCTGAATACAAATAAATCCAATTATATCAGAGATTTAAGTAAATAAGCTACAATGTCCAAGGTACTAAACATGATATATTCTATGGGGTGTCATAAGCAAGTCATTAGAATACTTTACTACAAAAGTTGTAAAAGATATGCATTCAAAATTTGAGGAAACAAAGAGAAAACAAAGCTATCTATTGGGTTTCACTAACAAGTACATTGGAAGACTTGACTCCTGTTGTTAAAAGACATGCATTACATGGTATTGAGCCACAAACCACAATGCAGACTAGTAAAATAAAAACAAACTCACATGGGATTCAAACCTATGTGAGGTGTACATCGATAGTTCAAGACCAACACTCTACCAACTGAGCTACCCAGTCTGAACACGAATGAAATAAAATATATCAGAGATTTAAGTAAATAAGCTACAATGTCCAAGGTACTAAACATGATATATTCTATGAGGTGTCATAAGCAAGTCATTAGAACACTTTACTACAAAAGTTGTAAAAGATATGCATTCAAAATTTGGGGAAACAAAGAGAAAATAAAGCTATCTATTGGGTTTCACTAACAAGTACATTGGAAGACTTGACTACTGTTGTTAAAAGACATGCATTACATGGTATTGAGCCACAAACCACAATACAGACTAGTAAAATAAAAACAAACTCACATGGGATTCGAACCTATGTGAGGTGTACATTGATAGTGCAAGACCAACACTCTACCAACTGAGCTACCAAGTATGAACACAAATGGGATAAATATATCAGAGATTTAAGTAAATAAGCTACAATGTCCAAGGTACTAAACATGATATATTCTATGGGGTGTCATAAGCAAGTCATTAGAATACTTTACTACAAAAGTTGTAAAAGATATGCATTAAAAATTTGGGGAAACAAAGAGAAAATAAAGCTATCTATTGGGTTTCACTAACAAGTACATTGGAAGACTTGACTACTGTTGTTAAAAGACATGCATTACATGGTATTGAGCCACAAACCACAATACAGACTAGTAAAATAAAAACAAACTTACATGGGATTCGAACCTATGTGAGGTGTACATTGATAGTGCAAGACCAACACTCTACCAACTGAGCTACCAAGTCTGAACACGAATGGGACAAATATATCAGAGATTTAAGTAAATAAGCTACAATGTCCAAGGTACTAAACATGATATATTCTATGGGGTGTCATAAGCAAGTCATTAGAATACTTTACTACAAAAGTAAAAGATATGCATTCAAAATTTGAGGAAACAAAGAGAAAACAAAGCTATCTATTGGGTTTCACTAACAAGTACATTGGAAGACTTGACTACTGTTGTTAAAAGACATGCATTACATGGTATTGAGCCACAAACCACAATGCATACTAGTAAAATAAAAACAAACTCACATGGGATTCGAACCTATGTGAGGTGTACATCGATAGTGCAAGTCCAACACTTTACCAACTGAGCTACCCAGTCTGAACACAAATAAAACAAAATATATCAGAAATTTAAGTAAATAAGCTACAATGTCCAAGGTACTAAACATGATATATTCTATGAGGTGTCATAAGCAAGTCATTAGAATACTTTACTACAAAAGTTGTAAAAGATATGCATTTAAAATTTGAGGAAACAAAGAGAAAATAAAGCTATCTATTGGGTTTCACTAACAAGTACATTGGAAGTCTTGACTACTGTTGTTAAAAGACATGCATTACATGGTATTGAGCCACAAACCACAATGCAGACTAGTAAAATAAAAACAAACTCACATGGGATTCAAACCTATGTGAGGTGTACATCAATAGCGCAAGACCAACACTCTACCAAGTGAGCTACCAAGTCTGAACACAAATGGACCGAATATATCAGAGATTTAAGTAAATAAGCTACAATGTCCAAGGTACTAAACATGATATATTCTATGGGGTGTTATAAGCAAGTCATTAGAATACTTTACTACAAAAGTTGTAAAAGATATGCATTCAAAATTTGAGGAAACAAAGAGAAAATAAAGCTATTTATTGGGTTTCACTAACAAGTACATTGGAAGACTTGACTACTGTTGTTAAAAGACATGCATTACATGGTATTGAGCCACAAACCACAATGCATACTAGTAAAATAAAAACAAACTCACATGGGATTCGAACCTATGTGAGGTGTACATCAATAGTGCAAGACCAACACTCTACCAACTGAGCTACCCAGTCTGAACGCAAATGAAACCAAATATATCAGAGATTTAAGTAAATAAGCTACAATGTCCAAGGTACTAAACATGATATATTCTATGGGGTGTCATAAGCAAGTCATTAGAATACTTTACTACAAAAGTTGTAAAAGATATGCATTCAAAATTTGAGGAAACAAAGAGAAAATAAAGCTATCTATTGTGTTTCACTAACAAGTACATTGGAAGACTTGACTACTGTTGTTAAAAGACATGCATTACATGGTATTGAGCCACAAACCACAATGCAGACTAGTAAAATAAAAACAAACTCACATGGGATTCAAACCTATGTGAGGTGTACATCGATAGTTCAAGACCAACACTCTACCAACTGAGCTACCCAGTCTGAACACGAATGAAATAAAATATATCAGAGATTTAAGTAAATAAGCTACAATGTCCAAGGTACTAAACATGATATATTCTATGAGGTGTCATAAGCAAGTCATTAGAACACTTTACTACAAAAGTTGTAAAAGATATGCATTCAAAATTTGAGGAAACAAAGAGAAAATAAAGCTATCTATTGTGTTTCACTAACAAGTACATTGGAAGACTTGACTACTGTTGTTAAAAGACATGCATTACATGGTATTGAGCCACAAACCACAATACAGACTAGTAAAATAAAAACAAACTCACATGGGATTAGAACCTATGTGAGGTGTACATTGATAGTGCAAGACCAACACTCTACCAACTGAGCTACCAAGTCTGAACACAAATGGGATAAATATATCAGAGATTTAAGTAAATAAGCTACAATGTCCAAGGTACTAAACATGATATATTCTATGGGGTGTCATAAGCAAGTCATTAGAATACTTTACTACAAAAGTTGTAAAAGATATGCATTCAAAATTTGGGAAAACAAAGAGAAAATAAAGCTATCTATTGGGTTTCACTAACAAGTACATTGGAAGACTTGACTACTGTTGTTAAAAGACATGCATTACATGGTATTGAGCCACAAACCACAATACAGACTAGTAAAATAAAAACAAACTCACATGGGATTCGAACCTATGTGAGGTGTACATTGATAGTGCAAGACCAACACTCTACCAACTGAGCTACCAAGTCTGAACACAAATGAGAAAATATATCAGAGATTTAAGTTAATAAGCTACAATGTCCAAGGTACTAAACATGATATATTCTATGGGGTGTCATAAGCAAGTCATTAGAATACTTTACTACAAAAGTTGTAAAAGATATGCATTCAAAATTTGAGGAAACAAAGAGAAAACAAAGCTATCTATTGGGTTTCACTAACAAGTACATTGGAAGACTTGACTACTGTTGTTAAAAGACATGCATTACATGGTATTGAGCCACAAACCACAATGCATACTAGTAAAATAAAAACAAACTCACATGGGATTCGAACCTATGTGAGGTGTACATCGATAGTGCAAGTCCAACACTTTACCAACTGAGCTACCCAGTCTGAACACAAATAAAACAAAATATATCAGAAATTTAAGTAAATAAGCTACAATGTCCAAGGTACTAAACATGATATATTCTATGAGGTGTCATAAGCAAGTCATTAGAATACTTTACTACAAAAGTTGTAAAAGATATGCATTCAAAATTTGAGGAAACAAAGAGAAAATAAAGCTATCTATTGGGTTTCACTAACAAGTACATTGGAAGTCTTGACTACTGTTGTTAAAAGACATGCATTACATGGTATTGAGCCACAAACCACAATGCAGACTAGTAAAATAAAAACAGACTCACTTGGGATTCAAACCTATGTGAGGTGTACATCAATAGCGCAAGACCAACACTCTACCAAGTG